>NC_084924.1:46606818-47806818 GCF_958298935.1 Phragmites australis
TAACTAATTTACACATAAACAACATTCTTGGTTTGATGAAGAAACGTCAGCACCATCATTTAATCAATTTAATATATAGAAGTCTTAAGAATGTCATCGATAGCACTTGTTTGTATTGATCAGCCCCAAGGGCAATATATAGAGTACAAGAGTGCGTATAGGAAAAAGACTCTACTAATGAATACATAAATGATTCTGTACTCCTAACAAAGGACATTAAAGCCCAAGGTGTGAACAAAGAAAGAAGCCAAAGATACCTTGATGTAGTTGTCACTGTCCAACGTGAAGCGGTGATACATTCCTGCAGGCAAAAACAATCATGCCCCCCTTTCTTCACTGTTATACGGATCCACTGATCATTTTGGTCTCTCACATCAAAGTATCTGTTGGAGGGTGAACTCCTCAAGTGGGGATCCGGAGAGAACTCTTTGAGATTCGACTGGGGGATGATTCTGAATCCGCTTCGTAGGTGAAATAAATGAGAGTAAATGAGATGCAGGTGAAGGTGGAAAGATCGAATGCAGGAAGTAGTAAATGCTCAGGGGATTTTTAGACAGGTTCGGGCCGCACTGAGCGTAACACCCTACTCCTGTGTGTATGCTATAAATGCTCTGAGAATATCTTTCTGAGTATCTGCTGAGTTACAAGAATATTTGTCTAAGTCTAGAGTTTCATGCTCCTTGTTCTTCGGCTGATCTATGCTTCGGTGTTCGTCCTCTGTTGTCTTCAGCTTGAACTTCGTCGTCCTTCTCCGGGGAGCCCGCCCCGCTTATATACCTGCTGGAGCGGTAGCGTGCCCAGAAAGGATGGCGCGAGTTCCAATCATCATAGGCTGCTGCGCGAGGTGACATGGAGGGTTGAAAACGTGCCCCCGTCTGGTCTTGTTTGTCATCATGCCATTTTTCAACGGGCGCCGCAAGGAGGGCCCACCGGGCAACCACCGAGCAGTCCGGCGTGCCCGCCCGGTCAGAGCAAGTCTGACACAGTAGGGCGGCAGGCGGGGCGCCTGGGGCTCTGCGACGTTATCCCGATGCGCGCCAGATGACACGCAATAGGACCCGTGCATTAAATGTCCCCACGCCTCCCTGCCAGGCCCTGGCAGGGACTGACAGCAAGCGTGGGGGAGCAGTTGGAAATGACAGGCCACACGCCCTCTTAAATATAGCATCGGGCCTTTCACTAGTTGACACCTCACCGCAGGGTCTCTGTGGGGACCACTGGCGAAGGACTTCTCAGGTCCTCGGGGAACCGAGTGCTCGGGGGCTACTGTTCGCAGCCCCGAGCACTCTCTCCCGGATATGCCCTTTCTTGGTCTTCGGAGAACCGAGTGCTCGGGGGCCAATGTTCACAGCCCCGAGCACTCTCTCCCGGATATGCCCTTTCTTGGTCTTCGGGGAACCGAGTGCTCGGGAGCCACTGTTCACGGCGCCGAGCACTCTCTCCCGGAACTTGGTCTTCTCGGGTCATCGGGGTACTCGAGGACCACTGTTCGTGGCCTCGAGCACCCTCTCCTGGAACTTGGTCTTCTCGGGTCATCGGGGTACTCGGGGACCACTGTTCTTAGCCTCGAGCACCCTCTCCCGGAACTTGGTCTTCTCGTACCTCAGGGAGATAACCCCCGAGGGTGGGCACGACATGGCACTCTACTGTTCTGACCTTGGGACTCAGGGACCCCTAGTTCCTGTGTCACCGACAGTATCCTTGAGAACACAAGAAAAAAAGGGGCAAGATGTAAAATAAATATAAAGGAACCTTGTTCGTAATTACTGCCTATAAAATCGAAACTAGATTCCTTGTCTTAGTGAATGCTCAAAAGGCAAAACAAAGGTACCTACCGCTACCCTCAAGACAATAGCGTATCTCTTCATCCGTATGCAAGTGTTCTTCAAAGAAATTATTTAGTTTAGCCTCGTAATTTGGCAACTTCTCTGGACACACATCACAAATGTCCTGCAGAAATAATTTATAATACCAGTTTGATTCTATTTTCTAGCCATTTATCATAGTCATCAACCACTCAAAATGAATAAAAAAAACAATAAGTAGCCAAAAAAAAACTCATTGACAAACCATGTTAGAGAAGCCCCAGGCTTCACGAATTTTCTTGAGGTTCTCATCATTCTCCCAATCATCAGCATTTAAGCGCCAGCTTAATATTCCTAACTCTGGGTGTTTAAGATGGTAACATTTTAGCATCAGTCAAGTTTATCGGCGTAAATGATTGGAGCAGAAATGCACAAACCTAAAAGTTTTTCAAGAGGAATGAATTCTTTGGGCGCACGATGATGAGGAAGCCTCTGGTCCTCTACGCTGTCATCCATATACCATTCTTGGATGACCTCCTCCTTGCCATCCTAAGTTAGTAATAATCATTCAGAAGTTATTGTATTTTTAGTATGCAAATTCTGACAAGTAAAAGCATGTTCAGGAAAAGGAGCCATGATCAGGCAATATTCAATCACCATATTATACTTTTTTTAAGTATCATAATTCATATCCAGTGCAGAATAGATGACTTACATAAGGAAATATGATACAGTGTGCAGCTTAACGATAACATAAAATTAACCAAACATCTAACTTAATTTGTGTTTATGCTAAGACCAAAATAGTCATATCATATTATCACAGGCTTAAGAACCCCAAAAATAAACTATAAAACAAGTATTGAATTATTATTCTCACATTGCTCAAGATTACAATTCATAGCGTTCATCCAAGGCGATACCAGAGGATGCTAGATCTTAGGATTGATCTCAGCAATTTATGCCTATGACCTTGGTGAACCTAGTTTGAATTGGACCCAAGACAATTCTACAACAAGTGGATGCAAAAAAAAAATGACAAAACAACAGACATGTACTAGTTTTTAATTACATAAGACTACATCAAGTAAGGTAAGTAACAACAAACTTGGGAGGGGGGCTCTTACTTCTAGTTAGTATCAACAGAAGAATAGGAGACGCTACTGAACCAGGACTTGTGTGGATACGATGACGACAGTGCAAACCTTTGTCCGATAAACAAATTATTAGAACTTGTCACAATTTCTTTTACTCCAGCCATTTAAGTTACTAGGATAGAACTACTACTTCTATATATATATTTAATTTTAGGGTTGCTTTACGATTACTCAAAAAGGGTGAGAACATCGTGTTCAAGAGCGTCTTATTCCAAGATCCCACTGTGGGAGGAATTCCTAGTCCCTTCTTTCTGGGCTTCGTTTTAAACAGGCGTATTTCTGCTATTCCCACCCAAATCTTGAGCTGGGGCAATCAGGGTCAAGAAAACCCCTGACGAAACATGCGCTGAGGAGAATATTTCTTTCTAGCCGCCCAATTCCTCAACATCTCAGGAGAGAAACAAGAACACGGAAAAGGATTAGAACATGGAGCTGCTTGTACCTGCAACTGGTCCTCTGTATCTAAAGCCCCTTTGCCTTACTCCTCTGGAATCCTCCTGAGAGGGAAGTTGGAATAAGGGGCGTGCGTTTCTTATGAACAGCTTGGGCTGAAGGTTGAACGCAAACTGGGACTTATGTAGATAGCCCCCAGAAGTTCTTTGGTTCAGATCGATACCCTTTTGACTCTTCCCCCCCCCCCCCCACCTCCCCTAAGGATTTTTTCCAATCCAAGATTTTAGCACTGTCCAATTTTAGCTTAGTCACTGACCAAACACCATAAATTAAGTTAAAATTTAGTATAATCGTAACATTGGCCATGGCCAAATTTTAGTCAGGCTTTTTAGTCTATAATCAAACACATCCTTAGATCCCGTACTTTGTAATGTTGGTTATTCCAAAATTTAAATTGCATACCATTTGACTTCTTGTTGATTTACCCACTGCGCAAGATTGTGATAAAGTGACCTCTAACATAGTAACATATTGGCTCGGTGTAAAACCCCGTTCCCGAATCTGCTATGTCTCCTACATTAGTTCCTGAATCAAGTAGCTGACACGTATAGTACAACATTTGTAGCATCACAATCAAACTTTATACACCAAATATTAAGGTTTTAGAATACAAAATATTTACAAACCATATTACATATTACAGACCTGATCAAGCGGCCATCAAAAAGCACATCGGAAATAACTACCCAAAGCCACAAGCAACAAGGGTGCGAACGTAACGACTAACTCTACTCTTCATCCTCGCCTTCACCTCCAGTGAAGTCAGTGCCAACTTCCTCATCTGAATGATAGCAAGAGTGAGCACATAAGGTACTCAACAAATCCTATAATATTTTAAGGTGCTGATAGATGCATAAAGGATAACTCAATGATAGGGTTTTACAGTTTAGTTTTAAGCGCAAATTAGTTTATGCAACTATTCAATTTATTCTCTACTTTGACTTTAAAATAGTTTAAATCTAGAAAAAAGGTAACAAGTTATATCTAGGGTGTTTTTGATCTTGGGAGGGGTTACATCTCGCTCAGCAGTCTCTATTATCACATCTGGTGTATCTCTAGTACCACACAACTCCTGACGGTTTGAGCCAGTAACCTCATCACATGAACATCTAGTCCACGCACTCACTCATCAAGACACACACACCCTAAGTCTAGTAAAAAAGGTTCTACTTTCGCATGTCCATAAATGTAGGCACAACTATTTGAATAGATTTACACTCTGCAGAGGTTGTACACTATACCTATACGATATGCTCAGCCTCCAACCGTTGCAAGTGGAGGAGCGAATCATATCAAGACACTTTAATCACCTTTTCTACCATGCTTTTCTATGAGACATTCTATGTGCTAGAGGATTTGTACTAAATGACGGTTCACTTTTTAAGTTGTTGCCGGTCCTTAACATTCAAACAGGGCAGATAGTCACTTGATTTCTCGTTGCTCTCAGTCTCCTAGTATGATACCTAACCTGGTTCGGTAGTAGAAAAGTCAAGTCATACCCATATATGACGCATTGTTGCAATGGGGTGGCTAAGCATGTCGGCGAAATGACCAGTCCTTAAGCGGCCAAGGTAAGCATCTTCTGGCAATGAATACTATAGCGGTAACTCAAGCTCCCAAGAGCATCCTCGCTCATAGTGCCACTCTAAATTCCCCCGCTAAAATAGTTGAGTAGGATGACAACGAGTTGGCGTGCCGGCGGCCACCTCATTTCCCGTGGTATGGCGGCTCTACGTCGGCCAGCGTGTGCGACAGGTGCCGAAGTCAAGCGACAACAGACGGCTCGAGCGGCGCACATGAGAGAGCAGAGAGGGGTGAGAGAGCGAGAGCGGGGCAAGTTGCCGGCGCATTGAATGCGCTGCCCATCATGGTGGCGTGGGCGGACAGTGCGATGCTGAAAGTGCATCTAGCCTCTATGTGTAATTTTGGTAACTAATGACAATACCTATGGACTAACAATGGTGTTGAGTTTGTTAGTAGGTTGTTCCATAGGTGATGTATGGATGAGAGATATGCATGAGCTCTAGGTAAATAGGGAAATTGAAAATGCATCGAGATGAATGAGCTCTAGGTGATGCTCAGGTAAGTGATGATAATGCCTATGAACTAACAATCATATTGAGAATTGCTATTAGGTTATTCCATAGGAGATGCATAAATGATGAAGCATGGATTCTTTGAGAAATGATATGAGTTCAAAGAATTGTATCAAAAGTCATTGAGATTTTAGTGAAGCTTATAAGAAGAAGAAGAAGTTCAATAAGATTGGCAATAAGCTTGAAGGTTAAGTTACTTGTGGATATCAAGTAACTAAAGATATGATACTGTCAATAGAGTTTTATGAACTAACTCGTATGCTATGTGCTTAAGAGTGAGTTAGGGTTAGGATCCATATGAAGGCATAAGTTGAATTGAAATCATATATGTCAAGGGTGAAGAACAAGAGTGGACTCCATATTTGATAAAATGAATTCCTTTAAGATGTCGAATACAAAGTGGTTTTCTATGGCAAGACGGTGAAGGGCAAGCAAGACTCGGCTGCGATAGACCATCCGTGGTGAAGGGCAAGCAAATAGCTTGGCGCCGAAGGACCAAGGTGGTGGTGAAGAGCGAGTGAAGGCTTTGCGTCGATGGACCATGTGAGGCCATGGGAAGCTATGAGTGATTCGCGTCAATCATATGAAGAATCAAGAGAAGATGGAGTTAAGAATATATGAAAGTTGGTAACCCTCAAGGTTTGAATGAAAGAAGCGGTTCTTGAAAGTATTCAAATGCTCAAAGTGGTTCAAACAAATTTTATCTTTAAATTTGAGTATAGGTATGCTGCACTATTAAGAGGGATGCAACGTGAGTTAATTGTCATGTCTCAATGCTCTAGAGTTTCTAACCAAACCCATGCGAGAGTTTCTTTTTAGAAATCCCGGTGTGGAAAGTGTGAAAGTATCCAAATTGGGTTTCGGAGTGTTCGTAACTTGATCCTATATGTTTTAGATCATGAATTCAGTTGGGATGTGTAGTCCTCTGAATAAGCTTTTCATAGAGTCTAAAATCGTCAAAATCGGACTCCGGTGTAGGCTGGATACTCCGGGTTGTCTGGAGTCTCCGGGTGAGACTCCGCCAGAAAGTCTCGGTTTGGGTTGTTTTAGTTGACTCGGATACTCCAGTGTACCCCAGAGATTCTGGGTAAGATCAGAAAAGTTGAGTAACAGCTAGTTTTTTGAAATAGGCTATTTATATCCCCTCACCTCCATCATTTGGGGCTGCTACAAGGGCACAAAAGAAACACTTTTTAGAGCCAAAAGAACTCCCTCCCACTCCATTTTAATGTGTGATTTGAGAAGAAAAATGAGTTGGGTTGAGAGATTGGAACATTGTGTGCAAGTGAGCCAAATCCAATCTTGAGCACTCGAGTTCATCGACAATAAGTTCGATTGCGTTTGTTACTCTTGGAGGTGAAGCCTCCTAGCTGGCTAGGTGTTGCCCAGTGAGCTCTCACGCGTGTGGTGAGCAGCGGGAAAGTTTGTGAATGTCGATCTCGCCTCCGAAAGGGAAGAGATAAAGCTAGTGGATTGAGGAAAGCGGTTGAAAGGGATCTGGCTCATTGGAGCTTCCTCAACGGAGACGTAGGATTCATGGTGGTGAATCCGAACTTCGGGAAATAAATTTTGTGTCTCCTCTTTTGTTCCTCTACTTTTGAGTTCTTTATCAATCTTTGTGCATACTGCTCGATCTACTTGTTTATGTGTATTTAAGTGTAGGTTCTCCATGAATCTACTTGGGATCATCTCCGGGAGCACACGACATCACTTGGTTTGAGCTAGAACTCTCTACCCATCCTTTATATTCAGTTTTAGGCTCAATTCTGTACAGAACCCGAAGAATCCGGACTTTACCGGAGATTCCAGACTTGTACAACCCGGAGTATCCAGACTACCCAGGATACTCCAAATGAACAGTAATTTCAGATGTGTGAACAGTATTTTCAGCATTTTTTTAATTTAGGTTTTATTGCATATCTCTTGCTAGAATTGAATAATTTTTGTCACCTTAGAATTGTAATTTCCATACTTATTTAGGGTGATTGTGCATTAGTTGAGCCTAGCATATTTATGTTTTTCACTTGTAAAAAATCCTTTAATTTATATTCTACTGCAAGTTTAGGCCAATAGTAAAAGAGGACGATTTTTTGCAAAAACACCTATTCACCCCCCTCTAGGCGACATCATTGTCCTTTCAGATGCCATGGCGCCAGAGGAGGAATTATTAGGCACGGTCAGGTGGAGGTGGAGGAGACGTGGTCAGGTGGTCGATGCGCGGATGGCTACGTTTGCGGGCGCAGGCGCGCGTGAGCTGGGCCGAGGCATGTGTCGCGGCCCAGGTGAACTGGCGGGGAGCGGAGGAGAAGAAGGGGAAGTTGGGCCGGGTGATGGGCTACGCTGAGGGGATAAGAGGGGGCAGCTCGAGAAGGTGAAAGAGATTAGGCCCAAGGTGAAAAAGAAAAATGAAAATGAAAGGGTTTTGGGACAATTCAAAAGAGAGGTTTGAATTTGGATTTGACTTCGGACTTAGCATAAATTCAAATAGGTATATTTGAATTATGAAAAGAAGGTAGAGCTTTGAGATTTATAAGATGATTTGAATAAAAAATATTTGAATTTGAATTGAGTTTGAGCTGAAAATAAACTAAGAATAGATTTGAATTTGAAAGACACTCAGATCCAAATCTCCACTCAAAGATCCATAAGAATAGTAAACCAAATGCATATGAATCAATTCAATGTAGGGATTAATTTAGAAATAACTCTAGTGCACTTTGAAATACTTAGCCACATTAATACATTTGAATGTATATTTTCTTGATTTTCAGTTGGTTTAATTAATTATAATTATTTACAATTTTAGGGGATTTGCTATAACTTATATGCTAAAACTTAGAATGTTACACTCTGCTTTTAGTGGTGTTGTAGCAAAGTAAGGAGGACAAAGAAGATGATGTGCATTGCATGTGGTTCTAGAGACTATGGTTGTCAGAGGATTAACTTCAGTCGCAGGGATCCCGAAAGACCCCTTTTTAGAGATTCGGCCGGGGGGATATCCTGAGTATGTTCGTTGGAGAAATAAATGGGAATGAATGCAACTGCCGGTGGTGGTGGAATGACCTAGTGCAAAAAGAAGTAAATGCACCGGGATTTAGACAGGTTCGGGCCGCACGGGGGCGTAATACCCTACTCCTGTATGGATACTATAACTGTCCTGAGGAAGTCCCTCAAGGATGTTGCTGGTTACAAGGAGGGTTTCCTATCCTAGAGCCTAGGGCTCCCTGTTCTTCGGCTTGTGTGTAATGGCTCTTCCTCAGAGATGTTGTTCGGGGGTGTTATGGAATTTGGCGTCTTCTCCGGGGTTGGATTCAGCTCTCTCTTCCGGTCTCTTTCAGCCTCTTCCAGAGATGTTGTCTCCTGTGCCGCCGGCCTCTTCAAATACATGCCAGCCGCGGTATGCCTCACACGAGAGGACGCGAACTCCGAGGCGCCTTGAATGGAAAGGGCGTCATCATCACCTCTGGGCGAAGTGACCGGGGGTGGAAAAAAGCGTCCCACGCCCGGTCACCTGTCGCCATAAATGCTCTGGCAACGGACGCCGTGGAGAGGGCCCGCCGGGCAGCATCTGAGTGACCCGGCGTGCCCGCCCTGTCTTGTACACCTGACACAGCAGCACGGCGGACGGAACGCCTCGGTCTTCACGATGTCATCCTGGGACAGATCGGGTGGCACGGGAGAGGATCCCATGCAATTAATGCTCCCACACCCCTCTACCAGAAGCATGGCAGGAACTGACACCGGGCGCGCCGGGAGCAGTTGGAGGTGACAGGCCACACGCGCTCTTAAATGCGGCTACAGGCCTATGGCTAGCTAACACCTCATCAGCAGACCCTCATCGGGCAACGGTCGGGAGGTTTTCTTTGAGTCGTCGGGGACCCGAGTGCTCGGGGGTACTGTTCACCTCCCCGAGCAGTCTCTTCCGAGCACACTGGTACGGGTCCTCGGGGAACCGAGTGCTCGGGGGCCACCGCCTGCGGCCCCGAGTACTCTCTCCCGGTACTTCCTTTGGTGATTCTTCGGGACACGTAGTCGCCCGAGGGGCCACCGCCTGTGGCCCCAGGCACACCTCTCCAGGTACTTAGCATTTCTGGTCGTCGGGGAACTTGGGTGCTCGGGGATTGCCGTACACCCTCCCGAGCACTCCCTTCCCGATACTTAGACTTCGCATAACATCGGGGGACTTGGGTGCTCGGGGGCCACTGACTACGGCTCCGAGCACCCTCTTCCGGGACTCAATCTTCTCTATCTCGCGGGGGAGACTCTGCGGGACTATGCCACGTGGTGGATTGCTGACCCGATCTTAGGGTTCGTGGATCCCCGATTCCTGATTCACCGACAATGGTTATGTAGATTTTTATCAATTATAGATGGAGATTTAGTAATAGGACGTGTGCGTAATAATTCCTCTCATCCAGAACTATGTTGTTCTTACCATTTGGTTGATTCCATCGTAGTTTGTGTGAAGTTGTCAAGCTACTGCTGTAACTTTCTAATAATTAACGACTTGGTGTCTCCACATAAGCAGAGGAAAGAGATATTGTTTTATTCCATTATGTTAAAAAAGCTGATAGGGTATGACTTGGCAAGTATTAACGATAAAATCCATGGAAAAGTATGTAACACTTAATATTTGTAGAAAATCATTACTTTACATATTTTCAATGTTTATTTATCATCAACGTGTTTGCGGGCCTTAAAATTGCATGCTTTTGGCTAAAACAAATAAGTATATTATGAATGTAGGAGAATTGATCTGTCTATGTGAAATTCCTGCCCTTTTATGAGATTTCTAAGCACCAAAAGGGCCCAGAATGTACGAGGATATGATTACAATTACTAATGTACGAGGGACTGTGATAGAAATATGCTTTATTTTATTTGCTGCGTGAGCATAAAACATGGTGATGTAAAAATACCATGATGATGTGGTGGCAATATTGTCCCGTTCTTATTGTATTGCATAAGAAGAGATAATATGCTGCAGCATGGTCAGACAGACCATGGAAAAGACAAACGGGTGTAGGTGGGAGTGGCATGGCTGCGTGAAGTCCATGCCGCCTCCCTTCGGGTGGTCATGACGCATTCTTCGTTTCCTCATGCAATCCTTCGTTTCTTCTGCAAGCCCTTGAAAATTCCAACAACATATAAAAATTTCAAGGAGATGTGTTGTTGACGATCCTGCAGAAAAGAAAAGAAAATTGAAATAAAAATGAAGTCATTTTGAGGCGTATGTTTTTCAAGCGAACTGGGAACAAAGTGAGGCGATCGTAGATTAAGCCCAACGGGCCAAAAAAAAAAAAGAAGCTCTCGCCTTGCAGTGACACAGCCTCTAACGAGCCGAGCCTTCTGTTTTTGACCAATTTAACTGGCCTCTCTGTACAAGGCCCCCTCATACACTAGGAAGGAACTTTCGGCTCTCAGCATGGCCTTCTCATACGCACTGGGCCTTTAACATGTTTGCATTTTGGGCCCCCAGTGGTTGCCGTTTTTTTCGAGCCTTTTCCTTTTAGAGCTCCTTTTCAGCTCAGCTACCATTTTTTTTCCGACTCCTCAATAAAAAAAACTACCATTTTTCGGTCCGAGCCATGCGAAGAGATCTCGTGCCAACTTGTGCTTGAAAATTTTCCTTTTTTCAACCCAGACCACCTGCACACGCACGCCTAGCCACGAGTGCAGGTGATCTGGTTGGCAAAAAGGAAAATTTTATACAGCAATCGAACGCGGCAAAAAGCGTCTTTCTCGCTTGCAGGTCGTAGCCTCAGCTTGACGCACGGTGGCATGCATGCAGAGGTCTGTACAACGGAAGTAATAAAATCTGGTTCTATAAAAGACACCCTCCTTTATGATAATATGTATTTCTTTTATTTCTTTTTTATTTAATTATTTAATTATAAGATAGATAATATAAGATGAGGTCTGTCTTCCCTACAGGGCTGGCTGCAGACCTGCAGCGCACCGTCATTATTTCGCACATTCACCGCTGAAAACCACCTTTCACGAAGACGGCAAGCGACGCGGACGTAGGTCGCCAAAGCGGCCAGTCGCCGTTCGGGAAGGAACGACAGATACCCCGCGCGACGCGTACGTGCCATGTCGCAGTTCTGGTCTCGCGCGTGCGTGTCAAGTCCCTGTCGAACCGATCCATCCCCAGCTCTTGACCACGCTAAGCTTCGACTGCACCATGCATGCATGGCCGATGCCTTCACAGCGGGCAGGCTCACGTACTGCTGCTGACAAAGTGATATCCGATAAGATTTTGGGCACGTTATCTGCAGCAAAGGCCCATCGACTGCGACGAAAAATTAACATAAGTAATCTGACACGCTCTAAATTTTAGGTGTTTGAAATTTAGGAATGACGACGAGGCAACGGTGGTCACCATGTACACCACGGTAAGCGAGGTTTAGGGTTCGGAGAGAGTATCTTCGGGGTAGTTGATGTGATTTGCTTAGGGGATATCTGGGGAAACAGACTGTCTGAAAGGATCGGTGATATTTTACATAAAATAGATGAATTAGGATACTTAAAAACCAATCTAATTAGATAAAAAAAACTTTATAAGATAAATGTATATCAATTTTTATCTAAATATACTCTAGGTTTATCTAGTGTGTCTATTCTACCACTCAAAATATTTACAACCTATAGACAACCTAGCAAACTACTTATAAAAGTAAATACACAAAGGTAGATTATAAAAATATAAATATGTAAGTGTAAAGACGATAGAGAAAACAAACTTGCATAAAAGATTTTTATCTCGTGATATCGATAACATGAAAATCACCCCTAGTCTACGTTGGATCTCCACTAAAGATAAGCTACCAGTCGTCAAGTCTCTCTTCCAGTCACGACTCTTAAGTCACCAAGTCACAAAGAAAATGCCTCAACCCGGATGAGCCACCAAGCCACAAAGATAAGGTCTCACCATTAGACTCTCTTTCGATCACTTGTCGCCGTCTTATTCTAAGCTTGAGCCACCAAGACAAGGGTCTCTGTATCCTTGTACGTGTGTCTTGCAGCCGCTCCACACCGAATCAGAGGATCAACAAGCTTAAGCAACTCCGGCTCAAGGTGCTGGCGAGTCACCAAGACAGCAAGGCACCGGTGTACCACCTGGTACAAACTAAGATCACTCCTCGATCCACTCTCTAGGCAACAATCACCAACAAACACTCTCTCTAGGCCTATAAGCACTAATCACTCACTAAACGTGTGCTTAATTGCCTTAGATGATTACATTAAGTAATTTGGTGGCTTGGATATCTTCTCAAGTGTCTATGTGTTTCTCTAAACTCCAGCCACACCTTCAAATAGCTGAGTGGGTGGGTATTTATAGCCTCAAACCCACCAATTAGTCGTTGCCCCAACGTCTCAACTTTACAGTAATCACCGGATATTCTGGTATTAACTGTAGTACCATTACTGAAACATATGGTGAGTACATCCTCAAAACTAGTTATTGGACTTCCACTCAAAGCCTATGTGAACACCGGATACTCCGATGTATACTTCATCCTTATCACCAGACTATCCAGTGAGTTATCCTAAGCCAGATCGTGTCACTTCTTTTATGTGCAAAACACTCCAGTGTAAGCCTCCAGTGCACTTCCTCTTGACACCAGACCATTCAGTCACTTCATCTTCGTTCTTCATCACTTAGAATCGCCTCTGCAAGAAATGCTCCGGTAAAGCCTCTAGTGCACTCACTTCCCATCACCGTATCTTCCAGTCTGTTGTTCTTCGATCTTCAACACTTGCAACCCTCTCTGCAAGAGTTACTCCTGTGTATATCTTCTGCTGATCATTGGACCTTCCGATAAGTTCAACTTCTTCTGTCCCAAGTCAATATACTCCGGTGTGCACTTTCTTCGTCAACACCGAACTATCCAGTGACTTCTTCAGTTCTGCTCTTCTGTGCAGATAAAACTCTGGTGCTATACCTTGATGAGTACCGGACTATCTGTTGAAGTCTTCAGCCTTCTCTCCCCCTTTATCATAGATGCTTCGGTGAGTTCAATTTATTCTGCACCAGACTATCCAATGGGTTATCTTCCTAGGACTTGTCCAATTCAATCCATCTTTGTCCTGACTATGGTGGTTTCTTCATGTATTGCATTCATCAGATCTAGTAAAGCATATACTTGATAAATATGTTAGTCTCAATGACTATGTTGCCATTAATCACTAAAATTACAATCATGACATAATAGAGTAACTTTCGCTACACCGACCCGACGGAGGTGTGAGGCGCTGCCGGTCACATATGGTAGAGGACGGTCGGTGGGCCAGTGCTATGGCATTGGTATGTACAAAATCCATGAAGATAACGACATAGTAAGAACGCATCGGGACCGTATGTAACACCTAGGCCTCTAGATGCATCTGGCCCTTTGCAACCACAATATAGTAGCCACCAGGTCTTATGACCAGCGAGCATGACATGAGCCCATCGAGAAGGTCTATAGTATCGAGCCTTATGGATGGAGAGATAGATTGATCAACCTCCCTAGACTAATAACAACCCGTCACTAATGAGTAGGCTAAATTTAGTGACATGTGCCATAGCTACCTGTCACTAATAACTACATTATAAGTGATGGTCTTTAATGTTACCCGTCACTACTATCTTTAGTGACAGGTCGTTCCTTCGTCGTCACTAATGAACCCTCATTAGTGATGGGTCTTGGTCGGGTCCTAGCCCGGACCACATATTAGCGACGGGTCGGCACTAGACCCGTCATTAATAGTGCATTAGTGACACGTACTGAGGAGCCGTCAGTCACGACGTGTCTCTTTTGATAGTTTTTTACGTAGTGCCGAGCCCATGCAGTAGGGGTTCAAGGATGAGGCTAAGGTCCGGCTAGGGTTGCAGGATGAGAAAATGAGAAGATCAAGGAAGAGAGAGGGCTGGCAGAAAGGTTGGGTGTTAACGGCGGTGCAACCGCACCCTGATTCCTCTCGGGATCGTGGGTGCTGAAGGGTGTTGTGATGTCTATTCGTAGGCCAGCTCCTCTTTCTTCCTGGTGGGTGGATTTGAATCCTCTCCATCTTGAGCTTGCAGCTTCTCCTCTATGATCTCTTGTCTATTTTTGATCGCACATCACTGAGCTTGAGCTAAGAGTAGCTCTGGCTTTGGGCTTTGGTGATTCTATGATTGGAGGGATTAGGTGGAGCAGCCCCTATGGTTGATCTGGTTAGAGCTGTGAACGAGAAGGCTCGCGCGCAGGCACCGACGTGGTGCGGTGAGACTCGGTATCTCTGACTTCCTCGCCGGAGTCAACACCGGCAAATAGGATTTCTAGGACAGTGGCTTCTTTGCCGTGCCTAGCCTCTGTCATCAGTGCTTTTCACCAAGTTACTCTGTGAGCATTGCCCCTCTTTCTTGTTTTGGACAGCACAGGTTCATATATGTTTTGTTTGCTCAATGATGAATAGATGTGCTAAGGTTAGGTATGTTCTCTGAGTATACTAGCTTAGGCCTATGGATTCTCTAATTGTTTGGTTAAAATTGGTAACTCCTGGAGGCTAATTGGTGTAAGTCTCGATTCTATTCCTGTACACCTAGAAACACTTGATGAATTGGGTTTCTAGTGTGCTGCCTGATAACTTGATCCCTGGATTAGTACTATAGTGAGTTTAGAGTGTGGTTTACATATATTTGGTAGTTGATCCAAATTGCAATAACTGTCTTTTGCAATTTATTATTCATTTTATCTATCTCGGCAGTGACTTGCTACTACTGTTTTGAGTTTGTGAACTTTGATTTGGCACTACAACACTGTCCATGATGAATCTTTAAATCTTGAAAATTCTATTCGGGTTCTATTTACTAGCTGATAGCTTAGGAACATTGCCCAGTTAATAATATATTCGATAGGTCAATTAGGCAGAACTATGATAGTCCTGAGACCAATTGTTACACTTTTTCTAAGAGCAATTTGTTTACATCTTTCTGTTGTTCAGTATTTTATTCCTACACGATGGATTTTGTTTTTTCTTATAAACTATTGACACATTCTTGCAAGATCATGTTTTATCAATATGAAATGTTCTATTCTTATACTTTTATTTATAAAATATTGGTATCTATGATCTTATATACAACAGATAGAAGGTGATTAGAGGTTGTAGACACCTGTGAGCTCATGACGATGTGAAAAATAAGAGAAAAAATGCGGTTGATAAATAGCATTAACGATCGAACGTTCATTAACTCAAAGGTACCACGTACGCTGTCTCACTTTAACCTTTTCAACTTTTTTTACACACGGACAATCTTGGTGGCCTGGTCATAAATAACACAGACACCACGCGCAGAAGCGACATGGGCAGGCTGCATGCCTGCGCACATTATATTGATTTACAGCGACCGGCCTGAAAGGCATTACTGGTATGTTCATATAAAGCACGCATCGTCCCGGCCAGTTAGCTAATAACTCTCTTGGTGGTCGTCGACAAGCAAATGAATTGGGAGCTATTCTGAGCATGCAGGGCCCGTGCGTGTCTGTCTTCTTCTTCCCGGCCGGCTGTGCGGACGAAGAGGCAAAGAAGAGCAAGGCGAAGAGGAGGTAATCAAGGAACGCACGGATGGCCGTGGCAGCAGCTGGTGCGGTGGTTGCAGGTGAGTAATTAGCTAGGGCACACGAATTGATTGGTTACCATGTACTCGAGCGCGCCAGACATGCAAGCAGCAATGACAAGGTGTAGCTTGATACTGCGTACTGCCAAGTACATGCATGTCAGCGGAATACTCGAGTGTCCATACATGGTCTCGAGTTGGGCGAGAAGAGTTGACAAGCTCAATCGATCGATCGAGGTGCATGGCCATGGCGATGAAGTTGTGCATCCGTGGAATTAAACTGAGAGCGAACAACAAGCTGAGCGTGTAGTGCAGAGTTGCGCGCACAGTGTCATGCACTACGTACGGCGCGGCCGGCCGGCCACCGGCCAAACTTATATTGCGTCGTCTCAAACTGCACGCACGCACGTACATATACGTGCTCCGATACTGATCGCTTGCTTCCCTTATTCGACGAAACTCGGCCACCGATTCGTAATCGCAAAACTCTCATCTTATCTTCTTTCTCATGGCCGCCGCTCAGCTCCCTCAAACTCCTATGTTGTTGATGAACCACAAAACCCCTCCATAACTCACCAGCGTCGCACGTTCATACGGTTGTCTATTTTTTTTTTTTTGAGTTTTCGAACGTCTAAAGTCTAGAGAAAACACACACACACACACATATATATATATATATATATATATATATATATATATATATATATATATATATATATATATGTGAAAACGAGTCTGTGTTACTAAGTATATATTCTTACTATGATATACCACATAAATAAATTGGATATACTCCTTTGTCACTATAAGTATACTTATATACTCATTCTGAGATACTTCAATATAAACTACATGAAAAAATAAAAAAGAAGTTCATTAATTTTATTAGATTTTGATAATACATTTGTATTTGTACATAAAATGTAATACACTAAAAAAACTATACATACTACTTGGATGATCTTATATACTCATATGCTCCGTGTACATACCATTTATCACATAAGATACTCCCAACGTAATGAGATACGTATGTAGAAGTACATACTTCCGGTAGTACCAAATATGATTCCTACACACACATATATACATATATATAGTGAAAACAAGGGTATATTTCACTTGATAACAGCAACTGTTAGATGAAAATCTAATAGTTGAAAAAAACTGATTTATAAGTGAATAATATTTTTCTATAGTAGAGATATATATAATTTTTTGCATATCAGACAAATTTTCAATCGAGATTTATATATATGGGAGTTACTAATTTTCAATCGAGTGAAAATAAAGGTATATTTCACTTGAAAGCAGCAATCGTTGGATGAAGATCTAATGGCTGAAAAAACTGATTCATAAGTGAATAATATATTTTTATAGTAAAAATATATATACAATTTCATGTGCATATCAAATAAAAATCTCTAATTGAATACAGATAAAAAATAGACACATAATTAAACGATCGGATGAATAACGCGTCGTCGAGTGAAGGCACACACTCACCGACCAGTTGCCGTGCACGGAGCCCATGACCGACCGATGAGTTGTTTCAAACAGGTTTAGCACTACGTGACAAAACCCAAGCTAATTGTACCACTGGTCCTCCCTGCCCTGTGCTTTTGGGTTGATGCATGAGACGCGCACATACCCCACTCAGCGAACATGCACGTACGTTAGCCACTGCTTTACACGGACGGATCGCACGCGCGGCTAAGCCAAATCGGGCCGTGAATTTATCACGTCGCGCTATGCTCGGACGATCCAACGCCTACGATGACGGCTCGATGTCCAGGCACGCTGATTGGTGCATGCGTGCGGACGTACGTACAGCCTGCCGGGGTGGGGCCCACGCTGGAGCGCCTCTCGTGCGTGCGTGTCCATCGGACGGTGCGCGCGAAAGGTCTTCGACTCCGAGTCACCGATTGGCCGGCTGAGGCCCACAGGACACCGCGCCCTCGTGCACCCCATGCCGAAGTGACGGAAACGACCCGTGCAGGCACATGGCGGCCCACATGTCGGGGACGATTCTCTCGCAGCAGCCAGCAGGCCTGGCCGGTGGTGGTCCCTGCTGCGACCGCACGCTCGGCCCGGTCAAGACCGCTCCGTCCTGGGCCCCGACCCGCCCCGGGGCGAACTTTACCTGCTGCGTATCCGTGGACCCGGTCCACAAGCACCTCGCCCGTTCGAAGCGTTCGGTGTACGGGTGCGGTGGTCGACGGTCAGCGCGGCACGTGTCCCGGGCCCACAGGGGAGGGGCCACGGAGAAAGGATTGGTGTGGAGCCCACCGCTCACGGTTGACCGGTCCACCACCGCACGTCGTGCTGCTGGGGGTGCACTTCTTTTCGTCCGCCCACAGCTGCGCAGCATTGGACGGTGGCGTGGCGGATCCAAAAAAATTAAAAGGACGTGTATGTTGTAACACGACATATTATAAATCATATACACTATATTATAGACTAATAAAATTAAAATTTAAACTAAATAAAATATAATATAATTTATTCAAATAATAGTATTAGTTGGTTTTCTATGAATATAAATTGCAAACTATCTAAAATATTGCAAGTTCAATTTTACACTACTATGACCCATATTGTGGAATCGCTATTGCAGGTCTATAAATACAACCACAAATAATTTCATTAATTTACATTGCTGATCTAATGAGTCCAACAAATTTGCAACAATAATTTGAAGATTGCAACAAAACTTCATGTCTTAATTGAGTATTGAAGTATGATTGCAACAATCTGAACAGAGTAACTCAATATCTCAAATATAAAGTATTGATGTATGGGTGCAACAAATATGAAGTATTGAAGTACGACGCACAGCTGCTACTGAAGCGTTTCACTAAACAATGATGATTCCAGCAGCTGCATGTGCTAAATCCGAGCATTTTCACCATAGGCGGACCGAGCAATAGGACGAGGTAGGGCGGCCGTCCTACTTTTTTTAGCGGTGAGATTTTCACGCTGATCTCTTTGCACTGTGTTTTTCACCTTCGATGATGTTGATCCATGGCGGAGCAGCGACTCCGCCCTACCTATAATTTTGGACTGAGTCCGTCTCTGATTTTCACGTTTGAGTTGTCGATTAATCATCAGGAATATCACTACTGTACTTTGTTCGGTACGGGCGGTTCTATTCACTTACGATGTCGACTGTGGAGCTAGCCGACCCGGACAAAAATTACGCATTGGAAAACCGAACAAAACGGACAAGTTCATCACGGTACCGCTATCGAACAATTTGTTACAATTGTGTATCTGTAGCTTCTTTGTTTTTTTGGCATGAGCAGAGCACTGTTCTTTCACTGTACCGCTATCGAACAATTTGTTACAATCCTGAATGAACTGTTCTTGGTGAGGCAAGATTGTTTCTAGTTAAAGCGGAATGAATCAACCAAGTATAAACGCGCCGAGGTCAAAAGGGTCCTAATAAATTATGTGGCTAGATAGGGTATGTTTGATAGAGTTTTTTTTTATTTTTTTTTTGTAAGGAGTGAATTTTTAGAAGAATTGATTATGTGACTGTAAGTGATTTTTTAAAATAAAATATATAAAGAAAGTGATTTTAAAGTGAATCAGGAGTAATTTTTTCAGCTCCTTAATTTTTAGTTCATTTTAGAGAATCATCACCTTAAATTCTATAAAATCCTAAAAATTAAAAACTATTATTTAGTATAGCTCTACTGATTTCAGCTTAAAAAAATAAGTATGAAAGCTCCGATAAACAGATCAGAATCTGGATGGCCTTGGCAATGCTGCGGTATGATCGACTCCAACGAAGTAGGTGCAGATCACCACACTAGTTTACACACCAGTCTAGTAGCTCGTGTCGTCGGATGGTCGGTCCCGCAAGTGTCAGACCAGTAGCAGAGCTCCCGTGTGGGTTTGCACGTGTGGCAGTGTGGCCCTTCCCGTCCCCTTCTTTTCACGAGAACGCATAGCTCCTTTGCCTTTCTTTTTCTCCCGATGCACAGATATCCATGGCTCTTTTGGCGGTACGACTGCACTGCAACTACGAGCCCTCCTGTGCCGTGGGGGAGGAGGATGTTATCGCAAGAGCCACACAAGCATGCATGCTGCTTGAACGGCCGGTGTAGTATCTCGACCAGTATACATTGCTTGGCGAACCCACCTGAGCTACACGATTGTTATCAACCGTCCATTACCAATTGGACCGAGTTACCACATGCCCAAGGAGCAATCAGACTCGGGTGCGATCGATCCGACACTTCCCGCACGTACAAAGCGTCTCGTCCATCCCATGCAGTGATGCTGCCACATCCGGTAAAAATCCAAAATTAGATAATATACATAAACGTATTTATCGAAATTAATAACATATAGTCGTATTTACTAATTTAGTATTTATATTTGGCATACCGTGTAACGAAAATAGTACACCATATTTTCGGTACATCGTGTATCGAAAAAGCCATATTAGACACACGGTGTGCCGAATATAGGCTACAGTGCTATATTCGGTACACTGTGTGCCGAATATGAACCGGTGTGCTAAATACGAGTTACAATGCCGAATACTTTTTTCTATCGAAATATGAATCGTGACGTGATCGCATAGGAAAAAGCATTTTCGGCACAGTGTGTCGACCGCATATGAAAAAACATTTTCGGCACAGTGTGTCGAATACGGCACTATAGCCCGTATTCGATATACCGTGTGTCGAATATAGGCTACAGTACCATATTCGGTACATCGTATGCCGAATATAGCTTTTTGGTACACAATATACCGAATACAGATGCTAAATTAGTAAATACGATTATATATTATCTATTTTAATAAATACACTCATATATATTATCTAATTTCATATTTTTACCTACCGCACCCAAACCCAGAGGTTTGTAGGAAATATCAGGTCTATATAACATCTCTAACTTATATAATATTTTTAATTTAATAAATAGATACTCATATCTCTAATCTAATAAATAAAATATTATAATATTTTAATTCTAAATCCGTTACTGTTCGTGCATGGCCTGCGTAGGCCCAGGGTAGTCTAGTCCCACGTCGTAGGAGTGTACTATTTCTAATCAAGGCGCGAAGACCCTAGCTGTACGACAAGGCGCGTTCCACGTCCGGCCGGCCTCGTGCATGCACCGGCCGGAGGAGCCGATCGTGGAGGTGTCGCGAGTGTGACCGAGTGATCGGTGGTGGCCGTGCATGGCACGGGTGCGTGCGCGCGGTCGCATGGCCCTTCTTCTGGCGCGATCCAACAGGCCGATCCATGTGACACTGTTTAATCCAGCAGCTGCCTTTGATCATTTCGATGTGACCGCTTGGCCGGCCGGATGGGATCCAGTGGCCTGTTTGTTTGTTTTTTCAATAGACCAAGCTAAAATTTTGTAAGAAAAGAGGCTAAGAATGGTGTCAAATTTTATTTGTTAAAATAGTGTTTGATTTGTGATCAAACTAAATTTGATATATGTGCTAAAATTAGAGTGAAAAATGGAGTTTGGATTACTGTCGTACCAAAGTTTGATAAAAATCTATGTATGATATGTGGATTTCACTTGTTAATAATTTTTTTTTATTAAAATGTAGTCATCTGAGATCTTATTTTGTAGATCTAATTATAAGAAATATTATGGTCTAAAAATATTATAAATTGGATATACTGTTTAGAAGATAAAATAGTTTGAAATTTATTGATCCTGAAATTTTGAAACCTATGTACCCTATCACGTGTTGTCACGTCACACAGGCAACTTGGAAATTTGGCTCGGATGCTCGGGCGGCCAAATTGCTCTTCGGGAAAGGGGCTGGCTTTGTGAAGCAAAAGTTTACCCTGTCAAAAAAAATTTGGGCTAACCAAAATTTAACTCCCAACTAAAAGGAGGCAAAAATAGTCAGGCAACGCTAAAAATTGGCTCGGTCAGATTGGGTCAAGATCCAAACACGCTCATCAGGTTCCATCCCTGCGATGCCCTGCTACGAGGGTTTGCTGTACAAGAGCTAGCAGATCGATGGCGAAGAGCATCTTCTTGGTATAAATTAAGAATGGCTTATTTTCCTTCATATATCTATATATTAAACGACACTAAGTTTACACAGTGTAGTTACGAAATTGCTTGCAAAACATGAATTGCTGGGTATATAGTCTTATGAGAGACAGTACAACGCCAGGGGAATTACCAGACTTCCTGGTGTTGCACCGGTGTGTATGAACCATTCGCCAGGCTGGGAATCCTGACCTAGAGAGGCCGCATGCAAGGCTTGGAGAAGGCCGTTGCCATCCCACGATGACGCAGCGTCCGGTGCGGGATGTCAGAAACCAGTGTCAACATGCGTAGTTAAGTTTTTTTAGAGAACAATTACAAAGAAAACATAATATAAGAGAAAAAATATTTATTTTTTATTTATCTATTTTTATAATGAAAGTTTATGTACGATATATATAGGGCTAAAAACCCTTCAAAGATAAAATTTACGGACCCACCTTCGATAACAAACTTTAAGGTTCATAATTAGAAGACGGTGGCAAGCGCTGAAGGGCCGAGTAGACCTGCGTGGGTGGACGAGAGCCCAAGATGCCGAGACCGGTGTTACCAGTCCAAGGCGCGTGCCAGCTAGTGCCTATGGGTGAGATCCACGAAATGTAACTGGAAAAATATAATTGTGAGGAAGGCTGTTGATGTTGCTGACCACGGCCACCTGTGATGTTGGAGTTGTGGTGTCCACCTCGATCAGGGCTCCGACCACGACCGAGATCAGATGTGGGGCTTATGCGGTCGGTGCGTGTTGAGGAGGAGTCTGGCACTGAGGACGGTGGAGGGGCCGCAACGACAAAGAGCAGTATCATTTTGGGACTTGGAGGAGCTACTTTGAGAGAGTTCTTCACAAGCAAGATGGCCACGAGCTTGTTGGGAAGTGTGGAATATAGGAAGAGCGGATAAGAGTGTGCGAAGAATGGTATATTTGGGGTTCAGGCCGCGAAGGAGTTGATGGACAAGAGCACGATTGGATATCGGTTGATCACAATCGACGAGGGCATAGGCAAGTGTATGGAGTTTATGGCAATAGGCTGAGACAGACATGTCAACTTGATTGAGGCAATGAAGTTCAACCTCAAGATGGACGGAGTATATGGATTTATTGTAGGAGAAAATGCCGTGAAGATGAGTCCAAACACCATATGTAGTGGCTAGTTAGTTCATGATGATGTCTAGGAGCTCCTCTAAAATTGTGGCGTAGATCCACATGAGGACGGTGAGATTTTCATGGACCCACCAAGGATCTTCATAACTAGGGTCGGCATTGGAGACATGGAAGAGCAACACATAGCAACTGAGGACAATGAGGAAGAGGATGCGTATTGGGGTAATTGTTGGATTGGATATCAAGCGTGAAGGGAATCAATGACTTGATATTGATGGAATGAATAGTCTGAGAAAGAGAGACAGTGGGCTGCTCTTGGTTATGAGCATGTTTATGTCCATCCGCATCAATCATAAAGTTCCGATGTTGGGTTGTTATGGTATGTTAGAAAATGGGTAGTGATGGTTGAGGTCAAGGAAAATATGTTCAAATGATAGATATGTTTATGGTTATGATCTCATGGTAGGAGGATACGAGTTGTTAAGTTTTAGATGCTCACTCTTGGGTCAATAAATGATTTTGTGTATAAATCTATTTAATCTTATGACCGATTTCTTATTACCCATCCCTAAATGCATCATCATTGGAGTCAGGTTATTATATATATCCACTATAGAGTAAATCTTGCGAGTACCTTTATACTCATCTTGCTTTGTTGAGTTTTGCAGGTGAGGACAAAATAGTATACTGTTACTTCATGCCCATCAATGTCAGTGACGAGCAAGAGTGGTGGTGGGCTACTCATTGTGACTTAGTGGTGTCTTATGGCAAATGATGCCACCTCTTTTGTTGTTTATAGATGTTAAATTCTATCATATAGTAACTCTAACATGCTAGGAGTTGAATGTGTGTATTTTATTCTCCTAGTGTTTGATGATCATTAAATTGTTGAATTTGTAATAGCATAAAAGCTTGTAATATATTTATATTACTCGCTCTTTATTATATCTTGATGTGATAAAGTTGTTATAATAGTGTGTGTTCTGATCTTAGTCATAAAATACATATCGGGACTATTGAGATTAGATTCGTGTTGATCATTGGTGGCTGCAGTTGTTATAGTGAGATGTGGATTAACATGTGATATGTCGAAAGATCGACATTTGTTAGCTCTCGTCTTATTAAACGATTATATCAATAATTAATTTGAATGCAATTTGAATAATTACTCGTATTTCTCTTCTTTCTCTTTCTATTTGTATTTTATTTTCTTTCTTCCTCTTCTTATATAAGAGATTGAGCCCCTCCGCCCCATGATCCGCCCCTACGATATTCAAGTCTCACCTCTTCCCCCGGTACATAGGCGATCCGAGATGGAACGACAAAACACATCTGACTGAGCTCGAGCTAACTGTTCCTGGCCGTCCGGGCTTCCATCGACTAACGTCGACCGGACAAGTGACTCGTACCGCTCGTTTCGCCATTCGTGCTCGTGCATGCTGGCCTGGCCTTTCAACGCGCGCGCATTGATGATCGACTCAGCTGAACCAATTTTCGATCTGTAGGTGTAGTGGAGCACGCACAGTTGTTAGGACATATCACGGCCGTTGATTTGACGGCTCCCTTATCGGGGTAAGGCACCAGGAGAGGAGAGGACGCCCGCTGTATTCGATCGATGAGTGTCGGTTGTGAGACGTGCCCATCGATCGACGCAGCTTTCGGCTTCGGGGTTCACCGGTGCAGGTTGGCTACAGGTTTGGAGAAGAAACCTGATCGAAATCTGTGATGATTTTGGAATATAGAGCAGTTAGTCCTGAGTTTCGTCAAGTTATCCGCGACAAGTCGTTAGGTTTCGTTAAAAGATTCTCAAGAGACTGTTCAAAGAAAATGAGAATGCGTTCTTCTTATTAGTTGTGAATTGCACCCTAGCTAGCTAATGTCTTGTTTAGATTTTCGCGGAAAGTTCACGAGATTTCCGATCGTTTTTGCTGCAGCAACAGAGACATGCATCTTAAACTGTGTGCCCAAGTTACTCGCAAGACTACAAGTGCCAGTACTCCTGCTTGTCAACTTTGCGGATTGACCGCCGCTCGAGTGTCAAGAACAACATGCAGTGTCAGAGGCTCGGAGCCACGCATGTGCCGCCACCAAGCGTACTTTGTCCTCTAATCGATTAAAATTTATTAAACGGAGAGAAAGCTACCAGGATCGAGCTAGGACATACATGGGTGGCATGGAGGGTTACGCATAGATGTGATGGCTTTTTTTATCGGATGTCTCCGAAGAGACAAGATGTGATGGCTTTTCCAGCTAGCAGGAATCTAGGTAAAGCCTAGAAATGTCCAGCGCCATGCAAAGTAGGAGTAGAGGAATACGAGCAGCACTGGAGGGAGTGATGAGCCACGGTAGATACAAACGCTCGAGATTGACACGCATATTCGTGCAACCGTTCGTCGGCAACGGGTCAACAGCCGACACACCATCTAAAAACGGTCTACGGTTTCATGGATCCCATCTTCTGGTGTGTTGTAATAACAGCTGATGGTTAAGCTGCATGAGCTTCCTTAAGCATGCCTGCTGTACGTACTGGTAAAACATGTACGATTGATTTACGTATCTTGATCCTGAACAAGGCCGGCCGGCCGGTCAGGGGGGTCAGAGCACGCACGTACAGGTCAGGCGGTGCACGGCACGGCACGGCAACGCAAACAGCCCAGCACGCCGTGCCAGGCCCCGGCCCGGCCCGGCCCCTCACGAATCGCGAGGCAGCGCCGCGCGCGACCCCACCGCCCGGACTGTGAGACGAATTGCTGCTCCTCCTGCCCTAGGTCCTGGCGCACGAGGGAGGGGGTGGAACCGAACGGAAGGCACCACCACCTCTTCTGCTCTTCAGCTCGGCTCATGCTGCTCCAAATAGCAGGCGGAGCCATCACGCGCGCCCCCAAACCACCCCACCGCGGCCTCTTCTCCCTCTCTCTCTCTCTCTTTCTCCCTCGGCCCGGCCGAGCGCACGGACACGGTCCATGCGTGCGATTTGACTCGCGCGCGCACGCCTCTCTCTCTCTCTCTCTCTCTCTCTCTCTCTCTCAGTCGCTCGCTCTCTTCTGCGTCATTAGCTTCGCGCTGCGTCGGCGAGCACGAGATCTGGTCGAGCTATCACGGGCGCGGGCGCGTCCATGGGTTGGCCGAGCAGGAGGCGGGGCCGGCGTCGCAGCATCTCCGCCGCGCTCCTCGTCCTCCTCACCTTCTTCGCCGCTGCCATCACCGGTAACAACGCACACAGCCTACCCGCCTTTCACTGCAGATTTCCTTATATTATGAGCTAGCTCTCACACGCGAGCGTGTTGTTTGTCTCGGTTCTTGCGTTCTGCTGCAGGGACGTGCACGTCGGCGAGGGGGGGAGGCAATGGGGTGGCACCGGAGGAGTACTCCTGGGACCCCGTGACAATGGCGGCGCGTCGGGGGCTGGTGGGACCAGGGTCCTCGCCGCCGACGTGCCACAGCCGGTGCGGGGGCTGCCACCCGTGCCGGCCGGTGCACGTGGCCATCCAGCCCGGCCGGAGCTTCCCGCTCGAGTACTACCCCGAGGCCTGGCGCTGCAAGTGCGGCAACAAGCTCTTTATGCCCTGACCGAGCGGTAACTCTCCCGACGCACATACTGATGCTTCACTCATTGAAGCTAGCTAGTTACCAAACTCTTCAAGGCAGCTGGGTTGGCGACTACTACTACTGATTGCACGCAGGGGGCAGTACTACTACTACTGGCGTAGAGAGACACGGAGAACACGGCAAGAAAACAATTTGATGAGAAGAGACACGATGAGGAGATTTGCCCAAGAAACAAACCATGGATGGAACCTTCGATTCTATCAGCTAATGATTGAAAACCATTGCTGAGTTCTTGGAGATTTATACAAGTGTATTGTGTTGTAAGTAACTGGTCGTGTTTTGTGTGTACAAAGAGAGAGATGTCGATGTCGCCATTTTTGTTCTTCTTTTTCCTGCCCTTTGCTAATTCCTGCTGTTGGTTCTTGACTTCATTTCAGCTGTACGGAGTGATTTCCCTGCTATTATGATCTGTGCTAGCTGTGAACTTCTTAATCATCTGGACATATGCATCTTGTTGCTGTGGATGGTGAGGATGAGAATTGAAAATTGCTTCTTTCTTCAGGTTCTTGCATGTCAATGTTTCTTGTGGGCGATGCATCCGTACGTGCAGGCAGTACTCAAAGAAACAATTTTTCTCTCACATAGTTCATGAAAAATTCCATATCGAATGAATAACGTAAGCTATGGAGCACATACATGACAGAGTATGTGGTTTGCAGCAGAGATCGATTTTAGTAGTATTTGCTGTGGATGGTGGGGATGAGAATTGAAAATTGCTTCTGTCTTCAGGTTCCTGCATGTCAATGTTTCTTGTGGGCGGTGCATCCGTACATGCAGGCAGTACTCAAAGAAACAGTTTTTCTCCCACATAGTTCATGAAAAATTCCATATCGAATGAATAACCTAAACTATGGAGCACATACATGACAGAGTATGTGGTTTGCAGCAGAGATCGATTTTAGTAGTATATGAGACCGCGCAGAAAACCAGAGAAAGTAGATCGAGCAAACCCCTAAAAGATCAGAAGGGAACAGTAAGTAGCTGGGGAGAAGAGGAGGTTGTAGACGTACAGTGCGAAGCTCAGCTTTTACAGGAGCAAGAATGGAAGGAAACAAGCATGTTGCATATACAATGTAAAAGAACAGTGACCTATGCTGGTTTTTTCCTACCTCTGGCAGTGTCACTAATTTATGTTACCACTGCTGCTACTTTACTCACGTCAAATCAACATAAGTTGCCTAGAGAGGCCGGACTATATTAGATGGCACTACTTCACCCATCGTTTTCTTTTCTGGTAGTCGTATATATACTGAATATGCATTTGTTTACATGAGAGAGGCTTATCTGCAGGCCTACGGCTAGTTCAATCATCGTTGCATTATAATCTTTCGCAGGCTACCCTGCATTTTGTGTCATTCAAGCACGCACCAGGAGGTGTGCAGGTGCAGCTTTGCAAAAATGGTGGCTTTCCTTATCTTAATCCTTCGGCCATTCATTCCTCCCGTCTTGGACACTTCAAATCTGGAGCTAGTGTAACCTGCTGCCAAGGCCTCGACAAAAATAAATATGAAATATAATACTAAAATAAATCTTGGGGTTGCAATCGAAAAGCGGATATGAAAATTCTTCCGGGCATGTATACTAACTCCTGTCAGCGATTGACACTGAGCCTTGTCCTTGAGCATTTTTAAAAGCCTACTATGAAGCTGGCCGGAGATGGTACAAGAGTCCTAAAAGGAGTTACAGCTTACGACACCAAAAAGCTTACAGCTCCTTCAAGCTTCAAGCAATGCGTCATTCCCATTTCACAGGGTACAGCCGCTGCTGATTTTTTTTTTTATCTGTGGTAGGTAATTAACTGGAGATTCCTGTTCTTTACAAAGATAACAAAAAAAGTGTTGTTGATAACTTGAACAGCGCTTATCCGATTGTTGCTTCCGAAGTGTTTCTTTCTTTCTCTCCCAGATTTCTCGCCAAAAAAAAGGGTGTGCGCACCTTCGCAGTTTGCGCCGGCGCTCCTGCCAAAGCTTCATCTATTTGCTTTCTAACAGTATTCTTGGGAGCGCGGTTGCTTGCTCTTACAGCAATGCTCCTCTGTTTGAGACTACTGCAACCACTCCCCTGGTTCCCTCCACGCAGAACGAAGGAACATGAACACAGAGCAGTAGCAGAGACTTCTTAAACTCACTCTATATATTCTTATATAAGAAGTATTTCTAATAATATTGGCTCCCTAAATTTACTTCCTCTCTAGCATACTCTCAGTACTCATTCTATATATTTTCTGTTATTTATCAGCCGTCATTTCTCTCCCCTCTCTTTCCTCCGTCCCGACGAGGAGGACGCAACAAGGATGGCGAGTAGCGGCAGCCCGTAACTCTTGCAGCGCACGACGGAGAACCTGATAGCGACGATGAGTTGGCAGGCGGCGAGCTCACGGCGGTGCGTTGAAGCACGATGGTGAGCGGCGACGCGCTGAAATGGTGCACTTGCGCGCCCACTTGGGGCTGTACTTGGCCACGGCATACACATCCGTGCAGCCCTTGCCGTTGAGGAGGGACCCCGTGAGCTGCAGCATGGCATCTAGGCGCTGACAAGCGGGCCTAGGTGCTGGCGTGGTTTGTTACGTGGGGGTGTAGAGTAGAAGAAACACAATAGTTGGAGAGTCATGACTACTCATTCCTATCTGAATGTGAGCAGAAGTTCAGGACCAAGGTAGGCGCAGGTATCCGAGAGACAGTCGATTTATTCCATTATTCACAGAAACACTTTATTCCATATCGGCTTAAACTGATCATCTCAACATCCCCTACACTGGAAATCTATCATCAAATGTCGCCATGCAGCTATATAACACACAACCCAAAAGTGTATCCCTAACAAGCTATCGACTCTATCATGTCCGTGGATAAAAAAGGTCAAGTGCTACTGCGCTATGCTCCATCCTCGACCTATACCGCCTGACTGACGGCCAGTGAGACCAGCATCAGCAGTGGGTGTAGAATTCGCTGTGAAATGGGTCCTGCAGAGTTATAGCACAGGCAACGCCAGTAGATGAGTTATCTGGAATCCTTGCATTCAGAGTTCCAGACACGCACGCATACCCTCATTGACATCTGAAAATACTTCTGTACCTGGTGCAGCTGCATTGCCGTTGTTAGAAAGGCTCTCCGAGCCAGGTGGCGCAGGAGACTTGGAAGAGTTTGAGAATGGAAGGATCCCTATGCTTGTGCAATCCGCGCCGATGGAGCCTGCAACGGTTCCATGGGTTACGGGATGCAATACGCGGTCTTTGTGTTCAGAAATCAGAAGTAGATTGCTTGTGGCATAATCTTACAGTTCTGAAAGCAAGGCATCGTGGTGATGTTGAGAAGGTTGCTGAAACCCTCCTTGCACTCGCAGTGGTAGCTGAGACCTGAGCCATTCCTGCATGTGCCTCCGGTTCCGCAGTATGCTAATTCACATGCTGGAGGTATGCAATGGCACAAACAGAATCTATCAAAATAACACAGATAACATGAAGATGCCATGGTAAAAAAAATCAGGGCCAGTAAGATGTGGCAATTACGGTCGAGCGAGAAGTTTTTAGGTGGTGGTAAAGGAGCCGGTGCTGATGAATCGTTGGAACATGCACGATCAATAGAGCCTGCAATGAAAATTTCTTATTCGATTATTTGAACTGATAGGAGCACACATTAGTAAACCTGTTGCTCGAAGGATATTGATAAATACTGCGGACATCTTGTTATCTATGTATCTGGTGTTGGAAGAAACAGTGGCAACTTCGGAAGATGCCTTCTGCTGTCACATGAAGCAGGCTGACCTTAATATACAGGTAAAATAAACTAATAAAAAGCCACTATGTAATTTTCACCAGCGTTCCTTCTGGCGTAAAGAACATACAACAACCTCTGAAAATGATACTAGACACAAACACTCTAAAGAAACCTACCATTTTTCTTTCTGACAGCGACGCATGCTGAACTTACGAAACCTTCTTCTCTTTAGTAAAAGGGACAGCAAACATACTTAAAAATTGAAATGCTACAAGGCATCGAGCTGGTCCAACGAAGTTTATGTACTTTGGACTTTCAGTACATTTTTGCCTAAAAAAGGTTTGAAAATTTGACTAAAAAGAGGACTTCCAGAACATTACTCTTGTGTTTCCACGCAATATATTCAGTCATTCAGATGGATAAAGCATGAAAAGTACCAGTATGCTCCACTTCAGATTGTTTAAGCTGTTTCTGAAAATTTAGTCTTCACAACTCAAATTTAGAAATTCATTCTGAACTTAAACTTAGGTCCATACTTTTCTGCAGGTAGAATCAGCACATGACTTGAGCAAACTTTGATTAACGCACACCACACCCCCGATAACTATACACACGGACCATCAGGGAGCAAAATGATCATATCCTAACAACCAATACTAAATTGAGCACTACATCCTAAAGCAAATCTGGTAATCAACCAGATCCCTGACAAAAGTAGGTGGCCCTTGATGAGCCCAGCTACGCAACACGAGCAAGTGAACAGGGAAGAGTACAGAGGCAGCAATTCGAATTTCGGAAGTTCTCTACTCACAGTTTGGTATGACGCAGGGCAGGAACCTGAGGTCGTCGCCGACGTGCAGCTGCGCCCAGCCCGGGTCGCACTCGCACCTGTAACCCAGCGCCCCTGGCGCCACAGTGCAGTTCCCCTTCCCGCAAGCCACCGTGCTGCATATCGAGTCTGCTCAAGATCAAAGCGAATCGAATCGAATCAAATCGTCAACAAACATCAACAACACAATATCACTCACTCAGCAACAGATCGACACGGTATCCAAAAGTTCAAGAAAGCATCAAGCTTTTTTTTTTGGGGTCAAGAATTGAGATGAGCTGGAGGCTTACTGATCACAGGGGAGAAGATGGGGGCTAGAGGGGTGAAGAAGTCGTCGGCGACGGCCACTCTGACGGTGACGGCGGCAACGGCGAGGAGCACCACGAGCGCGGCGCCGCACGGGACCCGTCGCCTTCCTGCACCGACCATCTTGGTTGGTTTCTTGATTGCGCAAGCGCCTGTTCTGTTCGTCTGCTCTGCTCTTCCCCTCCGTGCGTGAGCGGTTGCGTTTAAATGAGAGAGAGAGAGAGAGAGAGAGATTGGTTTCGGCAGGTGGTTGGCAGGCGACGAGGAGTTGGGTTAAATTGGAAATTTAGATAACATATTGCGACGTATTTATAAAAATAGATAATAGATGAATGTATTTATAAATTTAGCACATGTATTTAGAACCTCAAAATCCGAATTCTTGTTTTCGGTTACTGAAATACCGGAAAAACGTTGGCCCCACAATTTTTAGAAACCAAGGTACCGAATACGGCACTGTGCACCGTATTCGACACATCAGTTGCTGAAAACTCTCTGTATTCGACAACTGAGGTGCCGAATACGGTGCACAGTACCGTATTCGGCACCTCAGTTTCCGAAAGCCACCCACGTCGTGTCATGTACTTCCTCTCTAGCTTGTTTACGTAGTTAATTAGTAATAGTAATTTAGATTTTTCTTAGTCCGTTCAGAAATATATTAGTCCCTTCGTAAGTAGATTGTTAAATCTATTCAAGTACATTTGATTAATTATATTATTTTGATAAATTAGAGTATTTAGATTATTTGTTTAGTTGGATTATATGAATTTTATTAGTAAGTGTGATTAGATTTTTTTACTTAATTTAATAACATGAATTTATGTAATTTAATCAAGGTAATTAGTTTTATTAAAGTAATTTGATTATTTCAATTAATTTGAATTAGTTTAATTACTTAGGTTTAGTAGAACCGTAGAAGATAGTGTTCAGTAGCAACAAAGATACATATTAGTTATATATTAGTACTTATTCACAATAGTTGTATATTAGTATTTACGTATTGTTTAATTAATATTTTAATTCAATCTTTAATATTTTAATTAGTACTTACGCGCGTTTCAAAAAGAAAGCAAGCCGGAGAGGAAGTATCACATGACACGATGTGGGTGGCTTTCGGAAACTGAGATATCGAATACGGCACTGTGTACCGTATTCGGTACCTCAGTCGCCGAATACAGAGAGTTTTCGGCAACTGAGATACCAAATACGGTGTACAGTGCCGTATTCGGTACCTCAGTTTTCGAAAATTGTAGGGCCGGCGTTTTTTCGGTATTTCAGTAACCAAAAAATAAGATTTCGGATTTTGAAGTTCCGAATATATGTGCTAAATTTATAAATACGCTTATCTGTTATCTATTTTTACAAATACATCACAGTATGTTGCCCGAGGAGTTGAGTTTTTACGGGGGCCTTGGCCTTCCAGGGTTGACTAGCCAAGCGTGGAGCACTGCACATAAAAGGAGGGCAAAGTCAAAGTGTATTCCCAAATGCAAATGGCGCCCGTGACCGCGAGCGAATGGACTGAGATCGGACTCTTTTTATAAAACGAAATACAGTAACACTAAAAAAAAAAAAATCTGTTCAACTTTTGATCGCTTGGTACAGCTTCAAAACCGTACTTCTCGCTTTCTTCTATCTACTCAAGTGTTGAGCAAAAGGCTCTTCCCTTCATCTCTCTTCAGTTAATCGAATCACTGGCCAGAGAGTGGTATCCCTGCGTAACGAATTGGTACAAGGTCGGAAGCTTTTTTCCCATTACAAAAAAAAGTTAATCGAGTGGAGACAGATTGTGCATTGTGGTATCCTGCTTGACATGCTGTGTTGTGAGTACCCGAACGTTCATGGATCCACAGGGATGGCGATGCTTATCTTCTCAATTAAACTGATTGCTCATCTGCCAGAAAACCGAACACGCTCGAAGGACGCCTGGCAGAAAAAGATGTCAAACAATGCGAGCCTAGGAGTCTCCGTATTCTTTCACATGAGATCTTCTTCAGTTACACTCAAAAGGTCCAATAATGTATGTATATTAGCCGTTTTGAGATAGTTATGCGTTCTAGAAGACAATTCTAATTGATCAATAAAGATACAATTCAATGGTATTCCTTTTTTGTTTTTTAATTAGTGAATCTTTTTTAAATGTTAAGAGGTAGAGTAAACCTGTTCTTACTTTCTTCGAAACTAGTGATCTCTTCATCCCCGTGTCGAAAAGGAAGAAATAAATCAATCAAATTAGAAGAAGCTTCATAAAACGTTTCTTTAGGGTTAAACTTTCATTCGTCCATATATGTCTTGTACACGGGAATGTGCATCTCTCTGTCTGTGAAACGTTATAGCATGTCCTGGAAACTTGTCAAGCGTCATCAAACTAACTAAATACAGTTTGTACTGAACAAGGATTGGTCTGAAAAGAAAAAATGAACAAGGATTAAGAATAAATTTTTCCCTTGAAACAAGAAACTCAAAGCTTTATTCATATTCCCTTTTTTATTGTTTTTTTGGTTGAGTTGAATGCAAGTTAAAACCTTTCTTCTAGCCATAATGCAGATTAATACGTAGGAAGGAATTTAGCGTCATGTTGGGCTTGTCACGGTATGTCAGTCGTGATAACGGCCCAGGCTCTGAGTCTTCTGAATCTAACCCAAACAGGGCCTTTTTAACTTTTTTTGAGCGCAAGTCCAAAAAGGGCCCTTTTAACTTTTGGAAGCAAGCCCAGACAGGGCCTTACTCGTTTTTCTCCTGGAACGAACTTGCAGTCGTTCAGTACGGGCCCAGAATTCAGTGCTGCTCGTGATTGAACAGTACTACTCTGAAGCCTGAACTCTGAACCCAGAAATGATGAACAGGCTTAGTTACGAGCGAGCACCGACCGACAGACCGACGTCAGGATCAGCTGCGCACTGCGAAGAACCTTCAAATCCGTGCGGTTATTGAAGGCGACCAGGGCAAGGCACATGCTGCGCATCCATACAACATCATGGTGTCTCATGCTCCAAGCGTCCAGCTAGGACAGCAGTACATCCATGTCGGAATTAGAATATGTAAGTATTTTTAGATCAGATGGAGAGAGCAGTGCTTGAGCCTCTAAAGTTGACTCTACCGGCACATCACAGTACGATGGACCAATTGTGACCAGTGAGTATGACACGAGGCACGACGGAACCGACAAGTCCCAGCACTAGTCGCAATCACAGGCATAAACTCCATCAGCAACAGCTAAGCAGGTGATTAGGCTCTGCGCTGCTTGGATCAGCTCAATTTCAGTCGATCGATCGACGGTGATGAACTATTGAACCGATAACAGGGCAGCAAGGTACTAGCCACAGTTGCACGCGCTGCCGCCATCGGAACCAACACAAGGTTCACAGTGCAAAACTAGCATTTTCAGAGACCAAGCATGTGAGTTTTGGCTGCATGCTTGCACCACACCCTGATCTGACACCCATATAATGTACGGACAAACATGCACAATAATTCAGGGGTCATTTCTTCAGCTCATGTGCTGAGTCTTTGACAGTCTTGGTCTTAGGCATGTCAAACTTGCAAGAAGAGACACGGCAATAAAGAATCGAGCAGAGAGTGGAATTCAGAGGCCGGAAGAATAAAGGGCAGGAGAGGCAGGACCATGGATCATCACACAGCTCATCGTTCACAAATGTCAGGAGCCCAGCAGATCCATGATTGACATGGACCCGGCCACAGTTCCAATAATGCTGTATTCCCGTAATAAAAAGATTCTGACAGCCAAAAGGGCTGTGCGGTTAGGATCCATGCCATGTTCGTAGCAAGCCGCTTCACGTGGCCGGCCGTTCGATCAGCTCGCCGCAGTTGACTGGGACGTTGAGGCGGTCGCGGTGGTTGGCTGCTGCTGCGTCCTCGTATCCGATTAGGCACTAACCATAGTTCTTGCTACGAAATGTGATGTATATAGTCTCCCGTTGATGTAAGCGTGTGATCAAATCATTTCGTTGCGCGTGTTTGCAGAGATCGAGCTGAGAGAAATGGGGAAGGCGGGGAGGTGGCTGAAGAGCTTCCTGTCAGGCAAGAAGGACAGGCCGCAACCCGAGGCAATGCCGGTGATGGCGTTGCCTCCAGGGACCCCGAAGGAGAAGAGGTGGAGCTTCAGGAGGCCGGAGCCTGCAGGGAAAGGTGCAGAGACACCGGCGGCGGGACGCGGTGTGTCGGATGAGGGACTTGGTTTGTCGGCGTCGGATATCGAGTTCGATCAGAAGAAGCACGCTGTGGCGGTTGCGGTGGCAACCGCGGCAGCCGCCGACGCTGCGGTGGCCGCGGCGCATGCCGCGGCCGCGGTGGCACACCTGTCCTCTCGCAGGGGGCACCTGCCGGCGAGTCTCGTCGAGGACGCGGCGGCGGTCAGAATTCAGGCAACCTTCAGAGGCTATCTGGTACGCGTTCTTGAAACCAACACACGTGCCACTCAAATCAAGATTGCACGCCGCAGGATTTAGAGAATGTAACACGACTAATCGTCTGCCATGACATGCAGGCGAGGACGGCTCTGTGCGCGCTGAGAGGCATAGTGAAGCTGCAAGCTCTGGTGCGAGGCCAACTGGTGAGGAAGCAGGCGAACGCCACGCTTCGGTGCATGCAGGCTCTCCTCATGGCGCAGTCACAGCTGCGCGCGCAGCGCATGCGCGTGCTCCATGAACACTACCCGCCACCGCCAAGACCACGGCAGTCTCCGCAGCACCCGAGGCACCGCCGCTCCTACGTAAGTTGGATTGGTCCACGACACCTGCACCTCTCATTTAAACACTGCAGCTAGACGGCGGTTCAGAGTCCCAGATAATGCTGATTTTTGTGTGAATTAACCAGGAGATGGATATGTCCTGCGAGGAGAACGCCAAGATCGTCGAGATGGACATCGGCGAGCCCGTGCGGCGAGGCGCATCAAAGGACAGGCAGTCTTTCGTCGAGTACCACGGCCGGTGCTCGCCGGCGCCGTCGGCAATGACCGAGCTGAGCCCGAGGGCCTACAGCGGCCACTTCGATGAGTTCTCGCTGGCGACGGCGCAGAACAGCCCACAGGACGCGTCGGCGGCGACCTCCGAAGTGTGCCCGAGCTACATGGCCAACACCGAGTCGTCCCGCGCCAAGGCCCGGTCCCAGAGCGCGCCAAGGCAGCGCATCGACGCGCTGGAGCGGGAGCCGAGCCGGAGGAAGGGAACCCCGCCGAGGAGCGCCAAGATGCAGCGGTCGTCGTCGCTGGTCGGCGCGGCGGCGCGCGGGGGCGGGCAGTCCCCGTGGTCGTCGGGCGTGAGGCTGGACGCGTCGAGCGCGTCGCTCAAGGACAGCGAGTGCGGATCCACCAGCTCCGTGCACACCGCGGCCACCGTCTACAGCCGGACGCGGTCGCTAGTCGGGTTCGAGGTGAGAAACTCACGAGATCGAGCTCGTAGCCTCGTGCTACCTGTGCATGTAGATCGTTTTCATTTCATCGTGACAGGAGTCTTTTCCCCTTGTTCCTGCTCCAGGTGCGCCGTGCCCTGTACTGAGGTCTTGTCCCTGCCGTATGCTATGGAGCAGTGGCTTCAGTTCTTCAGATGATACAAATCGGGAGCTTCAAGCTTGCTTGTGAAAAGTCTGCTAGCCTCGTCGACGTGTGATGTGTCTGCCACCCAAGCGGCAAGAGAGCAATGTGGCTAGTTCAGAGTTGGCCATAGACGCGTTTCAACTGTACATTTTTGTAGATCATTTGCTATGATTCGTAAGGTAGCACGTATCAGGTAATACGACACTCTGCACAATGTAATAAGCTCGGATTCTAAACCCTTGTGCAATATTGCTTAGCTGTGAAGAAGCAGGAGGCTGCACCATCTTAAAAATAATAATAAGCGGGATCGTTTGTAATGTATCATCATAAGATGGAACTGCAGTAGTACATGAATTAGGGCCTGTTTATTTCCAGTTGTTTCTGGTTTCTGCTTCTGTCAGAAGTCCAGAAGCTAGAACAAACGGGTTTGCTGAGAAGTGGTTTCTGGAGAAGCCAGAAGCTGCTTCTGAGGAAAATGAGCTAGAAGCTGAGAAGCTCGCTGAGAGTGGCTTTTCTGAGAAGTTATGTGCTGAGAAGCTAAAAATTTATTGTAGAAGCCAACAACCTATTTTCAAAAACAGCTTTTCAGAAAAGCCAAAAGCACAGCTTTTCAGAAAAGCCAAAAACAGAAGCTCAAACAAACAGGCCCTTAGGCTGGCCTGCGACGATGGACATGGTCGTCGCTCGACAATCGGTAGGTCAGTACAGCCTGCACCAGGCCATCCCCTTACTCGGCCTTCACAAACTGTGTAGCAGAAGCTGCACGGTACGTTGTACACCTTTGCCTGCTTCGGCCTACTCAGGTCGTAAACTGTACACGACCCACGGGCACGGCGTGATTCCCCGCGTGGAACGACCAAACCGCCCGCGCTGAGCGAGCAAACCGGGGGCAACGAACGGCACACTGCCGCACGGCGCGGATGGAGGCCGGGGAATCGCCTGGTCTGGCCTGCCAACTGCCATCCGTCCTCCGTCGTCACGGCACAGAAGAAGGTGCGGCCGCGCGAGGAATCGGATCCTCTGACTTCACCGACGCTGAAGTCAGTGACTTTAAACCTTCGTGGACCGTTAGATCGTGGATGGATGGACCAGATATACTACTACAGTGTAATGGAACGGTAAATTAACGGAACTGGTGCTACAGTAATTGGTCAGGAACTGTTTATCTTCTCGCAATTTACTGTTCTCTCGTGACTTTCTACCCTGAAGTCAGGGGATCCAGATCCAGAGAAGTGGGGTCCCAAGTCTGACCTGCCAACCGCCGACTAGCAAAAAATAAAAAATCATTATACATAATTTATCGAACTCTGCATAATAAATTTGTCTTTCTTATTTGTTATTGAATAAGTAAGTGTTTGAGTGAATTTTTTGAGAGCTAGATTATAGAATTCTCTATACAATATATTTTTTCAGAATTTTTTATAAATATTTTGATAGTGTTTTTATTTTTTAAGTATTGGAATGTTGCATTTTATTTTTTTATCCTATCGTCGGTAGAAAAAGGTGACAAGTTTATTTTATTTTTTAAAATCTATCGCCCTTCCAGCAGACAACAATAATCTAATTTTACAATTTTTTTTCATAAAAAACTCCTATTTTTATAATTTTTTATTTTCGAAATATAAATCTAAAAAATTCAGAGCTAGAGAGAGGCGTGTTTGTCATCCCGGCCTTGCAACAGCAGAGCTTGGTCCTGGGTGGCTGGTATTGGGCCACGATTCCGAGCCAGTATCGGGCCACGATTACGGGCCTGCCAAACGACCCCAAGGCCCAAGTGCGTATGGCCCAGTAACACGCTGACGAACAAGATTCAGCGGTTTAAGAAAAAAGATTCAGCGGTCTACGCCTGTGTGCTTTCCGTTTTCTTCGTGCCTTTTCAGAAATCAGAACACTGTGATGTGATTGCCTATGCTGCAGGGAATAGTAGTAACATTACGTAATCCATTTCTGTATATTCTTTTGGCTTTTTAAAATAGAAAACAGTGAGGAAAACCCCCACTGCAAGAGATTTTATTAATAAAAAAGGTAAAGAAAAACCCGAAAGCAAGAGCATATATAACAGGGGAGGAAGAAAGCAAGAGCATATTCTTTTAGCCTGATTTGGACACAACATACAACTCATGTGAGACCCTTTATTCTGCTTACAAGTCATCCTCCCTAATGTGCAAACACCGCCTAAACCAATCTTCAATCTTTGCAAGATAAGGAGAAGAAAAGTCAGATGAGATGATGAGTAGAAAGAAAAATATCAGTCCCTTTATGACTTCGTTGCGTTCACCATTGATCTAAATCAATACTACAAGGTTCTGCTGCACTGAAACAGAATCAGCAAGCCAATTGCCATCACCATGGCCATTCCTTAACTCATCTTATACGACCGAGAATAATGATCAGAGGGGAGGGTTGAATATGTACCTCACTAAATTTATGGATAATATTTTTCTATTTTCTCACCTAACGTATCTCAAAACAAAGAACAAAAACAAGAAATAAGAGAAAATCACAATAATTATGAAAAGACCATGGCTCCACTGGATGTATCTGAATACTATATTCCATAAAAAAACCAATTCAAGTGTAATTGCTCAAAAACTTTTGCAACTTGCATGAAAAACAGTTAGATCCAAAGAAATTAGAACCGGATGAAGAATTTTTCTAAGTTGATGGATCTAAAGGATGGAGATGGTTCAAGACCAACTCATATGTGATTCTTATCCCTTTAGCAACAAGAACAACAACTTCAACAAGATGGAAAATTTTAGTTTTCAAATAAAAACGAAAATGGCAATGAAAACCGAGAAATTTGCAACCAAGCAATGGAGCCAATAGAAAAAAACTAGAAGTAAATGAACACAAACACAAGAAGAAACATAAACTTCATTTCTTGCAGAGGAACACCCTATTTTCATAAGTTAAGCATTTTTTCATATAAAAGCTCTCACCTAATACATAAGTTAAGCATTTCTCTCCCTCTCCTAAAACCCTAACACACAACTCTCAAATCGATGATTCACTAAGCTCAACAAGCTCTACCCCTCTATTTATATCATAGTTCCTTGATCCTTAAATTTTCTAGATTGTTCCTAAATATCCCTCTATTCTAATACACTCTTACCTACCATCGAGAGTATTTTCGTCCATCTTTTTTCTCATCCATCGAATGGTCGTGGTGCCTTCTTGACTTAGCTTCGTCTCAACGTGCCCTTCACACTTTTTCACGGTTTTGAGACCAAACCGCGAAACTATCTCGCACACTTTTCAAAGCGTGACTCATCGCCACTTGCTTATGCCTTAAGCAAGCCACTCGATGTCGACGCGTGTATTCTGTCTTGCGATCTCAAACGTCAGCAAGTCTATCCCGCTCCCGATCCCTCGAGCTGCCTTGTCACTTGCATCGACATTCCTTTTGCTTGACTTTATCAACACGCCGTCTTCATCCACCTTCTTACGCTTTGCTTGCACACCACGTGTACAGCTAGAATCACTATTGACTCTGCCCGCCACCTTGATCATCCGGTACCAAGCACCCCGCTTAGCCCCGATCATCCCACCGTCGACTGCCAAATTGCATCCATCAGTTATACATCATAAGACAAGCACAAATGTATCTCTAATTCCATCTCCAATTAGGCAAAATCAAAATTATCTGTTGAAGAACTTATCCTAGAAAAATTGTAAGCACCAGATGATCCGACGTGTATTGCCCTCTGATCATCGGACCATTCGACGCTTGTAATTCTAACTCCACTGAAAACTTCTTGTAAAATCCTCCGACGAAGCATCCAGTGTACACTCCTCCATCGCCGGACCATCCGATAAGTGCAATCCGGTAGACAAGTTATTTTGCAAACTCTTTGGGACAAATGCTCCAGTGAGGCATCCAACGTTCACATCCTCCATCACTGGACCATCCTATATGTAGAACTCATGAACTCCACCTCCTGGAATGCACTAGTGTGCATAGTGCCTCATTGTTGGACCATCCGATATGTACAAATTCTCCAGCGTCGGATCATCCGATGAGTGCAAATTTTCTGGTTCAAAGACAAACACTCCAACCCCAATATCTTTGGTTAGTCTCAAATATAGACAAACACAACCATGCTTATGCAATACCAAAGATCATCAAACCAACTCAATAAACTTGTCAATCACTCATCACAAATAAATCAAGACATATGTCAACTTGATTTCTCAATCTCCCCATTGATGAGTGCATTGATAATTCTTAAAGCACAAAGATTTTAGTTTGAAGAAACTACAGCAAGAGAATCTCATACAAATGACCAAAAGGCTAAAGAGAAATTAAATCAAGATCATTTGGCATAAGAAAGATTGCATAATCTCGAGAAGAAGCAAAGACAAGCCAAAAACAACAACCCCCCCCCCCCCCCTGAAGAAATGTCAAAAGGCTAAGGAGAGTAGAATGAGAAACTCACAATCATACAAAGGCTCAAAAAGATATAGTGCCACAATAGTATGAAGCTTTGCAAGCTAAATCTGAAGAAGTATTGGTGCATTTATGTTCACATAGCTGAATCATGGTAAAAGTGACCATAATATAAGTATCCACTCATACTAAGGCAAGACAAACATTAAAAACTAGAAAACTTCAGTCCCGAACTAGGCAAACAAACATTCATGACAGTAGGATTTCAAATGCTCACATAAAAAATCAAGACCTAGTTAGATCAAATGATTAAAAAAGATTGAGCATTTAAGCATAGTTCTTTGTAATTATTACCCTCAAAAGTTGTTTCTTATCCAAGCGAAGTGTCGCGTGACTAGGTACAACAAACGTCTCGAGGTTTCAAGACCACCGTATTGGATCAAATTAGCACAAGAAATTTGATTGTTTAAAATTATTCGAATAGCATAAATTCTCAAGTTTTTCACAAGATCAAGTCAAGTAGTGTGTTTGCGATACAAGAAACACATGTTTCCCTAGGGTTCTATCATGAGCTAAACATTTGATAAAGATAGAAAATATAGTGTAATGTTCTCCAATCCACTGTCTTGAACCAAGAAGCTTAGAGTAAGAAATTCATCAATCTATCCTTAACACAAGTATTGACTAAGCCAAAGCAATTACTAACATAGTGATAAAAAATGTAGCATTTCATGGTCTACATGATTCATAAAATTGCCAAATGTCATCTTTAGAAAAGATAGCTTGCTTGAAATGTTTTATATCAAAGCATCAAGAGAAGCCTAAGATTAAAATATCACTCTGCACAACTACTCAACGTAGTCCAAATTCAAGACTAGTAACTGAAAATATGAAAGATATACAAGTCAAAGCTCAACTACTACTATTATTTTACACAATACGATGCAATGCAAAGGCAAAAAAAGTAAGGTAGAGTATGTATAATTGCAACTCCCCCTCACACAATACTATAGGGATGACACACTCTAAGCTCTCCCCTTAAAAAAGCAAACCTTGTTGCATCTAGAGGCTTGGTAAAGATACGACAAGCTGGTGTTGGATATCTATATATCTTAAGTCAATGTCTTCATTTTTATTGTGGTCTCACAAGAAGTGGAATCTTATATTTATGTGTTCGGTTCTGGAGTGTTGGATTGAGTTATTAGCTAAGCTTATGGCAGTGATGTTGTCACACAAAAGTGACACACTCTTGAAGTCTAACCTAAAATCTCTCAAGGTGGCAACAATCCATAAGATCTGAGAACAACAGTTAGCGGAAGCAACATATTTAGCTTCGGTAGTTGACTGGGCAGCACTAGACTGTTTGCAAAAAGATCAATAAATAAGAGAGGTATCCAAAAAATAACAAGTACCTGATGTACTCTTTCTATCAATCCTACAACCATCAAAGTCTGCATTCTAAAAACCTTGAAGAGAAAGCGAAGAAGATAAGGAAAACCAAAGACCGTACTCAAGGGTGTGTTTGAGATATCTCAAGATGTGTTTCACCGCTTGGTAATGAGATGTCCTTGATGGTGCTTGGAAACGAGCATATAAACAGACGACGAAGTGGATCTCGGGTTTTGTCGCCGTCAGATACAACAAGGAACCAATCATACTCCTATACTCTTGCTGGTCTACCATCTCTCCATCTTCATCTGGATCAAGCACGGTCGAGGTAACCATCGGTGTTACCAAGGGCTTCACATCGCTCATATCGAACTTTTTTAGTGGATCCTTAGTGTAATTTATCTGGTGAACAAATGTATCTTGCTTGCATTGCTTGATTTGAAGCTCAAGGAAGAATTTGAGCTCGGCCATCATCGACATCTTGAATTCCTTTCTAATAGTTTCTGCAAATTTGGCCACAAGAGTATGAGAAGAACCGCAAAAAATGATATCATCCACATATATCTGAACAAGTAGAAAATCATTGTCATACTTAAAGGAGAACAAAATTTTATCCACCGACCCCATCACATACTTATGCTCTAACAAGAAGGACTTAAGCCTATCATACCAAACCCTAGGCGCCTACTTAGACTTATACAAAGCCTTCTGAAACTTGTATACTCTATGTGGATAATTGGGGGTGCTCAAAACCACAGGGTTGCTTGACACAGACCTCTTCTTCTATAAACCCATTTAGAAAAGCACTCTTGATATCTATTTGATACAACTTAAAATCCTTAGATGTCGAAAATGTATGGATAATTCTAATGGCTTCTAGTCTAGCTAATAGTGCAAAGGTCTCCCCAAAGTCTATCTTTTTTATTTGACTGAAACTCTGGGTCATAAGTCTAGCTTTGTTTCTAACTACAAACGCATCCCCTTGTTTTTCTTAAAGACCCATTTTGTGCTTATGATATGAATATTAAGGGGTGGTTCTACAATGACCCAGACTTGCTTTCTCTCAAAGTTTTCTAGTTTTTCATGGATAGTATTGACCCAATTTAAATAAGAAAGAGCGTGTCCAATATCATGGGGCTCAAAAGAAGCAGCAAATGCATAATTGGTGAAATGAGCATGTTGAGCAGATTTGGACATCGTTACCCTTTCGCCAAGGTCGCCGATCATCAGTTCTGAGGGATGTCTCTGCTGAATGTGTTGAGGAACCTCGCATTGTGAGATGATCTCCCTCTCAAATGCTGCTAGTGTAGGCTCGAAAGCAGCTAAAGTGGAAGTAGAGGCTATAGGACCATTTGTCGGTGTAGAAGAAGCAGGAGCTAGCTCTAAAACAGGTGTGATAGCAGGAAGTAGTGGATCATCCTCATCATCACCGAGAGTTGGAAGGTCGCCATCTACGAAGTTGCTTTCACTCGTCTCTTGATCATCTGTACACTTAAGAACAGGGCTAGCACAGGGGATCGATTCATCAAAGATCACATCACAGGACACCATAATGGTGTTAGTGTCAAGATTATAAACCCTGTAAGAATGATCATGAAGAGAATAACCCAAGGAAATCCTATCGGAAGAACGCGAATCAAACTTATCAAGATTTTCACGCTTTAGGATGAAGCAACGACATCCAAAAACTCTTAGATGTGAAACTTTCGGCTTCCTCCCAAAGCACAACTCATAAGAAGTAAAATTTAAAATCAAGCACAAGAAAATTCGATTTGAGATATAATAAGTTGTGCTAATAGCCTCTGCCCAAAACTTCCTAAGAGTCCTATATCAATCAAAATTTTGTTCTTCCTTCCAACCACGCTATTCTGTTGAGAAACACGTAAGGAAAAAAATTGATGTTTAATGCTATGTTCAAGACAGAAAGCATCAAAGAGATAGTTATTAAACTTAGTGTCATTATCACTGTGAATTGCTTTCAATGCACCAGGAGTTGCTATAACAATCTCAAAGCTAAGCTCCAAAAGTGTAAAGATACCTCATCCTTGCTCACAGGAAAGAATACAGCAAGAATAACGAGATTAGTCATCAACAATGACAAGTACATACCACTTCTCACCCGCTGAACGAACCCGGGATGGACCAACAATGTACATATGAAGAAGTTCTTTTGATTATTCAGTCGTCACCAGATTAACTAGTAGATGAGATGTGGCAACCATCTTGTCATATAGACAGAGTGTATATAAAATTCTTCTCAAACTTGAGCTTAGGTAATCTTCAGATCAAGCCTAGGGCACTCAACCGTAAGAGCAAATCAAAACTCATATGCCTTAGCCTCCTATGCCACATCCAAAGCTCAGAAGAAGGTTATGCGATTAAACACCGAGAAAAACCATAAAACTCAAAAAAATCGGCTCCAAAGACTCTCCCAACTCGAGAAATCCCACAAACCAAAGCGTCTGAGGAATCAATAACTCGAGAAGCATCGCGTTTGAAATGTACTTCTAAGTCCTCATCCAACAACTGAGATACATAAAGCAAATTACATCCCAGATGCTTCACCAAAATCACATCTTTAAGAGTAAAACTCTCACTCACTTTTACCATACATTTGGCCTTCACTTTACCTTTTTTGTCATCACCGAAAGTGATGTACTCATATTGCTTCGCCAGAGAGCCTGAAGAACTCGATGAAGGCCAAATGAGAACCACGATGCATCTCTGGTCATACGACACGAACAGCCAGGGTCAATGAGCCACTTGTTCTCTAAGCCTCCACCTGCCACCTACATCAAGTAAGAAGAGCTCGAGTACTCGGTGTTGGGGTAAGTAAGGAACTTTTTGGGGATCTAGCACCGAGTCGCTCGAGGTAAACATGTGAAAATAGGTGTATGTGAATTAGTCCTAACACGCTGGGGGCGTGTACCACGATGAGAAAAACGTGGTCCGCCAAAGCATTGTGACTCAAAGCCTCTACAGTGCAGATCAAAACCATATAAACCATGGTATGACCTATGCCAGACACCGTCTCTAGAAGAGAACTGAAAAGCGTCTAAAACTCGTGAGTGAGAGCGAGAAAAAGGCTCATGTACACAAAAAAGGGGCAATACAGGCCCGAGTGCTCCACTCTCACTCACGCTGCTCATCTCTCCTACGGCGAAAACAGAACTCCACTAGGTGACCCTCTCTCTGGCAATAGGTGCACACATAGCGGCTTCAATGAACTGTCCTCCTAATCACTCTAGGTTCTATCACATGAGCTTTCATTTTAGACTGAGGAGCTCTCTTGGGTTGTATTTTTGGAAGCTATCTCTTCTTGATTTGTGGTGTGGGATTGTTCTTTTCTGGCATAGGCTGTGTAGTATTCATCTTGATTTTTTCAGACTCTAGGGTAGTGGATGTGGTAAAAATAGTCTTGTCAGGACTGTTGTTTGCAACTCTCTCAAAGCCTAACCCTAGTGCTAATCTTGTCTTATCCGCACACATCTTGATATTAGCTAAGATAAAATCCATTTTGCCCTTGCATGTTGAGCACTTGTCCACAAGAGAAAGAGGTACTCATTCTCAGCTATGAGCTCTGAACTTGCTCTCTAACCTAACTGAGTTTGTCCTTAAAGATGATGCAGGTGGAACAGTTCAGCTATACATCCTTAGATTACTCAGCACTCTCCAACTAGACTCTAACTACTTAATGTGCTTGACTTTCACTTCAACATCATTTGTGAGTAAAGAGCAATTCTTGCAAGTGCCTAAGACAGTAGATCTAGACTCATGTTCAAAGAGTTTCTTCTCAGTAGTCTCAAGTCGATTGGTGACTTGAGTATGCAAAGTCTGAAACTCAGCAAACTCACTCATGACCATAAGGAACTATCACACTCCTCATCCTTAGCCCTAGACCTAAGCAACTCAAGCTCAGATAAAGAACATTCTAGCTTAGACTTGAGTTCCTTAACCTCATGAACCGCTTTCTTAAGCAATATATCCCGATTAACAATAGCATCATTTAAGGTATCAACCTGAATAGAAAGCTAGTCATAAGAATGTAATACATCAGAGGGATCAAGCTCGGGGTCGCTATTATTGTCGTTTGTTATGAAACAAAGGCTGGTGAAGTCCTTGTTCTTCTTCTTTCTCTTCAAGGGTTGCTCCTCCTCCTTCGAGCTTTCATCCTCGCTTAAGGAAGTGTCGACGTCGCTACGCGTTGCCACAAAAGCTCGTGAAGCCACCTTAGCCACCTTCTTGACCATCTTATCGCGGTTTTTGAAGAAGGGCTTCTTATTATGGTCATGGTTGCGATCTTACTTCTTCTTGAGCTTAGGGTAGTCTGTCTTGAAATGAGTACTGTCATTACACTCATAACAAGCACAAGAACCACCCCTCCTCTGGTCTCGACAGTTGTTGTATAAGCGGGTGAACTTCTTCATAATTAATGCCAAATCTTCATCATCATTTGCGTCCACCTGCTCTTCTGTGATAGAGACAAGGAAGACAAAACAAATCTACTAGATGAAGTGTTAGCACAAGAAAGACCAATTCCATCCTGACTACCACCACTAGGTCATGAAACTAACACCATGTTATGATGCAGTGAGTTTTCTAGACCTATCCTGGCCACCTTGGCTATTTCTATGAATTTTAGCTTGCTGAACAGTTCATCACAAGTTAATGTATCATAATTGGATGACCTCTCAATGTTATATATTTTTACTTCCCATATGCTACGGTCAAGAACATAGATAAACTTGATTGCCCTCTCATGATCAGAGTAAGGCAAAACCCCAGTAGATCTAAGATTGCTAACAATCTCATCAAATCGAGCAAACATGACATTCAAAGGCTCTCTAGGGCTTTGCACGAACATCTTGTATTCCTGATTGTACGTGCTTTGGCGCTGATCCTTGATCTGGTTGGTGCCCTCATGAAAGACACTAAGAGTAGACCAGATATCTCTAGCAATACAAATGTGCTGAACTATATCAAACTCATTACGACTCAGACTGGTGAACAATATATTTTTAGCCTTATTGTTGGCTTCATATTGTTTAATCTGGGCCTGAGAAGTGCGAGCGATAGGAATTTCATAGTTGGAGTCTATAATCTCCTATATAACACTTCCTTAGCTTAAGAGATAATCCTCTATGCACACCTTCTAATATGAAAAATCATGATCTACAAAGAAAGGGATCTTCCTGTGTCTCTTTATTGTCGTCTACAGATCAACAAAGCTGGTTAATATCAACAATTGATCAAACTCGGCTCTGATACCAATTGTAGAACCGAGAATGGTGACTAGATAAGGGTGAATAGGCACCTCACCAAATTCTTGGATGGTATTTTTCCTATTTTCTCACACAACACACCTCAAAACAAAGAATAGAAGTAAGAAACCTAGAGAGACAAGAGAAAATTACAATGATAATGAAAGGACCATGACTCTACTGGATGTATCTGAACACTAGGTTTTATGAAAAACAAATCCAATTGTCATCACTCATAAACTCTTGCAACTTGAATGAAAAACACTTAGATCCAAAGAAATGAGAATCAGATGAAAAAATTCTCCAAATTAATGGATTTAGAGGATGGGGATAATTCAAGACCAACTTATATGTGATTCTTACCTCTCTAGCAATAAGAAAAACAACTTCAACAAGGTGGAAACTTTCAGCTTTAAAAAAATGAAAATGACAACAAAAATCGAGAAACTTGCAACAAAGCAAGAGAACCAATAGAGAAAAACTAGAAGAAGATAAACAAAATCACAAGAGGAAACATAAACTTCATTTCTTGCAGAGAAACGCTCTATTTTTGGCAGATTACAAAGTGTTTTCATATAAAATCTTTCACCTAATATATATGCTAAGCACTTATTTCTCCATCTCCTAAAACCCTAGTACACAACTCTCAAATGGATGACTCACTAAGCTCAATCAGCCCTCCCCCTCTATTTATAGCCTAGATTCCTTAACTCTTAAGTTTTCTAGATTATTCTCAAAATGCTTCTCTCTTCCAATACACTCCTACCTACCACCGATGATATTTTTGTCCATTTTTTCCTTGTCCATCGAACGACCGTGCTACCTTCATGACTTAACTTCGTCTTAACATAAGCTTCGCGATGATACCACGTGCACTTCAGACTTTCCCACGATTTTGAGGCCAAACCACGAAACCGTCTCGCACGCTTCTCAAAGCATAACTCACCGCCACCTGCTTACACCTTAAGCAAGCCACCCGATGTCGATGCGTGTACTCTGTCTTGCGATCTCGACCGTCGGCAAGTCTCTATCGCTCTCAATCCCTCGGGCCACCATGTCACTTACAACGGTATCCCTTTCGCTTGACTTTGTCAACACGCTGTCTTCATCCACCTTCTCACGCTTTGCTTGCACACCATGTGTACAGCTAGGATCACTTTTGATTCCATCTGGCCACCTTGATCGCCCGGTATCAAGCATCCCACTTAGCCCCAATCATCCCACCGTCGATCATCAAGTTGCATCCATCATAAGACAAGCACAAATGTATCTCCAATTCCATCTTTAATTAGATAAAATCAAAATTATCTATTAAAGAACTTATTCCCGAAAAAACACCGGATGATCCAGCGTGTATTGCCCTCTGATCACCGGATCATTTGGCATTTGTAATTCTGACTCCACTGAAAACTTCCTAAAAAATCCTCCGGCGAAGCATCTGATGTACACTCATCCATCGTCGGACCATCCTATGAGTATAACCCGCTAGACAAGTTATTTTGCAACATCTCTGGAACAAATGCTTCGATGAAGCATCCGACGTTCACATCCTTCACCGTCGGACCATCCGGTGTATATAACTCCTGAACTCCACCTCCTGAAATGTTTCGCGTGCATAATAGCTATCGCCGGACCATCTAACGTGCATAAATTCTCCAACGCCGGATCATCCGTGAGTATAAATTTCTTAGCTCAGAGACAAATACTCTAACTCCAATATCTTTGATTAGTCTTAAACATAGATAAACACAATCATACTTATACAATATTAAAGATCATCAAACCAATTTAATAAAATTATCAATCACTCGTCATAAATAACCACGTATTAGCTTCTCCATCTTTTTCTTCCCAACTCAACTGCATCATCTCTCCATTTTCCTCCACCACGGACCACCGTGTCACTCGTTTTATAGTCGAACTCTTGATGTTTCAGTTTCACTGAGATCAATCAGAAGAGGAGGGAAGAAAAAAAAACCTACATCGTTTCGTCCTTTTGCCGATAATGGAGGCCCAGGTGGGATCAATGATCGGCCATGGCGGGACCCGCCATTACAAAGGCGAGAGATTCTCGAAGCCGCATCCGTGCTAGTCTCTGCCGATTCCTGATGCCTCGGGTGGACATCGTCTAGCTAGTATGCGTCGGTTGCCGTCGTTTCCATGTGAAGCCAACGCCAACCCGCGCACCACACACAGTGCATGCGGCGTACGATGTTCATCTGCAGCTCTAGTCGTCCTTGGAGCGTCTCTGTGGCTCTGATGAGCTGAAATGCGTTTTTTTTTTTCGGCTTTTTGCGGTGCGGTTGGCTGGCGTTGGTGTGTGGTGGTGGATGCAACGACGGTGTGTGGCGCGAGCTGTGCATGGCTGAATGCCGAAGCCGAACTCAGTTTCTGCGTGCCGGGATCGAGTGTGTGGAGGCAGAGGTGCAAGAGGGCCCATGTCTTTTGTGACAGCAACTCCAGTGCAAGCTCATGGATGCAGGAGAATCTGTTGCTGCTTCTAGAATGCAAAGAAACGATGTTACGTACTGGTTAGGTTATGTCCAGCAGATACTTAAAAATCTATTCTTTATAATATTATTATAATATCACTTTATATTATTACAGTACTTTTTTTTATCTTTAATATTTACTCTATTTTCTACCTTCTATTACTCTTCTCCTCCCTCTAGATCCACAGTCAACCTCTACGAACAATATTACAGTTGTTATAGTGTTTCAGCAAATTTGAAGTACCCGAGCACTGGATACCGTATCTGCTGGAGAGCAAATTCGAGTACTATAGTGTTTTGCGAGGTACTGTATCACTGAAAACCGAATCTGCTGAAGATAATCTTAGATCTGTAAAAATGGAAGAGGACCTGAATTTTGAAAGGCTAAGCTTTTGACACTATTCCCATCAACAGTCTATCAGTTGCTCGTCTTTTCAGAAGGCCATTGTCAGTCTTACTAGTCATCTCAAGAAAAAAAGATCTTAGCAGCAACAGTCTTAGGAGTGAGACGATGGTTGTTCTTGTGATGCTAGTGTCAGTGCGAAAGGCGAAGTTACACTGCAATGCACACGTGTCGTCGTATTCTTTTCGGCTTATGGCAGGCATAGAGCCGTGGATGAAGAATGATGGCCATCGTAATGCACAGTGACCAGATTCTGTTGTTGGAGAAAAGAGATGCAGATCTCTGCATGAGGCTACAAGTTGCTCAGGCCCAAATGAAAAGGAAACCGTTGCCTTGTGCTGACGCAAAGCACGGGACTACAGGAGTTGCCACTAAACTATTCGATCATCCTTTCTTGCTCAATCATGCAGCCGACAAACAGCCAAATGCTTATGTTTTGTCCAGTGTCCAGATCTTGTTTTTCATCCGCATGATATGATCTACTCACCTATAGAGCTGACCTCCGAATAAATTGGTGAACCACTGAACCCATATCAGAACGCCATCTGCACTAGAAACCACTTCAATGGCATGACCCGTAGGCAACTGCAATACAGCAATAATGCAACCCGAAAGGGAGATTCATTCCTCAAGAGCGGCAGGCTGCAGCATTGTTTGATGAGAGGTACATTAGGCGGTGTTTCACAGATGGTATGATGCTCAGCATATCTGAACATCAATCCTTCGCTTTCTGCATGTACGATTGGTTGCTATTAACAACTTTGACATGATTTCAAGTGCGTGCGTTGTGAACTATCATATTCAAAACAATAGCGCTTTTGCATGATTCACCTTGACAGGTCTAAATGAAGGGTAAAAAAAGAAATGCCCAAGAGTTCCTTGCGCATAGTGAAACAGCTATTCTATGCTGTGTATACATTTGCCTCTCTTTTTTTCTAGTGAAGATTGTTACCTACCTATGTCACTGCTCTTGTTTCTTTCGTTCCTTTATTTTTGACCTGACGAGGGAAAACCTTCACCCATTCAACTATATCCGGGGAAGGCTATATACTCAGAAGTCGCTACTCTACCACTTCCTTGTCAAACTTTTCACTTTTCTTCTGAAGAAACAGGTGCACCTTGAAGATGTTATCGGAGTACTAGCTTTGAAATGGACCAGGATCATTCAGATGACATGTCCATATTAAAAAAAAATTAAATCTTCACAATGATCTGTCTGAGGAAGGTTATACCTGGTCAAGATGAAATAAGATGGAGAACTGTATTATTGTTCACAGTTGATGTTGAGGTTCATAAGGAGAAAAAAAAAATACTGAACATCACACAATTCAACATGGTGCAAATGAAATAGCCAAGATCTGATACTTCACCTGGTATTCTTCATTTGTACAATTTCAGCTCGCAGTTCCACGTTGTTTGATTGATGGAAACAAAAGTCGATGTATTCAACCAACTCTTAGTTAATGAAATCTGCGGCCACGGTTTCTCCTAGTACTCCTTTCTCCTGGCTACTGAGATAAGGGGTGGTGTGCTCATGGCTTGCCATTAACCATTGTCGCTTCTTGTTGTCCAAGTGCTGCAGTTCACTGTCACCGTGAAGGTCTGCTCTGGATCGGATGGCTCCTTTTACTTAACAGCCTTCTATGGCCATACGAACGACTCCTCGAAAGATGTTTTCCTCGACGAGATCACCAATGTTTGATCGTTGTTGCCAGGCGCTTGGCTAATCATGGGAGATTTCAACATGATATCTTCAGCAGCAGATAAGAACAATGCACGGCTCAGTCGTCGTTCCATCTCTAGATTTTGCAGTTTCATCGACGGACTGGAGCTTCACAATCTTCTTTTGTTTGGCCGACGCTTTACTTGGTCGAATGAGAGATCTACCCTGACCCTTGTGAGGCTGGACATGGCTCTAGCTTCTACGGACTGGGATACGCAATTCCCTCTCTCCTTCTTACAAGCGATGTCTTCGGATTGCTCTGACCACTGCCCTTTGCTGCTTTCAACTTTGATTTACTCCATGTGAAGATGGCGATTCCACTTCGAGCCTCTTTGGACCAAAGTGTCAGGCTTTCTCTCAGTGGTGGAGGTTGCCTGGAAGCTCAAGCCGGGAGAATTATCTCTACCTCCTCTCCGTCGGGTGGATGTGATGCTTATTCGCACCGCTATTGAGGTTCAACGATGGAGTAGTAGGCACATTGGCAGCATCAAGGACCAGGTACTCATGGCACGTGCGATCGTACTTTGGTTTGACAAAGCTCAGGAAGGCAAAGCGCTGACCACGCCTGAAGCTGACCTACGCAAACATCTCAAGGTTTTGTGCCTTGGCATGGCCTCCCTCGAACGTACAATCGTCGGTGCCGTTCCAGGGTAGCTTGGCTCCGGGATGGTGACGCAAACACCAGGTTGTTCTAGTCACATGCCAACTTTCATGTGCGTAAAAACCACATATCTTCCCTTGCCATTTCGGAAGGCACGGTGTCCTCTCATCTGGAAACAGCGTTGTTCAACCACTTTAACTCTATCTTAGTCATCGCTTCTCCTCATGACTTCTCCTTGGATCTGCACGGGCTGGGTATCATGTTGTTGGATTTACTAGAGCTGGACGCACCTTTTTGCGAGGAGGAGATCCTTGGGGCCATTCGAAGGTTGCCTCCCAATAAGGCACCAGGCCCAGATGGGTTCACGACGGAGTTCTACTGGGTCGCTTGGCCGGTGATCGGCAATGACATGACTATTTCCATATGCGCTTTTGCCTTGGGTGATCGTCAAGGGCTCAATCGCCTAAACAATGCATTCATCACTCTCATACCGAAGAAGGATGGGGCCTCATCGCCGTTGGACTACTGTTCGATTAGCCTCATTCATAGTGTTGCCAAGATATTTACCAAGACCCTGGCTCTTCGACTTGCTCCATGGCTCGGCACACTCATCTCTAGTTGCTAGAGTGCATTCATAGCCGGTTGTTCAATTCATGACAATTTCATATTGGTGCACTCCACTGCGTGCTTGCTCAAGAAAACCCTCACATAGAAGATCATGTTCAAATTAGACTTCTCTAAAGCGTTCGACACTGTGAGCTAGCCTTTCCTCTTAGAGGTTCTCTGTGCCTGGGGTTTCGGTTACCGATGGTGCAATTGGATTGAAGCACTCCTGGGATACTCTTTAACCAAAATTCTCCTCAATGGTGTCCCCGGGCCTACTCTTTATCATGCTCGTGGTTTGCGGCAGTGTGACTCACTATCCCCTTTCCAATTTGTTCTGGTCATGGACACTCTGACCCGCCTCCTTTCGAAGGCGGGTGAGGCAGCTGTTATTGATCCCACGGGACACAATGCAATCCAGCACCGTTGTTCCCTCTACGTGGATGACGTGGTCTTGTTCATGTAGCCAACCTATCGGGATATCCAAGCACACTTGTCCATCATACAGTTCTTCGGGTCAGTGAGCGGGCTCAAAACCAACTTTGTTAAATGCGTCGTTGTTCCCATCAGCTGCGCTGATGAAGACATATCCATTGCCCATGACAATCTCCCTTGTGGCTTATCATCCTTCCTAATTTGATACCTAGGAGTCCCTCTAACGGTTGGCCGTCTCCGCAAGAATCACTTGCAACATGTGGTGGACAAGGTCGCTGATAGGCTTCCCGGGTGGCAAGCCAAGCTGATATCGAAACTAGGATGGGCTACTCTTGTGAAATCAGTGGTTTCTTCAACTCCTATCCATACAATGCTCTCCATGCCAGTTCCGCCATGGGTGATCAAGGAGGTTGACAAGATCATAAAAGTATTCCTTTGGGCTAGGGAGAAATCTTTCACTGGAGGCCGTAGTTCCCTTGCTTGGTCCAGATCAGAAAAGCATTCCTTTGGGCTGGGGAGAAATCTTCCACTAGCGGCCGCAGTTCCCTTGCTTGGTCCACCGTTTGTAGCCCACAAGAGTTTGGTGGTCTGGATTCAGAATTTCAGGTTGGTCGGGTACGCCCTACGCCTGAGATGGATGTGGTGGCAGAGGTGCAACTCACCAAAGCCATGGGTCGCGCTGCCAATGAACCATGAGAGGCATGTTGAGGCGTTGTTCGATGTATCTACCACCTTTGTGATCGGAAATGGTAAGTCCATGTTTTTTTGGATGGCCGCTTGGCTCCATGGATCCCCTATTCGGTTTTGGGCTCCCGAACTCTTCCCGTGTGTTTCCATGAGAGCTTCTAGGACAATAACGGTGGAGGATGCTTTATGCAACCGGCGTTGGATCCGAGATATTGCTGGCCCACTGTCCTTGCTGGCATCAAGCCAGTATCTGCAACTTTGGATCCAACTTTAGTCCATCACCCTGAGCAGTGAAGATGACAACGTTGTTTGGAGATGGTCATCCTCCAGAAAATATTCCGCAAGCTCAGCGTATCACGTTATGTTCCAAGGATGCATCCATTTTAGGGGCGCCAAGATGCTTTGGGGGTCTTGGGCACCAATGAAGGTCAATTTTTTTGGTTGGTTAGCGCTTCATGGTAAACTTTGGACTGCAGCTCATAGACGAAGGCATGGTCTACAAGCCGACGACAAGTGTGCCCATTGCTCGCAGTTGCCAAAAACCATTGATCATCTGCTTTTGCACATTTACTTGGCTCGGGAAATTTGGTGGCGGGTGTTGGGAGTCCATACTCCTCTTGCGGATACTCCGATCCTTGATTGGTGGTGTGATACTTGAGACTAGGTAGCTCCGAACTTGAGGAAAGGATTGGACTCCCTAACCCTTCTAATCAGTTGAAGGATTTGGCTTTCGTGCAGCAATGTGATCTTCAAGAACCGTCATATCTCCTCATACTCCTTGGTTGCTTTGATCTAGGATGATGTTGAATGATGGTACGGCGCCGGAGCAAAGCACCTATCCATACTCAGAGAGAGGCTGCAGTTGATTGGCTCAATAGCCTGACCTCTTGCTCCTTCACTCTGCTCCTTGTTCCTTTTCCTTTCAGTTGTCCATAACTGTGTAATTTCCTGTTGTTCTCTAGTGTGTATTTTCCTATGTCGTTTTCTCCCTTCTAAAGGGCAAGACCTCCTATGGTTGTCGTGTAATCTCAAACTTTCTTCTTCTCAATTGTGAGGAACCGTTCAAATAGTATTCTAATTAATCATCAGGAGGATCATTATTTATAATCACAACCTCAGTGATTAACCAGAATACCATTCCGGTATTCTCAGCACGTGTGTATGCCCAAGATCGGAACACATGTCTTTCCAACATGCATATCACAACATAGCTTAAGAAAGAGCGAGTAATCAAAGTTATATTACAAGTTCTTAAGTATGCAACCATTTGCAACAGTTTACACAGAGGAACTACGCAGCAGAAAAATAAAACCTTAACAACAACAAAAGGAGAGTGGAACCATATGCCCTTAGGCTCCACCTCAAAAGCTATGCCTCACCAGAGTAGGATGCACTACTCTTGCCCACCACCTGGATCGACGGGCACGAAGTAGCCAAACACCGCATCACCCTCACCAGCAGAACCTGAAAGCACAGGCATGAGTACGAAGGTACTCGCAAGACTTAATCCATATAGAGCATATATACTTAGCTCGACTCTAAGGATTATGCATTGAGCTACTAGCAAGAGTAGGCTACAAGGTTAAGTAAAATATATGCGGTAAGCAACCTAGACACATATGTGTGAGCATCTATACTTAACTTCAAAAATAACTACCTTTCTACCCTGTAAACCACAACTTGAACATGTATGTATAGTAACCATAGTACCTCATCGACAAACAACCAACCAAACCATCACACCATAACCTTATCCCACATTCGTAAACTCTACAACTGATACAAATGAAACAATAGCATGCTCATGACCGAGAGCGTGGCAATTCGAATTGTTCTTACACCCTACAGGGGGTACAACTTTACCCACATGACTCAAAGGACCATTCGGCTTGTGCTACTCACGAAAGTACACACAAGGGGTACTCGAGTCAACCTTTCTCATACCTGGAACCACCCACTTACAATGCCCCTATGGCACCGGGGTTACCGCGAGCGTGTCCCGGACACCTCTAGCTCCCCTCCACCTTGCTTCTTCTTCTCTTTTTCTCTTACGCGTCATAAAGCCGCAAGGCAAGTGTCGGTACAACATAAGATAATCGGCTTACCTTACCATTAGATCAGCATGTGGTGAGTACGAAAAGTGCTAGAGCCAACTATACCGACGGATGGCCTTAAACAATGCAAGCGGTCTATGGCATCCGGACTTCTCTCCCGAACTACCCAGAGGACTCCTCCTGGGCAGAAGATACCCCTAACACCGTCCACATCTCGTCTCAATCTCACACCTCAACCATCCATCTTAACCTAATCTTTGTATCTATGAATAGTGATTAAGCCCTAGGCTCGCGAACAACGGCAGCACTGTCGCTCGACTTCTACCGAGGACCTAAGCTTTGTTAAGCATTTCGAATAAACCTTGAATCTAGACACCGACTATATCATCAAGGCTACAAGGATAAGAATTCATTAATAAGTCAAGGTAGAGATAATGCATCAACATAGGTTCTACCCATATCAGCCCGACATTGGACTCAACACATGCAAACATACAGAAAGCATAATTTATCAATTTTAGACTCCATTTAATTTGAACAAATGGTGTAGTATGCTTAGATGCTTGCCTTGCTGCTCCGAGGTTTGCCTGATACTTCCCGAACAGAACTCGCAGAAGTGGTGTGCCTCGGTATCAACCTCGATCACACTCGTGTCACGCTCCGGTTCTTCGTTTGCTACTGAAGAACGCAAGCAATGACGAGCACGAATGACATGCAATGACAGATGCTCCACAGTGCATGACAAGGTGGAGATACAGTGCACCATGACATGAGTTTTAAAGCCTCAAAATTTTCTTAATTTGGATTAATGTTAAGCATCTACTCATTTTCCTGGATTAATTAAGCTTAACACAAAGCTTAACCCTAAATAGGAATTTAATCATGTCTAACATGAAGGTGATTATTTTTAATGATCAGGGAAACAATTAACAAGATTTACAAAATTGATTTCATCAATTTTGGAGTTACCCATATTTAATTATGGATTAATGAATCTCAAACCTATTTTATTAACCCATGCAATTTAAATACACATTTCATAGCTCCTAGTATTTTTAATATGTAGATAATGGTCATACAAATCTAACAAAATTGGTTTCACAATTTTTGGAGCAATATTTATTTTTCTACACATTAAATAATGTTTCAGCCAATTTATCCACTGAAAACAATCTATTTCACGATTTTTGAATTAACTGGATTATTAAATGCTCTAAATCCTCGTTGTACCCACACTGAGCTAGCCACAGCCATGACTGGTGGGGTCGGACTAGTTGACTCAGGTCAACATGACCTTGAGGCCATAGCGCACGGCCGGCCAGCTCGGTTGGCTTCGCCGGCGGTGAATGGTGGTGGACTCTGGCCAGCCGAGGGCAGCACGAGCATCAGCGCGCCAAGTGGAACCCACCGGTAGAACATGTCATTGACGGCGAGGTCTGGTGGGCGGTGAGCGGTGGCGCACGACGAGAATAATACGACGGCGACGTGGTTCGGAGAGCCGACGGTGAAACGGCGGTGAAACCCGGATAACCGAGGGCACCAACAGCTTCTATGCGTGATGGCGAACACAACAGCGCGACTGGCTGCTAATGGGCCCGACGGCAACTCGGCCGGCGACGTGCGCGGTGGTTCAATGGTGCATGGTCGTACAACGGGAGGCGCGCCGGCCGTGGGCTAAGCCCAAAATAACACGTGCGGAAGGAAGAAGAGAGCTCGGGGAAGCTCACCGTGGTTTCGAATTGGACGGAGGAGCTGCGGTGAGGCGAGTCGACGGTGAGCGGCGAAAGAAACACGCAGGAGAAGAGGCAGGAGTGCGGGGAGCTTGGTCCGATGGAGGAGAGGGCGAATTCAGCTGAGGAAATCGCGTGAGGAGAGCTCAACGAAGCTCCTTCGAGCTTCTTGGTGGTCGGGCGGGCTCAAGACCGTAGAGCTCTGGCGAATTTGAGTGGCATGGCACGTGCGCGTGCTCTGCACTGCTCGGCTCTGCTCTCTGCACGCGGCTGAGTGAGAGACGGAGCAGAGAGAGGCCGAGGGGAAGGAGATAAGGGCGATGCCAGCACCTTGGGAAGGAGCACGGTGCCATGCTCAACTTGCCGGTGACGTGGCTGGCCTCTAAAGTCAGCAAAATCTGTGGCAGCGGAAGAGAGCACAGAGAGAGCAGGAGGGATGGGCGATGAACAGTAGCCGATCGACAAAAATATCCATTCCACTTCTTCTATTCAAAAGAATATCTTCCCATGGTCCAAAAATTATGGGACAAATTTTGTATGAAACTAAAATTCATATGCATCCCATTTTAACTAGTTTGACCCATAATGCCTAAGCCAAATTCAAACTAAAATTCTCCAAACATGCAACCTTTTCTAACTTGTGGTAATTTTTATGCCTTCAAAACCATCTCTAAAAATTTGGGAAAATTCATTTATATTCTTTATATTGTATGGAATAATTTCTAAAATTGTTTTTGACACTATATTGTATAGCAATATTGTGAGTTGCTTAACAATACACCAATTAACATCGATTTTCACAATTTATGTTTAATTGAAAAAGCATGTTCATAATTCACCAAAACAATTAAACATGATGCCAATGATGTTTATGATGCTTAATAACATACATAAGCCATCTGAGCTGTTACATCGATACAAAGATACGTAGCTCTCCTGCGTATTCTAGAAAAACAATTGACATATGGAGAGGAGCAATCCGTACACGCAAAAGTACATCTTTGAACTGAAAGTGTTTCATTTTTCTCTTTCTGTTAAGGAAGCCAAAACCAACACAACACCAAGATGATCCTTCCTTCGCAAATTTTCTACCACTCAAACATCTCCAACGATTCACCCCGCAAAGTGACATCTAGTCGCAGCATGGGGAGGAAAGAATCTAATCTATGCACCGTGTCTAAAGCAGATGACAGAAATATTGCTGAACACTCGTGCAATGGCAGGGGAACACTCGTGTGAGAAACGGTGATGTTCTAAGAGGAGGTGAATTAGGACACTTGAAAATCTAAAACAAATTGGCTCTAAAAATTTCACAAGATAAATCTATATCAATTTCTATCTAAATGTGCTCTAAGTTTATCTAGTGTGTCTACTCTATCGCTCAAGAGGATTGCAACCTACTCTAACAAGGTAATAAATTGTAAGTATGTAAATGTGAAAATGTAAATAAGGTAGACAGATAGATTCAACACAAGAGATTTTTATCCCGTGGTATCGATGTTGAAGCTCTACAAAGGATATGCTCTCGATCACCAAGTCTCTTTCGGTCACAGCTTTTGAGCTACCAAGTAACCAAGACAATGTCTCAAGCACGATGAGCCACTAAGCCACCAAGACAAGATCTTGTCACTAGTCTCTCTTCCAGTTGCTTGCCGTCGTAATTACTTCAGAGCTTGAGCCACCAAAGTAAGAATATCCATGTTCCCATACACGTGTCTTGCTACCGCTCCACACCAAGTCGGAGGGTCAACAAGCTTGAGCCCCAAGATGCCAGTGAGTCACTAAGACTCCAAGATACCGACGTACCATTCGGTACAAGCTAGGATCACTACTTGATCCCTTCTTTAAGCTGTAGCACCTAGCTACAACTCACTCTAGGCCTATAAGCATTAAACACTCTCTAATCTTATGCTTAATTACATTGGATGATCACTTTAAGCACTTTAGTGGCTTAAATATCTTCTCAAGTGTACATGAGCTTCCTCTAGACTCCAATAGCATACCACACCTTCAAATGACTGAGTGGAGGGATATTTATAGACTCAAACTCGCTAACTAGCTATTTTCCTAACGGCTCAAGAAAACTATTAACATTGGATAATTCGGTGAGTACAACCTCAGAAACTAGCCGCTGGACTTTACTCACAGCCTCTGTGAACATCAGACACTTCGGTGTGCATTCAAATTCATCACTAGATTTTCCGGTGAATTATCTTGAGCCATCCGAGCCTGTGCAGGCTCTTTGTGTAAAAAGCTCTGGTATATTCATCCGGTGTTCATTTCATTCATATTGGACCATCCAGTGAGTTAAATCTTCTCTTCTTTTCCCTAGAAATACTCCGGTGCAACTATTCCTGTGATCACCAGACTATCCGGTGAGTTGATCTTCATTCTTCAGCATTTGCAGTTGTCTCTGCAAGAAATGATCCAGTGTATATTTCGGTGTGCACAAACTAAGCATCAGATCTTTCGATGGGTTGATCTTCAGTCTTCTGCACTTGTATTCTTCTTTGCAAAAAATACTCTGGTGTTACCCTGTGCAAATCACCGGACTACCCGGTAAGGTCCTCAACCTTCTCCCCCTTTATCGGAAATACCCCAATAAGTTCAATACACAGAGCACCAGACTATCCGATGAGATTATTAGCCTCTATGCATAATGCTCCGATGAGTATAAACTCCTCTGCACCAGATCTTTCGGTAAGGTCAATTCTCCTATAACTTCTCTAATTCAATCAAACATTATCTTGATTGCGGTAGCTTCTTGATATATTATATCTATAAGACCTACTAACATATATTCTTGATAAACATATTAGTCTTAATAACCATATTATCATTAATCACCAAATCATTTTCACTGCAACTCCTAGTCTATCCATCCGTAAAGCGAAAGCGGAAATATATAACTCTCACATAATGTGTTTGCTCTGAAATCGATCGCTGTCTGGATGACTCAGTTCGTCCATAGATTACCACATGTTCCCACTCCCTCGTGGGGACGTGAACCTGCACTCCTTTAAAGACGAGCAGCAGATGGCGATTCAGATATGCTTGAATAATGCGTCACTTTTTCGTGCCATTTTTGTTCATCCATCCAAGAGATGCATCCATTTCAGCTCGGAATGCTTCTTGTCCTAAGTTGTATGGAGGAGAATATTTTGTAGATAGGATCCGAAAATGATAGAGATTGGGTCAAAATTGGCGTACTATAGCCTGCGAAGGAAAACTCTTAATTTTCTGAAACAAAAAAGGCAGATTCCACACTACAGTTTTGGCATGCTTGTACACCAAAATTTGTCCAAATACTCCAACGAGAACGTCGTTTCTTTGGATGTCTCGTTAAACTGGACACTTGTTCAGCTGGTAAGGTGTCGGATTTTAGCAGTTCGAAGTAGAGTTTGAAACCGAATTCTATTACCAGCTATGATTGCAGGTTTGAAGAAGAATTTGCAGCTGCACAGGTGGAGTCACTCGATGGGAACTGTCTTGCAGATTTGGTCGATGCAGTGCCGAATTTGATTTTTTATGTGTTATGTTTTGGAAGGAAGCTGAATGTTTTATATCTTAGAGTTTTTTTTTCCTGTGATGTTTCATACTAAAGCGTGTCAATTTTGATAAGTTCTAGTTGCGTTCTTTCAATAGGATTTTCTATGGTATTCTCTTCATAGTCATGCTTACATATTTTATAATCTTAGCACTAACACTATCATAGAGTCTTGTGATATGATCTTCGATGAATCAACCATTTATATAGGTGATCAAGAGATAAGTAAAAGTATCTTTGTAGATAGTAACATTCTAACTCTCTATGATGATGAGAATGATCCACTACTTCTTGCTATCACACCTGCTCCTGATCTAGCTCATGCTTCTTCAACACCGACAGAGGGTTCTGCAGCATCTACTTTCACTTTAGCAACTTTCGAGTTTACACCAGTAGTTTTTGAGAGGAAGATATACTCACAGCATGAGGTCCATCAACACATTCAGCGGAGACACCCTCAACAGATGATGATAGTTGATCTCAATGAAAAGGTAGCGGGGTACAAGTTTGCTCAACATGTTTATTTTATAGATTTTACATTTGTTGCTTCTTTTGAGCCCTATGATGTTAGACACATATTTTATGATTCAAATTGGGTCAATGCCATGCATGAAGAGTTTGAGAACTTTGAGAGAAATCAGGTTTGGATCTTTATAGAACCACCCCAAAATATCGATATCATAGGCACAAAATGGATTTCAAAAATAAGTAGGGGATGATGGATTTGTAGTAAGAAACAAAGCTAGATTTGTGGCCTAGTATTTTACTCAAATAGAGAGGGGTGAATAGGAACCTCACCAAATTATTGGATGGGCTATCCTAATCTTTTCACCAACGCATCTCAAATCAACATGCGAAAGCATCAAAACCGAGAGAAATAAAATACAACAAAAATCTCTGAAGAAAGCATGTCTCTCATGGATGAATATGAACTCTAGGTTCCATAGAAATCAATTTCAAGAGTCATAGTGCAACTTGTTTCGTTTAGATTTGAAGAAATAGGCATCGGGTGAAGAGAGTCTCCAAGTTGATGATCTAAAAGTAAGAGATGATTTAAGATGAACTCATGGATGATTATTATCCCTCTAGCAACAAATAGAACAACTCCAACGCGATGAAAAAAATCAGCTCTTTAACAAAAACGAAAATTACAACCGAAAACTAAAAGACTTGAAAACTTGCAAAGTAAGTCAATAGAGTGAAACTAGAAGTAGATGAACACAAGTACAAGAGAAAATATAAAGTTCATTTCTTGCAGAGGAATGCCTTATTTTTAGTGAATTACAAAATATTTTTATTCAAAAAAGCTCTCACCTAACATAAATACTAAGCTATACTCTTTCTCTCCTCTAAAACCCTAGCTCATAATCTCAAATAGCTGGCTCAAAGGACTTAATCAGTCCCCCCCTCTATTATAGCATAGGATCCTTGACTCTAAGTTTCCTAGATTGTTCCCAAAATACCTCTATCTTTTGATACACTTTTACCTACCACCGGGGTATTTTTGTCTATTTTTTTTGTCGTCCATCGAATTACCGTGACGCCTCCATGACTTAGCTTCATCTCATCACAAGCTTTACGACGATGCCACATGCACTTCACACTTTCTCACGTTTTTGAGGCCAAACCGCGAAACTGCCTCACATGCTTCTCAAAGCGTGACTCACCGCCACTTGCTTACTCCTTAAGCAAGCCACCCGATGGCGACACGTGTACTCCGTCTTGCGATCTCGACCGTTGGTAAGTCTCTCTTGCTCCTGATCCCTTGGGCAGCCTTATCACTTGCATCAACATCCCTTTCGCTTGACTTTGTTAACACGTCTTCATCCACCATCTCATGCCTTGCTTTCGCTCCATGTGGATAGCTAGGATCGCCCTTAACTCCACCTGACCTCCTTGATCATTCGGCACCAAGTATCTCGCTTAGCCCCGATCATCCCACCGTCGAGCGTCAAGTTATGTCTATCACCTACACATGACAAGACAAGTATACATGTTTCTCCAATTTCATCTCTAATTAATCAAACTTACAAGTTTATGTTGAAAAGCTCATCACACAAAAAACATGAACACCAGATAATCCGGTGTGTATAGCCTCTAAATACCTAACTATCTGTTATGTACAACTACACCAGATAAGCCATTTTGTAACATCTCCTAGAAAACACTCCGGCAATACCTCTGGTGTGCACATCTTCAAGTAACAGACCATCCCGGTGTGCATACATCTCCACCCTTCTAAAAACTTTCTGGAAAACAGTCTGGCAAACCCTCTAATGTTCATTATCGGACCATCCGACGAGTTCAAACTCATTTTTTTTTTTAAGATTGAACTTCTCTGGAAAATAATCCGGTGTATACTCACTTGAACACCGAACTATCCGGTGAACATATCAATTTTTATCTCTTAATTGAAATACTTCGGTATAAACTCCATCTAAACACCAGACCATTCGATAAGGACAACTTACCTCACAATGAATCTCTGGTGGGTGTATTTTTCCTAGTACAGAGAAAAAAAAACTCTAATTCTATTTTTTTAAAAAACTTTGATTAATCTTAAATATAGACAAACACAACCAAACTTATACAACACTAAAAATCATCAAACCAAATTAATAATTTTATCAATCATTTATCATATATAAACTATGACTTACTTCAAGTTAGTTTATCAGTTCTGAACTTCTACACCCCTAACCCTAACCACCCTGCAGGGACGGATCAGTAGTGTCCCGTTGCTTCTGGCACACCTGCAGTTGTGCCAGCACCAAAACTGATATATTGATGCCCTATCAAACAGATCGATCAGTATCCTTGATCAGGATTCTGGAAGCCTCTCGTGATCCTGAACGGATGCCGTGTTTGGTGTTCAAAACTACGACGTCGGTCACTATACGAACAGTTGAAGAATCCCCGTCGAATCATCGTGTGCACTAATCATGTGCCAGAGTACAGCAGTTACAACGGCCTAAAGTTAGCATAATGGAAGGTGAGAGTATCTGAAAGCAGGCAAGGTTGGCAACGAAACTGTCAAATCCATACACAGGAGATGGCAGGTCAAGTCCTCTCGCTCTCACCACCAAGCCAACCATTCTTCTGACAGCAACACACTGAGTGGTAGAGACGACCCTAAATATCCTGTAATTCTGGTCAGGTTCTAGCTACTTCCTACCCAGTGGAGGCGGTGAAAACATGATACTACTAGTCAAGCAGGTAGATGGCACTGGGAAAAAACTCTTTTTGCCTGGGCAAGCCACTGCATGTTAGCGATGCCCAGGTTAACGATATCTTTGAGGTATGAAAACCGGTATTCAGCGGTAATTGAAAATTTGTAGTTATTATGAGAACCGTTCAAAGTTCACTTAGTCAAATTTGTAATTTAAAGAAAAAATCGTCCGAATCAACATTCGGTAGCTGCTCGAATTGGACCGGATATCGTGCAAATTCACTGATTTATCGATTGATTTTTCCGTATTGACCGTATTTCTTGTTAACCGTTCAGGTTTTCCGATTTATTGTGCGATTTTTTCGAATTACAGTGAAGTTCAATAGAAAATGGCTCAATCTTGTAAAATAAATAACTAATTCATTTAAGCTTAACATATTTTGTTGGTTTCCTGTAACATGATCTACATGACAAAAATATTTATACTCATAAAAAAGTTGAATATTTTCTGCGAGAAAATGTATTTGCTAAACCTAGTTAAATGCATACTTAACTCTTTGCTAATCCAAAAATCATGAAACTAATTTTATTAATCTTCTTTATATGATCCTATGTCTTCTAAAAATATATGAACTCATGAAATAGTTATTGTAACATACAGGATTGTGTAAATATGTTGCAACTAGATTAATTCATAACTAACCCATCACACCTCCAAAATTAGTGAAACCACTTTTATTAGTTTACTTATACTATGCTTTATGTAGAAAAAATAATGATAAACATGAAAAAATTAAGTACAGTGATGTTTCTTAACATATTAACTTTATGCTTATGAACTTTGTAAAAATCATGAAAAAATTAATAAAACTCTAAATGAGGTGAAACCAATTTTAAAGATTCTCTTAAGATATGTCCTATGCAAAAAAAATGTGTTTGCATGTTAAGATTTTACTTAACATGAGTTAATAAATAAGCTGCACCCTTCAACTTTTTTCTTTTTTTCAAACTTTCTCCCAATAGAATATGATGCAAACGACATTATTTTTGAATTTTTTTCACAAAAGATCTTAGAATTGTCTCTAGTTTTCTTTAGATTTTTTTATTTTTTTAAAAAAAATTTTTAATTCAAATTCGAAAACCACTCGTATTATGAATTCGATACAGCCCGATAAACGCAGTTATCGCAATTTTTGACCGGTTATCAACGATAAGTTGAACCCTGTAAGCTAGCTGAGCCGAGATAAATCGACGTGCAACACCGGATGAGCACATCGAAAATGATGTCTTTTCTACTCATTCTAAAGGAAGGGGTATGATGTATATGTATACATAAAATTAGACGAATAAATGGGTATGTACATATGGAAGCCACCACATTAAAAATGTCTTAGCGTATAAGTAAATTATTCATATTTTTCTATCAATTTTAGTTTTTAGAAGAGTTGACTGATACATGCAGTTTAATAACATGCAACACGAACACGTACCCTCCATTATTAGCTTGGGTCCACTGGCCATACAGGAAGGTCAATGATTTGATTATGACGCGCGCGGGGAATTATATTGCGTGTGGTCTGAGAGGTCGAGTCAAGCTATGCAAGTTGAAGTGCAGCAACTATAGCCACTAGAATCTCCACTGTAAGCTAGTGATGAGCAAATCAGTCCTCAGAAAAAGAAAAAAAAAGAGTGATGATCGAATCAGATCAGCTAGACAGTAGACATCCGTCGATCCGAGCTAACTTACGTCCGAGTTATGTATGAATCGTCGCAAGAGAGTACTTTTTAGAAGCTAGAGAGGTCAGCAGGTTTTTAACAGCCACTTAAGTGAAGGGGCCAGTACTTTCAGAACGGTGAACACGGGTTTATGCACAGAATCGCTTATGCGCGTCAGTTAGGCGATGCTGATGCGCATTAGAGCATGTACAATAAGATGTTTATGGAAAAATCAGATTTGTTTTCTCAACTGTAGTAGCATATGTATTTAGATGAGAGCAAGATGTTTATTTAAATATTGCTACTTATATTAGTATTAATAAGATAGTTAATTATATTTAAGCATATATATATATTCTTTATTGGTATTGGAAGTTATAGTTTTTAAACACATGTAGTTATTATTTGCATTGAAAATTATAATTCTTATGTAGATATTTAGCTCTTTTTTTCTTAAACACCTAACCATAAGCATCTAACATTATTTATATTCTTATATTTTGCTACTTTTACTCCTCTGTTACCGGTACTAAATCATTGTAACTACCCCTTAAAAAAGTAGAATATGCTTTCTTTTCTGTCTATAGAATGGGATCAGCTCATGCAGCATCTCACATGAATATTCATTCAAATTGGCCATCTTATTCAGACTATCTTCTAATCAAACACTTTTAAAAGCTAGATAGCCATCCTATATTCAGGAATATGCTTTGAACCAAACACCGCGGCCTTTGGCGTCTCCAAAATATGCATGCCTGTGTACGAATAAGATGACGTCACCGCGCAACACTGATATGTCGTCTCTTCATAAGATGCCTGTGCATGTGCTCGGCTGAAACCATTATATTTACCCAGTATATTACCCAGTGAACTTTTCAAAATAGGGACCACTGAAGCAAAACTCAAAGATTAATATGTAAAAAAGATCACATTAGAATATATATGCGATCGTAACAAACACGTAGTTATACAGATTGTAACACATTACACATCATACGTACGTACGAGTCTGCGCAACCGCACAGATACTAGTATACTAAACAGTAACACATACACGTCATGCATGCATTAATGGCAGCAACGCGTCGTACGTAAAACACGGCGTGCTTAGGCTACGCCGCCTGGATTAGGCGGATGTCACGGTACGATCGAAGATCTTGAGATCGATCGAGAGGGTAACCGTAGCACCTAGATCGGGAAGTATCACGACCGAAAGCTACGTCTGCATATGCGCTGTATTGTACCAATAGATTGGGTAAAATCATATTGCTTAGAAATAAGCGTGTGTGATTGTATCTGTTCGGATAAATTAAGCTGAATTTTTGTTTGAATAACTAAACCCGATATTATATAAGTAAATGTAAGAGTTGAGATTATGATTAGTTACTTGTATGAAAATAATTTTATAACACTAATAAGTATATTTACTTACGTAAACAGATATAAAACTTACATCCACTGTACTATAATAAAACTATATATTTACATCATCAAACTAGACTACAGACAATAAATACATACAAACAAATAAGCTCCTTTTAGAATTCTATGCATCTACTGGGTTAGGATAGGAGAAATGCAGGAACTAAACACACCCTAATTGACGCGCGTTTTACCCGATCGAGCTCGCTGCCTAATCAGGCAGGCAAAAAACACGGAGATTTCCCCAGCCGCGACATGAGAACACGCGTACGCTCGATCGGGACCGCCTCGTGCCGACGGACGCCAATCGATCGACGACAGCCGCGCCAACCCGCACGAAACGAGCGGACAGCCGCCCATTAGGCATGCTCCACGTGTGCACCCACGTGCCCGAAGCCACCCAGCGCCTCCTGCCTCCCTGACAGACGGGACCCCCACCGGTCCGATTCCAGGCCCGCCACCAGCGCCCAGACGCGCCCGCGCCCGATGTGACGCGGCAGCCAGCCGAGCCCAACCCGCAAATCGCGCCCGAACCAATCTGATCAGTCTACTCTTCACCCCCACCTCATCTGATCAGACACGCACACGCCTAACCCAACCCCTTATATGTAACCGGCCCAGACGCCTCACCATATTAGTACATCACCAAACACAGCAGCAGGCAGTTGGCCCGTGCTCTGCTCGCAAAAGTTTGTACACCTCACGAGTTCAGTAGCTAGCAGTCTAGCACGTACCGGCCGGGAGCCATGGGCGGCAGCGCGGAGGCGAACGGCGGCGGGGTGCAGGTGCGGGTGCCGGTGCCGCCGGCGCGGCCGTTCCTGGACACGTTCCGCGGGAACCTCAAGGAGACCTTCTTCCCGGACGACCCGTTCCGCGCGGTGGTGCGGGAGCGCGGGGCCGGGCGGCGCGCGGTGGCGGCGCTGCGCTACTTCTTCCCGTTCCTCGAGTGGGCGCCGGCCTACAACATCGGCACGCTCAAGTCCGACCTCGTCGCCGGCGTCACCATCGCCAGCCTCGCCATCCCGCAGGGCATCAGCTACGCCAAGCTCGCCAACCTGCCACCCATCCTCGGACTCTGTAAGCTAGCAGCATTCCTCAGGCGCCATTCTTTATACGCAGATTTGTGCAGCTAGCGTCATGCATGCACGTACGACTTGAGCTGAGGAAGTATAACGATGGACTAATACGTCTACGCGTGTGTTCGTCAGACTCGAGCTTCGTGCCGCCTCTGGTGTACGCGCTGATGGGGAGCTCCAAGGACCTGGCGGTGGGAACCGTGGCGGTGGCGTCGCTGCTGATCGGGTCGATGATCGGCAGCGAGGTGTCGCCGACGGAGAACCCGTCGCTGTATCTGCACCTCGCCTTCACCGCCACCTTCTTCGCCGGCGTCTTCCAGGCCTCGCTCGGTCTCCTAAGGTATTCTACCGTTCTTGTATCCTTGTGGATTAAGCCTCCTGCTCCAAGAGGGTAGGTGATGAAAATGCTGAAAGTGTCCACAGTAAAAGTAACTAACTAAGTCGAGCCTTGAGCAAGAACTCGGATCGCGTTTTTTATTTTAGGTACAACTGCTGATTAATCCGTGCGTGCATATGCAGGCTTGGCTTCATCGTGGACTTCCTGTCGCACGCGACGATCGTTGGGTTCATGGGCGGCGCGGCGACGGTGGTGTGCCTGCAGCAGCTCAAGGGTATGCTCGGCCTCGAACGCTTCACCACCTCCACCGACATCGTCTCCGTCATGCGCTCCGTCTTCTCCCAGACAAACCAGGTTAATCAACTTCTTCCATTCCAAACACTTCGGCCGAGCACGTACAGATAAGTGTGGTGCATGGACCATATGCATGCGTGAGGCCGTGCGCACGACACGCTCCCGACGGCACAATGCAAAGCCTCCGGAGGTATCCCTGCAGCAATGGTTACGTTGCGTGCATGTCCGGCAACGACGGGAGAGGACCTGCCGCGAACGCGACAGGGACATGACTGATCCCGACCCGTCTCTCCTTTTCCCTTGCTTGGCCGGCCATGCGTGCAGCTGCAGCTCAATCATCACTTGCTGCAGGGCTCATGTCTGTCAGGACGAGAGTGATTAACAATTGAGCTGATCTCGATTTGATTCCATTCAAATCGAGACGTGTTGCTTGCCTTCTAGTAATCAAGTTCCGTGATCCTGACGGGTTCGAGCGATGTGGTTTGATTTGCAGTGGCGATGGGAGAGCGTCGTGCTCGGCTCCGGCTTCCTCTTCTTCCTCCTCGTCACACGCTTCATTGTAAGTAGTACAGTAATTTCCTTCTTTATTCTGAAGTAAATCATCATGCACCTTTTTTATATCCACATGATTCATTCGTACTTGATAAATCTAGTCCTTGAGGCAAAAGATGAGGGAGGCTAGCTCTCTGAATTTTACAAGTAGAAAAGGTTTGAGGCATAAGAATCTCTGGTAAATGGCTGGTCCAATCATACTAAAAGGGGTATATACGAGGACCACAAGAGAATCGACTAATCATTGGACCTTTTTCCTTCTCTTACTTTGTGTATAATTGATCATGACGTAATACCGCACTTGTACCAAGATTGTGACAAAGCGATATGACACAGTATGTGGGATAATGGTGATAAGATCACATTCTGCACACGAATAATATTTCAAAACACATAAATTTGGAACACCAAAACTGAGGGGAACCGTTGCGTAATTCATCTTGAATTAAAACTTGCATGAAAATCCAAAAGAAAAAGAAAAGAAAAGAAACAGATGTTTTGCAAACGCTCAGTTTTTGTCTTGTTAGAAGTAGCCAAGTTAAATGCTTGCTAATCAACGCAACACTCATGAAACAAATATCTTACCTGTTACGATTGAGGAACAAGTGATCCTGGTTGGAGTGAATAGCGATCCAACTAGTCCAGCCGTGCGAGTCTGTCACTACTGCTGCAAGCCGGGGTCACACTGTCACAGGTCTGCTAGAGATGCAACAAAGACAATTTGTCATGTTATGTCATGGATGCCATATGCATGTGAAGACGCAATCTCGTGGCCCCATTGGTGGGTGACAAGGAAATCTATCCATTACGCACTTTTGAATAGCGTACAGATGCATCGGATGATCTAACCTGTCTGTCCACGTTTGGCTTCTATATATTGTCAGTATCCTAGTCTGCATATCCTTTTTTTCTTTTTCCCGAAAGGATTAGCCTGCATATTCGTACAGTATGCAGCCTTTCAAAATCAATTTTGATCTCGTTTATTGCCTCCCTTTGCGTCCGAAAAAGAAAAACCCTCGTTGTGTTCAAGATGCTAATGATAGAGGAACATCATTATTCACAGCGGTACCCGGCCCGGGAGCACTTGGGAACCTCCCAAGCCCCCCTGACCCCCTCCCCCTCAATTTTTGAGAAAAAGAGGAGGAGGGGGAAGGAGGTGAGCTCTGTATCCGCCACTGATTGTTCAAGCTTAGAAGTGTCCATGCGTCATACAAGAGCTGCATGATCGCATCATATCATATTTTGTTAGATGAACCTTTGATTTCCCGTGCATCAGTTTCATACTTTCTAAAGTGATCGAATCCAGTTTTCATGGGTAGTGAAAAGATATGTAATAATTGCACAAGGCCAAGGTCCACCAACCCTGTGTTATAGAACCAACTTTTCCAATATTAGATCTGTTAGAAAAGCCAACTTGGAGAAAATAGGACCCCTTGTATATTGTCCCAATCAGAAGTTTTTTTAAAAAATTATGTTTTACCGGATGATTATTCCATGTTTCTCGTTTTGCTTCTTGGCGCAATCAAGAATTATTTGGCTTGTCCAAGAATGAATGTTATCGATAGGCATTCAGTTGCGAATTAAAATACTACAAACTGTTTCAGCTAGCAGTAGTTCTTGGTCTGAAATTCGAGGTTCTCGACAAAGTGGCATCTAGAATCAACAAAATATTATTGCATATTTCAACACAAGACTTTCAAGCGTAAAGTTGTAAAGTTTTATGTAATCTTACTTCTTTTGACAGAGCAAGAGGCGGCCCAAACTATTCTGGATATCCGCAGCGGCGCCATTGACGTCAGTCATCCTTGGAAGCATTCTGGTGTACCTCACTCATGCTGAAAACCATGGCATCCAAGTGGTGAGCACAACTACTGACAGAAGCATCGCATTGTCAACAAGAAATTCATGAACATCCAGTAAAAATGGACTGCTGATTTATGACATCTTTTCATGGCACATAATAGATTGGTTACCTCAAGAAGGGTCTGAATCCACCATCAGTGACAAATCTGGAATTCTCGCCACCGTATATGATGCTCGCTCTGAAGACGGGGATCATCACCGGCGTCATTGCCCTCGCTGTCAGCCTAAGATCCTCGTCTCACTAGTTGCATACAGGATAAAATTTCATCGGTAGCTTTAATTTATAACCGAAGTACTTACATTGATTTGCTCGTGCTGTCAAATACAGGAAGGTATTGCCGTAGGAAGGAGCTTCGCGATGTTCAAGAACTACCATATTGACGGCAACAAGGAGATGATCGCCATTGGGACGATGAACATCCTCGGATCATTTACGTCGTGCTACCTCACCACCGGTACATACCCATTTCCAACGCAATGCCTCAGTCAGATAGACAAGTCTCGAATTCAGGATATCTTGTTGCTGAAACCATCCTCATGGTGCCAGGTCCGTTTTCGCGGTCCGCCGTGAACTACAACGCCGGGTGCAAGACGGCCATGTCGAACGTGATCATGTCGTTGGCGGTGATGATCACGTTGCTGTTCCTGACCCCGCTGTTCCACTACACCCCCCTGGTGGTGCTCTCTGCGATCATCATCTCGGCGATGCTCGGCCTGATCGACTACCCGGCCGCCATCCACCTGTGGCAGGTCGATAAGGTCGACTTCTGCGTCTGCCTCGGCGCCTACCTCGGCGTCGTCTTCGGCAGCGTCGAGATCGGCCTGGTCGTCGCGGTCTCGATATCCATCCTACGATTGATGCTGTTCATCGCGCGTCCAAGGACGACGGTGCTCGGCAACATACCCAACTCGATGATCTACCGGAGGATGGACCAGTACACCACGGCGAAGACGGTGCCCGGCGTTCTCGTGCTGCGCGTGGACGCGCCCATCTACTTCGCCAACTCGAGCTACCTGCGAGAGAGGTAAGCAACTAATGAAAGGCACCTCTACCAGGACGGACGATCAGGAGATGTTGCAATGATCAAACATGTGTTGTGTGTGATGATCAGGATCTCGCGGTGGATCGATGACGAGGAGGAGCACACCAAGGGCAAGGGCGAGATGGACGTGCAGTATGTCGTCCTGGACATGGGTGGTAAGTTTCTTGGATTCTGTCTGAACTCCGAAACGCTGCATCAGAGGCAGAACTATGCAGGATCACGTGTCATCTGAAACGATCGCATCTGAAAGCGTGTCATGAAGCCTGGCCTGATCTGCCTCCGTGTCTTCTTTTCTTGATGCAGCCATTGGTAGCATCGACACGAGCGGGACGAGCATGCTGGATGAACTCAAGAAGAGCCTGGACAGAAGGGGTCTTCAGGTAAGAGCAAAGCAGTAACACTTTGTTCTGAAATCTGAACTTGCTGAAATGTCACGAACCTTGGTCGATACAGTCTTCTCACAGTCCCGGTACTTGTGTTCTTTCAGATTGTGCTGGCGAACCCGGGCAGCGAAATCATGAAGAAGCTGGACAGCTCAAAGGTGCTCGAGTCGATCGGTCATGACTGGATCTTCCCGACCGTCGGCGAGGCGGTGGCGGCGTGCGACTACGTGCTGCACTCGCACAAGCCGGGCATGGTCATGGGCAGTGCACCAGCCCATGAGAACATGGTTTGATTTGAGGATGGTGTAACATGTTTGAGTCTGACGTAACCTGTCAACAAGCAAACCGAGATGAATGTAACCCATCTAGAGTATTGTACTACTACGTTGTCAAGGAAATTCACAGAAAGAAACTCACCCATTTTGGGGGTGAAGAAAAATCCAGTTCGACCTGACCTGTCTAGATGCAGTGGAATTACTACATGCTAATTTGAACGCTGATGAGAGAGCAAGCTTCACAAACATCCATCCTCAGCTCCATGGTCGCCTAAAAGAAACCCCTCCCTGTGATCGTGTTGCATGATCTGCAGGACAAGATGGAAAATCATCAGTTGTCAAGTTCATTGGCAAAGCACGCATAGTTCGGAGCTTCATCAGTTAGCTAGCTGAAGACAGTTAAGTATGAACACGCTAACAAACACACCACAAGGGGCAAGGCATTGAGAATTGAGACAGAGAAGAGGAGACATCGAATGCATTTGCATCACTAGTCTCTACTCCAGATCGGGACCGAACCGACAGTTGCAGAGAGATCCGCTGTCTCAATGGCCTCCACGGCGGCCGGCACGGGCAGGGGCTAGCCCCGTCGTTCGCTCCGCCTCTTTTCCCTTCCTTCTCAACAGGTCCTCGCCGTCCTCCGCTCCGCCTCCGGCCTCTGGGGCGGTCGCCGCCGCCCGCACGCCACTGACTTGGCCGAGAGGCGGGGGGTGCGCTCCATCGAAGCGTTGATTTGATGATCCCCCTTGGAGCCAAGTGACCACCGTCCGATCGGACTTATGCGACGGGTACAAGCATTCTTACGATAGAGACCCTATTATGTAAGCGTACGTTTAAGGGTTTTTTGTTTCAGTTTTAGATTGTGGTTTTCAGTTTTTATAATTTGAAGTTAAAATAAATAGATAGTTTTTTGGTTATAGCTTTTTAAAATTTGTTGGTTAGATTGTGAGAATCTGAGAAGTTGATTTTTTTCAGCTTTTGATAGATTATGAAAATCTATTTTACTAAACTGTTCATCAAAGTTTTTTATAATCTACAACCTAAAAGTTTTTTATAATCTAACTTTTTACAATTCAGTTTTTCACTATTCAACTTCTATAAATTACTTTTCAGAATCTCAGTTGAAACAAACAGCCCTTAGAAACAGCCGCAAATTGGATCGCGATCCAAATCTCGGTCCATATTAACCGTTGGATCGGTTCTAGGCGGCTCAGGTCGAAGTAGTAACGTTATTTTTTTACTAACGACCTTAGTATTCTGGTATTCGTTTAAAAATACCCTCGAATCGTAACTTGAAATCATCGGTCCAAGTTAGGTTCATGTAAACCGTTGGATTTGGTCTCCGCGGACCAGATCGGATCCTCCGCCTCCCCTTGCCCAGAACACGCCGTAGATTATAGAGGAGGTGATCCAATGGCGGGCGGGCGGCGGCGGCGACCGGCGGCGAGGGTTTGGCGTCGCTGCTCCGTCCTTGCACCGCCTCTCTCGTCTCGACCTCCTCGGAACGGAGACCGGAAGCGCTACCACTTTCCACGGGCGTTGCCTCCCTCGCCCTCAGCGCTGGTAGCAGAAGCAGCAGCGGCATGCATCGACTTAGTCTTCTCAAGGTAGAACCGTAGAAATCAAGGTTAATGTCTAGTTACTTGGCCAAATAGTGGATGGTTGGTGCTTGATATGGTAGTTCCTGTATGCAAGTGCTAAGCAACTGCTGGTTTACTGATCTCTTATCTTTCCCGAATTGATCAATGATGAGGTGTATGTCACTGAGTATATAGCCTGTAGGATTGATTAATTGGGTGTGGTTCTTCCCTCGTATCCTTTGTTGGACATTTAATGGGCTTCGAGTAACGAAAATGGTGATTGTCATACGAGGTTGATTAACCCTATTGAATTGGGGAGTGAAATATCATGAGAATAGTTGTTGCTTAACCGTACTGAATTTGATAATATTTCATAGCTCTTCTTCTGGAGTTTATTTTATTTATCTGCAGAGGGATTGATATCGATATTTGTCGAGGTTGGGAGCAAAATGCATAATCTACCGGTGTTTCTCAAAGAAATATCTCCACCAATTGTTGAACTAAAAGTTGACTGACCTGACTAAAAAATCATTGAAACGCTGTCAGCATCCTTCATTAACATGATTTCATTCCAATGTAGCTATTTCTTTGTGAGGTTGTCATTTCCTTTTGCTTAGAGTAATTGGGGAAAAGAACAAGGGATAGACTTGGTTTTGGTTGCTACCTGAATCTGTAATATATGACTGATCCAACATGAACGATGTTGAAATGTTATCAAGTTTTTATATTTACTGTATCCATTTAATGGACTGGAAATATAGGCCAAAACAAGCGCAAAATTAACAGGATTCTCTGTAGGTTTCATAAATTCCTAGTTTTGTTTAATTTCTGTATGAAGGAAATTGATTGCATTGTACGAGCAAGTCAGCTTGGTCTTCCACACAGTCCTACATGATGTAAAATTAATCTCAGAATGTCTTCAGCGCCTGTTCTGCCAAGGATATAGTCAAATTTGTGCCCCACTTGATTGCCGATGAACAACTGAAGTCAATTGACACACAGATAGGGGTCACAGTTGGTAAACAAGCAGCCTTCTTTGTGGTTATTTGACAATTTCCAACATGAGTATCAAGGCCAACACCAATCAAATGATTACACGATGATTTATAATAATGTGTCCTCCACAGACAAGTTTTTTATTTCATTACTAAGAACTCAGGAATGTCATGTCAGCAAGACTGATCGTGATCACTAACATGTCGTTCTACGTTTTACTGGGCAGGTTTGTATTGATCTTTGCGTTATCCTCACAGCAAGTCAGGAACTGCTGCTGATAGCTTTGCCATCTTTGCATTCATCATGTGAGAGGGTGCGGTAAGATATCTAGATACATTGTTTCCTCGGATCTACTCAATCCTGTCTCTCAAACTTGAAGATTATGCCCCCCCACCCCCCACCCCCAAATTTGTTTTTTATCTAACCATTGTCCTTCTTTTACCACTTTGTCTAAGTGAAGTGTGTGGCTGTGTGCATGGGCAGATATACTGATACTCCCTTTCAAGTTTCAACAAGCTTGTAATCACCATATATCGGTGAATTGTTAGTCAACATCCTAGCAACTGATCATGGTTGGATGATTGTTCCGCGATAGGGACAAATTACTGTGGAGCTGAAGATTGTTGTTTAGAAAGTACATTATTCAAAGTGCCCATTTGTCTTATAGATCTCTTGGATTTTTCTTTCTGATGTATCATTCATATCCACAGGATTCTCAGCACCTTCTGTTGGGACAATTGCTTGACTTATCTGTGTCTTTTTTTCTCTCGAATACGCAGAAGAGCTACGCATCTTTGTATTAAGAAGGAGAAAACGAGTTCAAAGGGTACATGTTACACAACGACCTACAAGGTCCAAGAGCCTTAACATTAGCAGACTATATTATATGAAAGGAAATAACAAGGGAAAAGCTCAAGAATCCAACGGCGGTTAGATCACCGAGCCGAAACTACGTAGACGAGCCCTGACAACGGAAAGTTGCACGGCTCCGGCGTCGCACCATCTGTTGACATCCTCCTAGATGAGGGCCATCAACGAGTCGGAAGAGATGCGACGATTGTTGAAGACTATATTATTGTGGGATAACCAAATTCTCCAGCTAGTCAGGAGTATTGGGGAATCCAACCCTTTATGGAACTCTTTGGCCACACGTGCACGGAGATAAAGCCACCAGTCAAGGAACGCTGTCTTCGCCTGGGGGGAATGAAATCCCAAAACCCGTCACCATGCCTCCCTCGCCACCAAGCAGTGTAAGAGCATGTGATCGGTAGTCTCAGGAAGTTGAGCACAATGTGAGCACGAATCATCCGACTGGAAGCCATGTCGTCACCTCCGGGATGCTGTCCAAAGTCCACCAAGGATCCCCAGCTAAGCAAAGAACTTAACCTTCCTAGGAGCCCAAGCTTTCCAAACCAATTTAGCTCCACCAAAGCGTATACTTCCTTGGAACATCAATTGATAAGCTGAACTAGCGGAGTACCGACTGAGGATCTCCATTTCCAAATAATTCAATCTTCCCCTCTATTCAGATGGAAGGAGTCTAGGCGCCCCCAAAGCTAAAGATACTGACTGAACGCCAGCAGGGATAAAGGCCCAGTAATGTCCCCGGTCCATCTTCGTTCTCGTAAGGCCTCAGAAATTGTTCTACACTTAGCAGCTACTTGAGATCATAGCATCTAGCCGAGGAGCCAACCGAAGAACAAGGGTCTTGGTGATTAGCTTGCCAGTGCTATGGATGAGGCTAATCGGGCGCTGAGCAGGCTGACTCCTTCTTAGGTAGTAAAGTGATTAGTGCATTGTTCAGATGATTAAGGCCCCTTCTGTCGCCTAAACCGAAAGCGCAGATGGCAAGAGATACGTCTGTCTTAATGATAGGCCACGCAACACGGTAGAATTCCGCACTAAATCTGTCCGGTCCAGGGGCCTTATTGTGGGGCAGCTGCTTGATGACCTCCAAAATCTCACCGTCGTTGAAGGGGGCATCCAGCATTCGTAAGTCTTGAGGCGAAATGCCAATCGCAGCCAAGTCAATGGAGTGCTGTCTGGACGGGGCGACCCCAAGAATGGACTGAAAATGGCGAAACAGCGCCTCCTCGATCGCTGGGTGGGAAGAGACCTAGCCATCATCCGTGGAGAGGGAGGTGATGGACTTCTTCCTGGCGCGAAAGCTAGCGTAGGAATGGAATAACCTCGTATCAGCATCACCATCGCGCAACCACGTCGCTATGGAGCGGCAATGAGAGATCGAGCGCTCGAGGGAGGCGAGTCCAAGACAGATGACCTTAAGGTGTCTGCACAATTGTGACTCAGTTGGCGTGAGCAACCGGCCATCCTGAGCAGCATCAAGATGGGCGATCGCCTCATGGGCGACAAGAAGCTGGTCCTTGATGTTGACAACGCTCCTACTACTCCAGCTTTGCAATTCCTTGGCATTGTGCCTGAAAAGGATATCTAGCCGCAAAAGAGAGGGTTTAGAGAACTCATCAAGCCTCAAAACCCACCCTCCACCGCGGAAAGAAACCTAGGTATTTTGGTCCAGAAAGCCTCAAAATGGAAGCGTCGGCGACTGGTAGTACGCAGCGATGTTGAGAGCAACAAGGGACAGTGATCGGCACAGTCGGAAGATAGTGCTTGTAAGAAGCAATCCGGGAATGCGGCGTGCCACTCCGAGGAGGCCACGAGGGTAGGGGAAGATCGTTCCTTCGACCAAGTGTAGCGGCGGCCGAACAAATGCAAGTCCTTTAGCTCTTGCTCGGAGATGAACCTGCGAAAACGCGCGATGGAATGCCTGTTGATATTGTTGTTGTTCTTGTCAAAGGCACCAATAATCATGTTGAAGTCTCCCATGAGCAGCCAAGGTCCCGGTAGTAACACACGGATATCAGCGAGCTCGGCGAGGAAGCAATCCTTTTGAGCCTCGTCAGTTGGACCATACACGGCCGTTAAGAAAAATGGAGAACCCTCCAGTTGTGACAAGATTTGAACGCTGACAGAGAAACGCCGCACCTGGACGGCGACCAAGGATAGCGACAGACGACATGCCACAAGGATGCCCCCTCTAGTGTTCGTTGTCGGCAAAAAGGAGTACCCAGAGAATGCGGATCCACAAATCTCATTAACTAGGAAGTCGGTGATTATATCAAGCTTAGTTTCTAGTAAACAAACAACTGATACATAGTGATCATATATCATCATACGAACATCGTCACGACGGGCTCGGTTGTTGAGCCTGCAGACATTTCAGTTCAGAATGTTGTGGTTATCCGTTGAAAACGACAACAACGTGGAGCGGACCCCCTAGCAAGCCTGAGCATCGGTTGCTTCCACAGGTGCTGAGGCCGCCGAGGCATGGTTGGGGAAGAGCTCGTGGATCGCCTGGAGGTGATGCGCTGACAAAGGGTGCTCAAACAAACGGATGTAAGCCCGGTGTAGCTGCGGGGAAACCGAGTCCCCTTCCCCTAGGGGACCCAGCCTACGCATCACCAGGACCTCCCCACGCTTGAATGGCCGAATAGCCGAGAGACTGGATTTAACTGCCAGCCGATTGCTCCTTCTTGGACCTTGGACTAAACATGGCGTCGGCGTAGACCTACTGGTAGGCATTGTTAGGGATGCTGGGACTTTCTTCGTGAGGCCTTGAAGAAAGGATAGCACCGCGGAGTTGACCGCGCTAGGCGCCCATGCGACAGGCGCAGCAATGTCACTGATAGAGTTCGAATTGGCAGCCCGGCGCCGTGCGGAGGGGTTGCTGCTACTCGTCCGACAACAAACCCGGCGACAAAAACGGTGACCAGGCCGCGATGGCGAGCCATGCAAAGCGCATACCATATGGGTCTGGAGGCTGCGGCCCACGGAAGGCGGGGTGAGAGGCAAGTGGCCCAAGGAAGGTGGGCTCTCAGAAGTTTGATCCAAGGTCACACGAGCGCCAAGCCTAACTGCAGTAGCAGAGTCCGAAGGAGTCGCTTGCCTTGTTTGACCTTCAGCATTGATAGCACGATAGTGTAGCTTGGAGTAGACCAACTTTATGTGCCGAGGTGCCAAAGGTCTATCAGCGACGCGGACAACCCCCATGACGCGGGGAAGGCATTCATCCTTCATAGGATCGTAGCCCCTAAAAGGTGCGTCGTAACAGGCATGGGAGGGGACAACAGCCAGGTCCAACGTCTCAGCCTGCAACGTGTAGAAAGGCAACATGCGAAAAGGCAACAACGCACCATCTGCACCCATGAGCGGGGACACGGGAAGTGGTGTCTCCTTGTATGGCGCACCCTTGAAGGAATCGAAGACGACATGCACAGATGCCGACGCCGGCTGAAGAACGCTGACCGCCCAGAGCACGCTGCGAGAGCAACCGGCCGACAAGGTGTTGGTACCTGCAGCCGTGGTAGACAGCGGAAGGGACGACAATTGTCTCCCCCGAGGGAGACCTGAACGACCCATTCCACTCGCCAGATGCCCATCGAATTCCTCATCCTCGTCGTCGGATGGAGCGGAGCCGTCGCTGCTGGAGGAAGAAGGAACATGGAACTCCGCTAGAGAGACGATCCGGACCTCGACGTTGTACTTGAGGCACCTCATCTCCATGATGTACGACGATAGATTGCTGAAAAGTTGTCGAAGGTCGGGGTCATTGTAGCGGATAGCACAAGGCAGCTTTGACACATCCATGGTGACGACACTGGGAATGCTATGCGGATGGTCACACTAGGTGATCACGCGTAGGACAGCGAGGTTAGCCCGCTCGGCCAAGGCGGCCTCACTCTCGAGCTTCTCGACCCAACAGTGATGGCCGAGGAGCTATTGAGCTGTGGAAACCGACCAGGTGTGGGGAGGAACGCCACGCAAGGCAAGAGTGACTTGGAAGGCCAGCACACCGGTAGACGCGAAGGCCAACCTAGTCCAAGGTCGAAAGAACCACACGGCGTTCGTGCCCATAGCCCTACCGTTGGCGACGAGGATGGAGTCCCGCGCGACCTGAGACTGGCAAACCACCAAGAAGTTGTCGGGGCAGAACGTCTTGACGCTGAACTCTACCTTCAGAACGCCAACAGAATAGGAAATGGCGTTGGTGAGGTCACAAGGCAGGAAACCATGCCTGGCTCAATCAGCATAGGCGAGGAGCACCCACCAGAGACTACTCTCCTCCTCAGAGAAACCATCTGACCATGGAACGATGTAGTGCTCGGGCGCCGCCACCGGGTCAGGAGCAGCATCCCCCAGCGTGGATGTCTGAGGGCCATAGGCGGTGGAACCAAGCCCCGATTAGTCCAGAGACGAGGAGAGGCCCATAGGCGCCGAAGGGAAAGTCGACGGAGTTGGACCCAGGGCCGCTGACCCCATGGATGTGGAAGCCTCGGAACGGGGGTGGTGGCTAGAGGCGACGGAGCCCACCGGCGTGACAACCTCTGCCGCAGAGCCAACCGGAGTGGAGCCAGCAGATGAGATGCACACGATCTGTCGCTGACGGCTGGACTCATTGGACCCGGAGGAGCGAGGTCTACGACGTTTGCAATCTTTTGCTTGATGTCAAAAACCTCTACAACGGAAGCACCTGGGTGGCAGGTGGCAATCCACCCGCCTGTGCATCCATGACAAGTAGTTGAGACACCGCCCGTCGAGGATAGTAGGCAGGCTACGCTGAGGTGGCGCAGCGTGGTTGCGGCTAGATCCGCTCTTTCTCGCCCGAGCTTGACGGCGGTTGGTGACCAAGGTCCAGTCATCCTCCACATCCTGGGCATGCAGAAACGCGACTAGTTGCTGTCGAGGGGGAGAACAACCACAGGAGATACCCGTGTCAACGCCGCGCGGAGCGGCCGTAGAAGCGTGTGCCCTACGAGCGGTGGCCATGAAATCGGAGGGAGGAGCATGGCAGGGGGAAGGCACCGCACATTGAAGAATGGCCTTCCCCTTGTCCATGGCCGCCAGCCCACAAGCGTGGAGGTAGAGGAGATCTCTCGGCCAAAGAGGCAGAGTTTGGTGTCTTTCACCCATCACTGCACCTTCGTCCGTCCCGCGAAAGAAGCGCCGGGGCAAAAGGGGGGGGGGGAGCGAGCAGAGAAAGATGAGGAGAGAGCGGGGACCTTGTCGATGGAAGCCAAGAGAGGCGAAGCGGGGTTGGTGGACGCCGAGCTTGGGCTAAGCGCCGGTGGGAGGAAGGGGGAGGGGACGCCATTAGCATTCTTCTTATCACAAGAAATCTGTGTCTTGGAAAACAAATTATTGAAGTCTATCTCTGTTTCAGGCAATATTGTACTTAATTACTGATATCTTCTTATCGCAAATTTACAATTTGACTACTCTGAGTATCCTAGCTCCCATGTTATGTACGATAGGAAGGTAGTTCACTCCACTTATACTGTTCTGACTGCTGATGCTGTGATGTAAAATTGTGAATAACTACTGTTCATTCTGTGATGGATAAGGTGGGTAAGCTTATTTCAAGCTTCAAAGCCAATAAGATTGGCTATTGCTCAAATCTTATGAGCACAATGTGGATAGGAACCATTTATAGCTGTCCTTTTTGCACATTTGGGAATCAAAATCTTGCCACTCTTTCACAAGGTTGCTGCATTTTGGACATATGATTTCTGGTCAGTTGTCCATGCTATAACCGGTCAAGTTTGTTACAATGTTACTATACATGTGGTCCTTGTTCTTTATCACACGCGACATATGTAACTAGTCCTTGTGTACATTGCCGGTTGCAGGCTTGGTTTTCTCCTTTAAGCTGGAGCATGGCAGTTGCAGAAACTGGATGGACCACTCGAGGGCGGGGTTTTTTTTGGAAGCTTCAGAGATGGCAAGAATCCAGCTCTCTCGTGGCTGTACGTGTGCAGAAGCACTGTAGGTGAGGAAATACTGTCGCCTTGCCACTTAATGCTTACTCTGACTGTGCAACTTTAGTTTTTGGTTTACCTGCTTCTTGCTATTGCAACAACTTGATTTGCTAGGATAATTTGTGTTGGTTGGGTTCATTTGTTTTATGCGGTACAACTTCCATCTTGCCTTGCGGGGTGAACCAATAGGCTAAAGGTAGATGGCTAGTGCTATAGATTTCACAAATGAGGACCCAAATTTCAAACTGCAATTCGTAGGCAGATTCATGGAGGACATATCACAGTTTTTCGTTATAAAAATTTATAGGTTATGGAGGATGTGGCATAAAAATCAGATAGATTTTATGGGGTGCTTTAACTATAAGAAGAGACTATGGTCTCCAATCTCCTAGCTAGTATGCTATGGAATTCTCATGCTCTTTTACTGTTAGAATGGGGGTGATGAGAGTATTCATGTTATAAAGGGCATACGTACGTACTACACTTAGGGTTTTGATGGGCACGCTCATGTCGCCACGAACTGTGGGCCAGATTCCAAGGTTTTGTCAATGATGGTCGCTTGACGCGTTTATCAATAGTGGGGTCCTGTTCGAGCGAGATCCTTTTACAACAACAGAAATGGTGGCTGCAGGGTGGTGCAGAGGTAGAGAGAGAGAAAGCAAGCTGTAGGGATTGGGACAAAAGGGTGGAATGGCAGCAGATACAGTGTGTGCATGGGAAAAGGAAGATGAGAGAGAGATAGAGAGCTCAAAACCTGCTCGGCTTCGAGAGAGAGAGGGTACGTGGTAGATCGACCAACAACAGCAAATCGGCAACTATCCTCACTTCAAAGAGGCTTTGAGTTGTCCTCCATGTACATCCCTATCAACTAGAGGCTTTCAGACGATGACACGAGGGGAAGTATGTGTGTGTGTGTGTGTGTGTGTGTGTGAGAGAGAGAGAGAGAGAGAGACTGAGTGGGAGATGTAGTGTGTGTGTGTGTGTGTGTGTGTGTGTGTGTGTGTGAGAGAGAGAGAGAGAGAGAGAGAGACTGAATGGGAGATGTTAATCACTAGCTAGCTTAGCTGCTGAAGAAATACCGTACACTTTTGTGCAAGAATATCACAGGCTCACAGCATACGCCAATCTTTTGCAGCATGCTGCTCATTGGTTTTTCTTGCTCCTACCTCTAACATGAGTTTGCTGACTTCCTCTGTTACCGTTACAGAGAGAAGGTTGAACCAAATGAGAGCCTGAGGGGCTGCAAAGCTGAAAAGCTAAAGACAAAGAGGAACACTTTGGCCAAAGCATGGAACGAGGATCCTGTTTTGACTGACTCCACAGTTCACAGGGGACACCTTCCCATTTCTTCATTTCGGTTTCGGCAAATTGGCACACTACAGATTAGTAGGGAGTACTTAGTTTCAAGTCTAGGCAAACTCTGCACCTGTCCTACTTCTGATTCATCAGTTTTCTGGATTTTTACTTAATTCCATTAACACTTGTTGGAACTCGTGCAAACTACAGTTTACTAAAAAATACTATAATTTAATATCTGGTTATCATATATAAAAATCATTATCTGGGCATATAGTAGCCTAGTAAAGTAGTAAGCATTCAATTTAACATTTTCAGAGTTTACAAATATAGTAAACACGCAAATCGTTAGATGACCTAATGATACAGTTATCTCTAAAATCATTCTGGAAATTACAAATATAATTTAGTAGTGCATTCTTGCTGAAGTAAACCAATGTGGGTGCCTCGGCAATGAAAAGTGAAGATGTAGGGATTCCCATTTTTTGAGATTTGGGAAGAGCATGCGCGCCCAAGATGGCCTTTATAGCTAATTTAGATCCTGAAACCTGCTTTGCCCTGCCATTAACCTGACATATGTATTCTATGCAGCCAATCACTTCAAGCTTAATGCGCCTAATCTACTAGATAGACATGTAAAGTGCCCTGTTGTGCTGTTTCAAGTTCGAACACAAGGCTCTATGAAGTTCTCTAACATTATAATTGTGATGAGTGGGTCCACCAGTCAGCCGCACAGCTTGCAGCCTAGTGTTCCCCATGTTCTTATTCTTGGTCAAGTCCGGTCTCAACTCAAGAAGATTGGCCTTGTCTTGGGGAAGGGAGCAAATGTGCACAACAACTAGCCAAGAATGTACTTTTTGATTGATTAATCGACCTAGGCACTAGTCTAATCAGAGATTGTAACCAGGCTTAGTGCCGTCGTCAGTGATCATTTAAAAAATGAGCATCTTTTTCACCCACTCGTGCAATATCTTCTATGACAGTTGGTCCCATGAGTTCAGTATGCCATATATGCCCAGCTTGTAGGATCAGCATGTAGATTTAGCATTGGTATATACTATGCATTGTACATACGAATCTAGCGTGTGTACAATTGTTAAAGACAAAAGTTACTTGCTTGGCCATGATTGGGGCAGTAAGTATCCTGTTGGTAGCATGTTATTTAACTCATGATCAGCATGAACTTGGAGCAGAGATCAATAACAAATCTACTCCTACTCAGGTCTACTTTCTCTGAGCTGCCATGCACCCGTGGGAATTCTGGGAAAAACTAGGCCGAAAGGATGGGGCTCTGCACGGCTTTTGACGTAGATAACCCTGGTCGTAATATCTTGGTTCCAGGATTATTATGATGCTAATTGTTAATTATTGGCTGGTTCAGAGTTCAGACGGATATGCCACTTCTGGTAAGACGGTCCTGCCATCTGAGCAGATGATCATTGAAAATGGATGTCACGTGATTGGCCCAAAGGTTTTGTTTCCTCTTTCCAAGGCAATTCTTTGCATCATTTTGTAATCTGATTCTTGTTTGATCTCACTAGCACATCAACCCGTGCGACTACACAGGCTAGAAATTTAGTTTACAGCTGAATTGTAGATATTTGTGTTAATAATGGTTGTATGCTAAGATACATCAGCTATTTATATTTAAATATTGGAATGTAAAATATAAACGTAATTTTTATTCATAATATTAGAATCATGTTTATTATTTGTGAATAGATCTAATTTATAATTTTTATTTTATGTGTTATGCAAATTGATTTTTATTTGTTTCTTGATTTTTGAAATTATTATTATTTTTAATCTCGCCACCGTATCTCATATTATTTTTTTGAAATACATTATAAATTCTTTGATATTATTTTTATGTGATAATTCGTAATATGTTTGTGTTCTGTTATTTTAATTTTGTAATATTTGATTACACGTATATTTAATTGGTATATTTTAATTGATTTGGAAAAGTATGTTGATTGCTAACGTAATTAAGTTGGAGTTTGCTAACGTAATTTTATTGGACAAAGGGTATCTACAACAAAAAGGAAAATAGAAAAGGTAAGAGAAGAAGTAGTGTTGTGGTTGGACTCTATGATTTGTTTTTTAATCTTTTATGTAGTTTTATCTTGTTGTTGATCTATGGTTACAGTTAGTCAGTCAATCAATTTGACGGTAGGATGCTTTGCTTTTTTATGGGAATTTTTAGGATTTTTCTAGAATTAACGTGGAGGTAAAAAAAAGCCTCCAATTAGTAAATATAAGATTGTCAATTGTCACGAATTTCTTGTATAGTGTTAAATCTGGATCTAGTACCATGGTTATGAACAGAATTATAAAATAACTGCACGCTTACAAGAATTTAGTGCTCATGGATCCAGTACTATTAACCTTAAAAAAATCGAGCAGATTCTGTCATATAATGGGTCATGCTCATGCACTGTCCTAAATGCATTTTTCTGTGAGAAAACCTCAGCACCATGGTAACTACATTACTTCTTTTTTCCCGAAAATCTACATTACTTTTGCTGCACTGAAACCATCTAATGACTCTTGTGACTGTACGAAGAAAGAAAACATGTGAATAGTGTAGGTAGCTTCATTGCAAGGCAACACCCGAACCTGGTCGGTCAAAATGGCAGCAGAAGAATCATTTCTGTGACTGTTTTACTGCTGAGATCAGCTATTATTTCCATGTCTGTACTGGGATCCTTCGCGTCCTTTGGTAAGTAGGTTGCAGCTGACTTGCACGCTGGAAGTTGGTCCAAGTGTTATCTCCTTGGCAAGTACCACGGCCATAAACAGTCTCACAAAATAAAAAGGTTGCCATCATATTATAGACTTATAATCTATAGAGCTAGCATTTTTACAAAGAGACAAAGGGACCAAAACAGCTGTTGCTTATAGGTGTGGCGATTTTGCATCCAGAGGGGTGTATTTTATTCAGTTCATTTCTTTTGATTTCGATCTGATTCTGTCAGTCAGTCACTGGTTCTTAGGAAAGAAAAGGAAGGAACAGAGACTAAATTAAGCACACTTTTTTTTTTCTTCTTGTGCCTTCTTGAGAACGTGTGAATAGCACGGTGGTAAGACCTCCAGGTGTGAGGCTACCATCCAAAACTTAAATCCTGGTTCTTGCGAAAAAAGCCCCTTGCTGTGTGTCGTGGTCGTGGCGTGGTCGCCCAGTGATAACATGCGGATTGTAGCCAACTTTTGGGACCTTTCTTAAATGCGATAACTTCGGGATGTCTCTCTCCTTAGGTCGAGTTTTTTTTTTCTTGTGTCTTCTTTTACCAAGACATGCTCTTGATCCTTGAGAACACATCAAAAGTAGAGTGAATCACTTGGACTGAAGGTGCTGACAAACCCAACATTCCCAGTGAAATCTAGGAAGTAGGGACTAATGTGCAATCACTTCCATTTCAGATTCCAGCGTTGCTGTCAAAACTAAAAAAGGCACGCCCCTAGTGACCCCAAGTACCTGCGGAACAAGAGTCCTCCAATATATCTGAGACTAATAGCTTCGCTCCAAGTAGCCTCCTGACATTTGTACCAGTTAAGACCCGAGAATCAGGTAAATGCTGCCTATTTGCATTGAGCTAACATTTTTTTTTAAGTCCTTGAATGAAACAATCTCGAATGCCAACTCTTTACTTTCCTTGCCGTACAGGGAGTCAGGGACACAAAATCCAGCAGGCGAAAGAGGCAAAGACCAATCTCCTCGAGCCTCCAGTTACCCTCCTCTCTCCCAGAGTCCCAGGGCCAGGGATAGTACCAAAGCATATCAAAAGAAAGGAACAGCGAAAAACAAACAAATTGGGGGCCGTATCATATCGGTGCTGAAGCATACAGTCACACACGCCGAAAAACACAAGAAAAACGTCTTGGAAGGGAGAAAAGCCGAGTCTCTGTGAAGTGTGAACAGCAACAGCCCGCCAGCCCCTCCTCCTGCCTTTATCTTTTCCCAAACTGCTCTTCCTTTCTTTCTGCTGCCTGAGTGGTCAATGGGAGGGAGGGATCAAAGGTGCACACATTGCAGTAGTAGTACACTGCTGCACACAATATCCTTTTAAGAGGTGAACCTCCGGAGTCCAGAATACTATAAATGATATCTCAAACTAGTGTAATATGCATTGCTGTAACCTTTATTATACTTCTTTTGGGGCGAAGTACATTTATCATATTTTAAAGTTTCATGAGGAAATGCATCATTTTTTCAAATTCCAAGTTTTTTAAATATGTATGCTCTTTGGTGGAGTACTTAGGAATTAAATCAATACAGTGCAATATGCCAATGTCAAGGTTGAGTAAGTGGTCCTTTTTCCCTCATGGAAGTCTTCACATGCTAAATACTGCAGTACTTTTCCCTCCAAAGGGTAATGTGCGTGTATGTATTGTTTGCCTCCTATTACCCACCTTGGTTTTGCAAGACCAACAAAAAGCAGAGACTGACCATCCTAAGATTCCTAGCCTACTAAAAAATTTCACCTCCAAAGACCGAGGTTTTTGTAGGAGATGGAGCACTCCAGTCCAGTATCCCTCCTCCTCCCTCCAACTTTACCTTCTACCCCCCCCCCTCCCCCCCCCCCCGATGAAGCCTTGAGAGACACACACACACAAGAAGATCTGTGAAGCTGTAGGCTAGTGGTAGCATCACATTTGTTCTTCTTCCTTTGCTTCAGGAGCCAGTTAGAACATTAGTGTTACCAGGCTCTTTCCTCCAAAGAGAATCCAGATTTTGTTCTCATCCTCAATTCTCTTCACTCTCTCCCTCTCTCCTTTCCATCAAATCGCAAGATTTGTTTATAGAAAGCAAACAGTAGCCTCATTGTCTCTACCTCTGCTTGGCTTCTACCGACATCAACTGTCCATTTTGCAGCAAGCAACAGTCTCTTCGGCTGCATGAGTGTTCCCCTGAGGAACAATGAGAGATGGCAGCAACACCACCAAGAAGAGCAAGGTATCTTCCATTCTTGTACCTTCACTGAGCTTTACATTCTGAAAGTAATTGTTTTGTTCCATTCTTCCATTTTGCTGTGACTTGTAGCTATCATGGTCCAAGAGCTTGATGAGGAAATGGTTCAACATCAGGAGCAAGGCCCATGACTTCCATGCCGATGATGTAGCTGCGATTGGGAGGAGAGGTGTGTATCTGTGCGAGTTAGCCAGTGTGCATTTGTATTTGTGGGCCTGATTGCTCCCCATTATTCCAACAATGACTCGCCATGTCTCTCTCTCTGTCTCTTGAAGATCAGTTTTGTTGTTTCTTCAACTTCTTGTCTTTCCTTGTCTTGTTTCTCTTTTTTTTGCCACTTCTGGAAAGCACTGAACTTTCCGGTTTTCCCTAAGTTATTTTTACCAAACTATTGATGCTCTGCTACCTTGGACACTGCCCTGATCGATGGCTTCCTGCTTCGATTGCAGGAGGGGGTGATGATGAGTGGAGGGGCAGCAACTTCACCAGGAGGGAGCCTAGCACAGTCAAGAAGAGCAAGACAGGTGAGCAAACTACCAGAGATTTCGTCTTTGTTATCTGGACTGCTACATTTCTGAATTCATTTTTCAACGTTGAGCCATATTGACTCAGAGAGGCCCTCGAGGAGGAGCAATGAGCACTCGAGGCGAGGCAAGATCGACCTGGACGCCGCCGAAGCCACCGTGACATTGGACTATAGGTATGTTGCTGCGTTTTAAGTTCACAAAATTAGCAGTCCTACCCAGTCACAGATTTGGCCTGTCGATAATTCCGCTTGTTCTTGAAGTAGGATATTTGTTGCTACATGGAATGTTGGTGGCCGTTCCCCGCCAAATAATATGAGCCTTGAGGACTGGCTCCATGCTGCACCTCCTGCCGACATCTACGTCCTCGGGTACTTGTTTTGTCTATATGTTCTCGTATCTCTGAACTCTTCTCACAGTGCTTGAAGCAGGAATCCACTGATAATATTGGTACTTGTGTTCAGGTTTCAAGAAATTGTCCCGTTGAATGCCGGGAACGTTCTTGGGACAGAGGACAATGGCCCGGCAAGGAGGTGGGTATCTCTGGTCAGGAGGACACTGAACAATTTGCCGGGTACTAGTGGCAGTGGGAGCTTCCGGACACCATCTCCGGTGCCTGACCCGGTGGTGGAGATAGATGACGACTTCGAGGGTTTGTCATCGAGGCAGAACAATGCACCATTCTTTCACCGTCGGTCTTTCCAGGCCGGGCTTAGCCGGAGTTTGAGGATAGAGGGTGACATTCTTGCTCCCCAGCCAAGGCTGGAACGGCGGTATAGCGTCTGTGAACGAGCAATCTATGGTCGTAGGCCTAGTGACTACGAGAACAACTACCGGTGGGGTGAATCCTCTGATGATGAGAATAATACTGTAGAGTCACCGAGTACTGTGTATTCGCCAATGTCATGTGGATACGGCAATGCACCAGCTCTGGACGACGGTCATAGACGAGATGGTCATACTAGGTAAGTTTGAAGTTTTTTATTCTTGAAGCTACAGTCCTGCCCCTTTTGATGAGATTTAGTGATTTTTTTTTTGTGGCAATTGGATGTTCAGATACTGTCTGGTGGCAAGCAAGCAAATGGTGGGGTTGTTTCTGATGATTTGGGCTCGGAAAGACATGAGGGATGACATAAGAAATCTGAAGGTTTCTTGTGTTGGGAGAGGACTGATGGGCTACCTTGGAAATAAGGTTAGTCAGTGTTCTAATGCTACCTAGCTACGTGATTTTATTGCTTTACCTTATATGACTTGATCACAAACAAGAAATCTTGTCAGCATAGGTATTCAATGGTAAAGGATTTGTTTTCCAGGGTTCGATTTCGATTAGCATGTCATTGCACCAAACAAGCTTCTGCTTCGTCTGCAGCCACCTGACTTCAGGACAGAAGGAAGGTGATGAGCAACGAAGGAACTCGGATGTACTGGAAATCCTCAGAAAGACCAGGTTCCCAATGGTCTATGGACAGTATGAGCGTTCACCAGAAATAATCTTAGAGCATGAGTAAGCAAAAAGCCTTACAATGGTCTCATGAAGTTTACTCCATATGCATTTGGTGTAATATTGAGCCCTTGTTCTGCCTTTTGTTGCAGTCGAATCATCTGGCTAGGGGACCTAAACTACCGAATTGCGCTTTGTTATCGGTCAGTGAAGGCCCTCGTGGAGATGCGCAATTGGAAAGCATTGCTGGAGAAAGATCAGGTGAGAGCTTGGTAACCCTTCTTGAGCATAATGTGTGTGCTTGTTTGTGTGTAGCGTTGATGCTGTAGAAAGCAGTGAAATTCTTGTGCCACAGCCCACAGGCAATTCAGTGCCTTTTGTCTTGTCGTTCTTTTACTTTATCATGTTACAAGATTTCTGATAGCTTGTCTAAAGCAAAAGAGCTATTGTTTTCATTATAAAAATGATTTTAAAATATTCTGTGATCTCAAATACATGAAAACTTGACACTTTCAGCTAAGGATTGAGCAAAGAGGTGGACGAGTATTTGTTGGGTGGAACGAGGGGAATATATACTTTCCCCCAACATACAAGTACTCGAACAATTCGGACAAGTATGCCGGTGATGACATGAACCAGAAAGAAAAGAAGAGAACTCCTGCATGGTATTCTGACTACAGAATATAGTGCTAGATTTTTGCCGGACTTTGTACAGTTCAAGTAAATTTGGTAATCTTGCCACGCAGGTGCGATCGTATTTTATGGTATGGAAGAGGCCTTGGTCAACTGTCATATGTACGAGGTGAATCTCGCTTTTCGGACCATAGGCCAGTCTACAGTATCTTCAGTGCGGAAGTGGAATCAATCAATCATAGCCGAATCCAAAAGATGAGTTGCTCAAGTTCTCAATTGGACATCGAAGAACTGCTACCTTACTCATATGGATACACAGACATTAACCCATACGGATACACCGACCTAAATTTCTACTGAAAGAGTTCAAGAATTTCAGTTTTCAGCATCCTCTGAATGTTCAATCCTGTAACTAGAGATGTAAAGGTAGGTCCTGGAGAGTGATTTTGGTTCTTACTTGAAATGTATATATGTTGCATTAATACTGATAATTTCCAATGTCAGGCTGCGCTGTTGATGAAGATCCAAGGATTTATTGGACCTAAGCTTCAGGTTCTGATAAATCGGTAAGCACCATTCATATATCATGATCAATACAGTTGATATGGTGATCACTTAAGAACTGACTGAATTTAATATATTCCCAGACTTGCGCTTTGGACATCTTCATAAGTGCCCAGATGGTTTGGAAAATTTAACTAACCGAGACAAGGTACATGTTTCATCAGTTTAATGGTAGAAGGTCTACACTTTTGGTGCATGAGAGGTCTAATTAGTCACTCTATCCTATTTCGTCTCTTTTGAAGGTGAGGGCCATATTCTCTGAACTCTGAACAAAGTTACAAACTGCAACTAGGGGCATGGTGGTTTCAAATTATTTCACTGACTTCAGAATAAGCAACCTAGATGGCCACTTACAGCAAACGGTTCGTTTTTTGGGCAGACAGTACGATATTCAATCATAAGTCCAGAAGACTTTGGTCAAAGTAAAGATACTACTGACTAGTGACAGCAACGGCAAGCGTGCACCAAAATCTTTTTTTTTTAATCTGTACATTGTAGGGCAACATTTTTTCTCTTTTCCCTCTCCTGCTCTCTTCCCTGTTGTCAGACGGTAACGCCAAGCAGTCCTTTGCATAGTTTAGTTCTCTGTGGGTATTTTAAAGCTGGAAAAAAGGGCCATGAATGCCTGCATTGTTCATATCATTTCCGTGGATGGAAAAAGGATGTATAGGCCATCATTGTCATGTTTTATTTTATGAGCATTGTCTGAATCAGTTGAGCTGACAAAAAGGCTACCTGTCACGTTTTCACCAGCCTTCACTCTGCAGGAAAATGTGCTCTTTATTTGCCTCCTTTTCACTGTTCTTGGCGTCAGGGGCTGTGAAAAACTTGCTGCTGGAGCCTGCAGAGGCATTTGTGATATTCTTTTTTGTTTGTGTCGCAAATGCATGCACGCGCACGCCCTGATGAGGTCTAGCTTGGAATGATTTGCTACCTAGCTTGTAGTTGTGCACTGCATGATGGTCAGATTGAGTGCAACCTGAACATGCATCAGTGGTTCAGACGGTTCCCATTGGGCCTTGTATGTAGTGTGATCCGGTACATTCAGTCTTTTGGCAGAATACATCCTCTCCGCTCGCACTTTGCTCAAGAACAATGTACGTCTTATTGCTTTTTTGGCTAAGTAAAAATTTCTCGTTTGGAAAAGTTGCCCTCATGATAGTAGTATGCTGCAGCCAATAGGATTTTAGTTCAGCTACTAAACCTATCTTCGGTGATGGAGAGCGCCTCCCCCTTCTCCGTTGCCACTCACCCCAAGCCCGACGTCCAGTCCACCCCCATCACCGGTGACCTGCCCCCCCCCCCACACACACTTTTCCACGGCGCACACTTGAACCTCTGCCCCGCGAACCTCCTCCCCCCTTTCTCCTCTTACTCGCCCCTTCTACCCTAGCACCTCGTGCTCAGGGCGGACGAAAGAGCAGCGTTGGCTTCATGATCCTCCCATATCTACTCCCCCCTTGTCCACTCGATCCTCTTCAGTTCCGTCGAACCTCCCTGTCGTTGATGCCACTCAGGCCAAGCTTCTAGCTGATCTAAAAGGAAAGTTAGTTCTCTGCGAGGAGAAGCTTACTGTCGTCTCCAGCTTGGTTACTCCAAGAGGCTTCATGGTTGCCGCAAGGAGGGCCCAGCTCACCATGCCTCTCCCTTAATGTCGTTCCACTCCCAACAGCTTCTTGCCCAGCCTGGGAGGGCGGACAACAACGGCTGGACCTTGGTCACTAGTCGTCGACGCCAGCCCTTGTGGATGGGTGTTAGTCGCAGGCCTTCCGCCCCACCTAAACGTAGCCTTCTGGCTACTTTGGATGGCAGGTGCCTCAATTGCCTCTCTTGGACACACCACAGGGCCGACTGCTGCCTTCCCCCCTCCCCCTGTTGTTTCCGATGTAGGGGATTCCGGCATCATGCAAGGGATTGCAAGAGTCCGTGGCCCAGCTCCTCGTGCCCTAGGGACTCCGGTCGTCGCCGCCTGATCCCTCGGCTCTCCGCCGATGACTCTACGTCGGTTAGTTCGGCGGCAGTGGGTTCTTCTCCCCTCAACGAGGCTGGCTCATGAAAGGACTCCACTCTGACTGATTCTTTGGTCGGTGGGCCTACCCCACCTGGTTCCCCCTGGTATTGTTATCTCTCCCCTCGCTGCATGGCCAAGGGTCGGGTGGGGCGGTGTTCCATGATGCTCAGACCTCCACGCTCGAGGTTGTTGTTCCTCGTCCCGCACCGGCTACTCCTCGCCGCCTTATCCCATGGACAGATACCTTCGCCGTAGAGGAGGACGGGCTCCGGTGGGCACTCCTAGCCTACGCAGATCGTGCTTGCCGCGGCATTCCGATGTCTGCACTCTCCAGCCTGCTTTCAGGCGTCCTTGGAATCCCAGCGGTGTAGTTCAGCATCAAGACCTTCTCCCCCGATAACTTCATCATCATCTGCAGGTCCCAACCCGTGTGTGACTCCCTCCTCGCTGCTAGTGACAGGCCGTTCCCTATGGATGCCCTTTGGTTTTTCCGGCCATGGATGAGATTGGCCTATGCGTCTGCAGGTGTTCTGGCTTACCACGTGGTCATCGCGTTGTGCGGCGTCCCTCCTCACACCTGGTCCTAGGCGATCACTGCTGGGTGGAAAGGCTCGAGGACAGGGCCAGTTTAGCGGAGCGACTCGACCACGCCACCCTCTGTGTTGTCGCTTGGTGCGATCAACCGCCATGTCTCCATGGCGTTGTTGTTATGGAGGTGACGAAGCCAGACCATTTTGTTCTCTATGAAGAACCCTTCATGCAACAACTCTTCTGCAATCTCCTATCGTACTTAATGGAGAAGAGAACCTTGCACTACAACATCTCCATTCTCCCCATTTTGCTTGTGGAGTTTCGCGTTCATTCGTCCTCCAACAGTGACGACTCCATTCCTTCTGAGGACAACGACGACGAATTTGACGGCAACCTGGCCAGTGGCCTCGGCAACTCGAGTTTGTCCTCAGGGCCGGCAAATTTCGTTTTTACCTTTGTCGGGCTCGCCAGGGTGTGCTACCTCGCCGGGACACGGCCACGCTCGCGGCGTTCGCTGGGTGGAAGGCGTCATTCCCTCATCCTTGGGGTGTGCGGAGATCTCTTTCGGATTCTTCCATGTCCCTCTCTCTGAGGTATCCCCAGCGGGTGCTAAATGCTCTCGTCGCACGCCACCTTCTTTTGGCGCACCCATGCCCCTGTGTGGGCACCCTGACCCTGTTGTTGTTGACACAACCCGTGTCACGGGCCCCTGGAGGGACTTTGACCCTATGGCGGTGGAATGTCTTTCCACGTCAGGCTTGTGAATCGTGCGCAAGCTCTGCCTTCTTGCTCTAGTCAAATTTCGCTGGTGTACTCGAGGCATTGCAGAGGCCAAGAATGTCCCATGTAACCTGGGACTCCTGGTCCCTCCGCTCAGGCCTCATGTGACCACGAGAGCCCCACTCCTGCGTCACCTAGTTCTCTCAGGCCTCGGCCCATGGTGCACTCTGCTTCAAGGAACCCATTGTTACGACCTGGTCCTCGACCTGGTTCGAGGAGCCGTATCCATTGGTGGATGGGCAGCAGGAACCTAAAATCCCAAACTCTCCGTGGTGTTGTCGTTCATTCTATCCCTCTAGCTGGTGCTCCAGCGTCAGATGAGTCTGCATCCGCTAGGCGAGTCGCACTTCAATCATTTCTCCTTGAGCTCGCCAGGGAGATCCCCGCACCCCTCGCGATACCGCCTCGAAGGTCCTCGCATGTGTCTGAGTCGGTCCTAGGGCCTAGGCGGAGTGTTCGTCTGGCGGCAAAAAGATGTCTCTCGTATGTGCGCCCATCTAAGCGTGGAGAAATGCTGCTAATGCGTTGTCTGGATCTGCTCAAGGAGGGAGGAACTGTTTCACCTCAACTTCATCAGGCCTTTGTGCAGCTCTTCGACTAGCCTTTGGCTAACCATCACATTCAGATGATTCAAGAGCTTTTCCTCGGCCATGGCTCCATGCCTGGGATATCCCTGCTTGCCTCTGCTGACTCGACCTGGGCAGCGCGTCCTTGTTGTTGTAGCTTCGTATGGATAATATTAACATTCTTAGTTGGAAGGTTCACGGGCTTAACTGCGAGGCTCACCGAAATGTCGTTAGATTGATGATCACAGAGTATCATGCTTTAGTTGTTTGCTTGCTTGAAACATAATTGGAGGCCTTCACCCCCTTACTAATGAAATTTGCGGCCCTGCCGTTGGTGGGTACTCCTATTTGCCAGCCTCTAATACTCGTGGAGGTGTGTTGGTTGCATGTCGTCATTAGACTTCCTTAACTGTAGTTCAAGTCAACCAAATTCTCTGTCACCGTCCGCATATCTTCATAGACGACGGGCAGTTTTCACTCGACCGCTTATGGTCTGAATGACAAAAGTAAAGAAGCCTTTCTTGCCGAGCTTGCAGATATCCAAGCGCAGTTGTCAGGTATGTGGTTGGCTAACGGGGATTTCAACATGATCGCAGCTACTGCAAACAAGAACAACTCCAACCTTAATAGGTGTTCCATTGCTAGGTTCCACCGCTTCATCGGTTACCATGAGCTTAAAGACTTGCATCTGTTCGTCAGACGATATAAATGGTCGAATGAGCGATCCTCTCCCACCCTGGTGAGGCTGGACCATGTGTTAGTTTCCCTGGATTGGGACGCGGCTTGCCCCGAGAGCTTCTTGCAAGCGCTGGCCTTAGAATGCTCGGATCACTCCCCTTTACTTCTCTCAACTTCTATTCGCTCTCTTAGGTGGCTCGCTTTTGAGGCATTTTAGGTCAAGATGCCAGGTTTTCTAGAGGCTGTCCAAAGAGGATGGACGTTGTCGGCCGCTCACCAGTCCAAGCCTCCTTTGGTATGGCTTCACTATCTACTTTCAAGCGTGACCAAAGAATTATAGAGCTGGAGCACCAAGTATGATGGCAACTTCAAGGAGCAATTGCTCGTGGCGAGGGAGATCATCTCTCGGTTGGAGACTGCCTAGGAGTACAACACGCTCTCTTTGGATGAATTTGATCTCCACAAGCAACTCAAATTCCTTTGCTTAGGACTGGCTTCCCTAGAACGCACAATTGTGAGAAGCCATTCTAGAATTGCATGGTTATGGGACGGAGATGCGAACACCATGCTCTTCCACTCCTTTGCTAAGTTCTGGGCACATAAGAACTTTATCTCCTCTCTCTCCACGTCAACAGGTCCGGTGTCCTCCCACTTGGCCATGGAGGACATGTTGTTCTCTCACTTTAACTCCATTATGGGAGTTGCTACTAGCAGGAACTCCTCAATCGGCCTGCTCAAGCTTGGTTTATCTGATCAGGACATGAGTTCATTGGACGAGCCTTTTACTGAGAGGGAGATTTGGGCGGCTATAAAGAATTTGCCCCTCAATAAGGCTCCAGGCCCTGATGGGTTCACGACGGAATTATACCGCGCCGCGTGGACAATCATTAGGGCGGATTTCATGCTTGCCATTAACTCCTTCTCCGATAGTGACCGCAGAGGCCTCTCCCACCTCAACAATGCTTTGATCACCTTGTTGCCAAAGCACGCTGAGGCCTCCTCCGCATCTGATTTCCACCCAATCAGTCTCATCCACAATGTGGGCAAGTTGATTTCCAAGGCAATGGCCCTTCGACTCGTTCCTAGGCTCAGTTCGCTCATCTCTTGCAACCAAAGCGCCTTCATCGCGTGCCGCTGCATCCATGACAGCTTCAAGCTTGTGCACTCTACCACAAGACTACTGAAGAAGACAAGCCGACCGGCGATCTTGTTCAAGCTCGACATTTCTAAGGCATTTGATTTAGTTAGCTGGGCCTTTCTCTTGGAGGTCCTTCAAGCTTGGGGTTTCGGACAACGTTGGTGTGACTGGATTAAGGGTATTATGAGTTCTTCGTCTACTCAAATTCTCCTTAATTCCATTCATGGCCCTACCATTTTTCATGCCATAGGTCTTCGTCAAGGGGATTCCCTCTCCCCCTTTCTTTTTGTAATGGTCATGGACATTCTTCCTCGTCTGCTGTCTAAGGCCGGAGAAGCTGCTATCATCAAGCCTTTGGGGCATAGCTCTATCCTTCACCGTTACTCGCTTTACGCAGATGATGCTGTCATTTTCTTATCACTAGCGTAGCAGAACATCCAAGCACATATTGCAATACTCAACTTTTTTGGGGTAGCCTCGGACCTTAAAACCAATTTGGATAAGAGTGTTTCAATTCCCATTTGCTGCACTAAGGAAGAGATTAGCAATGTTCAAGATAATCTTCCATGCGGGTTGGCTTCTTTTCCCATTCAATACCTGGGAATTCCCCTTACCACTGGGCACCTCCACAAAGCCCATTTGTAGTTGCTGATTGACAAGATTGCAGCCAAATTGCCTCCTTGGCAGGCTCATCTAATCTCTAAGCCAGGACGAGCCACTCTGGTGCGGTCTGTCCTCTCGTCGACCCCGCTTCATACTCTGATATCCGTCATGGTGCCTCCCTGGGTTATTAAGGAAGTTAATAAGCTTAGAAAGAGTTATCTTTGGGCAGGTGAGAAACATATGACGAGAGGCAAAAGTTCCCTATCTTGGCCTCGTGTTTGCCAGCCCTTATGCTACGAAGGCCTTAGCATCCAAGACTTAAGACTAGCCGGCATTATTCTTCGACTCTGTTGGCTATGGTGGCAACGCACTGATCCTTCCAAGCCATGGGCCAACCTCCCCTTGCATCATGGTTATCTGGTCTTGGCCTTGTTTGAATCCTCAACCTCTTTTGTTGTCGGCTTCGGCAATTCCATGTTCTTTTGGTCGGACCCATGGATCAATGGACAGTCGTCGATCAAGAATTCTGCGCATGAGCTGTTCAGTTGTGTGGCTCCATCAACCGCCAAAAAGAGGACCGTCAAGGACACCTTGCACAATAGGCGTTGGGCCAGTGACATCTCAGGACCTCTGAACCCTGTTGCACTATTTCAGTATATGAGGATTTGGCACCAACTTGAAAGTACCACTCTAACCAATGACAACGATCAAATCGTTTGGAAGTGGACTAGCTCTGGGATTTACTCTTCCAACTTGGCGTACCTTGCCATGTTCCTGCGTTCCATCCCTTTGGATGGTGCTAATCTTGTTTGGAAAATCTGCCCCCCCCCCCCCCACAAAGTCAAGTTCTTCGCCTAGCTTTGTCTACATGGCCGACTATGGACGGCGTCGCGTAGGAGGTGCCACGGTCTCCAATCCAATGATTCCTGCTCACACTGCTCGCAACAGCCAAAAACCATTGACCATTTGTTCCTCCATTGCACTCTGGCACGTGAGGCTTGGTGCCGAATCCTGGGGATTCAAGCGCCTGCGACAGAAATTTCTCTAGGTGATTGGTGGTTGCAGCTCCGGAACCAAGTGGCCTCCGGGCTACGCAAGGGACTCGACTCGTTGATCCTTCTTACCTGTTGGAGACTATGGCTCTTGCGCAACACCATCGTTTTCAACAACCAGCGCGTTCCTCTAGACATCTTGATATCTTTCATCAGGGAGGATATGGTTCGGTGGTGCCAGGACGGTGCTAAGAGCCTATCAATCACAATGGAGCGTCTGCGTAGCTACGGATCAATCATATGATTCAATATCACCCGTGTGGGGCTTATTGCTTCCTTTTTGTATTTTCCTAGTGACTTCAGGCCGGCTGGGACCGGATCTCTGACCTCTAAAGTTGTTATACTTGAACTTTGTTCTCTTAAATTCTTCTTTATTCAAATATACGCAGCTCTACTGCGTATTCAAGAATAAAATCTTTTGGCAGAAACTGTTAATTGCAGAGGAACTCAAATTTCATACACTGCTATAGTTCTTCCTATATTTTATACCAACAGATATTGCTCTGCTGAAGCAAATGTTTGCCCACTAAAAAGGGAACAAAGAACAATAGTATAGCAGCTAGAAGATCTGTTTTTTTTTAAAAAAAAATCAGCTAAAAAGAGCTTGTCGACAACTAACAAATCTCAACATCCCTAACTCCCGATGTTTCAGTAGGGCAAAATGCAGAGTTCTAGGCTGCTTTAACCTCGTTTCCTGCCGAAGAACCTGACCTTCTTTTCACAACACAGTTATTCTTGATTGGTGTTAACTCTTAACAGAAGATGGTCTAAGCCTGACTGCGCCTCAAAAGGAGTGAGTTGGAGGAAATGACAGCCATCTTTCACCTTCTTTTGTGCGGCGGTGGGTCACGAAGCACCTGTAAATTTTACCAAACCTATCAAGACATGAGAACCGTTAACAATCGAAGTTATCAATCCATGATCTGTCTTAGCTAGCACTACAGTGATTCAATTTTGTGTTGGATAGGTAGTCTTTTTTTTTTTCTGTGGGTCACGTCCATATGTGCAGGGGCGGATCAGGGGGCTGAGCCCTTTGTAGCCAATGGAGCCCCCAGCAATTCTTTACCTGGATGAGGGAGAGGAAGAAAAAAAAGAGAGAAAAGAGGAGGGAGAGGAAGAAGAGTGAGAGAGGTGGACGAGCCTCCTAACTTGTTCCTCTACATCTGCCATTGCATTTGTGTTCATCATTCGGGTGAACGCAACAAATAAGGTTTGGGGAATAAGAATCTCAATCAGCATGGAGCAAAATGCATGGTTGTGACAGCATTGCACCCTTTGGGCGTTGAAGTGATTGGAGGAAAAGCATGCGTGGGAGGACACGACGGTTGTTGACAGAAAGACGCGGGGGGAGGGGCGGGTATGCGCATTTGCCCATTTCCTCCTTGATGGCGGTAGACCCGGCCCCAAAGGGCATTCATGGTGGACAGAAAATGGCCGGATTTTTGCATGGGCCCAAACAATCTTTTGGATGCAGTCAAAATTCATCATCCTGGATTTCTCATACTTGACCGGATTTTGCATGCAGCTCTCTGGGGATGATTGGATAGGGTGTCACAGCACCTCATGATGCATGATCAAGATGCATGCTGCTGCTCTTTTTATTTTGGGGCATGATTTTGAATCCAAACTGCATATGTAGTTTACATTTCCAATATTTGTTCGCGCAGCGTTTCTGATATTTTTGCTCTTTATTTTTTCTGAAGACGAGAGGAGAATCCTAGCTAGGTATGGAGACAGGGATGGACGAGAAGTGAGGCGACTGCTCTGCTTCCAACATCGTGGCAGCTACGTGCAAGAAAACCATGCCCATCATGTCCACAACCTCCTTCTGCTCACAGCAAGCAATTTCGCACCAGAATTAGTAAAGAATGTCTAGCCTTTACTCCATGGCGTGTTCAATCAACTCCATGATATATATCGTCATTCATACGGTGTACTACTGTTTTACTAGCGTTACCTGCATGTACATGTAACGGGTACGGTTCTTGCAGAGAAGATTACAAAGGATGAGAGGAAAAGAAGAGGGTTGAGATGAGGATAATGAATGGGCACTGCATGCAAATGGACAATTCTACGCTTTTGCATCGAGCAATCTCTGCATGCATGGGGGAAACAGACACCTACCTAAAGTCTAAAGCTCACTATCATTCAAAGAATGGATGCTTGTATGAGAACATGAAGAGGGAAGATCCACTAAAGAGTGGCCTTGTCTTGTCATACTTGCCATTCAAGCAAGGGTTGTGTTTTACTGCAGCGTGCAACAATCATGCAAAGTTGTGGAAGATGATGCTATAAACACCACCATGAAGAGAAGATAAAAAGAGATCGAATATAGGGTTTTGGTAAGATTCAAGCTTTTGATGGATGTATGATAAAGGTAAAAAAAAAAGGAGCGAGAATAGAACTAGTTTAAGTGTTTTGCGTTTCTCTGAAGTTACTGCTAACACCTCCTTGTTGCATTCTGCCATGAAGTTTCTTTCTTTTCTGGAAAATTTCTGCCATGAGCATATATACACTGGTTCATATGCCTGAATCGAATTAAGTTTGAAGCACAACGTTGAAACTGAAAAAGAAACTGAACAGAGCGGATCAGAAGAAGACGGAGAGCATCTGGATTCTGGAGCAAACTTGGGGCAGTGGGAAGCATTCAAGTTCAACACAACACATCAACCTTTTGCTTTGAGAGCAGTAGAAAAGACTTTCTGATTGGAAATGAGCTGAGGAAGAGAATCTCCTACCCCTTTGCCTTTGGAAATGCCATTTTTGCGTAGGGCAGAAGCTGTCAGAAAGAAAGAACTGGTACCAGGCATGCTACCGCCATCCATGCATATACGCGCCGCGTGTGTGTAAGAGCGGCACCATTGTGTCTAGACAAAGATGTATACCTCAGAAATTACGACTTATCTATATATATATATATATATATATATATGCATGTCCCTCCATCTTGTTCTCTAGTTATAGTAGCTCTTGCAACCATGGATGTCAGTGTACCGGCTTCTTCTACTGTCGATGACTCGTATCGGTCAATCAGTCGGTGTCGCCTATCACGTATGCGTACATGCGTCACGAGCGTTCATGCGTGTACGTAGCTGGGGTCGTCTCTTTTTCTACACGAAGAGTGTGGTAAAGATCGCACGAGAAAAGAGATCGAAAGAGAACCTCTTTACTAGTAGCTTCCAGAACCACGCACGGAACAAGAAGATAACACGAACAGTCACATCGTCCAAAGGCCAAAGTAGCATGCATGCATGGTACGTACTTGATCTAACGGCAGGCGTCTGTCCATGATTTCGTTCGGCGTGTGCATGCGGACGCCGTGATCATCAAGGTGACCTCTCGGAGTCGGTGGATGCCATGCAGCAATCCGTGCACACGCAAACTAAATCTCAAAGTGATTTGCCATGCAGTGGAAGTTATTTCCCCTTTTCTCGTCTCAGAGTTGTGGTACGTTCACTGTTACCATGTTCGTAGCATGCAGCAGCTGCGTCTCGGCCCACGGGTTGCTTCGTGCCTGCGGCCGGCGGCCGGCGGCGAGCAGTTCAGCACCGCACAGTCCACCACGAGGCCGCCATGCCGAGATCGGCGGGCGGGCTATGAATCTGACCGCTCTGGGCCGTCTGGCCAGATGAACTCCCCCTTCCGGTTCGGGTTGCCATCGGGATGTTAGAATTATAGATATAGAGAGAGAGGGGAGAGAGAAAAGATACCCGTGTTTTGCAACGGTTCTTAAATTAAAACTCCAATGCAGTATTTTTCTCTAACAAATTGTTTATTTATAACAAAACATGTTTGCCCTACTCGCAAAAACAGTCAAGCACCAACACTTTCAGCTTTGCCTCTAGGGTTTCAACACTTGAGACCTTTGCATAATCATTGGCAACGAAGAGAACGAACATGGTATCGCAGGTTCACAACATATATAATTTGGGACTTCTTGAAACCTACTTGACCAAAGAAAGTAGACCAAATGAGCATTCAAAATATCAGACTGATGATGGTTGGTGCATGCAGTCATGCACTTACAATTAAATCACAAGAGAAAAGAAAAAAAAGAAACTCTGAAGGTTCAGGGAAACAATACCTGAAGTGAAACTTAATGAAGTTGAATAGAATTGAGTTTCTTGGCGTTTATAATCAAATTGGTTCAAAATTCAGAGTGACTGATGTATGATTTCCTTGTTTGACAAATTATGGGATTGCTTCACAAGAACACGCATCTGGAGAACTCAGCATTCTCTGATCGTTTGATCAGGGATGATCGAGCATGCCCATGCATTGTAAGAGTTCCTAAAAATTTTGCACTTTACATTGTACTTTACCATATTTCTCAAACAAATACACCAAGAAATGAAGTAGAACAGAGTACTTCCCAGCATATTTTGAATCCAGCATCGCAGATGATAATGAGAAAAAGGAAAACGAATCAAAACTAAAAGAAAGCTTGATTGTTGCAGCAATCCCTGATCATCTATACTCAATCAAATATATAAATGCACCACTTATTCTGTTTCAATAGTGTTTTTTTTTCAGCCAGATTGTTTCATATTGTAACCGATAACTACAAGCACAAAGAACCGTACTTGACACCAGAAACATTCTTCGGTGCATTGAATGATTTGGTGTAGGCTTCTCCAACTTCCTGCTCATACACACCACCTTCTGCCTGGTCAAATATGACCTGAAAGCTGAACGATCCACAAAATGAAGCGCATCAGGTTACACTTGACCACAAGCAATTCTAACGAGTGGCCAACAAATTTCAGCAGAAAAGTAATCAAATTAAACCTTCAGACAATGGGACATTCTGATTGATAGATGTTTTACATCCTGATATCAAATGGTAATTAATTTCAAAAGGAGAATAAGGGAAGATAGTCACAAGGTATATTGATATTTGTATGATTGCCCTATCAAAAAATATTTTTTATATGTTTGGGAGGCTAACCTGTGAGGTCATCTCCAGCAGCTACTTTAAATTTTCATCCTCAAAAACACTATTACAGTATCCCTTATTTTTTTCATCTCCAGCAGATACCCTATTTTCTACCTTCTACCCCTCTTTTTCTCTCTCCGGTCCCACTGTCAGCCACTCTATGAACAGTACAGATACAGTGCTGCTACAGTACTCCTACAGTCCGCAAATTTGCTTCCTCTCCTCGAGATGGTCTGAGCCAGTCTGCAGCTGCGCTGCTAGCACTGCTAGAGCCTGGCCGCTCAATACATCGCTGCTCCGGCCAACTCATCAGCAGTCATTGTACCCCTACCTTCCGCACCAGCCACACTCCATGGTCCTGAGCTAAAAAAATAGCCACACAAATTTGTACCAAATCTCTATGGCATCATAAAAGGTAACTGGAAATAAAAGAAAATATATAATGCAATGATCATACAAAAACTTCAGGGCTATGGTAATGTCCCAACAGAAGGTAAATCAATATTTTCACACACCCTTTATTTCCAAGGAAATAATATTATATAATCCATTTCCATTGTTAACTCTCCCACCTGAAAAAGGTAACCTAACAATTCAGAAAATTAAACCAACTGAAACCTCTTGAAGACATTTGCACGAACAAGTTGTGGGCAAGCGTGTTCCATGCTATGGCATCACGTACTGGTTGCCTCCGATGGCTCGGCTGACTATCCACTGATGAATACTGACTCTTTACTTTTAACACAAAAAAATAATAATCTAGCAACAGCCCGTTCTGTAACGCTTGGAGGACCCAAGCAGCATACTCGATAATCCATAACAGTAAGTTGAGTAGAAAGCAATTGATACTAACCTTTAGATGCTGCCGGGGTATACGAAGACCCTGACCTTGCGACCCTGCAACAAACCAAACACCACAACAGAATTAGCACAAAAATGCAGTGCAAGGACATGAGTCAGTGCTATGAATGGGCATGGAGAGGTCGGCCCAGCTCACCATGGATTCCGGCGGCAGGTTGTACTTGAACTTGGCGCAGACGACGCCGGTGTTGCCATGTGGGTTGGGTGACCTCGCCCCAGGTGCAGTGGTAGTGCGTGCCGCTGCTCTTGGTCTTGGCCTTGTAGATGTAGGCCATCCGCTTGCCGCAGTACCAGGCTACATTCCCCTTGGTGTTCACCCCCTCGATCTACACCAGCAACGTGGTCTCGTACTGGTTCGACTTCGACCTGCATCAATCATGCCCATCACCTTTCCGTGAATCACACCTCTGCGAAATATCGAGCGGCCGCCGGTTGGGGAGAGAGAGCTCACCTCTTATATCCGAGGATCCCGGACATAGACCCTCACGCGCTACCCTGTGCGCCCCTTCACCATCTCGCCACCGCTGCTGCTTCTGCCACCGAAGGGGAGGGCTCGGAGGTGGAGTAAGGGAGACGGCCCGACCAAGAAGGGGAGAAACCCTAGTAGGCGGCGACGGGCGGCGGTGGCGGGGTAGAGAATGGGGGGACGAAGGCGTCGGCCCGCAGGCAGACCAGGGCGGCAGTCGATGGCATGGCCGTGAAAAACGATGGCTTCGGCGCACAGGCGGACCAGGGCCGCGGGAGGGCTGCGCGGCTTCGGCATGAGGGAGGCGCGCGGTTTTGGCGTGAGGGCGGCGAGTGGATTGGGCAACCGGAGGCGCACGGGGATGCAGATGCAGGGCGGTTGAAACACTAAGTATTTTTTTAAATAATAAGATAGAGATATTTTCAAAATTTGCATAATTATATGGCTGTTCTAAAAATTACAATAATACACTAATGTCGTCTGTTCATCGGGCGATACCTTGTGGACTCCATCGATCAGAAGATTAAAAATGCGGTGAGGCCACGCGTCACCCGCTATCATCCAGTGAACATGCGAGATCTTCGTGTCGTTTGATGAATGGGCAACACTTTGTTGTGGTTTTTTTTTATTTGTGGCAGAATATGCGTGCATCGTAATGTTTTAGATTCGTTCAGTGTCACTAGATGTTTGTGCAATATTTTGGAAACCTGGATTTTACGAAAACGGAAAGGTGAATATGATGATTTTAATAGGAACTGCGCCATACACAAACTGTAGTATATACAATACACAATCATTCTAACCTAATCAAGTATCACGTCTAAACCTAATATGTCTTAGGTAATATAAATAACATAATTACAAGATGTGGTCTACCGAGTAATACGTGGGTACTTTCCCTTCCTCGTCGCTTTCCGTCCTGCCTCACGCGCGAGATGTGCCCTCTCGCGCTTCCTCTCCCTCTCCGCTTCATGGGCCTCCGCCATCGTACAGTTATGCTCCTCCCTCATCTCCTGCTGTTCTCCTGAATGTACTTGCGTATAGCCTTCATCCTCTCAACAGCTTCCATCTCATGAAAGTGTCTCCAAGTGGCGTGGTGCTGAGAGTGAAAGAGGAACACATACACTTACGACTGCTCAGTATCTAACCACTATAAGAAGTCACATAGTGGTGACGGAAACTACAACGTATATAAAAATATCAAGTGGTAATTCTCATTTGCATTTAGAGTAGTTTGGCCAAAATGGTTACCTAGTGGTAAGAGCCAACATTGGTGCTTCCCCCGTGGATCGTACTTGTAGTTGCGGCACATAAAGAACCTCTTTCCGTAGGTGTCAGAGAACTCAGAGGACTTCATCACCCTACAAAGCACCAGCACATGAGCACTTCGACCCCATCAAGCATAGTATCTAACAAGTATTTCTTGAGAAAAGGATCGGGCATCATTTTCATCGGAGTTGTGAAGGTTGAGGCTATTGATTTGGTTGTACATGTGGCTAGAAGATCATTTATTTATACTGCAGATTCGTACTGGTGTATGGACTAAGTCTACAGAAATCGACCTTGGAAAAGAGTTGATTCTGCAGTATGGTGTGATCATATCAACTGAAAAGGATACTCTTGAAAAGTCTACTTCCAAAAAGGCTTCTTCTGAAAAGCCTAATTTCGAAAAACCTACTTTTGAAAAGCCTACTTCTAAAAAGCTACGTCTGAAAAGGCTACTGATAAGAAGGCTAATTTTGAAAAAAAAAACTAGGTATGAATAGACTAGGTCTAAAAAAGGAGTATGTGTTTTATTATCACGGTTAGATGTGTGCGTGTAATACAAATTTGACGGTAATATTACACCGTGGTAAAATGATGTATGCTGCTACAACGCATATATAAAAGGCTCATGTATCTAGAAACCGAAGCCGCAACGATCAATAGAGGACAGGGGAGGGAGGTGCGAGGAAGAAAGGGGGGGGGGGACGCACGGTGGTGAGATGGGAGGATTCATTTGTTCAACTGAATATGAGAAGCCTCTCTACAATTTTTCTTTGCAGGATATGAGTGATTTTTGTCCTCCAAGTCACATAAGGATTTACAAGCACCAAAATGAGCCATGGTCCAAGTGTTCTTATGACTACGATTGCATTGTTCAGATATACGATGGGAGCTTTCATGGGGGCGTCGATTCTTCTGATGTCCTCTTGGTAGGGTGGGAATTATTTAACCATCACCATATGTATCCTTATTTGAAAATATTATACATTGCGACCTTCACATTTTTGCAGGCCTCCGACGATGACCCCAACAATTATCAATACACGAGATGGGTCAGTACTCCTATTCTGCAGCATACCTAAGATTACATCCACCACCCACGAGACCAAATATTCGACTTGCAGAGGGAGGTGGAGAATATGCCAAGTCTTCCTGTAATACACTTGGAGGAACCTTCTGTATGCATCGAACCATAGCCGATGCTCATGGTCCCGTCGCAACGTCCGAGGATGAGCTGCAGCTAAATGACCTGAAGGCCTTGCTCATCTACCGGATAATCCAGCCTAGCTTCATGCTCACCTCTGCCATGGGGACTGTTGATCCGCACCTTGGTTGCACGTGCCTCGACATCAATCTTTCACAACATGTCCCTCTGCAAAGAAAAGTTTTATTTAATTAGTCAATTTATTGGTACCAATAAGTATAGTAAATGAGGAGTCACATACTGTTCTATGTACCTCAAGCGAATACGTCGGGTATGTGTCACGAATGTTTGGCTCGTGCCATGGAAACTCTGTCGGTGTGTACGTGACCCAGATCCACGTCCGAGCCACGAACTAGGATAGATACTCCGCGTACACATCCTCATAGTGCGGGTGATCCTCGTCCATGATGTCATCGATAGTGTGCTCCCATCTATGAACCAACGTCTGCACACGAGATGCAAATGTACTCATGCTATGAGCCCCCTTGCGTGTCAACCTGCAAAAACATAAGCATATGAAAATTTTTTGCAGCGGCATCTCCAATGAAAAGATAATTACAATGTTACACACCTATGTTTGTCGCTAGGCACCGTCCTAATGAGCAGGAGTGAGAACACCTACAACTTTTTGAACTACCGCATCACGCGATGCGGAGAGTACTCCTTGACGTAGATGTCACGGATGAAGGCGCACCGTGTGAACCAGTACTCACGGTCCCATAAGCATAACACCAAAAGTCCTAGCGGGGCACGTCGAAGTACCTCCTCCTCGGCCTCCAGCGGACGTTGTTCACTGTCAACTCATCAAACTAGTGAACAAAGTATAGGTACACGCGGTGTCTGCACATTGGACCAAGGCAGTTGTGAAACCAAACTACGTTAGAGAAAAAAAGGAAGTAATTCATAAATATGTGCAAAGTTCATAATTCTTACCTTATATCTGCACCATAACGATCCCATGTCGGGCCGTCAGCAGGTAACTAGTATGTGTTATGGTTCACAAGGGGGCTGCTGATCGGCGGAGCCCTGCTCCCACGCCGCATCTCCCTCTCGGTCGGTGGAGCCCCGCTCCCACGCCACACCAACCCAAACCAACAAGCCGGCAACACGTCGCTTCGGAGGAGTGTACATTGTACCAATACGCAGCCGAGAAATGCCAAACAGAATGAAAAGCCATCGAGAAATGAGGATGTAGGGGTGAACTACAGAAGAAGCCAGCGAAAATGAAGAGGCAGAGGCTTCTCGAAGCGACACCTTCAAGAAGGTAACGACAACAATGATGTTGTCGCCTATCTGGCTAACCAAACAGGGTTTTCACCTGGAGAAGCAACAAGGGCGTAAGAGCCGCGATAATGTCGCCTCCAGGGAGGGAATGGCGCCCAAGGGCATCAATGACATAGGCACCAGCAAGCCGAGCAGAACTTTCGCTCGCAGCTCCCTGCCCTAGAAACCTGCACAAAACGTTGAGCGGACCAAGTGGCCCCCGTTAAGGTAGCGCGTGGCCTAAAATGAACGTCAGGGCCACAACCCCGCAACAACTCCTCCCCCACCTCGAAGAAGCCCCTAGGTCTACACAAATGTTCTGCCATAAGAGAAGAGAACCGGCTCCAACCCAGACCGAGGGGTGACAAAAGGGGAGGAGAAGCAGAGCGGGCGCAGAGCACCGGCGACTACAGCCAACCAAGTGCACACTGAGCCCACCCCCGATGCCGAGCACACAGCTGACCCCACGAAGAAGGGACCGGATCCGCCATAGTCGAGCGGGAGGAGGTAGCAGCATGCGCCATCATAACATCTCTGATGCAGCCAAAGGGAGGGGGACCCAAGGCCCCTGGTGAGCAGCAAGGATTTCGATCCAAACAGCAACACAGGCTCCAAACCTGGACGGCACACAACAGCAGTGTTGGGCACACACAAGTGGTAATGGCCTAGCGTGCCAAGCCCACAACCCAAGCCATCGAGCCGCCGCACCGTGGATCCAAGCGAATCACTGGCATAGCGGGCACCCCCGAGCAACGCGGCATACAGTGGACCCGCACATGGCGCACTAGCACACGATGAGCACCAATAGCATGGCAGTAGCACATGCCCACTGCCCACGTGCCACACCGTAGCACATCAAGTGGCCACCACGAAAGAGGTTCCTGCCACAGGGACCTGCCACAGGGGCCGACACACCGGATAGCGCCACGACAACGCGCCATGATCTGAGCACCACTGCCGACATGCCAGCCGGTCAGCAGATAGCTAGGGCAAGGAAAGGGAAGTGAGAGCACCGGCACCACGGCCGCCCGTGACCTCGGCGAAGCCGTGACCTGAGCACCGCCACAGACCTCAGAGAAGATGTCCGGAGGGAGGAGCATCGGATGACCAGCCAGGTCCTAAGCGCTGGAGGCATGAATTCGTGTCAGCCCGACCGCGAGGGTGCAGATCCGGTCGGCGGGGACCAGATTCGGCCAGGCTGGGGTAGGTCCGATAAGGTAAGTGTCGGACCGCACCACCCAACGAAGAAACAATTAGCATTGGGGGAGAAAAGTGGGGGGATAGAAGAAAAGGAGGAAAATGAGAGGGGGGGGGGGCACCGCCGCCGGAGTAGGATGCCGGTTGCAATGGCGGCTAAGCGAGAAGCGGAGAGGGAGGGGGGGCGCTAGGTGACGGTGGTTTGTTGCCCCGAGTCACCCCACAGGGATGACGCGAGGCAGCTTGGGCAAAAGGATAGTCTCTTTTCTCTAAACAGAGAATCCTAACTATGTGACAAAGCTCGTGAGGAATTATCGGTGCCATCCAGCAATCCTGGAGCTACCATCATAACTTTTCTATGGGGGTGAACTGATCGCTTGTAAAGGAGATGAAGTATCATATGTTTACGATTGCATTGGCCTTCCTAACAAGTCCTTCCCTGTTCTTTTTGTTGGAATTCAAGGATGTGATGAGAGGGAAGGCACCAATCCGTCATGGTTCAATAGGATTAAAATTAGTAAAGTAGCAAGTATCACCAGGAACCTGACAAAGGGGTGGTGATGTTCGTGAAGCTGATATAGGAGTCATTTGAAATGCCTGACTTGAAAGTCAGTAGTGTCGGACAATTCCAGGGGCAAGAGAGGGAAGTAATAATCATCTCTACAGTCAGGTGGACTGTAAAGCATAACGGGTTCGACAAATTCTTTAACCTGAGATTCTTGAGCAATCATAAAAGGTTCGATGTTGCAATCACTCGTGCGAAATCATTGCTCATCATCGTTGGAAACCCTCACATTATCACTAAGGTAGTAATCGCTCTATCATTATATCTCTCAAACATCAAGCACTTTTTTGTATTCTTAACCAAACTAACAATTCTAATTCCAGGATCGACACTGGGATAGGCTTCTAAGGTACTGCACTGACAATGATTCTTATCAAGGATGCCCACTTCCACCACCAGAGTCTTATTCTTATTCAGATGAATCCAGATTCTCTGGATACGATGAAAACCAAGGCAAATCTGCTGGGTCGGATTACAGCCAAGAAGAAGCTGCCAACTATAATTACAATCAAGAACTGTGACGCCCGTTTTCCTTGTCGCGGCCCAGCCCAGCAGTCGCCCGCTTCCAGCCCAGCCCACCCCGTCCGCGCGCCGCTGCCCAGTGGGACCCGCCCGTCAGCTCTATCGTCTCCGCCGCGCCCCGCAGCCCCGCGCGCCGTATCCGAACCGAACCCGCAGCTGCCGCGCGCCGAGTCCGATTTCGTCGCGCCGTCCGCCCTACGCGCTGCGCCCCGCAACAACCCGCGCCTGCCTCGCCTATATAACCCAGCAGCGCCGCCTTTTCTCCCTGCACACGCGCAAAAACCCGAGGAAGCCGAGCGCCATAGCCGCCGTCGCCGAGCCATCCGCCGCGCCAAGTCCTCCCCGCCGCGTCCGAGCTCGCCGCCAGCTTCGCAGTAGCGGGAGGAACTCGTTTTGCTGCTCGCCGAAGTCTCTCCGCCGTCGGAACCGAGTTCTCTCCGCTCGCCGGTAAGCGCCGCCGCCCTTCATCGTCGCTAGCATCGCCCGATGGTCCCCGCGGTCAGCTAACCCCCCCTCCGGCACTGCATGCCCCCCAGGAAGCTTCCCCGCCCGTCGGATTCGCCTCTCCGCCGTCGCAGCCGGATCCCCGTCGACTTCCGAGCGCCGCCGCCCGCCATTGTCGTCGCCCGTCGCCGTCAAGACCTCCCCGGCCGTCGACAAGCCCCCGGTGAGCTTCCCCGTGCGCTCCCCGTTCGTTTGCGCCTTTCCCCGTAGAGTTTGGTAGCCCGTAGCGTAGTTTAGCGTGTCTCCGGCGATCCTCCGGCGAGATCCGAGGCGGCGCCGCCGTGTTCCGATCGCCGCCGGTCTGTTTTTCCCCCAATCAATCTCAGCCGTCGGATCCCCTTTGAACGTTCCTGATTAGATCGCAAGATACCCCTTCGCTAGCCGTCCAGATTGCGCCACGTGTCCCTCTTAAACCCAGTCAGCAGCAGAGACACGTCAGTGCGCCACGTGGATGCCCCTGTCCTACGTGGCAAAGCCCAGTCAGCAGTGGATGCCCAGTCAGCAGCCCAGTCAGCCTGTGACGTCAGCATTGCGCATTAATTAGGATTTTCAGTATGAAAATAATTCCACCTATTCTCGGAAAATAGGGAGATTTGCAAGGAAACCCCTAGGCTTCACTGTTTCTGCATATAGGCCCTTAGATAGTTCTGGATAATTGCAATTTGGCCCCTGGACTATAGGATAATTGCAATTAGGCCCCTGGATTTTAGGGTAATTATGTTTAGGTCCCTGAACTTTGCACTTAAGCCCCTAGAACTATCTGTTTTACAATTCAGTCCCTGCAAACTTTCAGAAAAGCCCCTGTAGAGTAGAATTAGTGTAACTTTTCCATACGACCTCCGATTTAGGTGATTTTCGCACCCCCGAGATCGTAGCAGCGTGTACTTTCCGTTCTTAGCCTTTTTAGAGTTAGTTTCTCCTGTTTAGTGTGTTGTACTTAGCTGTTTTGGTTATTTCTTTCCGGTGTGTTCTTCGGCTTAGGAGGAGAGCAGAGTGCCAGCATCCAAGACCAAGTTTTCGAAGATTCTGAGCAGCCAGCTTACGAAGGCAAGTGTCCTTGATCACCTTGATTTAACCATAGATCATTATAGTTTACTTTTCCTTAGTTGCATGCTTGTCTAATTTTGAATCCCATGAATAGGGTTTACTAGAATTTGTATGGCCATTCCTTGTAGCCTTTTTGGGGTTTTGGGTCCTGTAAAAGGGTAGTCATGCTAGTGCAGTCATGGATTAGAATCATTATGAACTTTGATTAATAACTATGGAACAAGTACTTGGGAGAATTGATAATCTTGTAGTAACTTGAATTTAGGGATCCCAACTGGATGGCTAGTATGTGGTGGAGCTATACAGCAGGGTTTGTGTATGTTCTTGTGTGGGATCCTAAGGACCGGTTCTTGGAGCCTGTAACCTGGCAAAACAGCACAACCATGGGGCCTATATGGGTACGGCCTGGCTAAGTAATTAGTGTTTTTCGCATTCTGTACGCACCAATGGTTGGTTCGGTGGCACAAGAGGGGGCCTCTGCAGTGGATGGGATCCCTGTTAGCGGTGAAACCTTAGTGGGTGCTTATAGATGTGAAGATACTTTGTAACAGCCTTGTAGTGAGACCCCGGCCATACACCCCGGAAGTGTAAGGCAAAAAGGGAATCACGACTCGTGGGTAAAGTGTGCAAACTCTGCAGAGTAAATAACTGATCGATCAGCCGTGCTCACGGTCAAGAGCGGCTTGGACTTCTTCAGGATTAGATGGGAACTTTAAGGGTTGGTTTGGGTAGTCGGGTGGTGGTACTCCCGATGAGTCGGTAGCCGGATATGGGATATCTGGTGAGTCTGGTAGTCGGATGGAATCCGATGAGTTATGTTCTTATATTGTTGGAATAAAATCTAGTAAATAGGATTGCTAGGTTGTTTGAGTCTGTTTTAGCTGAGCATAGTCGCAGTAAATTCCCAAGTTGAACTTTCCTTGTCAATAGCCTGCATGTCATATTTTTCCTCCACTTGCTGGGTACTTTATGTACTCACGCTTGCCTTTTTCCCTACCCTCGGATGCTGCTCAGAAGGTGAAGTCTTCGAGGAAGTCCCGGGCGAGGACGCTGATTTCTAGAAGGAAGAAGGCGTTGATTGAAGACCATGTCCTAGGCTGGTGTTTCCCCCGGACAACGCCTGTGGATGGATGGGTGTTCCGCTGCCAATTGAAGATTTATTAGTATTTTCTTTCAGACCTACGGGTCCTTTTGTAAGGATTGTTTACGTTATTTAAGACACCGTTTATGTTATCACTAATGACGTCGCTGCATGTATGTAAACTTGATCCTGACATACATGTGGAATACATCTGGTTGTTTCCTTTAAAACCGGGTGTGACAGAAGTGGTATCAGAGCCGTGTTGACCGTAGGACGCAAGCCTAGTTAGAAATGGTCGATATTAAGGATTGAGCTTTGCAGAAAAAAAGAGGGGGTTTTAAAAATTCTTTTACTCCACCAGTGTTATTGTCCTCCCTTCCTTGGCCCTTGTTTATAAATCTTTAAAATGTTTACTGATTTTCACTTCTTCAAAATTTTAGATGGCCCGCACGAGACTGACAGCCCGCAAGCAAGTGGGAGGATTCACCCCTGCAAGAGCTACCTCAGACGTCACATGGGCACATCAGGCACCTGCAGAGTTCCACACCACCGGACTGCATGCGGGAGAGTTACCCCGCAAACTCTGGTCGATCCTCAAAGGCTTGGGGTATCAGGAGGCCCCGGTCTACAAGGGGGTCAGGACGCCACTGAGCAACAATGGATATTCTTGGATGGTGGAGGTGGCTATCTACGAGAAGATTCCGGATGGCGACGGATGCAAGGTACGGAGGATCCATGCAGCCATCGCTCCGAGGGAGAGTTTTGCTGCCGGGATTGGCGATGCCGCTCGCCAGGCCCTGGCAGTGCTTTGTGCAGAGTACCATGGCATTCTTCAGACCACCCCCTACCACTACTACCCTCAGCGAGCCAGTGGTAGCCTGGAAGTCACCTTCGCCCCCTCCAACAGAGAAGGTGATGCAAGATTGGTGGAGCAGGTTCGCTTCACGGATATCCTGACACGGGAGCTGGACGGAGCCCTCGACGAGTTACACGATACACACCTGAGGCTCGCCGAAGCTGAAGCAAGAGTTCGAGATCTGCAAGCAAAGATGTCAGAGGATTCGGAGGAGGAGCCAGAGGAGAGGCCTGACCCGGAGCTGCCACACTCTCCTTCCCGCAAGAGGCTCCGCCTGGAAGCTGCTATACGGATTTCACCTCAAGATTTGTCAGAGGGTGGCGACAGTTCCTAGGCAGTAGTTTCCCTAATAATAGTCAGGATCGTTAGAGTCGTCGTTTAGTGTGATGTTTGCTTAGTGCTTTGCTTTGAGTTAGTTGTTAAGGTTGCTTAGTTAGTGTCGGTGTGGTGTCTTTCGCTATTGTTTCCCCTATCAATCAATCAATCAATAAATCAGTTTTGAGTTTGCCTTTATATTTCATCTGTTTTTGCCCTACTCTCGAGCTCAATCGCATAATCTTGCAATCGCCAGATGGTGAACATGAGGAACCCGAATGGTGCTGGTGCTAACCGAAACAACACCGAGGACAACAATCCAAATGCTCACCCCCAGGAGGACAACCAGGACACGTTCCCCTCCTGGAGCAGGCGGACCAATCGGAATGGGGTGGATGCGATGCAGATGATGGCTGCGCAGACTCAGATCCTGCAAGGATTAGCACAGACAGTGGCGAGACTTCAACAAGCGCCCCCAGTTCATCAGGCCCCGCCACCACAGATGCAGCCACAAAACAAGTTGAAGGAATTCCTGAGCACCAAACCTCCCGTCTTCGCGCAAGCAGTAGAGCCGATGGACGCAGATGATTGGCTCAGGGCAATTGAAAGCAAGCTGCAAATATCTCAATGCGCCGGCAGAGAGAAAGTCCTATTTGCTTCACACCAACTTGTGGGACCCGCGTCGGAATGGTGGACGGCGTACACAGCTGCCCACGAGGACCCACAGGAGATTAACTGGAGAGAATTCAAGGACAGTTTCAGGAAGCACCATGTGCCAGAAGGAGAAGTGAAGCTGAAACGCAGGGAGTTCTTGGCATTAAAGCAAGGCTCCAGGTCGGTGCGCGAGTACCTCACCAAGTTCACGCAGCTGTCTCGCTACGCCCCTGAAGATGTGAACACGGATGAGAAGAAGCAAGATTGCTTTTTGGAGGGTCTAAACTCGGGACTCAATTACTCCCTTTCGGTCTGTGAGTATGCAAGTTTCCAGAAGCTGGTTGATAGAGCATTCATTCTGGAAAAGAAGGAGCAGAATATAAATGAAGAACGCAAGAGGATGATGCCTGGACAGTCTTCAGGCAGCAATGTCCGTCCCCGTTTCAACCCACCCCCTCTAGGACAGGTGTATCGTCAGTCTGGCCAGAACCAACAACAGAGAGCACCTAACCAGGCTGCAGGGACCTTTAATCAGCCAAAGCAGCAGTTCCAGCAGCAGCAACGCCCGACTAATCAGGCCTCACGCCCGGTGAACCAGAATCAGCAGCAGCAAGGCCGCACTGGCCAAGGGACCAATACCATCGGCCCATGTTTCAGTTGTGGGAATTTTGGACATCTCGCTAATAGGTGTCCTAGGAAGCAGCAGGCTCAAGCTAACCAACAGCAGCAGAATCGCACCGGAGGGCAGCAGCAGCAGCAATCTCGTCAGAACTTCATGAGCGGGCGGGTCAACCACGTCGCCGCAGAGGATGCTCAAGACTCCCCAGATGTGGTGCTTGGTATGTTCCCCGCCAACTCCCACCTTGCTACAGTCTTATTTGATTCCGGAGCCACACACTCTTTTGTTTCAACTAAGTTCGTAGAAAAACACAAGCTGCCCATAGCCGTAATGAAAAGCCGATTGTTAGTTAGCTCTCCAGGAGGAGAGATGGAATCAAGATATGTGTGCCCTAAGATAAACCTGACCATAGAAGGAATAGAGTTTCCTACAAACCTTATCGTCCTGGAATCAAAAGGGATAGATATCATTTTGGGGATGGATTGGTTAGCCAAGTATAATGGAGTAATAGGATGTGCCACCAAGACAGTTCAGTTAACACATACCTGCGGCACCAAGGTGGAATTCAAGGCCACAGCAGAATCTGGAGGAAATGTAAAGCTCAACCAAGCCAAGGCAGTAGAAGAAGTCAGGATAGTTAATGAATTCCCGGACGTCTTCCCCGAGGAACTGCCAGGTATGCCACCAGATCGAGACATTGAGTTTGTTATTGAATTAGTACCTGCCACTGCCCCCATATATAAAAGGCCTTACCGTATGGATGCTAATCAATTGGCTGAGCTCAAGGAGCAAATCCAAGAGTTATCAGATAAGGGGTTCATTCGTCCTAGTACTTCACCCTGGGGAGCCCCGGTTATCTTTGTGCCAAAGAAAGATGGAACCCAAAGGATGTGCATTGATTATCGTGCACTTAATGAGGTGACCATTAAGAATAAGTACCCCTTGCCTCGGATTGAGGATTTGTTTGATCAGTTAAAAGGAGCAGGTGTCTTCTCCAAGATTGACCTGCGGTCGGGGTACCATCAGCTAAAGATCCGAGCCTCGGATATCCCTAAAACTGCTTTTGTCACCCGCTATGGTCTGTACGAGTTTACAGTGATGTCTTTTGGATTGACCAATGCCCCAGCATACTTCATGTATCTCATGAACAAGGTTTTCATGGATTATCTAGACAAGTTTGTAGTGGTGTTCATCGATGATATCCTGGTCTTCTCGAAGAATGAGGAAGAACACGAGGAGCACTTGAGAATGGTTTTGCAGAAACTCAGGGAGAATCAGTTATATGCCAAGATGAGTAAATGTGAGTTTTGGTTGTCAGAGGTGTCCTTCTTGGGACATATCATCTCGGCAGGAGGAGTAGCCGTGGACCCTAGTAAGGTAACAGAGGTTCTAAATTGGAAGCCACCACAGACTGTCTCAGAAATTCGGAGTTTTCTGGGTTTGGCGGGATACTATCGCCGTTTCATAGAGGGATTTTCCAAGATCGCCAAACCAATGACAGAGTTGTTGGAGAAAGGAAAGGAATTCAAATGGACCACTGTACGAGAGGCCAGCTTCAATGAACTTAAGAAGAGACTAACCACTGCCCCAGTGTTAGTTATGCCTGACACCCAGAAGCCATTCTCGGTGTACTGTGATGCCTCGCGGCAAGGGTTAGGGTGTGTGCTAATGCAAGAGGGCCATGTGATAGCCTATGCCTCAAGACAATTGAGGAAGCACGAGGAGAACTACCCTACCCATGATTTGGAACTAGCAGCTGTGGTTCATGCACTCAAGATATGGAGACATTACCTGATTGGGCAGAGGTGTGAGATCTTCTCTGATCATAAAAGTTTGAAGTATATCTTCACCCAACCTGACCTTAACCTTAGACAGCGTAGATGGTTGGAACTTATCAAGGATTACAACTTAGGAATCAACTATCACCCAGGAAAGGCAAATGTGGTAGCAGACGCCCTGAGCAGAAAGGCTTATGTTAGGATGATGACCCTACGGGAAAGACAGCCTGGACTGTGTAGCGAGTTTGAAAAACTTAACCTGAGTATTGTGTCCAATACAGAAGCAGTGGTGATGGAGGTGGATTCTACACTAGACCAGGACATAAGAAAAGGTCAGAAGGAAGACGAGAAAATATTGGAGATCAAACAACTCATTAAAAGGGACAAGGCTCCAGGATTTACGGAGGATGAGCAGGGAGTGGTATGGTACAAGGGAAGGATATGTGTTCCGAACATTAGAACTATTCGAGAAACAATTTTAAGAGAAGCCCATGACTCAGCTTATTCTATTCACCCTGGAAGCACTAAGATGTATCAGGACCTCAAGGATCAATATTGGTGGTACGGGATGAAACGTGAAGTAGCAGAGTATGTGGCCCTATGTGATACCTGCCAGCGAGTCAAAGCTGAACATCAGAGGCCTGCCGGATTACTCCAACCATTAAGAGTACCCGAATGGAAGTGGGAGGAGATTGGTATGGATTTTATAGTGGGATTGCCCCGAACCCAATCCGGGTACGATTCTATATGGGTTATAGTGGACCGGCTGACCAAGGTCGCTCACTTTATACCAGTCAAGGAGACATACAAGGGGCAAAAGCTCGCAGAATTGTACATGTCTAGGATCGTGTGTTTGCATGGGGTACCCAAGAGGATAGTATCTGATCGTGGTACCCAGTTCACCTCACGATTTTGGCAACGACTGCACGAGTCTATGGACACCAGATTGGACTTCAGCTCTGCCTACCACCCACAGACCGATGGGCAGACAGAAAGAACTAACCAGATTCTAGAGGATATGCTGAGGGCATGCGCCTTAAAGAATGGGAAGAGTTGGGATAAGAACCTCCCATATGCAGAATTCTCATATAATAACAGTTACCAAGCTAGCCTGAAGATGGCCCCTTTTGAGGCACTATACGGAAGAAAGTGCAGGACCCCACTATTCTGGAATCAAACCGGAGAGAGCCAAGTGTTTGGCCCAGAAGTCTTAAGGGACGCAGAAAGGCAAGTGCAGGAAATCCGGGACAACTTGCGGACCGCACAATCTAGGCAAAAGAGTTATGCCGACAATCGACGTCGAGAGATGATCTTTGAGGTTGGAGACTTCGTATATCTCAAGGTTTCCCCGATCAGAGGTCTTCGCAGATTCAAAGTCAAGGGTAAGCTAGCACCTCGATACATTGGACCCTTCCAAATATTGGAAAGGAGAGGGGAAGTGGCCTGTCAACTAAATCTACCACCTCAGCTCTCTGGTGTGCACAATGTATTTCATATCTCGCAACTGAAGAAATGCCTGAGAGTCCCGGAAGAGCAGCTGCCCATGGAGGAACTGAATATTCAGGAGGATCTGTCCTATTCAGAATACCCGGTCAAGATTCTCGAAATATCTGAACGAGTTACTCGGAACAAAAGGCTCCGAATGTGTAAAGTACAATGGAAGCATCACTCAGAAGCAGAAGCTACATGGGAAAGAGAAGATGATCTTAAAGCAGAGTTTCCCGGCCTTTTTCCCGATCTGTCCGAATCTCGAGGACGAGATTCATCCTAAGGGGGGTAGGTTTGTGACGCCCGTTTTCCTTGTCGCGGCCCAGCCCAGCAGTCGCCCGCTTCCAGCCCAGCCCACCCCGTCCGCGCGCCGCTGCCCAGTGGGACCCGCCCGTCAGCTCTATCGTCTCCGCCGCGCCCCGCAGCCCCGCGCGCCGTATCCGAACCGAACCCGCAGCTGCCGCGCGCTGAGTCCGATTTCGTCGCGCCGTCCGCCCTACGCGCTGCGCCCCGCAACAACCCGCGCCTGCCTCGCCTATATAACCCAGCAGCGCCGCCTTTTCTCCCTGCACACGCGCAAAAACCCGAGGAAGCCGAGCGCCATAGCCGCCGTCGCCGAGCCATCCGCCGCGCCAAGTCCTCCCCGCCGCGTCCGAGCTCGCCGCCAGCTTCGCAGTAGCGGGAGGAACTCGTTTTGCTGCTCGCCGAAGTCTCTCCGCCGTCGGAACCGAGTTCTCTCCGCTCGCCGGTAAGCGCCGCCGCCCTTCATCGTCGCTAGCATCGCCCGATGGTCCCCGCGGTCAGCTAACCCCCCCTCCGGCACTGCATGCCCCCCAGGAAGCTTCCCCGCCCGTCGGATTCGCCTCTCCGCCGTCGCAGCCGGATCCCCGTCGACTTCCGAGCGCCGCCGCCCGCCATTGTCGTCGCCCGTCGCCGTCAAGACCTCCCCGGCCGTCGACAAGCCCCCGGTGAGCTTCCCCGTGCGCTCCCCGTTCGTTTGCGCCTTTCCCCGTAGAGTTTGGTAGCCCGTAGCGTAGTTTAGCGTGTCTCCGGCGATCCTCCGGCGAGATCCGAGGCGGCGCCGCCGTGTTCCGATCGCCGCCGGTCTGTTTTTCCCCCAATCAATCTCAGCCGTCGGATCCCCTTTGAACGTTCCTGATTAGATCGCAAGATACCCCTTCGCTAGCCGTCCAGATTGCGCCACGTGTCCCTCTTAAACCCAGTCAGCAGCAGAGACACGTCAGTGCGCCACGTGGATGCCCCTGTCCTACGTGGCAAAGCCCAGTCAGCAGTGGATGCCCAGTCAGCAGCCCAGTCAGCCTGTGACGTCAGCATTGCGCATTAATTAGGATTTTCAGTATGAAAATAATTCCACCTATTCTCGGAAAATAGGGAGATTTGCAAGGAAACCCCTAGGCTTCACTGTTTCTGCATATAGGCCCTTAGATAGTTCTGGATAATTGCAATTTGGCCCCTGGACTATAGGATAATTGCAATTAGGCCCCTGGATTTTAGGGTAATTATGTTTAGGTCCCTGAACTTTGCACTTAAGCCCCTAGAACTATCTGTTTTACAATTCAGTCCCTGCAAACTTTCAGAAAAGCCCCTGTAGAGTAGAATTAGTGTAACTTTTCCATACGACCTCCGATTTAGGTGATTTTCGCACCCCCGAGATCGTAGCAGCGTGTACTTTCCGTTCTTAGCCTTTTTAGAGTTAGTTTCTCCTGTTTAGTGTGTTGTACTTAGCTGTTTTGGTTATTTCTTTCCGGTGTGTTCTTCGGCTTAGGAGGAGAGCAGAGTGCCAGCATCCAAGACCAAGTTTTCGAAGATTCTGAGCAGCCAGCTTACGAAGGCAAGTGTCCTTGATCACCTTGATTTAACCATAGATCATTATAGTTTACTTTTCCTTAGTTGCATGCTTGTCTAATTTTGAATCCCATGAATAGGGTTTACTAGAATTTGTATGGCCATTCCTTGTAGCCTTTTTGGGGTTTTGGGTCCTGTAAAAGGGTAGTCATGCTAGTGCAGTCATGGATTAGAATCATTATGAACTTTGATTAATAACTATGGAACAAGTACTTGGGAGAATTGATAATCTTGTAGTAACTTGAATTTAGGGATCCCAACTGGATGGCTAGTATGTGGTGGAGCTATACAGCAGGGTTTGTGTATGTTCTTGTGTGGGATCCTAAGGACCGGTTCTTGGAGCCTGTAACCTGGCAAAACAGCACAACCATGGGGCCTATATGGGTACGGCCTGGCTAAGTAATTAGTGTTTTTCGCATTCTGTACGCACCAATGGTTGGTTCGGTGGCACAAGAGGGGGCCTCTGCAGTGGATGGGATCCCTGTTAGCGGTGAAACCTTAGTGGGTGCTTATAGATGTGAAGATACTTTGTAACAGCCTTGTAGTGAGACCCCGGCCATACACCCCGGAAGTGTAAGGCAAAAAGGGAATCACGACTCGTGGGTAAAGTGTGCAAACTCTGCAGAGTAAATAACTGATCGATCAGCCGTGCTCACGGTCAAGAGCGGCTTGGACTTCTTCAGGATTAGATGGGAACTTTAAGGGTTGGTTTGGGTAGTCGGGTGGTGGTACTCCCGATGAGTCGGTAGCCGGATATGGGATATCTGGTGAGTCTGGTAGTCGGATGGAATCCGATGAGTTATGTTCTTATATTGTTGGAATAAAATCTAGTAAATAGGATTGCTAGGTTGTTTGAGTCTGTTTTAGCTGAGCATAGTCGCAGTAAATTCCCAAGTTGAACTTTCCTTGTCAATAGCCTGCATGTCATATTTTTCCTCCACTTGCTGGGTACTTTATGTACTCACGCTTGCCTTTTTCCCTACCCTCGGATGCTGCTCAGAAGGTGAAGTCTTCGAGGAAGTCCCGGGCGAGGACGCTGATTTCTAGAAGGAAGAAGGCGTTGATTGAAGACCATGTCCTAGGCTGGTGTTTCCCCCGGACAACGCCTGTGGATGGATGGGTGTTCCGCTGCCAATTGAAGATTTATTAGTATTTTCTTTCAGACCTACGGGTCCTTTTGTAAGGATTGTTTACGTTATTTAAGACACCGTTTATGTTATCACTAATGACGTCGCTGCATGTATGTAAACTTGATCCTGGCATACATGTGGAATACATCTGGTTGTTTCCTTTAAAACCGGGTGTGACAAGAACCATCTGAGTTCGGTTCCGCACATGGCAATGGGGCTCCATCTGCTACCAAGAATCGAGTGAAATGGTCCGAGGAGAAGCCTGACGAGGAGTACCAGCCATTCACCAACGCCAAAGCAGAGCCTCACGAGGAGATGCCGAAGCAGCGCGTCGAGGAAGAGGCTGAGCAGGGCGATGTGCAGCCGGACCAGTGCTCGACCAATACAGCTTCCCTCCTGGCTGGGGTGACGTCTCGAGTATCCCGGCGACAGGCTGGGACTGATTAACCAGCGCTGCGATCGTCTCATATCGACTGCATCACTTCCTCTTAGGTGCCATTGGCAGAAAAACCGAGGCTGATGACCTTGTGAAACTAGCTTCCAGGGTATCCCTTGCATCAAGCTTTCAACTCGCCGTTGGACAATTTGTTGCAACGAGTCCACTGCATCTATGTATTTAGGCCTTCGTCGTCTACCTGATGCTGACAGACATGGGAGGACCTGGTGTCCTGCTGAGAAATCTGAAACCGCATGTCTAAAATTCTACATGCGAGCTGCATGCGCCGTTGATTTGCTTGTCATCCAATGTGCTTTGTGCGGTACATATGTTAGCTAATGCAATGGCATGGGCAGCTTGATTGGTGGCTTGCTGCCATGCCGGAGCGGCGTCCCGTTCGTAGGATCGGCGTGGTGCGTGCCTTTGGTTTCGCGGATGGGGGGCGCGGTGGAACGCGGGCAAAACTGTGCGACAGCGACTCGCACCGCGGCACCGGGAGTTGAGCGGAGGCGTGCATTGCCCGGCACGCAGGGAAGGAGTTAGGATTGGAGAACAGAAGGGGCTAAAAAGAGATAAATTTGAATTGGTTCTGAAAGTTGTTCTATTTATTCTAGTAAAAATACATAGTTTTCTCTTAATATTAATTAAACTCTTTTGTATTTTTTAGAAGAACAAAATACTAGTCTTGGATCTATGTTCCATGATCAGATGAAAATATCTTTTTTTTCTTCATACACAAATTCACCTATAGTAACAAATGTATGCTCTTTTATATAATGAATAATCTATCCATTCAATATCAAGATATTGAGTTTGCTAATTCGATATAGGCATACCATAAATTTACTAAAAAATCTCTATAATTGAAAATAACTAAAGCTTTGGTCAGTAAAATGGTAAAGTAATAAAACATGAATCATGATCATTAAAGACAAATGCTTTAAACTTGGTAAAGTTTGGCAAGAAGAAAAAAAATGCTTCGTTACTATGCGTAGTAAATTAATTATACTTAGGGATATCTAATGTATGAAATATGTTTTAAAAAAGACATATAATACTTTGAAATATAGATAATAGATAAATATGAGTTTGTATGCCAATGAGCTCTTTTTCCTTTGTTTAGCCGGTTATACAAAATATATTTTTCTTTAGTATAAACCTGTAAGGATCTCTTGATCCTTAATTAATCAGAGGATTTTTAGAATTAAACAATATTATAATTCATGATTACGTAAGCAATGGAGGCCCCTCACGTGTCAGACACTAGTTACCCATAGTCATCTAAGAAATACTCCAATACATGCACGATGCAGTATATGCATAGGGGGGTTCTGGCCCCTGGCCGCCCCCTTGCATTGTCTCCGCCCCTGCCGGCGCGGGCGCACGCGGAACCGTAGACGGCGGGCGCAGCGTCGTGGGTCTGCTGCGCCAATCGAGCCCACGCGGACGTGACCTCGGCTGAGGCGTGAGATCTTGCTGTGGTGTGGGTATGGCTGCCCGTGGGCGTAGGAGGTTTGTGTGCCGTCGCGCAAGGCGCGTCGACGATGGGTCGAGAATTTCTTAACCTGGTGTGTACGTATGGTTTATCGTTGAGATTTGTGTTAGAGATAGGTAAAAAATTATGAGATAGTTGAAAGTATCAATAGATAGATGAATATGAGATACGCACCGAAGTTGCATTTCCTGACGACCATGATTCTTCTCGGCCTTGTTCTTGGCCCGGCGACCTCGTGCATGGCATAGGCAGCCGTACGTACGTCGGGGTTAAAGTAGTAGTAATTCACAGGGAGCCGGACAAGTGTATGTGGTGATCATGTGGGAGGATCAGTATCTGGTAGAACTTGGCCCACACAGACTCTGGTGGAGGACGGACAACAAACACTTCTCAAGAATGTAATTGAGGTGGTTGATCGTAGTCTTCAGACAATTTCATAATGGTAAGAGAATATGTCAGCTTATCAAGCATTGTCTTGTTATTAGTAGTAGGAGAGAAAGACACAGGAGCTCACAAGGTGGGGTCTTTAGGAATAGCAGTTGCATACTTTCAGCAATGACTACTTGCAATTTGAAGCTCCTGTGTCTTTCTCTCCTTCGTTTTTTGCTTCAGTTTCTTGCACATCCAACAGTTCCTTTTTTCTCTCTAGTGTCAAGCATGCCACTCACATTAACATATTACACATTTCACAAGTTATTATTATTTTTTTTTTGCGAGGACTCACAAGTTAGATATATAACGATGAGCAAAATGAAGCTCTGAATTGGCGCAGGATGTTACTTTGTTTCTATCAGGTTGAGCTTTTATGTCACAGATAGACACCTACCTAGCTAACTGTTCAATATAATAAATAAAAACCCATATTGCATGGGCTAACAAAGGAATAGACAAAAAGTAAGACAACTACAGGTAAGAAAATACACACGAGCAAACGGCTCGCTGGCAAGATGCACGGGCGCGACCTTGCAGGTCCGAGGTTCGACCTCCGGGCGTGCACCTCCATTTAAGACTTTCAATGTAGGTTTCGGAAAGAGGACTCGGCTGTAAAAAAAATGCACTAGGTTTGGTTTGTGTGTTTCATAGTACCTGTTCATGGTACAATTGCCTATAGCAAATAAATCGACAGCTGGTGTTCCCATTTTCGCCATCCATGGACCAATCACCCCAGCTGTGCAAATGGACACCAGAGAAGGGCATTGGAACAATAAGTAGTATCACCAACCTTCGCAGCTGATAAAATCAGTACAGATACAACCATGCATTTGTCACATACACTTGGAACCACTTGATGCAATGGCATTTGTGCGGTTAGGTCACACTGCCCAAGCAGCGCTCCCCAAAAAATTGTAGCACTTGACACGGACGGTAGGATCCTACACTAATGGTGAGCATACAAATGAGGCACTTGGGTTGAGTTGGCTTGGCCAGTGGCGGAGCAGGTGGGGTTCCTGTATGTTTAGGCACATCCAAACTTTGCAAGTGTCAGTGGTGATCAGCTCTGTATTTAGACTAAATTCTGTATGGTGTAGTACTCTGGTACACCCATGCACACTCAATGGAAAATTTCTAGATCCCCAACTAGGCTTGGCCTCTATGCCGGATAGTAGCTCATGCAGGTCTAAGACGAACTCATCATCCTGTCCAAGAACAATTTAATTGGTTGTAGCAGTTGAGCAGTTGTATGTTGATGACAAATCAAGGGTCATTAGTGTGAGTCGACCACGTAACAACCGATCCGACAAGGCCAGGTGTGTCGTATCATGAACAGTGCTAAAATCTAGCAGAAGCGACGAAGAGGATTCTGCCGGGTGGTCCTAGGCCGATAGTAACAGAACTGTTCTATAAGATTTCTGATCAAATTTTATGAAGCTTGTAGAGAATAAGAATCGCAAGGATATGATCCATGGTGATTCTGTCTTCGTCCTACATTTTATTGCTCGAGCTCCCTAGTATCTTGTAGGACTTCAAAATATTCGTAGCTAGTACAGTGTTCGTCAGATGATGGTCAATGTTTTCTCATACGTGAACTAACATCCATCCACAATTACACGATTCCTTTCGTCAGAGTGCAAGGTATATTGTTCATCAGCAACGTTACTACCTCTCGAAAGCGCACACACTTCATCAAACTGCAAGTTTGTGCAACTATGCAAGAATATCTGCTTGAAAAACTACGCAAGAATTTTCCGTAAGTGAGCTAATCAGCAACGTTTTCTGAGATGCCAAATCAAGCCAAGGCAAGACTAGCTCTAATCACTTCATGAACGGTAGTACTTTAGTACCAACAAGTAGACCTCACCACCCTAATTAAGCTAAGTAGCTAACTCTCATCTCAACTATACTGACACACTCAATTGATGCATCACAGATTCACAGTACAACTTGAGAGCTAGGCAGCTAGCAAAGTCCTTGTGCAAATCATCTCAACCAAAAAAAAAAACTTGTGCAGATAAACACCATCACTCATTCACTTGGCTCCTCAGTGTGTCTCACTGCAACATCAACCAACATGCATTGTCAACTTCTCAGAGCCTTAAATAAAGCACCCCTCTGTCACACACACACTAAGCACAGCTCCGCCTCCACTTGCTCCTGATCAAGCTCTCTTTCAGCTGGACCTGTCGCCGGCCATGGAGGTAGCAGTAGAGTGCGCGAAGTGCGAGTGCTGCGGGCTGCGGGAGGACTGCACCCGGGACTACATCCTCGGCGTGCGGGCGGCCTTCGGCGGGCGGTGGCTCTGCGGGCTCTGCTCGGAGGCGGTGCGGGACGAGGCGGCCAGGGGCAGGACGAAGCAGAGAGGCGGCTGTCATGGCGGCGCAGCCGCAGCGGGGCTGGAGGAGGCGCTCAGGGACCACATGGCCTTCTGCGGCAAGTGCAGGAGGAGCCCCGCGTTCCGCGTCGCCGACGGCATGCGGCAGATGCTGCAGAGGCGGTCCAAGTGATGGCATTGCATGGCGTATCAGCAATTAGATCCGCGCCATCTAGCAGGTCTTGGAGAGGAAATGAACAAGATGAACAAGACATTACCTGCAGTAAGCTAGCATCATGTGAAAATGGCACGACAGCTTTGGTGTGTCAGTGATCTCTGAAAAGTCGGGGTTCCTAGGTATAATAAGCTACAACGCTGCTACTTTTTAGTCATCGGTGTATCGCGCGTTAGTACCATTGGTCTCTTAGGCTTGGAAGGCTCGTACATTCTTCAAGCTACGACTGTTGCAAGAACGAATGTACTATATGATTTGCACGGCAGGAGAAAATAACAGATATGTAGTGTCTGCTGCGATGCATATTTCTTCAGTTAAACGATGAAGCCGTGAGATGATTCTCACCTCCATCTCTGTCGAGTGTCGGCTAACCATTTGTTTCTGAAATCAGAACAAGTTCGTTTCTTTTAGCCGCAGTTCTTGAAGTAACTATGCGTTTGTTTGGTTCAGCAGGGAAATGGAATGGAAAGTCATTGTGGTGTTTCGTCATCAAAACCAGAGTTAGATCTAAACAACTAGAAATTGAAGAAGCATCATCTACACCAAATAACCAGGGCTAGATCCAAGAAAATAGAAATAAAAAAGACATCATCTACACCAAACAACAAACAAAAGTTATATTTCGCTAGATCTGAACAGGTAGAAACAAATAGACCCAAGCAAAGGGGAAGCAAAACGGAGAAGCAACCAACCAAATACTGAGGCCACCATCGTTTGATATGCATCCGCGCATCTGCTCACCACCTGCGCATTAGCTATGATCTCGCCATGCTCTCCTGACGGTGCGGAGAGGGTTCAAGCGAAGGGGTGGCTGAAGCCTGAAGACGGCAAGTATGTGGGTGCCAGAGCGCCGCTTGAGGGCAGTGGATGGTGCGGGAGACAAATTAGGGGTGGAGGGAAGACCGGTGATGAGGAGGAAGAAGAGGTCGGTGGCCATCGTAGGTGTGGTGTGCGCGAGGAGACTCGCGAGCGAAAGGGAGATAAGGAGATGGTGAATCGATGTATGCGGTAATGGTATGGGATACACCTAATTTTCCACGGTATTGATTTTGCACTGGCCTGTTTTTAGTTACCGCGGCTTCCGATTGCAGGCCGCCGTAACCAAACGCTAAATAAAGGCTTCGAATAGCACTGTAATCCGAATGCATTACATTTGACCGAACCAAACACTACCTATATATCCTCAAGGTGCTTCATGCCTACAAAGAACATTAGCACAGATGCGCAGCGAGGATAAAAAACGAAGGAATGGAAGATGGATATATCACTTTCAGGCACTTCTCTCCCTTTACCTTGGGACAAAACCACTCAAAAAATATTAGCTAAAATCTCTTCCTGGTCCCGACTGGAGTGCTGTGCTTACAACAAATGCTTCAAGAACTCTGAGCTTTGCTTGCTGTAAGCCTATTACTATTGTCAGGTTCCAGCAGTTGTTGAGGCTTCGATCGACTGTTCTAGATACATGAATATTTATTTATTAGTAAGGTAAAAGCTATAGCATCTTCGACGGGCCTGTGATAATGTTGTTTACGTTTCTCCACCGAATGATATGTCAAGTACCAACATGTACGGTGGATCCTTTGTTAGTTTGGCATCATTCGATGAATAATTCAGATCGGCAATCCCATAGTTGTAACTAATCGACATGATATTATACACTGTTGGTTGCAGTGGCATCTAAGGTCTGGAACAGTTGAGATGCTATGCTACAAGCCTCGACAAGCACTTGATGATCAGTTGAGATGCTATGTTTGTCAGTTGCCACAATTCACCATCACCTCTCCAGATGCTATGCGTGCAAGGCAGCAAGCCATGCAATTGGGCACCTGCTCCTGTCGCCAAGTCACATCTGTTGTGAGGGCGACTTGGCACCGCTTTTTTCAGAACGCCAAACATGCTACTATACGAGGGTAAACTATCGCAGAGCTGGCAGAATGCAGAAGCATAAGATGCAAAATCGGATACAACATGAGCGTCACGCAGTGCTGGCATTTTCATCAACAAGCCCACTTGCCAACGGACAGGCATAAACTGGAATCACAAAACAAAAAGCAATCAAACATGTTGGCAGAAATGGAAAATAGAGCACACAATACCGTCAACCACGAGACAAAAGTGGCCTACTACTTATCACTAGTAAGCTCATACGTGGAATCCATGTACCTATACTTAAGGATAAATATCAAATAATCCAATATATTAATGCATGTCCATAAATTAAGTATTAAAATAAATAAATAAATAACAATAGTTCATAAATCTGAAGAACAAAACAAAATGTTATTTTATAGATGTAGAAATATGAATTTTTTTTACTTGCCATATGCCATATGGATGAGCTTTTTACCTTTTAACATATATTATTCTAAGAAAACCTTATCAATGTATGCCTAGCTTGGTGCCTAGAGGGTAAACTAAAACACCCTGAAAGTAATGCCTCACCTTAATTATCTAGTAAAATGTTCGTGCTTTGCAATGGTTTCTAAATTGAAACCCTTCTATTGTATAGAGTTGCAAGTAATGATGTAAACTCCAATGCAATATTTTCTCTAAAAAATTGTTTATTCATAACAGAACAAGCTTGCCCTCATCGCCAATGTGAGCTAGCTAATGGAGGCACGCCTGCACTTCCATGACTGCTTTGTCAATGTGAGCTAGCTAATGGAGGCACGCCTGCTTAATTTGTCACAAGTTACAACCATGTATGTTAATATGTTTCAAATGTTGCATGACTGCGTGACAGAGTATGAGGATTGGCTTAATGTGGTCGATGTATTGCATTGAGTCTAGAGGGTGGAATATATAGAGTACGAATGGCTTCGATATCAAGCAACCCTGAAGATAAGATGGAAACTAATATTACCATACCATAACAACCTGATCCTTGTGTATCCTATACCATATACTCTAACATCCCCCTGCAGTACAGCGGGAGCATTGTAGACAATGAGACTGGAGAGGAAGACGATGACATCCCGCACAGTCGAAATAACACGATGCAAATAATGTGACTAGAGAAACCGACAAGTTGCTCATGCAGATGGTAGCCCTTTGTGCCAAAGTCAAGGTAGCCAAGAGCGGGGCGAGTAAACGTGGTTGAGGATGTTGTGCGTGAGGTGGTCATGGTCGACATAGTCGTAATCAGGGTTGTTGTGGTCAAAGGAGCCGCACTTAAAGCCATGGGCACCAGAGACACCATGATGACGGGCACATGGAAGCTCGAGGGAAGAAGATAGTGACGCGGACGAGACGATCGTTGAGAAGAGGTCGATGCTGAAGTCAACACAGTCGAGGCCGTAGAGGCCGAGGCGTGCACCAAGTTTGCCAAGCCCTAGAACGTGTCGAGAATGAAGGCACGAACTGGTGTTGCCAGTATCGAGTGCGTGAAGGTAAGGAGCCCAAACATGTGCCAGTGTCTAAGGAACCAATAGAGAAGGCCTCAATGATCACGGTGCGCAGAGCGGTGAAGAGAAGAGGGTGTCGATGCAGCCTGCAGTTGCCAGAGTGGATAAAGAGGTCGAGGAGGAGACTACGACATTGGTGATAAGGTTGTGTTGGACGAAGATGGTAGAGGGAGGCGGAACTAGTGGCTTAGAGCGGCTACCCTGGTGTTCGAGAGCGTGGCGGCGGTGCTCAAAGAAGCCGCGAAGAACACCCAAGCAACGTGACGAAGACCAAGGGCACTGACAACTGAGGCGATGACTCCAATGATCTCATCTTTGAGGAAGTTATCAATGCTTGTGCGAAGAAAGGGATAAAATAAATCATTGCTCAATTTCATGCTTCATTCTTTTTAAGTATCCGCAAGAATGAGATTCAATGGACAACACTTGGAAATCACTATTGCATAGACTACATGACATTTTCTCGTCTTCTTGCTCTTGGTTCAAAAGATCATAAACATGGTACTATTCTTGTTGAGAAGAAGACCAAGGAATATTACTTGGGTGAGATATATGAGGATCCTAGAATGGTCGATGGTTCTACTCATGGTTTAAAGTCATATTATCACTACCTCAATCTTCTTTTTTGCCAAACCATCAACCCAAAGAAAGAAGACGTGACTAAGCTTCATGGTATGTCAAGGAACTTTCTTCTTAGGATGGCACCCAATGAAATATCTTTTAGCATTGGTGATTTCATTTGGGTCGAGCTTTGTGACGCCATGAATGATGCAAGAAAAAGCCTTCTATATGATACATATATCATGTACATCATTGAGAAGGTCATCAAGATCTCCTTTCTCGAGGATTGCATTCATGAGTACTATCGTGTGAAAAAAAGACATCCTCTAGGCTATCTCGTGGTGCAAGCTCCTCTCGTGCAGCCCCACCTTTATCCCGTGCACCTTCTTCTTCGCATTCCCATGGTGGTAGCTCTCACGGTCATGGCTTCAAGATCAATGAATTAAGACGAGAGGTTAAGGGGCACTTAGATGTTTCTACTTCTCCTCATCAAGAAGTGCCCAATTTTGGTGATTGGTTTGCCGAGTGGGAGACAACAGATCGTGAAGAAGAAGAAGAGGCTCCTCCTCTAGTTGCCCGCTCTCGCTGTACTCGCTCTTCTTATGGTGATATTAAAGAAGAAGAAAGCGAACCAGAGGGTGAGTATCAAGAAGATGATCATGATGATGACAACGACGATGATGAGGACGATGATGATGATGAGTAGACACTGTTCTTCAAGATCTTTCCTTTTCTTTCTTTGTGGCGCTTGATGTCAAAGGGGGAGTGAAGCTTATCTATCTTTTCGTGTACTCGTCTTGTAATAACACTTCCTATCGTGTGTGTGGTGGTGGACATGAAAACATGTGTGGTTGTTGGTGTACTTAAACTGCTAATCCTTATGTTGGTACTAAGTTTTATTATGCTAGTGTGTGATCATGTGTCCGTGTGCTGTTGTAACACCCTGAATTTTAGCATATAAAAATATAGCCAAAATTCGCTCTAAATTAAAACTTTTTCTAATTATTAAACCAGTATAAAATCAAGGTTATATATATTTGATGTATATACTTGTATGTACATATTCAAATATATTATTCTGGCTAAGTATTCCAAAGATCACTAAGTTAATTTCTAAATTAATCGTTGCATAAATTGAGCATATGCATTTTGGTTTATTGTTCTTATGATTCTTTGTGTGGCGATTCGAGTGTTGAATGCTTCTCAGTACGAATCTATTCTAGTTCTTCTCGGTAATTTCCTAATCCAAATCAATTCGTAAAGATCGAGCTTCCAATCCAGCTAAAATCTATAACTCAATTATTCCATTGAATTATCCCCAAGTAGCTTTGGTCAACTCGAATTTGAATGTCTCTAAAGTTTGAATCCCAATCTTGATTCAATTTTTTCGAAATCTATTGAATTCAATTCTCCTAAATTCAAACATTCCTCAAATCCCGAAGCTTCAAGTATGAATCTTTCTCCTAATTCAAATACCTTTATTTGAATTATGCCAAACTCCATTTCAAATCCAAATTCGATTACTCTTTTTTTTAATCAATCTCAAATCCGGATTCATCAATCATTATCGATTTCATACCCGCATGCAATTCGAATAATTCGTGTTATATTCAATTCATGCCAAGTTCAATCATTCGCAATTTCAACTCAATTCTATTCAATTGCATTCAAATTGAATCACTCAATCTCAATTTGAATATTCCTAAATCCTATTACCAATTCAAACTATTCAATTGATTCCTTGCAAATACAAATACAATTCAAATACATCCATTTGAATTATCACACATTTCATTTACAAATTCTAATACATCTTTTGCAATTCAAATACACAAATATCTTTCACCATCTCTCCCTCTCTCAGATCTTTCCCTCTCTCTCTGTTCTTCTCATGCCCATCCCCTCCCTCTGTGCTCTCTCTCTTCCTCTGATCTTTTCACCACCATGCCCCATGCCCTCACTGATCTTTTCGTCTGGATGGCAACAGCCATTTGCTCTCCTCCCTCTTGCCTTCACCTGCAAGCCATCCTCCACACCGAACAACTACATACATACACTCCAGCCTACACAACACAACAGCAGCAGCTCTCCGTTGCTTCTCCTCTTCCTGCAAGCATACACACACGCAGGCATACACATCACAGCACAAGCACAGCCGCCCACGAGCTCCTCCGGCGCCGTTCTCTCCTCTTCGCGCCATGTTGCAGTTCCCACGTGCTCGTCGTCCCATGCCGGCCTTCGTTGTTCCTCTCCGCCGCCGTGACCTCCTCCTGCGTGCGCCGCCCGTGCCGGTGAGCCCCTCTCCTTTCCCTGCCCTCCTCTGTTCGGCACCGCCGCCCAGCGCAGCCGCCGTGCGCGCCACACTCCTGGTCGCGCCGCGTCGTGCCGCCTCCGACCCGCGCCGTCGCGCCGCGCAGCCCGACCGCCCAGTCCACCGCGTAGCCGGCCACCCCTCCCCGTTGTGCGCGCCATCGTCGTGCAAGCATAGCCGCCGCTCGGCCCACGCCGCGTCAAGCCGTCCTGGCCGCTGCCGCACGCGCGCCGCCGCCCTCTGTGCCGCGCTGCGCACAGCCGCCGCCTGCGTGCGCCGTGCCGCCTGGCCGCCGCGCCGTCCCCGCCGGTCACCGCCTCCCTCCGCTCCCCTTCTCCCTCCGGCGCTGCCCGCTTCCCCGGCCGAGAACCCCGTCGGCCCTCTCTCCGGCGCCGCCTGCTTCGCCCGGCCGGTGCCTGTCCTCCCTTCCCTCTCCCTCTCCACCGCCGGGAAGCTCCGCCCCTCCTCCGCCGGCCAGCTCCGCCGCCGATCTTCTCTCCCTCCGGCGAGTTCCGCCCTCACATCTCCGGCCTCCTTCTCTCTCTCCGGCTCCCAGCTCCGGCGCTGCCGTCTCTTTTCTCCCCGGCGCCACTCTCTCTTCTCTCCCTTTCTTTCCTCTACGCCGCACGCACGGGAAAAATCCCCAGCCGGAGCCGGCCGTGCCTTATCCTTCCCCCCTCCCACCTCTCTCACGCCGACACGTGGGCCCCAGTGGCCGGGCAATCTCCCCGGTCCACACGTTCGGTCCATGGTGGACTAGCCACATGAGCCACCTCCGGTCCACCAAAAGCCACAGACCAAGTCCACAAATCCGGTCTACGGTGAACCACCCTCAAGGCCGACCACGGTTCACAGATCCATAGACCCAGTCCACGAAATAGTGCTCCCTCTCTTTTTCCAGGAATTATCCTTTTCGGTAAATCTTCCTACGTCCGTAATTCATCCGTTTCAACTCCGATTTCAGCGATTCTTTCGCCAATGTTCCTATAAAATCATAATCTACCTCCATGCCAAATCTTGTAAATTTTGGAGTTCGTTTATTTTCTCATCCGGTATTTAATTCGTGTCGTCGTGTTTAATCTAGATTTAGATTTTCTTCTTTAATAAATAAAGTCGAGTTTAGATAATTCCATAAATGTGTTTGAGATATAATCATATTTAAGTTGCTTATATTAATCTCGCTTAAGTGTAGGTTAATCATCATATGAGTTAAAGGGGTAGGTTTTAGGTTAATCTTTTAATCAATGTTGCAATGTATTGTTATTTCATGTGATATTTCATGTGATGGCTTACAATTAATCTTAGCTCAATTAAGGTAATCAATTAACCCGTGTAAATAATAGATAAATAGATATTAGTCATTAGAATGTGATAGAATAATTTAACATTGGTAATTAATTAATTGAATAACCTTTTGATAATTAATTAATTAGATTCAAAGGATAGATTAACCTAATTAATTAATTGCTTGTATGCTTTTATGATAGCAATAAAATATAACTTAATTAGTGTGGCAATTAAACAACACTAAGTAATTAAGATTAGTTGCCGATTAACCATGTTTAGTGCTATAGATTAACGTATTTAATCTCCACACTTAAGCACTAATAATCGTCTAGAGTTATACTTATGTATATATGTATACATACTCGTATACATATAAACGTAAGTATTACACATATGTTATGTCGATATACGTGCACTCATCTACACGTAGAATCTCTAGCTGTCGTCCTTCGACAGTTAATCTAATAAGAGTTTACCTAGTTAATCGTGATTTGTTCAGGTTTTCTCTTAAGTTGATAAAACAACTAGGTTAATAGCTTAGCCTAGCTTCGCTAGATTATCCCGTTATTCTCTGTGTACTAGCTTCGTGTTGCTTAGAGTTATCGATCGTCTTTCGCTAGGTTTAGCTTTCGTCGTTTTCTTCGTCGTTCTTCTTCCGCTTTGATATTTCATTTGGTTTTGTTCTGGTGTTCAATTGCTTAGTCGTTGTGTGCTTTTTGTCGTTAATCTGCGTAGACTCGAAGTCAAGGTTCTAAGCAAGAACGCGAGGAAGGAACTGAAGGCAAGGTCCAACGATGAAGAAGAATCCCGGGAAACTCAAGATACAAGACCAATCGTGAAGTGACCCTTCAAGAAGGCAAGTCCTATTTCCTTGATCATATTGAACCTATGTTTTCGAATAATATACATGATCAACTAAAATCGGACTTATTATCGCATGTGCTATATATTGCATTTCCTTCAAACTACTTGTAGTAGTTAACCCTATCAACACTGCCATGCCATACATGTCATCATCCAGAATACATATCACCCTAGGAATACCTGTTGTTAAATATATTAACGATGGACGACGTCTTGATATCTAGCATGCTTAGGATTGAATACATCTCCTCTGAGATGTCGCTTTTAAAATACGTCTCCTCGGAGATATTGCTTTTAAAACACTTCTCTTAGAGACCAATTTGCTATTATCAACAATAACTCATATACCATGATTCCTTGATGGTTGTGAATTCCGTGATGGTCGAGAAATCCTTGATGTCATGTGGGACATGGAAGGTGATGTGTAAAAATGGGTGAAAACTGTTTTGGCGCGGGCAGGTAGAGTGATCCTCCGGGGAGGATGCTCATGGGGGCTTGAGTTACATGATGGTATTCATTGCCCATGAAGATGCCTAGCCCGGCCGCTTAAGGACCGAGTCTTGCGCCGTCATGCTTAGTCACCCCGTGCAACCATGCGTCCTGTATGGGCAGGACTTGATTTTCCTTCACTAGACTGAGTTGGGCATCATACCAGGAGGCTGAGAGCAACGAGCAGCCAGGGGTCTATCTGTCCCGCTGTTTGGAGGTTCAGGGACCGGCTTAGGCTTAAAAATGGAGGCTGGCCTTCGGAACATGCAGCTCTGGAACTTGGCGTGTCTCGTGGAAAAGCCCGGCAGGAAAGGTGTTTGGAGAGTCTCGGTATGATTCGCTCCTCCGCTTGCAACGGTTGGAGGCTGAGCATATCGTATGGGTAAAGCTGTACAACCTCTGCAGAGTGTAAACCTATTCGAATAGCCGTGTCCACGGTCATGGACATGCAAAGCATTGACCTCACTTGAATAGACTCCGGGTGCGTGCATCTTGATGTGTGAGTGTGTGGACTAGATGTCCGTGTGATGTGGTTCCTGGCTCGATCCGCCAGAAGCTGTGTGGTACTAGAGGTACACCAGATGTGATAAAAGGGACTGCGGAGTGAGGTATAGCCCCTCCCAGGACTGAAAACCCCCAGATACAACTTGTTACCAGGTCACCTTCTAATACGTTGGGGACTTGAGGTGATACTCAGTACCAACAGAAGATATCTGCCTTTGTTTTCAAAAGCTTTGTTACATTTATTTCAAAAAGGTTAACAATGGAGAATATAACTGGATACCTGCATAAAACCTGCTTTACGCTTAAAACTATGCCGTAAAGCCTTATCCTTGAAATATTCATTATGCATCTATCAACCCCTTTGAAGTAGTATAGGACTTGTTGAGTACCTTCCGTACTCAGTCTTGTTGCTTTCAGATTGTTGAGTTGGAGATCAACCTCAACCCAGATGAATTCGAAGAGAAGAAGTCTAAGGTCGCGTCCGCACCCGAGTTGCCTGTGGCATTGGGTTGCATCGTCGTTTCGCTCCGCTGCGCTGTAGGCTCTTCTGCCTGGCTGGTCTGCTGTGGATTCTTGTCCATCAGACCATCTTTTCTCTTTTCAGGTATTTATTTTACTTATTTGTATTCGAAGTATGTATTTGATATCATTCTGTTGAATTCTGTGCGTCTCAGCTACTTGATCCAGGGACTGATACAGGAGGCACAGGGGAACCCGGGATCGGGGTCCTGACAGGCATGGTATCAGAGCCGTACTTGGCTGTAGGTCGTAACCTTAGCATGGACGTTACTTATACTTTAGTTTTATACAAAATATTGAAAGGAAAACTTTTCTTGCTTTATTTACATCTTATTGATCTTACCTTACCTTGGCACTCTGTTGCGAAACTTGTTGATTCCTCTTTACTCACCTATTCTCAAAACTTAACGTGGAGAACACTGACAAGATTAAGGCTTACACAAGGAGTTGTGTTAAGCATGAAACCTAAACCCTATTCTGTATCGTATTGTAGTAACAAAAAATTAATTGTGAGTGTTCGCGTTGTAGTGTTGGTTCTTATTGGATGTTCGTTGCGTGTTTTCTTGGTTGTGTGCTTTTGTTACACATTTATAAAAATTGAATCTGAACTCATCTTATGCTTGCTACCTTATCCCCGAAGAACAAGAAGCTATCAGATATATCATCAGAGAAATCAAGCGAAGATGATCAACACCTAGAGCTTAAAACCCAAGCCACAGAACTAAAAGCTATAAGTAGCCCATCCACAAAGTCTGTACCCGACAACAACAATCAGACAGACGACAATATCAAACCAAGTGAAAAAGACACTCAAGACAACGAAAGCAATCTAGAAATACAGAAAGTCTCTAAAGGACATAAATTGAATAAGGAACGAGAAAATCCAGATAACAGGAATGAACATCGCATGTCACTAGCACCTATTGCTGGAGATCTTCTCGCAATAATGGCTAACCAAATCCAACTGAAGCAAATTATTGCTCAAGAACTTAGTAACATCAGTCAAGCTCTTGATATAGGGAATGTTGACCAAGACCATTGAAACACCAAGAAGAAAAAAATCTAGACTCAGTCAACGTCAGAAGGCTAGTTACAAGAGATGAAAGTTAGAAGATCAACATTCTATGCAGAATAAAGCCCCATGATCCACCTCAAATCAAGCAAATCCAGTTTTCCGCAACCAAGATAGTGTGAAAACTTGTGATAGAAAGGAACTTTGAAGACACCAAACCCCAATGAGATCTACTTCTTATATAAGCAACTCGAGCAATTCATAGCAAGTAGTCCAGTAGTGACTCAGTACAAACATCAAAAGCACCCAGAAGATTTGTAAAATTGCCAGTAACCAGGACATTTTACAAGGAATTGTCCCTATAAGTAACTAATTGTTACGTCAGTCTACATCATCAAAGTATTACATCAACAATCGGAACGGCTGTTGAAAATCATGTAGACCCTTGGAAAGGATTCCCATAATCGAAAATCCAGAAATCGATGGATATCAGTCCCAATGGATACTCCCGCTAGTTCAACTTGGGATATTGTTTAGCTTTACCTTGGAGTTGTTCTTTTGTTCACCTTTCGGAGAGTATCTCCTATCATGGAAACTCCGATAGCTATGAAAGTCTTTTGAGATCCGTGTATTCGGAACAAGTATCAGAGATATCTTTTGGAAAACCATTATGTCGGAATCCATTAAAGTGGGGTAGTATCTTTAGCCAACCCTACGGCACTGGAAAGAAATGACAAGTTATAATCTTGGAATTAAGCATTTTACCTTCAGTAAGGCGATACAACCTCTGAAAATTGGAAGTTTACCTCGGTAACCTCATAAAAGATTGAAGAAAAATCTTGACATTAATAGACTAACACCAAAACTTACAGAAGTTTGCAAGTTTTCTCCTAAAATAAAGTACTTATAGTATGGAGATGACCATAACCGGAATTACTCCTGGATAAAACTGGATGAACGACCCGATAGCCAGAAGACCCTATTGGATAACCATAAAGGAATCTACCTATGTTGTATCATAAAGGAACGAAGAAATTAATCAACAGTCTTGGACTGAGAAATTTTAAAGGCTTAAACTATGTTTTGGAGCAACATCAGTTTAGTGAGAACTGCAACCAAAACTCAATAGAAGACAAAGTGACAATCCATGAATGGACAAATGACTATAGAGTCGCATACTCTGTGAGACATCCGTAGTCAGAACCACTTTAAGTGGGGTAGCCCCACTTTGACTCAGAAAGTTATCATTTAAGAATACATACACAAGTATGTGTTGGAATCAAGTATGATTACCATACAAGGACTAGTGAACCACCGTTGATTGGTAGAGATTATGAAATTAGAACCCAAGAGTTATTGATATATCTAATGGATAAAAAGAAAATCATCGATAGAATTTCAGTGAATACGAGACAACCCATAGATAATCAAAGTTATCAGTAAGATTATATATGATAATATTGATATTTTGAAGGGAATAACACCTAAAGTTGGATGACCCCATGATTTATCACTGGACAAAAATTGATTATTAGATATCAAGCATAGTTGATTAAGCGGATATACTCGGAATAAAGTCATGAGATTGGAAACACTGGAATCACTTGGAGTTATGACAATATTCAGTGAAAACCTATAAGAAATGGTACGATTTGATAAAATAAGTTTACTAATGACAGAGTAGTTCAGAAATGAAAGATAACCTAGGTTAGCGTTATATTGAAATATATTGGATATGATAAATTGTCTAGCCAAAAGAGATAATAGTTACGTTCGACAAGTATCACGAAGTTTTCAACGTAAATGTTGAAGTAACAGTTGATCAAGAAGAAGATCCGATAGAAGATAGTAATTCTCTAATCCCTTCTTAAAACCCTCCGAATCTCGGGGTCGAGATTCACTTTAAGTGGGGTAGAGTTGTAACACCCTGAATTTTAGCATATAAAAATATAGCCAAAATTCGCTCTAAATTAAAACTTTTTCTAATTATTAAACCAGTATAAAATCAAGGTTATATATATTTGATGTATATACTTGTATGTACATATTCAAATATATTATTCTGGCTAAGTATTCCAAAGATCACTAAGTTAATTTCTAAATTAATCGTTGCATAAATTGAGCATATGCATTTTGGTTTATTGTTCTTATGATTCTTTGTGTGGCGATTCGAGTGTTGAATGCTTCTCAGTACGAATCTATTCTAGTTCTTCTCGGTAATTTCCTAATCCAAATCAATTCGTAAAGATCGAGCTTCCAATCCAGCTAAAATCTATAACTCAATTATTCCATTGAATTATCCCCAAGTAGCTTTGGTCAACTCGAATTTGAATGTCTCTAAAGTTTGAATCCCAATCTTGATTCAATTTTTTCGAAATCTATTGAATTCAATTCTCCTAAATTCAAACATTCCTCAAATCCCGAAGCTTCAAGTATGAATCTTTCTCCTAATTCAAATACCTTTATTTGAATTATGCCAAACTCCATTTCAAATCCAAATTCGATTACTCTTTTTTTTAATCAATCTCAAATCCGGATTCATCAATCATTATCGATTTCATACCCGCATGCAATTCGAATAATTCGTGTTATATTCAATTCATGCCAAGTTCAATCATTCGCAATTTCAACTCAATTCTATTCAATTGCATTCAAATTGAATCACTCAATCTCAATTTGAATATTCCTAAATCCTATTACCAATTCAAACTATTCAATTGATTCCTTGCAAATACAAATACAATTCAAATACATCCATTTGAATTATCACACATTTCATTTACAAATTCTAATACATCTTTTGCAATTCAAATACACAAATATCTTTCACCATCTCTCCCTCTCTCAGATCTTTCCCTCTCTCTCTGTTCTTCTCATGCCCATCCCCTCCCTCTGTGCTCTCTCTCTTCCTCTGATCTTTTCACCACCATGCCCCATGCCCTCACTGATCTTTTCGTCTGGATGGCAACAGCCATTTGCTCTCCTCCCTCTTGCCTTCACCTGCAAGCCATCCTCCACACCGAACAACTACATACATACACTCCAGCCTACACAACACAACAGCAGCAGCTCTCCGTTGCTTCTCCTCTTCCTGCAAGCATACACACACGCAGGCATACACATCACAGCACAAGCACAGCCGCCCACGAGCTCCTCCGGCGCCGTTCTCTCCTCTTCGCGCCATGTTGCAGTTCCCACGTGCTCGTCGTCCCATGCCGGCCTTCGTTGTTCCTCTCCGCCGCCGTGACCTCCTCCTGCGTGCGCCGCCCGTGCCGGTGAGCCCCTCTCCTTTCCCTGCCCTCCTCTGTTCGGCACCGCCGCCCAGCGCAGCCGCCGTGCGCGCCACACTCCTGGTCGCGCCGCGTCGTGCCGCCTCCGACCCGCGCCGTCGCGCCGCGCAGCCCGACCGCCCAGTCCACCGCGTAGCCGGCCACCCCTCCCCGTTGTGCGCGCCATCGTCGTGCAAGCATAGCCGCCGCTCGGCCCACGCCGCGTCAAGCCGTCCTGGCCGCTGCCGCACGCGCGCCGCCGCCCTCTGTGCCGCGCTGCGCACAGCCGCCGCCTGCGTGCGCCGTGCCGCCTGGCCGCCGCGCCGTCCCCGCCGGTCACCGCCTCCCTCCGCTCCCCTTCTCCCTCCGGCGCTGCCCGCTTCCCCGGCCGAGAACCCCGTCGGCCCTCTCTCCGGCGCCGCCTGCTTCGCCCGGCCGGTGCCTGTCCTCCCTTCCCTCTCCCTCTCCACCGCCGGGAAGCTCCGCCCCTCCTCCGCCGGCCAGCTCCGCCGCCGATCTTCTCTCCCTCCGGCGAGTTCCGCCCTCACATCTCCGGCCTCCTTCTCTCTCTCCGGCTCCCAGCTCCGGCGCTGCCGTCTCTTTTCTCCCCGGCGCCACTCTCTCTTCTCTCCCTTTCTTTCCTCTACGCCGCACGCACGGGAAAAATCCCCAGCCGGAGCCGGCCGTGCCTTATCCTTCCCCCCTCCCACCTCTCTCACGCCGACACGTGGGCCCCAGTGGCCGGGCAATCTCCCCGGTCCACACGTTCGGTCCATGGTGGACTAGCCACATGAGCCACCTCCGGTCCACCAAAAGCCACAGACCAAGTCCACAAATCCGGTCTACGGTGAACCACCCTCAAGGCCGACCACGGTTCACAGATCCATAGACCCAGTCCACGAAATAGTGCTCCCTCTCTTTTTCCAGGAATTATCCTTTTCGGTAAATCTTCCTACGTCCGTAATTCATCCGTTTCAACTCCGATTTCAGCGATTCTTTCGCCAATGTTCCTATAAAATCATAATCTACCTCCATGCCAAATCTTGTAAATTTTGGAGTTCGTTTATTTTCTCATCCGGTATTTAATTCGTGTCGTCGTGTTTAATCTAGATTTAGATTTTCTTCTTTAATAAATAAAGTCGAGTTTAGATAATTCCATAAATGTGTTTGAGATATAATCATATTTAAGTTGCTTATATTAATCTCGCTTAAGTGTAGGTTAATCATCATATGAGTTAAAGGGGTAGGTTTTAGGTTAATCTTTTAATCAATGTTGCAATGTATTGTTATTTCATGTGATATTTCATGTGATGGCTTACAATTAATCTTAGCTCAATTAAGGTAATCAATTAACCCGTGTAAATAATAGATAAATAGATATTAGTCATTAGAATGTGATAGAATAATTTAACATTGGTAATTAATTAATTGAATAACCTTTTGATAATTAATTAATTAGATTCAAAGGATAGATTAACCTAATTAATTAATTGCTTGTATGCTTTTATGATAGCAATAAAATATAACTTAATTAGTGTGGCAATTAAACAACACTAAGTAATTAAGATTAGTTGCCGATTAACCATGTTTAGTGCTATAGATTAACGTATTTAATCTCCACACTTAAGCACTAATAATCGTCTAGAGTTATACTTATGTATATATGTATACATACTCGTATACATATAAACGTAAGTATTACACATATGTTATGTCGATATACGTGCACTCATCTACACGTAGAATCTCTAGCTGTCGTCCTTCGACAGTTAATCTAATAAGAGTTTACCTAGTTAATCGTGATTTGTTCAGGTTTTCTCTTAAGTTGATAAAACAACTAGGTTAATAGCTTAGCCTAGCTTCGCTAGATTATCCCGTTATTCTCTGTGTACTAGCTTCGTGTTGCTTAGAGTTATCGATCGTCTTTCGCTAGGTTTAGCTTTCGTCGTTTTCTTCGTCGTTCTTCTTCCGCTTTGATATTTCATTTGGTTTTGTTCTGGTGTTCAATTGCTTAGTCGTTGTGTGCTTTTTGTCGTTAATCTGCGTAGACTCGAAGTCAAGGTTCTAAGCAAGAACGCGAGGAAGGAACTGAAGGCAAGGTCCAACGATGAAGAAGAATCCCGGGAAACTCAAGATACAAGACCAATCGTGAAGTGACCCTTCAAGAAGGCAAGTCCTATTTCCTTGATCATATTGAACCTATGTTTTCGAATAATATACATGATCAACTAAAATCGGACTTATTATCGCATGTGCTATATATTGCATTTCCTTCAAACTACTTGTAGTAGTTAACCCTATCAACACTGCCATGCCATACATGTCATCATCCAGAATACATATCACCCTAGGAATACCTGTTGTTAAATATATTAACGATGGACGACGTCTTGATATCTAGCATGCTTAGGATTGAATACATCTCCTCTGAGATGTCGCTTTTAAAATACGTCTCCTCGGAGATATTGCTTTTAAAACACTTCTCTTAGAGACCAATTTGCTATTATCAACAATAACTCATATACCATGATTCCTTGATGGTTGTGAATTCCGTGATGGTCGAGAAATCCTTGATGTCATGTGGGACATGGAAGGTGATGTGTAAAAATGGGTGAAAACTGTTTTGGCGCGGGCAGGTAGAGTGATCCTCCGGGGAGGATGCTCATGGGGGCTTGAGTTACATGATGGTATTCATTGCCCATGAAGATGCCTAGCCCGGCCGCTTAAGGACCGAGTCTTGCGCCGTCATGCTTAGTCACCCCGTGCAACCATGCGTCCTGTATGGGCAGGACTTGATTTTCCTTCACTAGACTGAGTTGGGCATCATACCAGGAGGCTGAGAGCAACGAGCAGCCAGGGGTCTATCTGTCCCGCTGTTTGGAGGTTCAGGGACCGGCTTAGGCTTAAAAATGGAGGCTGGCCTTCGGAACATGCAGCTCTGGAACTTGGCGTGTCTCGTGGAAAAGCCCGGCAGGAAAGGTGTTTGGAGAGTCTCGGTATGATTCGCTCCTCCGCTTGCAACGGTTGGAGGCTGAGCATATCGTATGGGTAAAGCTGTACAACCTCTGCAGAGTGTAAACCTATTCGAATAGCCGTGTCCACGGTCATGGACATGCAAAGCATTGACCTCACTTGAATAGACTCCGGGTGCGTGCATCTTGATGTGTGAGTGTGTGGACTAGATGTCCGTGTGATGTGGTTCCTGGCTCGATCCGCCAGAAGCTGTGTGGTACTAGAGGTACACCAGATGTGATAAAAGGGACTGCGGAGTGAGGTATAGCCCCTCCCAGGACTGAAAACCCCCAGATACAACTTGTTACCAGGTCACCTTCTAATACGTTGGGGACTTGAGGTGATACTCAGTACCAACAGAAGATATCTGCCTTTGTTTTCAAAAGCTTTGTTACATTTATTTCAAAAAGGTTAACAATGGAGAATATAACTGGATACCTGCATAAAACCTGCTTTACGCTTAAAACTATGCCGTAAAGCCTTATCCTTGAAATATTCATTATGCATCTATCAACCCCTTTGAAGTAGTATAGGACTTGTTGAGTACCTTCCGTACTCAGTCTTGTTGCTTTCAGATTGTTGAGTTGGAGATCAACCTCAACCCAGATGAATTCGAAGAGAAGAAGTCTAAGGTCGCGTCCGCACCCGAGTTGCCTGTGGCATTGGGTTGCATCGTCGTTTCGCTCCGCTGCGCTGTAGGCTCTTCTGCCTGGCTGGTCTGCTGTGGATTCTTGTCCATCAGACCATCTTTTCTCTTTTCAGGTATTTATTTTACTTATTTGTATTCGAAGTATGTATTTGATATCATTCTGTTGAATTCTGTGCGTCTCAGCTACTTGATCCAGGGACTGATACAGGAGGCACAGGGGAACCCGGGATCGGGGTCCTGACAGGCATGGTATCAGAGCCGTACTTGGCTGTAGGTCGTAACCTTAGCATGGACGTTACTTATACTTTAGTTTTATACAAAATATTGAAAGGAAAACTTTTCTTGCTTTATTTACATCTTATTGATCTTACCTTACCTTGGCACTCTGTTGCGAAACTTGTTGATTCCTCTTTACTCACCTATTCTCAAAACTTAACGTGGAGAACACTGACAAGATTAAGGCTTACACAAGGAGTTGTGTTAAGCATGAAACCTAAACCCTATTCTGTATCGTATTGTAGTAACAAAAAATTAATTGTGAGTGTTCGCGTTGTAGTGTTGGTTCTTATTGGATGTTCGTTGCGTGTTTTCTTGGTTGTGTGCTTTTGTTACACATTTATAAAAATTGAATCTGAACTCATCTTATGCTTGCTACCTTATCCCCGAAGAACAAGAAGCTATCAGATATATCATCAGAGAAATCAAGCGAAGATGATCAACACCTAGAGCTTAAAACCCAAGCCACAGAACTAAAAGCTATAAGTAGCCCATCCACAAAGTCTGTACCCGACAACAACAATCAGACAGACGACAATATCAAACCAAGTGAAAAAGACACTCAAGACAACGAAAGCAATCTAGAAATACAGAAAGTCTCTAAAGGACATAAATTGAATAAGGAACGAGAAAATCCAGATAACAGGAATGAACATCGCATGTCACTAGCACCTATTGCTGGAGATCTTCTCGCAATAATGGCTAACCAAATCCAACTGAAGCAAATTATTGCTCAAGAACTTAGTAACATCAGTCAAGCTCTTGATATAGGGAATGTTGACCAAGACCATTGAAACACCAAGAAGAAAAAAATCTAGACTCAGTCAACGTCAGAAGGCTAGTTACAAGAGATGAAAGTTAGAAGATCAACATTCTATGCAGAATAAAGCCCCATGATCCACCTCAAATCAAGCAAATCCAGTTTTCCGCAACCAAGATAGTGTGAAAACTTGTGATAGAAAGGAACTTTGAAGACACCAAACCCCAATGAGATCTACTTCTTATATAAGCAACTCGAGCAATTCATAGCAAGTAGTCCAGTAGTGACTCAGTACAAACATCAAAAGCACCCAGAAGATTTGTAAAATTGCCAGTAACCAGGACATTTTACAAGGAATTGTCCCTATAAGTAACTAATTGTTACGTCAGTCTACATCATCAAAGTATTACATCAACAATCGGAACGGCTGTTGAAAATCATGTAGACCCTTGGAAAGGATTCCCATAATCGAAAATCCAGAAATCGATGGATATCAGTCCCAATGGATACTCCCGCTAGTTCAACTTGGGATATTGTTTAGCTTTACCTTGGAGTTGTTCTTTTGTTCACCTTTCGGAGAGTATCTCCTATCATGGAAACTCCGATAGCTATGAAAGTCTTTTGAGATCCGTGTATTCGGAACAAGTATCAGAGATATCTTTTGGAAAACCATTATGTCGGAATCCATTAAAGTGGGGTAGTATCTTTAGCCAACCCTACGGCACTGGAAAGAAATGACAAGTTATAATCTTGGAATTAAGCATTTTACCTTCAGTAAGGCGATACAACCTCTGAAAATTGGAAGTTTACCTCGGTAACCTCATAAAAGATTGAAGAAAAATCTTGACATTAATAGACTAACACCAAAACTTACAGAAGTTTGCAAGTTTTCTCCTAAAATAAAGTACTTATAGTATGGAGATGACCATAACCGGAATTACTCCTGGATAAAACTGGATGAACGACCCGATAGCCAGAAGACCCTATTGGATAACCATAAAGGAATCTACCTATGTTGTATCATAAAGGAACGAAGAAATTAATCAACAGTCTTGGACTGAGAAATTTTAAAGGCTTAAACTATGTTTTGGAGCAACATCAGTTTAGTGAGAACTGCAACCAAAACTCAATAGAAGACAAAGTGACAATCCATGAATGGACAAATGACTATAGAGTCGCATACTCTGTGAGACATCCGTAGTCAGAACCACTTTAAGTGGGGTAGCCCCACTTTGACTCAGAAAGTTATCATTTAAGAATACATACACAAGTATGTGTTGGAATCAAGTATGATTACCATACAAGGACTAGTGAACCACCGTTGATTGGTAGAGATTATGAAATTAGAACCCAAGAGTTATTGATATATCTAATGGATAAAAAGAAAATCATCGATAGAATTTCAGTGAATACGAGACAACCCATAGATAATCAAAGTTATCAGTAAGATTATATATGATAATATTGATATTTTGAAGGGAATAACACCTAAAGTTGGATGACCCCATGATTTATCACTGGACAAAAATTGATTATTAGATATCAAGCATAGTTGATTAAGCGGATATACTCGGAATAAAGTCATGAGATTGGAAACACTGGAATCACTTGGAGTTATGACAATATTCAGTGAAAACCTATAAGAAATGGTACGATTTGATAAAATAAGTTTACTAATGACAGAGTAGTTCAGAAATGAAAGATAACCTAGGTTAGCGTTATATTGAAATATATTGGATATGATAAATTGTCTAGCCAAAAGAGATAATAGTTACGTTCGACAAGTATCACGAAGTTTTCAACGTAAATGTTGAAGTAACAGTTGATCAAGAAGAAGATCCGATAGAAGATAGTAATTCTCTAATCCCTTCTTAAAACCCTCCGAATCTCGGGGTCGAGATTCACTTTAAGTGGGGTAGAGTTGTAACACCCTGAATTTTAGCATATAAAAATATAGCCAAAATTCGCTCTAAATTAAAACTTTTTCTAATTATTAAACCAGTATAAAATCAAGGTTATATATATTTGATGTATATACTTGTATGTACATATTCAAATATATTATTCTGGCTAAGTATTCCAAAGATCACTAAGTTAATTTCTAAATTAATCGTTGCATAAATTGAGCATATGCATTTTGGTTTATTGTTCTTATGATTCTTTGTGTGGCGATTCGAGTGTTGAATGCTTCTCAGTACGAATCTATTCTAGTTCTTCTCGGTAATTTCCTAATCCAAATCAATTCGTAAAGATCGAGCTTCCAATCCAGCTAAAATCTATAACTCAATTATTCCATTGAATTATCCCCAAGTAGCTTTGGTCAACTCGAATTTGAATGTCTCTAAAGTTTGAATCCCAATCTTGATTCAATTTTTTCGAAATCTATTGAATTCAATTCTCCTAAATTCAAACATTCCTCAAATCCCGAAGCTTCAAGTATGAATCTTTCTCCTAATTCAAATACCTTTATTTGAATTATGCCAAACTCCATTTCAAATCCAAATTCGATTACTCTTTTTTTTAATCAATCTCAAATCCGGATTCATCAATCATTATCGATTTCATACCCGCATGCAATTCGAATAATTCGTGTTATATTCAATTCATGCCAAGTTCAATCATTCGCAATTTCAACTCAATTCTATTCAATTGCATTCAAATTGAATCACTCAATCTCAATTTGAATATTCCTAAATCCTATTACCAATTCAAACTATTCAATTGATTCCTTGCAAATACAAATACAATTCAAATACATCCATTTGAATTATCACACATTTCATTTACAAATTCTAATACATCTTTTGCAATTCAAATACACAAATATCTTTCACCATCTCTCCCTCTCTCAGATCTTTCCCTCTCTCTCTGTTCTTCTCATGCCCATCCCCTCCCTCTGTGCTCTCTCTCTTCCTCTGATCTTTTCACCACCATGCCCCATGCCCTCACTGATCTTTTCGTCTGGATGGCAACAGCCATTTGCTCTCCTCCCTCTTGCCTTCACCTGCAAGCCATCCTCCACACCGAACAACTACATACATACACTCCAGCCTACACAACACAACAGCAGCAGCTCTCCGTTGCTTCTCCTCTTCCTGCAAGCATACACACACGCAGGCATACACATCACAGCACAAGCACAGCCGCCCACGAGCTCCTCCGGCGCCGTTCTCTCCTCTTCGCGCCATGTTGCAGTTCCCACGTGCTCGTCGTCCCATGCCGGCCTTCGTTGTTCCTCTCCGCCGCCGTGACCTCCTCCTGCGTGCGCCGCCCGTGCCGGTGAGCCCCTCTCCTTTCCCTGCCCTCCTCTGTTCGGCACCGCCGCCCAGCGCAGCCGCCGTGCGCGCCACACTCCTGGTCGCGCCGCGTCGTGCCGCCTCCGACCCGCGCCGTCGCGCCGCGCAGCCCGACCGCCCAGTCCACCGCGTAGCCGGCCACCCCTCCCCGTTGTGCGCGCCATCGTCGTGCAAGCATAGCCGCCGCTCGGCCCACGCCGCGTCAAGCCGTCCTGGCCGCTGCCGCACGCGCGCCGCCGCCCTCTGTGCCGCGCTGCGCACAGCCGCCGCCTGCGTGCGCCGTGCCGCCTGGCCGCCGCGCCGTCCCCGCCGGTCACCGCCTCCCTCCGCTCCCCTTCTCCCTCCGGCGCTGCCCGCTTCCCCGGCCGAGAACCCCGTCGGCCCTCTCTCCGGCGCCGCCTGCTTCGCCCGGCCGGTGCCTGTCCTCCCTTCCCTCTCCCTCTCCACCGCCGGGAAGCTCCGCCCCTCCTCTGCCGGCCAGCTCCGCCGCCGATCTTCTCTCCCTCCGGCGAGTTCCGCCCTCACATCTCCGGCCTCCTTCTCTCTCTCCGGCTCCCAGCTCCGGCGCTGCCGTCTCTTTTCTCCCCGGCGCCACTCTCTCTTCTCTCCCTTTCTTTCCTCTACGCCGCACGCACGGGAAAAATCCCCAGCCGGAGCCGGCCGTGCCTTATCCTTCCCCCCTCCCACCTCTCTCACGCCGACACGTGGGCCCCAGTGGCCGGGCAATCTCCCCGGTCCACACGTTCGGTCCATGGTGGACTAGCCACATGAGCCACCTCCGGTCCACCAAAAGCCACAGACCAAGTCCACAAATCCGGTCTACGGTGAACCACCCTCAAGGCCGACCACGGTTCACAGATCCATAGACCCAGTCCACGAAATAGTGCTCCCTCTCTTTTTCCAGGAATTATCCTTTTCGGTAAATCTTCCTACGTCCGTAATTCATCCGTTTCAACTCCGATTTCAGCGATTCTTTCGCCAATGTTCCTATAAAATCATAATCTACCTCCATGCCAAATCTTGTAAATTTTGGAGTTCGTTTATTTTCTCATCCGGTATTTAATTCGTGTCGTCGTGTTTAATCTAGATTTAGATTTTCTTCTTTAATAAATAAAGTCGAGTTTAGATAATTCCATAAATGTGTTTGAGATATAATCATATTTAAGTTGCTTATATTAATCTCGCTTAAGTGTAGGTTAATCATCATATGAGTTAAAGGGGTAGGTTTTAGGTTAATCTTTTAATCAATGTTGCAATGTATTGTTATTTCATGTGATATTTCATGTGATGGCTTACAATTAATCTTAGCTCAATTAAGGTAATCAATTAACCCGTGTAAATAATAGATAAATAGATATTAGTCATTAGAATGTGATAGAATAATTTAACATTGGTAATTAATTAATTGAATAACCTTTTGATAATTAATTAATTAGATTCAAAGGATAGATTAACCTAATTAATTAATTGCTTGTATGCTTTTATGATAGCAATAAAATATAACTTAATTAGTGTGGCAATTAAACAACACTAAGTAATTAAGATTAGTTGCCGATTAACCATGTTTAGTGCTATAGATTAACGTATTTAATCTCCACACTTAAGCACTAATAATCGTCTAGAGTTATACTTATGTATATATGTATACATACTCGTATACATATAAACGTAAGTATTACACATATGTTATGTCGATATACGTGCACTCATCTACACGTAGAATCTCTAGCTGTCGTCCTTCGACAGTTAATCTAATAAGAGTTTACCTAGTTAATCGTGATTTGTTCAGGTTTTCTCTTAAGTTGATAAAACAACTAGGTTAATAGCTTAGCCTAGCTTCGCTAGATTATCCCGTTATTCTCTGTGTACTAGCTTCGTGTTGCTTAGAGTTATCGATCGTCTTTCGCTAGGTTTAGCTTTCGTCGTTTTCTTCGTCGTTCTTCTTCCGCTTTGATATTTCATTTGGTTTTGTTCTGGTGTTCAATTGCTTAGTCGTTGTGTGCTTTTTGTCGTTAATCTGCGTAGACTCGAAGTCAAGGTTCTAAGCAAGAACGCGAGGAAGGAACTGAAGGCAAGGTCCAACGATGAAGAAGAATCCCGGGAAACTCAAGATACAAGACCAATCGTGAAGTGACCCTTCAAGAAGGCAAGTCCTATTTCCTTGATCATATTGAACCTATGTTTTCGAATAATATACATGATCAACTAAAATCGGACTTATTATCGCATGTGCTATATATTGCATTTCCTTCAAACTACTTGTAGTAGTTAACCCTATCAACACTGCCATGCCATACATGTCATCATCCAGAATACATATCACCCTAGGAATACCTGTTGTTAAATATATTAACGATGGACGACGTCTTGATATCTAGCATGCTTAGGATTGAATACATCTCCTCTGAGATGTCGCTTTTAAAATACGTCTCCTCGGAGATATTGCTTTTAAAACACTTCTCTTAGAGACCAATTTGCTATTATCAACAATAACTCATATACCATGATTCCTTGATGGTTGTGAATTCCGTGATGGTCGAGAAATCCTTGATGTCATGTGGGACATGGAAGGTGATGTGTAAAAATGGGTGAAAACTGTTTTGGCGCGGGCAGGTAGAGTGATCCTCCGGGGAGGATGCTCATGGGGGCTTGAGTTACATGATGGTATTCATTGCCCATGAAGATGCCTAGCCCGGCCGCTTAAGGACCGAGTCTTGCGCCGTCATGCTTAGTCACCCCGTGCAACCATGCGTCCTGTATGGGCAGGACTTGATTTTCCTTCACTAGACTGAGTTGGGCATCATACCAGGAGGCTGAGAGCAACGAGCAGCCAGGGGTCTATCTGTCCCGCTGTTTGGAGGTTCAGGGACCGGCTTAGGCTTAAAAATGGAGGCTGGCCTTCGGAACATGCAGCTCTGGAACTTGGCGTGTCTCGTGGAAAAGCCCGGCAGGAAAGGTGTTTGGAGAGTCTCGGTATGATTCGCTCCTCCGCTTGCAACGGTTGGAGGCTGAGCATATCGTATGGGTAAAGCTGTACAACCTCTGCAGAGTGTAAACCTATTCGAATAGCCGTGTCCACGGTCATGGACATGCAAAGCATTGACCTCACTTGAATAGACTCCGGGTGCGTGCATCTTGATGTGTGAGTGTGTGGACTAGATGTCCGTGTGATGTGGTTCCTGGCTCGATCCGCCAGAAGCTGTGTGGTACTAGAGGTACACCAGATGTGACTGCGGAGTGAGGTATAGCCCCTCCCAGGACTGAAAACCCCCAGATACAACTTGTTACCAGGTCACCTTCTAATACGTTGGGGACTTGAGGTGATACTCAGTACCAACAGAAGATGTCTGCCTTTGTTTTCAAAAGCTTTGTTACATTTATTTCAAAAAGGTTAACAATGGAGAATATAACTGGATACCTGCATAAAACCTGCTTTACGCTTAAAACTATGCCGTAAAGCCTTATCCTTGAAATATTCATTATGCATCTATCAACCCCTTTGAAGTAGTATAGGACTTGTTGAGTACCTTCCGTACTCAATCTTGTTGCTTTCAGATTGTTGAGTTGGAGATCAACCTCAACCCAGATGAATTCGAAGAGAAGAAGTCTAAGGTCGCGTCCGCACCCGAGTTGCCTGTGGCATTGGGTTGCATCGTCGTTTCGCTCCGCTGCGCTGTAGGCTCTTCTGCCTGGCTGGTCTGCTGTGGATTCTTGTCCATCAGACCATCTTTTCTCTTTTCAGGTATTTATTTTACTTATTTGTATTCGAAGTATGTATTTGATATCATTCTGTTGAATTCTGTGCGTATCAGCTACTTGATCCAGGGACTGATACAGGAGGCACAGGGGAACCCGGGATCGGGGTCCTGACAGCTGTGATGAGTGTTTTAGATTAGAATCTGTCATGTGCGGAGTGTCCGCACATTTCTTCGGAGGATCCGCACTTGGACAGAAATTCAGGTTATTGTTGTGCTTATAATGTCATGCGCATCACGTTTATTTATGATCATACACACCTGCTATTGTTACACCCCACATATGCTATAATATAAGGGGAGTCTCCACACCATTATATGCAATTGGCATTTAAGGCCAAAATTTTTGAAGTTTATTAAAATACATATTTTTAGGGGGAGTTCTCTATATCATGAGGATTCAAAAGTTTTAACTATATATATCTTTTGTAAACTTTAATTGGGTTATCATCAAATACCAAAAAGAGAGATTGAAAGTGCTTCTAGACCCCCTAAGTGGGTTTTGATGATAATGACACAACAATTAAAGCACTAATGAGATTTATAAAATATGGACAGGTGTAATTTAATCATGTGAGAATTTGACACATGGTGAGCCTCTAAAAGGGAAAAAGGAAAGCGACACATGGATCTTATAGATTTAAATTATTTTATCCTTCGAAATTAAGTTTAGGATGATGTACTATTAAGTGGGATATGAAATTCACTTGGTTGCGTAGAAGCAGTGCTCAAAAGTGCTAACATACCTATGAGAGACATATTGTCACGTTCTAAAATCCGTAATTACATAATTAAGCATAAATATGCTTCTTAAGAATTATGTTTAATTTTGTTTTATAACTATAAAGTAATTCATTTAAAATCATTTGGATAAGAGAAAGAAATTTAGAGAGAAAAGAATAGAAATCGTATTGAAAATACCCCTTTTCTCCAACACGTGGGCCCCACAAGTGGCCCCACCATCCCAACCACCAAATAGAGCAGCACCACCTGCTCCCTCCCTCTCCTCCCTCACTCCCCATGCCCTCACTTGAGCAGCACAGCTGCTGCAGCTCACTCACTCTCACTCTCCCTCAAGCTCTCTCTCTCCTTAGATTTCTCTCTCTAGGAGTAAGATTAAGGTATGCATGTGGTATCTATGCGATCCTGAGCTCGTAAGCTATCCATCCCTCCAATTTTGTTGTCTTTTGATGTTTAGGGTTAAAACATGAGGAACACCGGATTTCTTCGTCTCCCAGGCGATTTCCTCCATTTCCTCTATCACCCGACGATCACCCAACTCCACAACCATATTGGGTAACTCCCTTAGGTTTTCCATGGCAAGAATACATGATTTGGTTGGTCGATTTTGAGTTTGGAGCTTAGGTTATGAAGTTATGGTGTTCTTGAGCTTTGTGGTGAATTAAAGGATTTGGATGAGTTTTGAGTTAGGAATCGAGTTGCTAGTTTAATGAGTGAGTTCTAGACCCTATGAACTATCCCAAACATATTTCCCTTTGACTTGGAGAGGCTCCCAAATCAAACTGGCCAATTTCTTACCCTCAAAATGGCTGTTCTGGAGCCACCCGGGGTATCCGGGCGACCCCAGCCGAAAATAAAAAAGAACCCCCTCCCGAAGGATCACCCAGAGTATCCGCTACCTGGAGTATCCGGATCAACCCAGAGTATCCGGGTAGTCCCAGTCGAAGATGACAGAGGAACCCCGCCTGGAGGGTCACATGGAGACTCCGGAACCCAGAGTGTCCGACCCAACCTGGATAATCTGGATTTGCTGTTCGTCAGACTTTTCCCTTTGTGCTGATAATTTGTAAAATTCATAATTAATTCATACGAGCTCCAAAATTATGAAACCAATTTTTTTGGTTTCATAATAACCTACTCTACCTATTAAAATGTTCCCAAACATTAAATAGTTAATTAAATTTCTAAGATTAATTAATTAGGTTGAGGCTTCATTAATTCACCATTAATTCTCTATAAGTCCAAAATTAGCGAAACCAATTTTGCTAGTCTCCTTATGACTTGTTCTAGCTAGGAATAGTGTTTCCATACTTTATATGGCATATTTTATGGTAATTCATCATTTGCATATTGTAGCACGCATTATTGCATTTCACTCATGCTCATCATTACATGTGCTCTTCTTTAGTGAACAAGGAGCCGGAGCGGGAGACACCCGTGGTTGAAGATGACTCTAATCTTCTGAATTTTTGCGAGTGTTACGTGGGTAATTATAGGCAGCCACATGAGTAGTAAGGTAAGCAACTAAGCATATTGCACCTTTGTTCAATTGAATGAAGTCTAAAATTGATAAACTATGCTTATATATGTTTGCTTGTGTCGAATCGAGATCGGGTACAAGTGGGTATATCCTATGTTGACTGCATTACTTCTACTTTAAATTGTTGTTCATCCTTTCCTTGTCGCCTTGAGTATGTTGTTGGTGTCTAGATTACAAGTTAAATCGAAATGCTTAGCAATGCATAGGTCATTCGGTAGAAGTCGAGCAATAAAATAATTCACGTTCGTGAGCATATGTGTTATTTACTTTTGTAATGATCACAATATTGGATATGGGTTGATGATGGTTGTATGAGTGGTGAGTATGAGACGAGACGTGGACGGTGCTAGGAGATGTTTATCCTGTCCGGATGTGGAGTTCCCTGGGTAGGTCGGAAGACGAAACCGGACACCGTAGACCGCTTGCGTCGTTTAAGCACCGATTATCTGTGTAGTCGGCTTTAGCACTTACCGTACTCACCACATGCCGATCTAATGATAAGACGAGCCGAATACCTTTGTAGATGCGGTCATTTGGGGAGTGAACATCGATGGTGTGAGCGGGCGGGCTTATAGTGGTACTAGTTTGCTCTGGGAGTAGTTCTAGTACCGCCGCACCGAGCGATGCATGTTTCAAATGATCGGAGCTTATTGGGAAAGGTTGACATGAGTATCCTGTTGTGTGAACTTTAGCGGGTGGCACAAGCCGTATTGTCCTCGTGTCGTGTGGGTCCAGGAGTATCCCTTGCAGGGTATAAAAATATTTTGAAATGTCGCGCTCTCGGTCATGAGCATGCTTCTATCCATCTGCATCGGTCGTAGAGTTTTCTCTTGTGGTTGATGGTTGGATATGTGAGGGATGGTTGAGTTGGTCTTTGTTACATGTATGTTCTTATGGTTTCAGTTATATATGTTCAGTTGGTTATGGCAGGGTAGATTTATGTCGTTGTTGTTGGTTAAATTAGTTGCTCACACATATGTGTCTAGGTTGCTTACCGCTTATGTTTAACTTAACCATGTGGCTTTTCCTTGCTAATGGCTCAATGCATAATCCTTGGAGTCGAGCTAGGTATATGTGCTCTATATGATTTAAGTCTTGCGAGTACCTTCGTACTCATGCCTGCGTTTTCAGATGCTTCTGGTGAGGAAGAGCCGGTATTTGGCTATTTCGTGCCTACCGTTCAGGGTGGCAGGCAAGAGTAGTGTATCCTACTCTCGGAGGTCGTGCTTTTAGGGTGGAGCCTAAGGGCATGTGGCTCCACTCTCTTTTGTTATATAGGTTTATGTTTCTGCTGCGCAGTTGTTATTCCCTTTTGATGTAAATTATTGAAAATGGTTGCATGTTAAAGATTTGTAATATAAATGTTAATTACTTGATCTTTCTTAAACTATGTTGTGATGCTAAATATTGGAAGGCATGTTTTCCGATCTTGGGCATAAAACACGTGCCGGGACTACCAGGATGATATTCTGGTTAATCATCGAGGTTGTGATTATGAATAAAGATCCTCCTGGTGATTAATTAGAATATTATTTAGACAATTCCTCACACATATCAAACACAACACATGCACCTAGGTTAGCCCTAACCTTTCTGAGATGTGCAAATGCAGAGGGACCTCATTTTTGTGGATAGTCCATAGTTGAGTAGAGTTTGGGCTAACTGGGTTTTACGGAGTGTTCGTATTTTTGCGGCATATCTATATTTTCACAGGTATAATGACTAGTTTTTATATGTAGAGTATTTATATCTCGCACCTTCTCTCCTCAAAAGAAGCAGCTCATTTTACTCGACCTAACTTAAGACAAATAGCTCAAAAGCATTCAAAGCTACTCTCTCTACTCTACTTTGTGATTCTAGATGAAACCTTGAATGAGATTGAGTGAGAGCAAGGAATAGTGCTAGTGAGATTTAAATCCATCCTTAGAGCACTCATTTTCTTCGTAAAGCTAGTGATTTTGGTGGTTAGTCCACCTAGACGGCTAAGCGTCGCCCGTCGAGCTCCAAATCTAGTGATGAGTCCCAGGGGCGTTTGTATTACCCCTATGATTTGAGTAAGAAACTCTATCTTGATCTTTGTGGTCGCTTGAGTGAGGAAAGTGTTGAAGGAGATCTGACTCTTTGTGATCTCCTCAACGGAGACATAAGCACTTCTTTGTGGAGTGACCGAACTTCGGTGAATAAATCTTTGTGTCTCATTTGTCAATTTCTTGTGATTTGTTGCATACTCCTGTATCTGTTAATTTTTAAGTCTTCGCTCTGATCTACTTTTTTTGAAGTTTGAGCTGCAGGTACTTGGTGAAATAGGTTAGAATACATCCACTGGTGCTAGATAATTTATGGATTTGATCCACATTGAATTTCATAGGCATCTACTTGAGTTTTCCCTAAAATCTCTGAAGTATCCGCAGATTTCTATGAAACCTCCGTATATCTACGGAGGTTCCTGAAAAATCTGTGAACTGTCCGCATATTGCTAATCCGATGCATTTAGTTTGTAAAAAAAAGTTCAGATTTCGCCTATTCACCCCCCTCTAGGAGACATCAAATCCTTTTCAGCGATAGCACTGTGGCCCAAAGGCGATGCAGTGGTAGCCCTAGTTCTCGGGAAGAGGGTACATGCGTACTCAAGGAGGACTAGAGCTGTTGCTGATGGGGGGGGGGAGGAGCTATGCGTGATTGACTGATCAGACTGAGGGCGCCCTAGGTGGTCGTGGCAGAGGCGTCTCAAGAGGTGGAGGCGACGATGAATCGGTGATGAGGGTGTGCGGCGCGCTAGGCGGTCGTGGCAGAGGCATCTCGAGATGTGGAGGCGACGATGAACCGATGATGAGGGTGTGCGGACATGGCAGCCGGGTAGCAGTGCGTGAAGGTGTCCCTAGGGCACTGCGCGCTCGAGTGTTGCCGTGGTCGGAGGGCGACGATCTAGCATGTGGTCGAGGTCAGTGACATGGTCGAGCGCGTGAGGTGGTCGAGGGCAACGGTCCAGCACGATGGTCCAGCACATGGTCATCATGGGAGATGGGCCCAAGCGCGTGGAGACAGGCGATAGACGGGCCCAAGCACGTGGAGACAGACGGTAGACGCACGCAACCGATCTAGGCCGACCAGATGTGGCTGAGGACTGCCGTGGTCGTGGTGGTTGAACGGCGCGTCGACGGATGGAGACGTGAGGAGACAGACAATGTGCGCGTGACAGACAGATCTATGGCGCATGGAGTGACAACGGGCGATGCGAGCCGGGACGCATGGAGGTGTGGCGGACGGAGATGCCGGCACGATGCCAAAGCTGAGGTCAGAGTAGAGGCATGCGAAGACGACGGACGGCGGTGGGCGATGCAAGGTGATCTTGGATTGGTAAATCTAAAGAGAAACATCGATCAACGACCGACGAAAGAAAAACCCGATCAATTGATTGGTAAAAGTCTCTATAGGGTGGCTGATCAACATGATCAGCGGCGCTGCCCTTGGCGGAGATCAATCTCCTCGGGGGCGTATGGTGCAGAAGCTGATGACGGCTAGGGTTTGTAGTATAGAATTAGAACCTAAACTCGTGATACCGTAAAAGAGTGTGATGATTGGTTTAATGTTATCGGTGTATTATATTAAGTCTCGAGAACGGAATATATAAAGTACACATGACTTACATATCAAGTAACCTTAAAGATAAGATGAAAACTAATCATATTTTATCATAACAACCAGATCATATATCCTATATCGTATACGCTGTCACTGTGATGACTCCATTCTACTGGACGACATGATCGGCGAGAAGACGGCCAAGCCAAATAACATGTCGGTGAGAGGGTATGATGTGATCGACACAATCAAGTCTGCGGTGAACACGGTCTGCTTCGGGAACGACATCTCCTACGCTGATATCTTGGCAGTTGCTGCTCGCGATTCGATTGTTGTGGTAAGTTCGGTTATACTACAAACCCAGAACTTCTGTTCTGAACTACGAGTAGTATTGTGGTAGCTGAAGAGTTCAGGAGACGTATCGACACATTACACAAATTGTCACTTGAGCCTACAAAGTTACAAAACCGCACTAACCGTAAAATATGATAGACAATGCTTAAAGCGCCTTTAGAAATACTAACAATCTCTTCAATCTGACAATGCTTATAGCGCCATTGATTCGGCCGTGATAACACCATTTCCAGAAGAAAACAAACAATATTTTCAGTGAGGAGTCATGCTGACTTGCAGAATCCTTTTTACACAAAGGAAATAGCCATACCGAACTGACAATGTGATCTTGTCTGCACGTATGGTTGGCTGCAGCTGGGAGGAACCTCGTACGACGTGCTCCTCAGCCGGCGCGACGCGACTACAGCAAGCATCGGCGACGCTAACGGCATCCAGACCCCGCTCATGCACCTGCCGGCGCTGCTGGCCAACTTCCAGAGTTCCAGTCCCACGGCCTCTCACTACACGACCTCGTCGTGCTCTCCGGCGGGCACACGCTGGGCTACTCCCGGTGTCTCTTCTTCCGCAGCCGGCTGTACAAGAAGACCAACACGCTGGACCCGGCTGCTGGCCAACCGTGCGTCGATCGAAGTGGTATGAGATAAATTATCATATAGAAAGAGACGTCTAATATAGAAAGTAATGCGTGACTGATATTATTTTTGAATTAAAATACAATCTAATTTTACACTGATCAACTCGGACGGATGACAATTGGATGGATTACAAAGATCGTCTAGATCTGCTACAAGTGACAAATTATGTAGGAGTACAGAAGACATCCTCAGATGAATGGACTGGTCAATTTATGATAGACTCCAATTCTAACAAAGATCTAACCATTGAAACAACCACCGGGAGGAATTGGATTAAAAGCTCCTCCACAGGAGAGACCGAATCAGCGATCTTTGTTTTGTATCTCCAGAACAACCAAGCAGTGTGATAATGTATGCAACTAAAAGACATAAAAGAGCTCCAGAATAGTACTGACATCTCGACACCATAAAAGTATAAAACCAACAGAGTCAAATTAAGAACCAAAAAAAAAAACAGAATATAGCCAAGCAAAGTCAACGGGAGAAAATCTTCACTGTATCTCAAAACCGTATGGTCACAATTATAGTCATCTCGCCAAGACAAAGTGTCGTCAACAAACATCCCAGTGCTGATATATCCTAAACAAGACACCATAACTACAATAACCATTGGTCACTGGATGATTAAGACCACAAGAAAAGCTGAGAGGTACAACGACCAGACATAAGACAGGATGTATTAGCCTTCATCTGGTCTTGTAGGAAATTACAATGCCATAGAATAAACTTCAAACAAGTCAAAGAAACAGAACTAAAATTAACATGAAGGCACAGAAACAGGACTAAAAGTGGTTAAATAGAAAGCGACAGAATGCCAGAGCGTCCACCAATAACATGAAACAACACTGAAGCCATATAATAACATTAAACAGTACCAGAATCAGCTAACCAAGTGGCAATTACACAAAACCATCAGTCTAGCATGTACTGGGCTATGAAGAAAACAGATAACTGAGTGATAAGACACTTTGTAAATTCTGGACTCCAGGTATGGATACCATGAAATGCATTGGATAAGCAAACCTGCAGCAGAAGCAGCACATAGATCACATTAGCATCAGCATGAGAGATTATGTGTATGATAGTGGGTAAAGGGGCAAGAAACAAATGTTACCGTATTCAGGTTCGCGCACTTGCAGGTCTTTAGCATACGAAGTCCTTTATGAGAATACGTGAAGGATACTAGAACCCTGGGATGCTCCAAAAATATGAACAAGGACAAGGAGGTATAAAGGATGCCTAAACAAAGGAAACCCACCACAAGATGCAACTCCGAGAGCAACAATACAAAAAAAAGATTGGATGGCAGGGAATGCAATTTGACATGCTAGATATGCAAAGAACTGAGGAAACAAAGGAGGTGCACCGATAAAACTAGTGGAGACAGATGGAGGACAAAGAACATTGAATCAGGACTTCATAACAGCTCCACTGAGCATCTTCCTTCCAAAAAACAGAAGTGCCAGTAAGGGGAAAGCCTTGTGCACTTTGCAGAGCACAAGGAGATGTTATGAAGGGAGGTTAGTTAACTCAGGAGGATGCAAGGTAGCGAGTCAACAAGGTGAGACAGAATGCAAATTGCAAGAGATGCAGCCATCCTACAGATGACTACACTTGAACATATGGCAGAGTGTAAGCTAAAGTCATCTAAAATTTGAACAGATACTAACAAACTACAATACCCTGCCTGACATGAACTATCAGGAACAAGGATTATGCAGGCCACCACTACTGGTCCATGATGGTATCAAGGATGCAAATACTTATCTAACACCTAAACAACCAACACCTAAAAACATGGGGAACATATAGGCCACTACAAGGTACAAGCTACAAAGGTGACTCAGGAAGTGCAGAGCCCTCATGCACCCCATCAATCTCCACTATCACCATATCCTTCACTGCAGTTCCATACTGCCTAACCTTCTCGTTGTGCTTGCTAACCCACCTACAGTACTCCTGTTGATGCAGAACCATCCTCAGGTGAGGGTTGTTATTCTCAGCCACCCTACTGACTACCAAGGTTAGTTGTAGTTAACCTATGTACACATAACTGTCCACCACCCATTCAGTAATCAGCAATTTTCAAGTGAAGGATCCTCCTCAAATTCTCCGTCGCAATGGCAGTATCACTATCACTGAAGAAGCTGACACCTGAGCCTGCAGTCGGCGATGAAGGTGCTGACTTGGCATGCACAAGCACCTCCTCATCGTCTGATCGGTCAGCAGGTGGAAATTCAAGTGAGACACTGCGCTTCTGGTGGAGGGAGAACTTGGGTATCGGCAGTGAGCTGGGGGGTGGCGAGTTGGAGAACCCCGGGCCAGCCCAGAGCTCAGGGCGAGGAGGGGATGTCGAGGGGCTTATAGAGATTGCTCCGCTGCATTTTTTCCCATGGTGCAGCTGCTGCTTCGGCGTCTTGGGCTCAGGGGAAGAGTAGGTTCGTGCCCCTGGGGTGGGCGGGGACGGCAGGATGCCGGAGTGGAAAAGGCGGCAGTTCCCGGTTTGGAAGCAGCGGATGGACTGTGGCAAGGAGAAATGGGACGGTACTGATGATGCCTTCTTCCGGCGACCAGATGAGTGGTGGTGATGGTGGCTCCGCCGCTCGGAGATGACCAGGGTCAACATGGCCCGAGGTGCGGGTAGTGGAGACGAATGGCAACAACCGAGCCTTCCTGCTGTAGCTTAGTCAGCTTGCAGTGGCAGATCCCACGAAGCCCTAGCGCCAAACAAATGAAACGCAAAGCATATCAAAACACAGCATTTTAATCGTAGAACTCGAAGAAACTAGAGGAAAAAACTGCAATTTAGATGTCGAAATGAGAAACACAGTGAATCATAGTGCAGAAATGATTGCTTCCATTGTACAAAACACCAAATCACAGCATATGAAGCAGAGATCAATAGCAGAGACATAGATCTACTGGTAGATACCTTCCAGATGTACAGCTGATGAACAGATCGAGCCCCAGACAGCACTGAAGGCGCCCCTCCTTATCCGATCACCTCCACGCTTCTCCTCGTTGTCCAAACCAGATCCACACGTAACACGAGCACACGCTACGAATCCCACCACCACCAATCAATCAATCAAACCCCTCAAAAAAAAAAGCCTCAAACCACTGCAAGGTACAACCCCCAACTCACCGATGCGACCGCCACGACAAGCGGGAATCTCCGAGAAAACCACAGGCCGGATCGAGCAGACGAGACCGGCGTCACGGAGCAAGGCGCGGATGTATGATTGGGCTAGTGGCGTCACGGAGCAAATTTGGTTTGGGCTAGTGGCGTGGAAGGAACTGGTCTAACGATCAGAGCTACACGACGACGGACTCAAAACTGCCGGCACAAAGCCGGGTTTAATAGGATCCCGGTGGAGTCCGTGCGCTGCGCTACGGTACCGGGTACTGGTATCTGAGCGCACCTGTACGGGGTTTTCCGTGCGAGGCGGCGCGTGGATGGACGGTGATATGGTGGAGGACGCGTGGCGGGATAGTGACGTAAAAAGTGTGATTAATAAATTTTTAGTTATAAATATAGTAAAGTTAGTTAAAAATTGAGTATACGTTGCGTGGATTATAACACTAATAAAAATATGATTTGTTATAGTTATGACAGTTAATCAAATATTTGCTTAAAAATCTATAACATCTTATATTAGATTCAAATCAAGAGTGTTCTTAACTATTGTACTACTTAAAGGCTTTATATTATTTAGAATTTTGCTTCTTAAACTGTCACTAAGCATTTAGATTTTTCAGATTGTAAAATGGCTATAATTCATGGAGCTAACATGGCACAGCGGTTCTAGGATTGTGAAATATTGCATGACTGCTGGGAACATCACCTAGATACTCATAAAATTAGATAGAATCTTTAAGGCAGGGGCGGATCTTCAAGAGGAACCCTTTGGTGCTTTATGAAGAGAAAGGAGATATATGAGGGAAAAGAAGATGGAGAGAAAAAAGAAGAGAGGCTACAAGAGGAGTAAACCTCTAGCAATCTATCATGTATCTGGCTGTTCTTAGGATAGGATAGAATTATGATAATGCAATTTTATGTTGTGGGCCCACAGGTCTCTATGAAATACTTGACTTGTATTCCAGCATTGAAATTATGCTTTTTTGCAGAATATCCTCGCGACTAAATGTATTTTGCGGAATCCAATAGATCCTATCATGAAACATAAACCAATCCTGCTTCCACCTAGGATCTCCTCACAAACTTTCTCTAATGTCTTGCTTTAAACACACAAAAAAAAATCCTGGTTCAACGGGAATCACACTGTTTTACATGAAATTCCGGCGTTCCAAAGACCATACGTTTTTCATATTCACCATTCAGCTCCCAACAAAAGTTTATGATGATTAACATCTCGCGGAAGAGAAAACAATGAACCAGGTGCAGCAGACAGCACAGCAGTTGGCCAAGGGCTCAAGGCACAGGCCAACAAAAAAACTCAGACAGTCATGTGCACATACACATAAGAATCTTTCAATGATGAATTCTAATTCTGCATAGTTACATCACTTCCAAATTTCAAATCTTGCTGCCTTTTGTGCAGCAAGCCAGCAATCCACTTGAAAACAGTCAGACACTTTAACAATCAACACAATGAGCTCTCACTGCTTTCCAGAGGGCTCCCACCCGGTTGGATATACAAGAGAGATTGACGCGGGCATAAAAATGAGATAATACAGACTGAATTTTCTCCTCCAATTGCTGTTTGATGGACGACTCTATACATACTCTGCCGCGGGGGCCTTGCCGCGGCAGCAATGATGCCTACCACCTGGGGCGCTCAATCTACAAGGTGCGCCCACATTTGCAGACTTTTGGACAAACACAAACAGCAAGAATAAACAACCACGCACAACTGAGAGTGGAAGGCCCCCTTCAAGGGGTAGATTTCACTGATATTTCTTGAGGAACAGGGGAGCTCTGGGTCTCCTGGTGAGAAGGGGTCACTAGCCTTTGAACAGTCTTCAGTGCACTTGTCAACTGTGCAAATGAAGGTCGCAAATTGGGATCCCTGGGGATTGACAAACCACACATTAGCACACATTTACCATCAAGATCAAATTGAGTTGCCAGGACCAAGACAGGAAGACTCGGATCAGAAAGCGTGTTCATTTTTGAAAACTCACTTCTGCCAGCATTCGAATATGATCCTTGCAACCAGAGGATCAACTTCCTTGGGAATATCAAGCCGTCGGTCCTGGAAGCCAACTGCCCCCACGACTTGCATCGGATTCATCCCACCCCATGGCATTCTAAGTGTTGCTAGTTCCCACAAGATGACACCAAAGCTGTAAACATCGCACCTGCACAGAATTCAGTTAGTGGATGATAAGATTGTTACTGATTTTAATTAAGGATCACTGAGGATCATACCATACTTCCGTTTGTAAAGAACTATAGAAAGGTCTTGAAAGAGAACCAGTGAAAGTGTGAAACCTCCCATTCTTAAGGCAAGATAGATTAATTTGCTAGTTGTTTCTGATTTCTACACGATTCGGTGGAAAATTGAAAAAACAACCAAGGAACTGATTGTAAATTGGTCATTAATTTTTAAAATGATATAACACACCCTCTCTGCTGTGCAAATGGTGTAAATGAGGTATAAATTATTAGGCTGAAATAAAAACCTGACTAGACAGATGCAGGATCCCACGACATGAAATTCATCACATCCAACTCTCAGGAAGTCAAAATTTTGAGCATAAAACCACAAGTACAAGCGCTCCAACAGAAATATAGACACCTCTATCCATAGTAACGCTGAATAACTTCGCACAGACCAACCAGAATGTGCAAGAAAGGACTTAAAATTAATGATTCAATGAAAATTGAAAGCATCGAGGAAATCACTCACTTTTCATTCGATTGTTCATTCCGCAAAACCTCAGGTGCCATCCACTCAGGCTGATACCAAAAAAAATACAATTTAGAAATAAACCCAGCTTATGTCTCAAGGGAAAGAAAGAAATTTAAAACCATAATTTTATAGTCCAGATGTTAGCTACTTACTGTTCCGGCAGTGGATTTGGATGACAAAAATGTACTGTGCTTCAATCGTGAAAGTCCAAAGTCACAAACCTGTTTTAATGCATACATTGATATGAATGACTGTTAGCGGCCAAGTATTAATTGTGAGCAAGAGCACATACCTTTACATTCCAATTATTGTCAACCAGCAAGTTTGGTGATTTCAGATCTCGATGAACAATTGTTGGTACACTAGTATGCAGGCAATTCATGCCTTTGGCCTAAAGAAAAAATAGTCATTTGCATGAGCAGTAACAAAGAAACAAACATATCAGCAAAATATACAAGGTTCATCCATACCACATCAAGGGCCATCTTGATCCTCCGCTTTTCATCAATTTGGCAGTTAGGGCGGTGAAGGATCTTATACAAGCTTCCCCTGAGCAAGGACACAATCACGAACCTCTTTAGATTTTTGTCTGAATCTAATGAGCAGGAGTATATACATATTATGTAGCATTTAGCACCTCCGATATTGCTATCTATGTATGTGTGCCAGCTACAACTTTTTCCATGTTGTCTAGACCAGGATACTTAATTCACACATTCCACAATAGAATCACCTATTTGTGTAGTAAAAGAAAGTATTATACCTTGGAAGATATTCAGATAAAATAGATAAGTTTGGAGGGCGTGTAACAGCACCCATAAAGAGAACAATATTTGGATGGCGCAGCCGACGCATAATCCGCACCTTGTAGAAAAATACACCAGTATTATCAAACAATGCAGCAACAATGGACTGTGTAAATATGAAAAGTGAATGATGCATTTAGTAAAAACCCAAGATAGAAACAGATAAAAGTTCACCTACTTCACTCCTAAACTCGTCCAGAGCATCACCATAGAAATCTTGATCCAAGAATTTTTTTACAGCTACTTCCTGCAAATAAACAAAAACTTCATTGCATTGACCATGATTTGGTTTCTCACCTAAGTTTCTTTATGACTTCATTCAAAGAACATTTTGGACGAATGGCAAAGCTTACTGTTCCATTCCAATCAGCACGGTAAACCTCTCCATATGAACCTATTGGAAGAAGGAAGCAATTCATTCAATTCTTTTCTTGCGGAGCCACAAAGATGCAAGTTCATGCAACAAACTCACTCCTAAGAATGAAAAGCATATAACCGACCCAGGCTAACAACTTGAAATACAGTTTGACAAGCTTAAAATTAGTCTCCCAAACGAGCTCAACTTGTTAGTTCAAAGGCATCAGACTGTATGTCAAAACTTGGTAGCGAAGAAGTACCTAAGCCAATCCTTTCACCAATCACAAGATCATCCCAAGGAATTTCACATTCAGACACATCATCAAACATAGTGTCAAGCCTATGTGACCTCACATCCATGTTTCTTGATGACATTGACGTGTCCATGAATCTGTCAAGGGGAGATTTTTTTGGATCAGGGAATAATTTCTTATGGTCTTGCTTTACATCAAGGTTTTCCATGTGCTGTTTTGCTTGATTCTGAACTCTATTCATTGGAACTCTTCCTTCTGCTGGATTACCCCATAGATGTCTTTCCTGTGGTGGTTGAACTAGACAATGTTGATCCTCAAGTCTGGAATTTGTAGGACCTTTGTCCAAATCACCACGGAGAACCCTTTCAGGAACTTTCCCAGTCTCACCTGTAGAAGTAATCTTCATGGCAGAGGTACCGGCCATAATACTATCGTAATTATGAGGCGGTGCCGCATATGATCTATCATTACGCAATCCAACATTAAGATTAGTATTCCTTGCAGCTGGTCGGGGCACCTGGGATGATGATGCGACATTATCACCAACATTTCTACGCGCGAATGAATCCTCAACATAATTGTACTGCTTGTTGTTGGAAACATCATTGTAAGGAGACCAGTTTTTCATAACTAACCGCTGCTGTGGTCTTACAGCATTAGGGACTACATTCTCTCTACGTCTTTGCAACTCATTGTTTCTATTATCTGTCCCTTTGAATGGTACTGAAGTTTTCTTGGACTCGACACCCCCAAAAGGATTAAGGTCAGCAAAAAGGTTTCTTGACTCTGGATTTTCCTGCAAATCTGGAAGTCGATTTATATTACGTGGATGTTCTCCACCTCGAAGTACAACTTTCTGCTGGGACGATGTACCAGCAGAAGTTGATGGTTCATCTGATTGTTCATGAGAAACCAACGCCCAAGAACTGTCAAAAACACTTCCAGCAGGAACAGATGATGTGCCACCAGAAGAGGTTTGCGAAGATACTGTGGCTGCTGCTGTCTCATATCCAGATTGACTGTCTGATATCAAAGCACCAATGCCAAACGCAGGCAGTTGGCCACCTTTAGGTTCAAGTGGCAATGCACTAGGATCCAGATTAGAATCACAGGTACTCGATGATCCAGCTGTACTCAGGCCGAGTTTTCGATTAGAATTTAAGGAATTGCCCTTCCAACTTAAGATATCTGCTGGAATAAGAGTACCAGGAGCAGCCATCAGATCAACCAAAAACTCCCTACAGAAAATTCGCAATAATAAAACTACTTAGAAAACATAGAGTAGCAGCAAATGAATTGAAATATAGTGAAACCAATGGTAACACATGAATAGCACACTTGGAATTATCTTTCACTAATTAACCATGCTATGAACACTAGTGCAATGATCAGACCATCAATACCTTTCATTGTCCATCTTAATTATGTTTATAGCATCATCATCACCACCACCAGTATAATTGCTCCCTTTGACAAGTTTGCATGGAATGCCAACTCTATCAGCAAGAATCTGCACGGAGAGATAGAAGACATAAGTGCGTGCTTCTCAGCATGTTAGGCAAATGAAGAGATGTGGTGTGCTATCTTCAATACATTGGGCACTTACTTTTGACTGTTGAGCTTCGGTTTATCTCATATCGATTCAGTTTTTCTTCAGATGAGTTGGATCAAAAGTTACATCAACAATTAATGAATACAATCAACAGATTCCATTACTCTCTGATAGGGGAATTATGTAATATGACCATTATATCAATGAAGGGGTAGTAAGCACACTGTTAACTACTGGTTACTGTTAAGGGTATATTAGCAAGGGTGTTACGGTAATCTCCTAGCTTAGGGTTTCCCTCATGTACTATCTATATATTACCCCCAAGGGCTACTATTAAATACAAGTTGTTATTCCTAATATGGTATTAGAGCTAGGTTTTTCTCCTCCGGGGACGCCGCAACTCGTCCAACCCAAGATCTATTTTCCACTCATCCGCTTCTCTTCCCTCCTCGCCGACTCCTCTTCCAAATCCCGCCTCGATTCAGCATTGTTCTAGGCCATGGTGGTATTAGCCTCCCTCGATCCACCGCTACCTTCCAGCCCAGCCGCCCCCTCCCCCCTCACGCGGCTAGACGTCTGCGCGACCGACCTCCCGATTGTTGCCGCCTATCTCCTTCGCGCCTGCCCCAATCGCTTCTGCTGCTGGCTCTCCTATCTGTTGCCTCCCCGACCGGACCAGGCTCTCCCTGCCCAGATTGGCCCACGAGTACCCGCACCCTGCCCCTGTGCTGCGGCAAAGCTGTGGCCCTCACCCCTCATTGTCGGTACCCCATCGAGCCACCGCCATGACCGCCGTCAAGTGGCTGATGCACTAGCACCTGAGCCCCGACGCAACACTCAACAACCAGATCCTTGCGGAGGCGGGCGCTGGAAGACCTCCATCTTCTTCTACCGCCCCATGACCCGCAATGGTGCAGGAGGCGCGAAGCAGCAGCAGCAGCACCCCGACGTGCTCCTCGGTGTCGGGCTCCACAAGCGCCCGAGACTCTACTTCTCCATCGTCCACGCCTAGCGCCTCGTTCTCCAGGCTGATGCCCCATTCCCCCAGGCCATGGAGAAGCTCCAGTCCTACAAGGCCCGTGTTGCCCTCAACTTCGTGGGGTTTCAGTATCTACTAGGTGATTTCTACTTGAGGATAGGAAAAATGTGTTCCTAACAGTTCTGGAGCCATTTGTTTTGGTCCGACAGGCAAATGGGTCCAACTGCCTGCTAGTGTCTTAGTCTCGTATTAAAGTCATTCTATCGCCGCATCTAGCTTTAGTCTTTGCAATTCCGTTGCGTCCATCCAAGTTTCAGTCTCTCTTTGAGTCCGTCTATGTCATGCAAGTATTCCTTCATCCATTCGTCGATTTCTTTCATGGTTAGCTAAATTATGTCTTTGTTTAGCTAATCATTTCTCATCGTTATTGATGTAATTGTGTCATCTAGGTATTTCTGTAGCTTTAATGGCAACTTCTTTTGTTGTCTTGCTACTAATCGTCGCTTTGCTGTGATTCTTGATCAAGGGCATTCATTGTTGTCATCATCACGATTCTACTTACGTGCTTAGTATTACACTTCTTCGGCTTGATTTAGCATGATTACCAAGGCTCCACTCTAAAACGGCTTTGAAGAGACAATTTTTTTATGTATTAATCTAAATTTATTACTTAGTGTCACCTCTTTCAAATACAACACTATTTGCATACGCCTTGCATTTGAGGGGGTGTGGGGTTAAGAGTATAATAGCAAGGGTATTATGGTAATATCCTAGTCTAGGGTTTCCCTCATGTACTCTTTATATGCCCCCAAGAGCTACTATTGAATACAAGTTGCTATTCCTAACCGTCAAAACAAATTAAGATGCTTCCATGCATTGAATAACATTTGTGAGTTTAATCAGAAGGTGAGAAGGTCAAATTTTCACAAGATGCAGCCTATACCAGAGCAATACCTTAGTCAATATTTCTAACCAAAAAAAAGAAGAGTACTCGGCAAAACTAGTGTTTTGGAGCAATCCTTCGACACTCGATCACGGAACAAAGGCAGCAACTCTTAAAGCAAGACACTCCTAAAAGGCTAAATTAGGTGGGGGCAAACTTTAAGTAATGTAATCTAGATTCCATGCACCATTCGTGAATAGTTCAAACATTTCCAAAACCAAACCAAAATAGAACATTCTCGTTGTCTCTTTGATGCCTATTCTCCTGCCCCCTCTATTCTGTCACATACATCTGTCGGGTCTAGGCACTTTTCTCTATGCGAAGCTGATGGTGGCGTCAAGGTGGACTGCTGCATGCAGACACCTGCTAGGATATACAACATCTGTTGGGAATCCAGTTCAAAGTTCAGATGGATAGATACAATGAGATAACTGAGGATATTTTTAACTTCAGTTAACTAGCAAATGCAACACGAATTCAAGGTTCCCCTTCTTAGTGATTGCATCTGTTTCATCAAGTCTGCCATTCAGATATGGGTGGTGCTGGCATGGGATTACATCAAAATCTATGATCTAGGAATTAGGATCCTATTTCAGTGTCAAATATCAAAGATTACTAAAACAACACTTTTTGACAACTACCTAGCTAGCTAGCTTTCTTGCTTGCGTTCGTGCGTGCGAAAGAGGAAGGGAGAAGGGAGCGGACCTTGAAAAGTAGGGCACGGTGACGAGACAGACCTATCTTGATGCAGCCAATAGGCAACAAACTTGTCTGTAGTGAGCTTCTGAGCTCAGTACTCTTCTCCAACCACCTTGTGAGCATGTCATTTGCATCTTTTACGGGCCCACCCATATTATCTGTAACAAGCTCAGCAATTCTTTGCACTAAGACTGCAACATTGGCAACAGGAAAGTCCAACAGGATACACTGTGCCACTTGCTCCATCTCCTGCAAGGTACTATCAATGGCGCGGTTGATTACAATGACTTCAAAGCCCAGGTCCCCTATGCCTGTTTGGAGATCTGCTAGTGATGGCATCCTCCCTTGCTTGGAGGATTCTATAGAGGAGCCAAAGATATCATAGAAGCCATCAATAACTTTCTCATGATAATCAAGAAAGTTATAGTCCTGAAACAAGTTAAAAACAGATGTCAGAATGCAGCATAAATGTTAAGGGTAACAAATGAATAACATTATGTTCGACCCCTCCCTCCTATTCGAAGCCGGGTGTGGCCTCGCCCTTTTGCTATTCCTTCGGTTTGGCTCCACGAAGGTGCCGCCTAGACTAGGGGCCCCACTCATATTCAAAAGGCGCCCAGCTTTCAAGAAGATGATACTTAGTAGTTAGGCAGCCATTTTTCCAATATCGTGGAATAGCATGGCCCAGGGCTAAGGTCCAAGAAGAGTCCCGATAAATAAGAATTTGGAACGGAAAACAGTGGCTCACTATATATTTGAATGGCATAAATGCTAAACACAACATACAAAACAATAACAGCTTGATATGATCAAGCAACCCCATATTTGCTTCTGAAAAAACACCTCAACCTGATCATTTCCTTCCATGGCTAAATATCTTCCGCCCCCATGGTACACTAGCATGCATGCAGCTTCTTTCTTTTTTTACCTAGGTTTTTCGTTTGTTCTTTATTTCTTTTCTAGCAGTGCACCGTAGGGAACAAATCCCTTTCCTTCATAGTAGCTGCACACCAGGAACCAATCCTGAGCCAATGTCCTGCCACCATCTTTTACCACTGGGAATACATCCATATCTTTTGCGTGCATGCAGCCTCAAAATAGTAGCATTTCCTCTTTCCCATATAATATTTCCCACTCCTTGACTGAGGTGAATTTTAACAGCAAACAACACATAAGGTACTATCCCAGCACAGTGACTTAATTCACAACAGTTAATAGTGTTAATTGGCACCTACATTTCCTGAGTGTTAGAGCCTAAGTGACAAACCAGGGAGGAGAGTGAGATCAATACTTGCCTGGTTAGGCGGATGCCATAAATAGGAATTAGCAATGAGCCAATGTGTGCCAAACCAAAAAAAAAAAAAAACTGTGTGATCGAGAGAGCCTATAGACTATAGTTGCTTGCTTCTGCAAGCACCTCAACCTGGACCATTCTATTGCCTGCTAAATATCTTCTATTCGAATGCTCACTAGCAAGCATGAAGCTGCTAAGTGGCATTTAGCATTTTTTTCGATGTGTGTAATTGGCACCTACATTTCCTGAGTGTTAAGAGCCTAAGTGACAAACCAGGGAGGAGAGTAAGATCAATACTTGCCTGGTTAGGCAGACGCCATAAATAGGAATTAGCAATGAGCCAACAAATAATTATTTTTAAGCGGCATCAACATAATGTGTGCCAAACAAAAAAAAACTTTGTGATCGAGAGAGCCTATAGACTATAGTTGCTTGCTTCCGCAAGCGCCTCAACCTGGACCATTCCTATTGCCTGCTAAATATCTTCTATTTGAATGCTCACTAGCAAGCATGAAGCTGCTAAGTGGCATTTAGCTTTTTTTTATGTTTGTAATTTGCTATGCTATGGAATGAAGGGAAGCTCGATAGCAAACTGGGCATAGTTACATAAGCTACTACCGAAACCAAGACCGAATTTAAATGTGCATGAATGAGAAAACGGATGGTAGCATTGAGTGAAGTGTAATTGCCCAACTGGTGAAATGAATTGCTAATGCAATCCTTGGTCCACATTAAGCCGACAATTTATGAACTAGCAGACACAATTTCAACCCAACACCTCACTAGGGAGTAGAGACACGGAAGTACAAGCACATATTCATCTCGAATCGAACCCGTGGGTCTGGATCCTCACCCAGTATCGCCGGGAGAGCGACTCGGCGGTGAGGCCCTCGTCCCGGTGGGCGGCGAAGCGGTCGAGGCTCATGAGCTTGGCCTTCATGATCTGGTCCCCGTCCAGGTCCCCCACGCAATCGCTGTTGGACGCCGACAGCGCCATCGCCAGCTGAATCTGGAACTCCTCCTCCGACGATATGTAGTCCGCCCCTCCTCCCGCTCCCGCGGCCGCTGCCCCCGCGGGCGTCGCTGCCGCGGAATTGGGCGAGGCGGAGCCCGTAGAGCACGAGAGCGCCGACGGAGCCCCCGTCCCTGAAGGGGAGCTCGCGGGAGACGGCGTCGGCGGCGGCTGCTGCTGCCCCTGCGCCTGCGGTTGCCCCACCGGCGTGGGCTCGTTGGACCGGTGCTGCCACCTGATCTTACTCTTGAACAGGTTCTTCATCTCTCCTCCTCCCCGCTCGCCGCGACCTCGTCTAGGGTTTGGCTCGAGAGTTCCCGCGTGCCGGGCGGTGAGGTCGGCGAGGAGACGACTCGCGGGGCGGTCGTGAGCAAGAAGCGAGGAGAGTCGCGGGGCGGTGGGGAACGGGAAGAAGCGAAGGAAGCGGGTAAAGTCTCCGAGGGGCGAGACTGCAAAAGGCTGCGGGGCTAGTGATTAATTAGGGGCCTCAGGTTGGGAGTTAATTACCTAAGGAACCACCGATTTGATTTTTTTTAATTACATCCAGTAGACGTATGATACACTCATAACACCACACATGTAAAATAACTATTAAAAATTAAAGATGTAGAGTTTGAATATTAATAATATCATCGGTCATCTTGTTGTCGATAGATATTTCGTCTATCACTAAAAAAATCATTTTAGTGAAACACGTGAGAACAAACATAGGGTATGATCCATAATAAGTAAGAGGTACAAACACTTTCATTAACCATCTAAGTTAAGACTTGCTATTAACCACAAGTTTAATTTATGTGGGTCGTGGGTTGAGAGATCGGAACTTGAGTGAAACCGGTCGCCGATCGTGGGTAGGCCCTAACATGTTAGTGTGGGGCTCCAGTTGTCATTTGAGATATACAGGTTGTCTGATCTGTAACCAAATAAAAAAGACCAACTAATATTTGTATGTTAAATCGGATATAGTTAGGCATGTAAATTGGTGAACCTACAACTAGTAACATTATTTTTTTCAAATTGAGCATATTTTCAAAAAAATAGAGTAATTAATTGAACTAAAGACAATCGGTAGATACTCTTAGATTAATTGATTTGCACCTCTAGATACGTGCAGTCAAATTAGTGGTATAAGTTTCTATTAACTTTGGCTCGAATAAAGTTACACTATGAAACGACATAGAGAGGATCAAAACAAACATACCAGAGGTTAGACCCTATTTAGAAAGAAGTCTGGATTGTTATTATTTTTTTACCATTCATTTCGAAGCTAAACAATGCGTAAGAAATCCCTACATTTCAACATGCACACTTGTATTTTTTTTTTTTATCAGTCTAATGTAGACTATATAGTGTACGGCAGTATCATCACATGAGCTGCTGTCCTTACCACTTTGGTCGAATGGCATTCTGTAATTAGCAGCTCGACAAGACGATAACGAAGACGATTCTTTACTACTGAGCGGTTTGGTGTGAGCTTGCATGACTGTGTATTCGACCATCAGAAAGCCGGAGCCTTTGAGTAACCGAAGTCAGTTTGGAAGCCGTAGACAATGAAGGCTGCAACCCCAGCGGTCAGCGGTGGTTCAGGCGAAGCTATCACGGCGGAGTGGGCCGAAGCTTCGTGCCGGACGGGGCGGCGGGACGTCGCACGCAGTGTGAAACGCGTCCCAAGAGGCGAATTGCCACTATGATTCTCTCCCTGATCGGTGTGATAACAAGTAGGCCTGTTTAGTTGGACTGATGTTTTTGTTTTTTAGTTAAAAAATTGATTTTTGGTTTTTGGTTTTTGTCATGACTTTTTACTATTATTTTTTAATAAATTTTTAATTTTTCAGTACATCAAAAATTAGAAAAAAAAAACTTCTTTCTACTTACTTCTCAACTTTTAGTTTATTTTTTAAAAACCAATTTTTTAGATTTTCAAAAAACAACTTAACAGCTAATCATTTGGTAGACTTTTAGCCTCTTATAAGCCGGGGCCGTAGTCTACGTAGAAATACCGATTTCTAATGGGAGAAGAGCTGTATGACATGATAGGTTCAGTTGACTTTATGTCCATGCTGGCAGATATATATTTTTAAATGTGACTGAAAAACTGCCTGTTATATTAAAAGAGCGGGAAAAAAATCCGACGGGCAGAGTACAGAGATTAACCGGATTGAGGACCAGGGCAGCAAGAAAAAGAGAAGGAAAAGGAAAAACGGGACGCAGATTTTAATTTTTTGTTTTGTTTTCCGAACGGAGGAAAACGGCCTGGGACAGGTACTTTCATGCCAACAAAGCAAAAGATTCGTTGATTTTTCTTCCTCTCGTCTTGTCACGCGCCATGAATTCGAACAGCTACACTGCAGCAACAATCTGAGTGATCGTGAGGTGAGACATGTATGATATTTATTAGGATCGGATCAATAATCGAACCGCTCAGGTTCTCGGTTCACTGGCTCAACCGTTGTAGACCGGATCAATAATCGAACTACTACTTATTCACTAAAATATGCTATTATGACACCAGGAAAAAACAACTTAGTCTACATTATCGCTCGTAGTACGATCACGAATTCACTAATGCATAAAGCAAAGTGTGAGCTGACGCGACAGCGAAACCATGTACGACGCTGAAGATAAGCTCTCTCCACTGACCACTGGTACACATCCAAAGCACCGAAGAAGCATGGCCAACCAAACTTAAAGGAAAATGGCCTTCGTCTCAACTGGCCAGAGTTTTCATTTCACAGGTCTCTCAACACTGCAACAGCTGCTGCAGTAGCAGCTAGCTCAGCAGCCCAGTGTTTCACCGGTACCGGTACAATACGGGACACCATTCCTTCACCTCCATACGTAATGGCCAGGTGCCTTGCCTGACCTGCAAAGGCGCCGAGCCGCATCTGACGGTCCAAAAATACCTTTCATGCATGCAGGACAAGCGTTACCTGCACCAGAAGTCGCCTGCTCTGCAACCAAAGGTGGATTCCTCCATGCGCGGGAAGCCTTCCATGCAGCTTTCAGTCCCAGCATCCTGCATCCCGTATCCTGGCCTGAATAGATTGACCTGCTATTTTTACCGGTCATCAGTGGCTAACAACAACCACAACTAAAATGGCAAAGCGACGTCGAGAATCCCTGGCCGGAAAGGCACGCACCGATGCCGAAACGGATTGGCTCCTGAAACCGTTGGAGGCAGCCCCATGTTTTCGGTGTCAGTGTCGCTGGGGAAATGACGCCAATACCGCCCTTATCTTCAGACGCCGCCAGAGCCGCCGGGCGTGCCCACCCGTCGTCGGTCCTTTACTCCTGTGCACAGGCACAGCACACCAAAACGAACAGACAAAACACGGGCTGCACCGGCGGGTAGCAGACACGCACGCAACGGCGGTCTCGTCTCCTCCTATCCCCGTCTCCGTCTCTTCCTTTCTTACGGCTCCTCGTCACACACTCCTGAGCTTATCTTCCCCACACGGCAAGAACCTTGTGACACCGTCTCGGCCCTTAGCCCCTTGACGCCCTATAAATCCCATCCTTTCTGCTGTTCACCTGTCCAAATAACAGCAAGAGAAGAAGGAAGGAACCGAGAGAGAGAGAGGAAAAAGCTACACTTTTGGAGTTCTTGATTTGTTTGCGAGCGCATGGGGATCCACCCGACATCGCCCAGTACCGGTGGCAGCAGCGGCAAGAAGGACCTCCGGCGGCTGCCGCACGTGTACAGCAAGGTGCTCGAGCTGCCGCTCCCAGCGGACACCGACGTCGCGATGTTCGAAGGTCCCGACGCCTTCCACTTCGTCGCGGCCGGTGCGCATGGTGCCACCGGCGTGGTGCGGGTGCGCACCGTGGGGATCTACCCCGGGGTTGTCAAGGTCGTCGTGCAGGCTGGCGCCGGAGGTAGTGAGGAGGGTGATGCTGACGACATGAAGACCGACAGGTGGCGATCCCGGCTGCCTGAGGCGAGCTGTCCGGCGATGGCGGTGGCTGGGTACGTCGACGGGCAGCTTGTTGTGACGGTGCCAAAGGGGCGTGGCGGCGGCGAAGGAGAGGTTACCTGGAGGTGCTGCTGTGGCGGAAAGATGAATGGAAGGCTGGTGGTTGTCCAGTAGAGCAGTTGTGCAACAGTGTTTGGTCGCTAGTAAGGTCTTACCATCTTTCTTTTTGGGTAAAGATGGGTTGTTTATTCTGCCTGGTTTTAGCAACAGATCTTTCATCCTCCTACTGCTTCTTGAGCATATGGAAGAATTCTCTTTGGTTTCCTTGAAATCAAATGTAATTGTACATAAAACTGTTACTCTGTGAGATATCCTTTTCTTGGTGTATCCCTCGATGCAACTTGGATCAGATCATATTAGATAAGATTTGGTGGAACTCATTGTGTAGACAAGATTTGGTCAGTTACTATTACTGTTTCCGTAGTTGGTGCTGCATGTCACATGTCAAATCTCTCCATTTTGATGCCTCACTGTTTGCAGCCTGGTGTCTGTTAGTCCTACCTGAGATAATTATTCTGGTACAAAGCTACCTGCGATAACTAAGCTCTGATATCGCTTTGGGACCATATGAATTGCAAATGTATCAATCGTTTCAGGCAATATGTTTTATATTTTTACTAAACCAAGGTAATGTCACTTGTTTCGTGGTGCTTCAAGAATCTTGTGTCAACAAATCCTTTCTCTCTTTTGTATGTTATTATATTCCTAGTTGCCATTTCTTACGTAACTAGCTGAAGTCAGTGATCGCCTGATATTCTACAGCTTCCAGTCAATACTCCCTAGTAATACAATTGCCACTCGCTTTCATCTGCAACTTGAAACGTTAAATTATGATAGGTCAATAATACCATAGTACGTACTCTCGATGAATTGCAATCCCTACACAAGTATCTTCCACAAAATTTGAGCTCTTTGTTATCATTCTCCTTGTAGGGTGGTAGCCTGGCTGGTAAGCTCATTAGAGTAGAGCGAGCCGGCCGGGGTTTGATCTCCCACTTGCACAGAACGCCTAAGGCAAGTGCTATTCCCTATAGTCTTTTATCCTTTTTATCGTTCTCCTTGCAAACAGTGCAAAATATTACATCAACGTAAAACTTATTTGTATCAATCCACATATAATAAGAAATAACAAAAAATAGCTTAATTACTTTGCTAAAGTATGGATTAAGGGCAGAATATAATCCAGTATTTTCATCAATTTGAATTTAATGTTGGCATTATTTCCCCCATAATCTGTATGTCATTGCTAGTTGATGAGTGTTGCACTGTTGACTAGCCCAATCATGCTGCCGAAGTCAAAGTTCCATAATGCTAAACCGTTCTTTCATTGGTGCGGTACGATATGTTTACGCATCTTCACAGATCAGATCGAGTTGGAAACAACGGGGACAGTTTTGTTGACATAAAGAACACCAAATAACTGACGAAAAGGGGGAGAAAAGGAAAGCCAATGATAAAAGTTCTAGAGTCTTGTCTAACAAAAGAGGACCCCAGTTTGGTAAAGCGTCTACAACATCATGGGCTAGAGTGGATGAACCCTATCGAGATGAGATGGGTCACTCAAGTTGTTGCTTTTGGTTGCATCATGTGTGCAACTGTGTATCAATCCGTGTTAATCTAAAACACCAAACATTGCTTTGCGATATGATCCTTCTCTAGAGGGATGGAATTCATTGGATAGTAACCACTTTTACCTATAATATCGACAGAGTAGGTACAGTCACATTTGGTTTCTGTTCTTTAGCAATTCAATAGCAATATAGAATTGGGATTATTTAATTTTAACAAAAAGAATCAAGCGCAGACTATTTCCGAGAGTAGATTAATAGGTGTGAGCACCAATCTAATCTATCGAGAATTAGAGATAGCGAGATGTCCACATACTGGGTCCTAAAAGCACTAAAACATCTGCTACACAAGCTAAGCTAATGGAACAAATGCCATCTAGTATCATTTTCTTTGGTAACAATGTAACAGAAAAATGGGGACCATTTTTATAAACCAGACCCTGGCTATGTATCAAGACCCTATTTTATGTCATATAGGGCAATGGCCACCAGTTTGAAAGAACATGCATGTGGCGCCAGATAGGAAATGACACAATTATAAAAAGAATGGACCGACTACTTAATGAATAAGGTGCCCTTCAAGACCAAAGGTTAATCTTAGTGCCCTCTTATGACACATTATATCTCGAAAGTAGATGGAGTAGGCAAAAAGAGATGGGGCAAGATAGATTCGTTTCTTCGGGATAATAAGCCATACAACTCATGAGGTCATCTTATCTCCCTAGTGGGTTGAGGGTGACCATATTAGAGGGTTTGACAGCGGCAGTGTATAGTACCTTGTCATCTTAAGTAGACTTGTTGAGTGCTGTTATAATATAGGATCGAGAAGAATGCAAAAAATATTCAATATTTCATAATATGATTTTGAAAGGCATGCTACTTCAATCAAATCTCAAACTATTTCTTAAATACATGAAAGGTCGGTGCAAGAACTTCATGCCTAAAACGGTGAGACATGCTAACACCTGGAACAGCTAGATATCACATACATACCTAAATGACATGTCAGGTAGCTATAATTATTCATATCAACTCTCAATATACCTTCCATGATCTTATTTCTAAGTAACACCTTCTGCAACCCCAGCGGCCTCTAAGATCAGTAGAGTCTTGACTGTGCCATACCAAGCATAACATCCAGGTAACTTCATGCTTCTTTGCACACATGCAACATCAATAATCTGGCATGATACTCTATCTGCATCTGAGATCGTTCCTATGTCAAACATAGAACTGGTCAAAGAACCGAAATGAATTGTTTGCTACAACATTTAACGCAGGATTTCATTTTGCTGGCTCGATGAGCTTAAGGCTTCTGGAAATATTAATGTAGGAAGTCATTGTGCATACATAGTTCTTCGTGGGCTCATGCAAACCCACCTTCCCTCGTATCATTTGTGGTTGAATTAAGTCTTTCCTGTAAATCAAACCTCCGATATCCAGCAACCAATATATCATAAGTAGACCCGGTGAGCTTGAACAAGCTTCGGATGAGGTTTAAGAAGAAATCCAATCTATCAAAGTCCTTGTGACGAAAATAAGAACAGATAATGACCTCAACATCCTCTGGGCACATAAACATCACACCATTATCCAACATCCAGCAAATTGCATGCTCCATATCTGCCAATTGATCTGCCTTAGCATAGAATCTGATAATTCCACAGTGCAGCTCTGTTTCAGAACTCCAGTGGGCTCCCTTTTGTATGAGGACAAGCAGATGCTCCATTTCATCAACTTTACCTGACCTGCATCCAGGCATATTCTTCATAACCTCTCGACTGTAGCTTCATTCAACTCCCAATTGCAATCATTCACGCTTCTTAGAAAATCTCTTACCATGTTGGCCTCCTTTCTTCTAGAAAGCATCTCAAGCTTGGCCTCCAAAATAGCAAAGTTTGGCTTAATTGCAAAGGAAATCATTTCTTCAAACACCTTCTCAGCATCATCTAGCATGTTCAACCTAACAAACCCTGTGACCAAAGATTCAAAAGCAAGAATACATGGAGTAAACCCTGCATTCTTTGCAGCTAAATACCAGCTCATCATTGCATGGCCACTTCCGAGCAGCGGAAGTGCAGATATGGCAGATATGAATGCATTATATGTAGCGGAATCAGGCTTCCAGTCCTCCATGCCTTCCATAGCCTCATACAAGGTCATTGCAGAAAGGAGATCTCCGGTGGACAAGAAAGCATTAGCAACGACATTGAAAATGACAGTGTTGAGCCAAATCCCGTGAGCCTCTACGCATTCAAATACTCTCATTGCAAGTGCTGCATTCCTTGTTTCTCCACAGAAACGGATTATCTTCGAGTAGGGCTCGCAATCATGAATTCCTTCCATCATTAGCTTCTCTAGCTTCCATTCCAATACCTAATTCAATGTTCGCCTTTCACACCATGTTAATTCGTAGTATAAAAGATCTCTGATTTCAGATGCAGAAAAATCTCATAACGAATAACGAACTGGCAAGATTCATCAAGCAAAAGAATCTTGCACCAGTGTATTTACAAACCCACTGATCATGTCGACATTTGAAAAGTTAGCTCAGTACATGATATAACCATGTATCATAAGCTCACATGATAATAGGCGCTATTGCAAGGCTAAAAATGCTAGCGATATGCATCGCGGCCTCGCAGGTCGCGTTCTGAGTTCTGACCATGGGGAGGACGGAAACTTCCTTCTGCCGTAACAATAAAAACTAAAAATAGACAGTTTGAACAACATCATGAGTGACAGAACTGGGGAGGAGAAGGAAGGGTCTCACGAGGTGCGCCTTGGCCGGAGAGGAAACGCGGAGGAGGGCGGCGGCGAGGGGCTCCCAGGAGGCGCCGTCGCGGTGCGGCGCCGAGGAACTAGCCTCCTCCATGTGAGCCTTCACGCGGCACTCCGGCTCCGGCACCAAGCGATGGAGCAGAGCGACGTCCGTCCCCGATACCGCCGCGGCGGCCGCAGTCCCCATCCCGCGCCACAGGCGCCGGCGAGCGGCGGCGATCGCCATCGATTGCTCGCTGTCGCGGCGGCGGAGGTAACGGGCCTGACGGGTGTAGTACTAACCAGGCCCAATGTATGAGACGCAGACTTTTAGACGAGCCCGTTTTAGGATTCTAGCGGCTAACCCACTTCGGCCCACAAATAAACGACGATATTGGAGGCCCATTCCTCTCCGCCGTCTAACCGCGAGCTTTTTATTTTTATATTTCTTAAATCGAAAAATTATAAAAATAAGTATCTATTTTGAAAAATCTAAATCTAGATCCTATCGTCCATTGGAAGGGTGTATATCGCCCGGACAACGAGTTAAAATAAATAAATAATACAATATTTCAATGCTCTTAAAATTCAAAATATTATCAAAATAATCATAAAAAGTTTTAAAAATATATGATGTAGAGAATGTTATAATCTAGTTCTCCAAATTTTTTAATTCAAATAATTACTTGTACAATAAAAAACAGATAAGGCAGATTCCGTCGTACTAAGTCTAAGACAAACTTTATGCAATAAAATATGTCTTTTTTTCTCATTGCATAAATCATATTTTTGTCTGAAACTTTTTGCGAGCTAGATCATAGCATTATCTACACAATAATTTTTTAGAATTTTTTTAAGACTATTTTGATAACATTTTAAATTTTAAGAGCAATAGAACCAACATTATGTTTTATTTTTAAACCGGTCGTCGACAGGATTCGATCAATCTAACCGCTGATATCTCGCTTGACCCAGCCGATCAGCCCTGTGCGCGCCACATGGCCATGCAGCCGCGACGCGCCTTCCCTAGCTCGCCTCCACGTCTCCCGCCTCTGCACACGTCCCTCCTCGAGATGCACGCACACGCCACATATAATCGCAACGAATCAATGCGCCGGGCAGCAAGTTTCGGCTGTAAGCACACACAATCGATCCAAGGAGCAAAGATTAAACACTAGTGCACTCGCGTTGTTGCGCTCTCGATCGGTACAAGACACTGTCAAAAAAAAGAAGAAGCCAGGAGCAGCCAATGAGGCCGTCCGACCAGCAGGCCGGCGGCAAGCAGGGCGCCGTCCGCTACGGCGGCGTCTTTCCAGTGAGCGGCGGCCTCGCGGACAAGCCCATCGCGCCGCAGGACGCGGCCACGATGTAGTCGGCGGAGAACATCGTGTTCGGGCAGGCGCTCAGGGGCGGCCCGGCCGCGGCCACCAGTAACGAGGGCATGGGTGTCGTCGGCCACGACCAGGCCACGGACGCCACCGCCGTGCAGGGCGTCACCGTCCCCGAGGCCCGCGTCCCGGGCGGCAGCATGGTCACCGAGTTCGTCACCGACCGGGTAAATGCTGAAACGCGTCCCTCTGTGCGCGTAAAAGTGCAAGCATGCAGCATCATAGATTAATGCGCGGACACCTTATTATGCGCACGTTCGTATTGTACGCACAGGCTGTTGGCCAATACTTCGGCGGGATGATACATTGATTACTACGGCTGTTGCCGGGGCCGCCAGAGCAGGAGGTGCAGCGAAAGGAGGCGGCGGCGGTGGAGCCGGCGAGGCTGCCGTGGCGGATCGATGGCACGAAGGTAACGATCGGTGAGGTGCTGGAGGCAGCAGCGCTTGCCGCGGGTGACATGCCGTTGGAGCGCAGCGACGCGGCCGCCATCCAGGCGGCGGAAGAAAGAGCCACCGGGAACGCGAACATCCCCGGCGGCTTGGCCACCCAGGCCCAGTCGGCCGCGGCGCGTGACGAGGACAAGACCACGCTCGGCGACGTCCTCGCGGCATGACGTTACACCTGCTGCCGTAAACGATTTTTTGTTTCTTTGTTCATAACGCGACGGCGAAGCTGGTCACGGACAAGCCGGTGGAGAGCAGCAACGCGCTGAGGGCGGCGGGCGCGGAGAGCCGCGACAAGGGCGAAGCGACGGCGATGCATGCCCGGAGGCGTGGCCGCGTCCATGGCTGCGGCCACACGGCGCGCTGAACCGTGACGAGGCGGTCTGGGACTGAAGCGTGCGCGCACAGTCTCATGGAGTCGTCATCCAGAGCTAGTCTGGTGTGCGTCGCGCGTTTCTTTTAGTGTCCATTTAGGGTTCGTGCGCGGGGCGATCAAGTGTACGCGTATTGAATAGTTCGCTGCTCTGTGCTCACCACGTAGCTGATGAGACCGTGTCACATATATGTCTCGGCTCCGGCGGCTCGGCCGAGGAGTAGTGTCGTACGTACGTGCAACATTGTAAGATATGCGTCAATGATCAATGCAAGATACACAGTGCACTTGCATGTTAACCAAGATGTTTTCTAGGTGAGGTCGTTAGGGGTACCCTCCGTACCGAGATACTACACCGTACGTGATCCTCATCACAGCCTCGCAGGGATCGCCGAGTGTAAGAGAAGATCACGGAGATGGAGACACATCCGCCGCCAGAGAGCGCATGTGGTGGGGGTGGCGTGGCGGTTGCCCGTGCGTAGCGTAACACGTTTCCGTCCGCTCCCGCGCTGCCACGCCGACGGGGGATCGATCTGGATCGGACCTGCCGTCGCCACCGACACCATCTCCTCGATGAAGAACAGCCTATTCTTCTGCTCCTCCTCTCAGGGCCAATCCTGAGATTTTAGCGATCTCGGACAAAATTAAAAGTAGGATCTATTGAGTTGAAACGTTAAAAAAGTAATTAATATATAAATTATAAAAATAATATTCAATGTATTAAAAATAGTTTATGATAAACACTTAAAGTATATAAAAGAAAGTATCCTCTTGCTATTCTTCAATAATAATTGCGGACAATTTGTAATTATTCTTTCCAGGAACATCACTTTTAGCTAGAGGAAAAAAGAATCCTCTTGCTATTCATGGGGGTTGGATGGCCTGCACCGATTGGCGAGGACGTGATCTGCCATGCGGTGCTCAAGGCCCGAAGGAGGCAAGGCCGCGGCCGAGGGCACGCCAAGGAAGTCGAGCGGCTGCTCCAAAGAGGTAGCGTAGGAGGCGGATCAGGACTACATCGTCTGTAGAAGAGGAAGCAAAAGAACCAAAGCAGCAAAATTGTTTCTTTTGGACCGACTAAATGTCATACACGATCATATAACTACGACCTCCGGTCGATAGAAATTTAGATTATCATACTTTGTTGGACCACCAGTAGTATATACCTATATGAGAGTCGAGAGACCCTGGGTTTGGGGGCCAGGGCGGCAGCCCCGTTTGCCCCGCCCACTCAGGACCGTCCCTGCTCCGCTTTCGAACTGCCCCCCCCCCCCGGTACCTGGCACTCCGGCTACCCGGTCCGACTGGGTCCTCCTCAACAAAGTAGCATACCTGACTAACCGCAGGAACAAGACCACCGCCGAAAGCTTCGGGCGCACCGGCCAGGCCGTCGAGGTGTCCTTCTGCCTCGCCGATCCGTCGGGCCTCTCCCACCTATGCGTCCACTGCCCCGGCCCGACGAAGACCTACTTCACTGAGGAGCCCCTCGTCGTCTGCTCGGAGAAGGACATTGCCATCCTCCACGTCTACTTCTCCTTCGGCCCCAAAGATCACGTGGCTGAGAAGGGGCTCCACGATTACTTCGGATACACAGCCCAACACAACATGAGTACCTGTCGATTGACCTGCTCCCCAGCCTGTCTCCACTCCCATTCGAACCTCACGAGTGGGGCATGTTGCCCTGCGTCTGTGGCTAGGACTTCATCACCATTCTCCGTCCACGGGTGGTGATCCCGGACAACTACGATCTCCACATCTTCTCGTCCAAGATAGCTATATTGGATCCATGGTCGCCTAGGACCTGGGTGTCACGAACTTCACTTCTTCAGGTGACCATGTTGTCATGTGGGCCAAGCCATCAGGAGAAGGGGCTACAAAAGAAGCTAACGAGGAGCAACTTCTTCCTCCTCCTCAAGCTCTGATCTTCTCCAAGGTTGTCTTCTCCATTCCCAATCCACTTGCTCCCCCCCAGTCTCTTGCTAGTTCCCTGCCCTTGATTCTATGCCTCTTCATTTTGTATCCCTAGAACTCGTATTCAGGCCTTGAACTTGCAGTGCATCCATCGTTTGGTTTTGATTTGGTGTTTGAGTAGCTGGGTATGTAATAATTGGCATCAGAGCCATTCAATAAGTGGAGTTTGTGCTATGGAGGAGATCTTCGAAGATCGGTTTGCCGCGTTGCGAGAGAAGATCATTGAGCAGGGCCTGCTCACTGACAAGTTGTGTTAATCTGTGACACAAGTTGAAGATGGCGTTGAGAGCTCTTGATCCCTTGAAGCTGGAGATTGAGATGATGGTGTCCGAGTTGCAAACCACCGTTTTATTTGAGAAACCAAGTTGAAATGTGTTTGGTTTACTTATGATGAGTAATTGATATTGATAGTTATTTGGTTTGATGATCTTTGATTTTGCATGAGCTTTGATATGATTTGAATTGATTTGATATTTTATTTTAGCATATTGATTATAGACCAACTGGAATTGAAGTTAGAGATATATGTTTATTTTTTTATGGTACGTAGGTAATGGATACAACTTGGTGGTTGATAGCGGGATGATTGGACCAAGTGAAGTGCTTAATGCTAGACGATTAAGGAGGTCGGACGGAGTCAAGGGTGGTCCTAGCTGAACACGTGGAGGCCAAGCAAAGCGTGGAAGGCAAATGAAGACGACGTGTTGACAAAGTCAAGCGAAGGGGATACCGGTGCAAGTGATAAGGCGACCTGAGGGATTAGGAGCGAGAGAGACTTGCCGGTGCTCAGGATTGTAAGACGAAGTACACACGTCGACATCAGAGCGTTTGGTTAAGAGGTAAGCAAATAGGGAGTCACGCTTTGAGAAGCATACTAGGATTCCGCGGCTTGGTTTCAAAACTGTGGGAGGACTAGAAGAGTACGAGACACCATCACGAAGCTTGCGTCAAGGCGAAGCTATGTCGTGAAGACACTGTGGTCATCTGATGAATCGAGAAGAAAATAGATCAAAATACCCTAAGTGGTAGATAGAAATGTACTATAAGAGAGTGGTATTTTGGAATAAAGCTAGGAAACTTAGGGCTCAAGTTTCCTAGGCCTATAAATAGAGGGGTAGGGTTATAGGAAAAAATGAACCAACCATTTTGAACCCCTTGTGCCATCCATACGAGAGACTTGTGCTAGGGTTTTAGAGGAGAGGAAACTGAGTGTTTAGCCTATATATTAGGTGAGAGCTTTGTGAGAAAAAATCTTTATAATCTGCTAAAATAGGGCTGGCCTCTGCTGCAATAAATTTTTTTATGTTATTGTACTCACCTCCTTCTAATTTCTCTTTATTAGTTCCCTTACAAGTTTGCAACTTTTTCTGTTTCTGGATTTGATTTTCGTTTTGATTTTTGGACTGAAATTTCAGCACCTTATGAGGTCATTCTTCTTACTACTAGAGGCACAAAATTCGTATACACACGCTTATATGATAGGGTCTTGAATTCCCTTGCCTCTAAACGCAACTTGGAGAGTTTCGTTGCTCGATGTTTATCTTTTTTTTTGTTTCTTTGCATGTTGTGATCTTTCAATTGCTAAGGCACATGGATTAATCTTAAATGGAACATATAGTTTATATATCATCTGTGGAGTCATGTTACCTTAATTTTCTCTTGTTAAAATTTCTCTCTATTTTTGTTTCTGCTTGAGTTTTGAGGTACATTGGGTGATATTGGGAAGACCATCGATTTCGTAAGGCGCCTATTCACCTTCTCTAGTCGTCAATCTCGTATCTCAAGGTTTTCAAAAATAAACAGTGGGAGGATTGGTCTGTAGTAAGAAACAAAGCTAGACTGGTAGCTCAGGGTTTCACTCAGGTAGAGGGGATAGACTTTGGAGAGATTTTTGTATCAATTGCTAGGCTAGAAGCAATTAAGATCCTCCTTGAATTTGCGGTATCCCGATGTTACAAGTTGTATCAAATGGATATCAAAAGTTCTTTATTAAATGGTTTCATAGAGAAAGATGTCTATGTTTAGCAATCCCTAGGCTTTGAGTATCACAAATGCCTTTATAGAGTATACAAGCTTCATAAAGTTTTGTATGTGTTTCGGTACGTAACTTGGGCTTAGTATGATAGACTTAGGTCTTTCTTGCTACGGTATGGGTATGTGATGGGGTCAGTTGATAAAAGTTTATTCATTTTCAGGCATGAGAATGATTTCTTACTTGTTCAGATTTATGTGGATGATATCATTTTTGGTAGCTCTTCTTATGCACTTGTGGCTAAGTTTGCAGAAACTATGAGCAGTGAGTTCGACATGTCGATGATAGGTGAGCTTAACTTTTTCCTTGGACTTCAAATCAAGCAGTGCAAGTAAAGAACCTTCGTTCACTATGCGAAGTACACCAAGGATCTGCTGAAGAAGTTTGACATGAGCGATGCATAGCCATTGGTGACACCGATGGCTACCTCGACTGTGCTTGATCCGAATGAAGATGGCGAGGAGGTGGACCAGTGAGAGTACAGGAGCATGATCGGCTCCCTCCTGTACCTGACGGCGACAAGACCCAACATCCATTTCATTGTATGCTTGTGTGCTCGCTTCCAGGCTTCACTGAGGACGTCTCACCGCTAAGCAGTGAAACTCATTCTGAGGTATCTCAAGCACACTCTCGAGTACAACCTTTGGTTTTCTGCATCCTCTTCGCTTTCTCTTCGTGACTTTTCGGATGCGGATTTTGTTAGTTGTAGAATTGACAGAAAGAATACCTTTGGTACTTGTCATTTCTTGGATACTTTTCTTGTGTGTTGGTCTTCTCGCAGACAATCTAATGTTGCGCAATCTATTACTGAAGCTGAATATGTAATTGCTGCTAGCTGTTACTCACAAATTTTATGAATGGTTGCTAATTTGAAGGATTTTGGGTTAGATTTCAGGAGTATGACACTTTAGTGTGACAACACCAGTGGCATAAGCTTAGCCAATAACTCAATTCAACATTCTAGAACCAAACACATAGATGTGAGATTTTACTTCCTGAGAGACCATAATGAGAAAGGAGACATTGAGTTGAGCTATATAGATATCCAATATCAGCTAGCCGATATATTTACCAAGCCTCTAGATGTAACAAGGTTTACCTATTTGAGAGGAGAGCTTGATGTGTGTCATCCCTATGACATTGTGTGAGTGAGAGTTGCCTTTGTACATACTATATCTTATTTTTATTGCATTTGAATTACATAATATTTTGTAAAATAATCATGTTAACAAGCTTCACTTATATGTTCTTTTCACTTTGTTGTACTAGTTGTGAATTTATGCTAAGTGTAGTGGATATATAACAATTTATGCAAGCTTGGGCTCTTATTAAAATATGGCATACAATCTGCTGAGCAAGCTTGTCTTTTCTAAGAATAAACTTGAAATGTGAACATAATCTCTTGCCACCCTTGAGTATTTGCTTTAGCTTGATCAGTGCTTAAATTAGGGCTAATTCTGTGAAAAGCTTATGCTATGCCGCTTTGTTCAGTTTAGCGGATTGAGGTCTTTGATATTTGTCTATGTAAATGTTTAGCCTATGATTAACCATTGGGAGAGCATGTGGTCTTTTGTATCGCAAAGTCACAACTTATTTTGACTTTGTGAAAAATTGCACATCTTGAATCCTATGTTAAGTTAGTAAAATAACTGATCAAGTTTTGAGCTGGAATTGAATCCAATACGGTGGCTTAACGCTTAATGTGGTTTGCCAAAGAAGTGAACATATGGTTGCTTAAAGCCCACTTGAGGATAGTTAGATGATCAAATGAGAAAATTAACTTGTGTTTTTTAATCTGCTAAGAATGTTCTTTTTCATATTGTCAAACTAAGGCTTGGATTGATATGTGGGTGTTTGCATAGTCCATCGGGTTGAACTTAGTTGCCTAGTTTAAACTTGACATAGTACTAGTTTCTCTAATATTTGCACTGATCGTAAAATTATGGATGCTTTTGCAATGACATCTTTTGGATAATTGAACAAGATGATCAAAACTTACTTCACTCTCAGTGCTTGTGATATGAACTCACTTCGAGACTTTATGTGTATTTGAGTTATATTGTTTACTTCTTATAGTGCTTTGACATCTCTAATCCTTGTAAGTGCTTTGTGATCTATATGTGAAGCTTTATGGACTTGTATTTCATTTGCACATTTTTAGCATTGTCTTGTATCATTGATGTTTGTATTGTTAAATGGGGAGAAAATATGACTAAAGATATTATGCACAAATATTCAATAAAGGGAAAGAAAATTGCATTTATCTAGAAATAAAAGGGAAAAATAGAAAATATGCAATCAACAAGGAGGAGAATGTGTTTTTGAGTTTTTCTGGCTCTTTTGAGGTTTTTAGCCCGTCTTTGCCTCTCTTAGGGTTTTTGTAACCTTTATTATGCCAAGTGATATATTTTACTTTCTCTCGAGTTTTTATCACTTGGATGAGCTTATCTTGTTTTAATTTCTTCAAACCAAAATCTTTGTGCTTTGAGGGTTGTTAATGCACTCATCAAGTGAGAGATTGAGAAAACAAGTTGAAATGTGCTTTAGTTTACTTGTGATGAGTAATTGATATTGGTATTTATTTGGTTTGATGATCTTCGGTCTTGCATGAGATTTGATGTGATTTGAATTGATTTGGGATTTCATTTGAGTATATTAATTATGGACTAACTGTAATTAGAGTTATAGATATGTGTTTGCTTATCTCATGGTGTGCAGGTGATGGATGTAACTTGGCGGTCAACAGCGGGATGATCGAGGTCAAGCGGAGTGCTAGGTGCCGGACGATCAAGGAGGCCGGACGGAGTCAAGAGTGATTCTAGCTGAACACATGAAGGTCAAGGAAAGCATGGAAGGCGGATAGAGACGGCGTGTTAACAAAGTCAAGCGAAGGAGATACCGGTACAAGTGATAAGGCGGCTCGAGGGATCGAGAGTGGGAGGGACTTATCGGCGGTCAACTTCACAAGACAGAGTACACGTGTCGACATCGGAGCGCTTGCTTGAAGTGTAAGCAAGTAGGGAGTCATGCTTTGAGAAGCGTGCTAGGGTTTTGCGGTTTGGCATCAAAATCGTGGGATAACTGGATGAGTACTTGGCACCATCGTGAAGCTTGTGTTGAGGTGAAGCTAAGTCATGAAGGCGTCGTGACCGTCCGATGAATCGAGAAGAAAATATAGCAAAATACCCTCAGTGGTAGGTAGGAATGCACTAGGCTTATAAATAGGGGTATTTTGGAAAAAAAAACTAAAAAACTTAGGGGTTAAGTTTACTAGGCTTATAAATAGAGAAGTAGGGTTATAGGAGAAAATGAACCATCCATTTTGAGCTCCTTGTACCATCCATATGAGAGTCTTGTGCTAAGGTTTTAGAGGAGAGAAAGATGAGTGCTTAACCTATATATTAGGTAAGAGCTTTATGGGGATTTTTTTTTATAATTTGTCTAAAATAGGGCTAACCCCTACTACAATAAAGTTTATTTTTCTTTATATTATTATGCTCAACTCCTTCTAGTTTTTTTTCTATCGGTTCCCTTAGATGTTTGCAAGTTTTCCAGTTTCCGAATTTGATTCTTGTTTTGAGTTTTGGGTTGAAATTTTAACACATTGTGAGGTCATTCTTCCTGTTGTTAGAGGTATAAAATTTGCATACACACGTTTATATGATGGGGTCTTGAATTCTCTTGCCTCTAGACAATCAACTTGGAGAGTTTTGTTGCTTGGTGTTCATTTTTTCTTGTTTCTTTGCAAGTTATGATCTTTCGAGTGCTAAGACATATGGATTGATCTTAAATAGAACCTATGGTTCATATACAATCCGTAGAGTCGTGTTGCCTCAATTTTCTCTTATTAAAATTTTTCTTTATTTTTGGTTCCGCTTGAGTTTTGAGCTGTGTTAGGTGATCCAAATAGAAGAAGGTCATCAATTTTGTAAGAAATTTATTGAGTTGGTTATTCATCTCATCTAGTCGCCAATCTCATTCCTATACTATCCCACAGCGATGCCCTCATCACCATGCCCGTAGCCACCGAGGACAACAAGGTCTCCATTGGCGACAACTTCGGTAACAACTCCAACCCCACCAAGTATGCGACCTCTCCCTCGGCGTCATCCACGGCTACCTCGGCCTCCTTTCTTGCCTTGTATGCTGACCCTGCCACCCACGTCGTGGCCATAAACCTCCTTGAGCAGACGCCCACCACGCCCTTTCTCAAGCTCGGCCTCCTCCAGGCCGCCTTGCCCATCGCACTTGTCACTTTGCTGCCCAACTACAATCGCCTCCTCGCCCTGCTCTACCGCGCCGACCTATCGCTCCTCCCCGTCGATTGCAGAGACTGCTACTTCACAACAAAGGAATGGAATGCACAAAGTGCTAGAGCTGCAACAATTCTCGTTGCCGACGACAAAGTGGAGCCTTTGATCACAATGGATACTCCATAATCAAGTGGCAAAGAGCACATAGAAGACATCGCTATTCCTTCAGCACTTGTAACAAAGAGATTTGGGGATAACCTTATGAAAGCACTGAAAAATGGAGATATGGTAAATGTCCTTATGGAGTGGAGGGAATCTCTACCCCGTCATAATGAGCGTGTGGAGTATGAATTCTGGACAAATAACAATGATGAGTGCGGTGCTAAATGCGACATGCAAATGAATTTTGTGAGGAGCTTTAGAGGATTAGCTCACGTGCTTGAGAAAAGGGTTTACACCCAGTTCACTCATTATATGACGTGGCATTGTCCATAAGGTTTTGTCCTAAGCAAACAATGCAAATCACAATGTATCAATCATGGAAGATATTGCGTACTAGATCCGGAGCAGGATTTCAGCACTGGATATGATTTCAAAGACGTTGCGGTTCAGAACCTGATTCATATTTGTGTGTTCAAAGTTGCCAATGAAAGTCAAAAGCCGTGGTTGTGGTGGGATTATGTGCAGGACTTTGCAGTTAGGTGCCCAAGGAAGGAGAAGAAGAAAGTCTTCAGGCACATGGAAAAACAGGCAGCAAACAAAGATTAGAGCTCTAGCGGATGCAGCTGGTCTAAAGGTGACCTTTTCCCGAATGATGCGCAGCAGTGCGCTGCTTATGCTTCAGATGGTACTGGAGATGAGCCGTGGGACTTCAAGGTACAGGGCTGCTAACAATGTTCAGTTGCCGCCATGTACTGTAAGGCTTGGGTGATCTTCGACTCTCCACCTTCTCTATGTTATTTTATTCACGCTTACTATTCTTTAGATGCTTGAAATCAAGCACGATTTCATGCAATGTTCACCTCCGACTGGAGTTAGGGAAGAGGGGCTTTCGGGGTTCAGGTTTGAGAGGATTCCATAGATTCGAGGCTTAGAAGAAACTTTGGGGGAGGTGGGTTGTGGACGGGGTGGCGGGCACGACGTCGGCCGTGGGAGGCAAAAGACCGCCGTTGGGCTAGGGTGGGTCAGGGGTGTCACGACACGTCATGTTAGCACTTCAGGGTTGCGGGAGCAGATCCAGCGGCATCCTCACCATCGAAGATGGGCGGAGCGAGGTTGAACACGTGAGGAAGAACAATAGCGAGGAGGGAAGACGACTTGGTATACATTGAAGGTGGGCATGTTCCAAGGGCCATGGGCCATGATGAATTTGGGCTTGCCTATCGTAGAGTACAAAGGGAGCAGCAGCACAGGAGAAAGCATCGAACAACGAAACACTAAACACAACCTCTTTGTAGTTCTTGCTCCTGTTCCTCCTTTAGATTATCCTCTGGTTATCATCTGATGTACCTTTAATCCTCGTCAATCCCTTTACTTTGCTGCCTTCTCGAATTATGCTTATATCAATTTTTATCAGTTCTTATCGTTTCACTGCTTAGTATGCTTGTTAATGATGATACTGAGATCGGGTTGCTTAGTGTGCTTCTTATCGTTTCACTGCTTAGTGTTCTTGCTAACAAAGTAGGCGGTCCAAGACAAATCGACGCGCAAGTGAGGCCTGCTAACTAGCCGGATCATGGACGCCACGGACGAGCCAGCGCGCGAGCGCCGGGTGCCTGCCGCGTTCGGGCGGACGGCTCCAAACAGGGCAGCGGGCCGCGGAACAAAGCAGCCGAAGCGGTGCTTTTATTAGCGCGCACAAGCCGGTGGGATGACCTGACCCCTCCGGGAGCGCATGCGGTGGGGTCGCGGTCGCGGGGCGTGAGGTGGACGCAAAACGCTCCCAACTCCCGCCCGTCTCCGTCCGCTCTCGCGCGCATGCGCCACGCCGACGGGGGATCGCATCTCGCTGCCTACCCAGCTACCCTTCCCCGCCCCGCCCACCGGGCAAACGCCGAGGAATTTACGGCAGCGCGCTCTAGAGACAAGCACGGAACACGGATCCTGTCTGTTACGTACCCTCGCGCGCGGCTCGCCGGCTCCTGCCGGTTGCTGCGCTCCACTCGGTTCGGTCGGCGATCGCTTCGGGTAACTCGTGAACTGGCACTCACTCGGCTAGCCAGTCAGTTAGCATTGCACATCAGGGTGTCAGCTCAGGTCAGGTCAGCTGCTGCGCCGATGGAATGGGCAGGAAATTAATAGGAACTAGATGGTACGGGCACGGCATGGCGAGGGCAGCAGGATCTTGTTGCGCGGTCCCTCAAATCAGTCTGCAACTTATTGCTCGTGCGGAATCGATCGATCACATGCCGTGGCCCCCCTGATCGACCGATGCTTGTAGTTGTTGGCCTGCTGAATGCTTCGGTTGATTGAATTATTATTGGCCTGTTTGGTAGCTGCATGGAGCTGGCCTGCTCGCGCGCCTGTTCCGAGCCACGCAAATTCATTGTGCGAGCCAAGCCAGACTCGCTGGGTGCGTACGTTCACTCGTGCTCACGCCTGTTACTCAGTTAGCTAGTTTCTTTCAAACGTTCATATTTTTTATTTAATTCTCGATTTTATTTGAGTATAAAAGTGGTTTAAAAATTTATAAATATTTTTATGAGTAAACTAGAGCTTCTTAAAATTGGTTTGATATAAAAAGCCTTTGACAATATTTAATTAAAATTTTCCAAAGAAGCCTATGTTTATAACTTCTATCAATTTTTATGCCTCAAATAAATTCTCAAAAATCAGAAAAAAAACACTAATATTTTTATCATGTGATGTACTGATTTATAAAAATATTTTTAACCCTAGGTTATTTGGTGAAAAATAAATTACTTTGTAATACTCTATTTATATGCATTTTTACCATTTCATGTAATATTCTTATACGATAAACCAAACACAATCTCTTCTTAACTATATTGAGTACACACAACTAACTAAACAGACTCTATTATATCTTTCAAAGTCTAGCTAAACTCAACCTGACTCACTAGACGAGCCACGCTGAGCCATATGAGCAACCAAGATATATATCCCCAACTGCCTGCCTATATATATGCAGCATTCGTATGCAGATCTACGTACGCCTCGACAAATTGGTTTGATAAACCAGCTTCCCATATGTTCCTGCAGGTCATTGCATCGTGGAAGATCCTTGTAGTCTGAGATGATGGAGATGGGCCAGCGGAAGGTAGACGACGATCACGTGTATCTGACAGGACTGCACACAGACTGATCGACATACTATACACGTACGTTTCGGCCGTTGATTTTGATGGTCCCGTTAAACGACTCCCGACTCTGGGAGAGTGACTCCAGCCAGTTTTGAGCAAGTATTGTTACGTGTTGCTTTCGCTCAATCGGTTGTTGGCTTGTTGCTCTCGCTGGTGCGCAGGCACAAGAAACCTGCAGCCCTGACCACGAACATTTCCTGCAAAATTAATCAGTTACAAACTTCTTTCAACAATATTTAGTTTGATTTTTTTCTTAGGATAATGTAGAGATAAATGAAATGCTGCCACAATGTAGTAGCTAGTGTAGATCTGTTTAATTATTTTTCAGTCACTATATGAAACACGTACGTTAGCTATATATATGTAGGATATTGCATTTTTTCTCTGTGCTTGTTTTCTTCTGAACACAAGCAAATAATCGAGTTGCATGAGATGCGCTGTGGTTGAGATATAATTATGGGCTCTATTCATGCTGCATACGCCAATATATACTTTAAACCTTTAATATGTTGCCTCCGGGAGTCCGGGTAGCAAGATCGTGTGATCCCTAATGCACCCAACCACACGTCCACACCTACGTGGCTACGTGTAATGTGTCCATGACTCCATGTACCAACCAGCAGGTAGCTTACAACGCCATGCGTGCCCTGGGATAAGCCGTGTGTGCACGACTTCATGCGGTTTTGCATGCATGCATATGGCCCCTCTCCCTTTTCTCCCTCGCCCTTGTGCAGCTTTGCTTGCTAGAACACATGACGTGATAGCGTCCAGCAGCAGTGTACGCAGCAACACATTACCATGCAGGGATGCAGTACAAGGGCACATGGCGGCCTTGGCCACACCATGCATGCATGCATCGATGCATGTGTACAGCCTCGGTGAAAAATGTGCATATGAGTACACTGGTACACACAAGCAGGACCAGTGCTGCTGGCTATTGTAAAGGGAGAGTACAGTGGAGTGAATTCGGCAACAGACAATAGCCACTAGCCAGCCAGTTCTCTCAATTTTGGACCAGGGCCAATTGTCTTGGCACATCAGCTAAAAGCTAGACATCCAAGTACATATTTCAACATATTTATGATTAGATGGTACATATATTTAAGATTAAATGGTGCATAAGAATTATAATTAAATTACCAATGACTACAGTTTTATTTTTTCATTAGTATCAGTGTACTCGGGTGGTTGTTGAACATTCAAGTTATGACCGATGTAGATAATGTATTGTATGAGAAGTAGATGATGCAGAGGATGAAGACAAGGTTGATGGAATCTTCATTTGATTCATTTCTCAGATAGATAAGGGTGATGTCGACCTAATTTTTTTTAAACGAAATGTTGGCCTAACTGTGGCCCTCGAGCTACTTTCACGAGCTGAAATGCATGCCACGAACGAATTACATTCATCAACATGGTTTTGCCACTCGGCGAGAATCTCAAAGACATTTCGACGACGGTAAAGATGGTTCAAGTGGTAAAGCCATCTCAAAGCCATGCATGGTTGCACATTCCGTATACTGTGTTCTTTGGTGCTGGCAGTTTGTAGGTTTGTTGAGAAAAGAAACACATCTAGAGACCTTATGGAATCTGGATATCTCTGTTGTGAAATCATGTTGCCCGTGTTTAGAATCTTACTCTCTATCTCTCGTTATCAACATAGTAAATAGTAGATGCAACGTAATGATTGGTACAATCTCTCTCTCATCTCCTCTTGTATATATGGCCATGTTGGAATAGAATCTTTTGTAAGAAAAATCACGAAAGCTATACAAGATCGTATTAGCACAAATTGATTTAACCAAATAAAATAAAATAGCCTTTATGTGTGCATTGCACAACTCAACCATTCATGTGCTATACCGCACAAACTTACTAGCTTGCAAATTAGCGTCTTGCATCTTGGAGGTATTTCTCTCCTCCCTTCCTTCTTTCTTTTGTATTCTCTCGATGATCAGAGAACAATTACTCTTTTATGTGCTATGAGCATTTGCCTTTATTCTATTGCTTATGTGCTAACTATGTATTTTTCTATGCTGCAGCACACATATATATACTTGATGTGCATAAGCTTCAAAGCCCTTTACGTTTCATCTTGCATGAAAGCGAACATTAATTGTTCAATTGTTATTATGTGAAATTGAAGGGTTAATATCCACGGCCAGCATTAAGACCTCTTTTAAACAATCTAGTAAAACAACCATTAGCATTTAGTGCATGCATGCAACCAATTCCATTACAAATGCTTAATGCATTATGTTTTTCTTCGAGAAACATGCACAACATACTGTTAGTTCTTTTGAAGGGAGAGGAGAGAGTATTTTTAACCTCATGATTCTCATTCTTTAAGTCTAGTAATCATCACACTAAGACCTTTTTCATATAAAAACCATTTTTTCTTCAGTAATTACATGAGACATTTTCTAACATTCTCCCACTTGGCCCATGTGATGACTTGAGTAATTAGATAAACCATAAGTGCACATTTTTCATCAAATTTATCAAGTCGGCATTAAGTTGAAAATGGGCGATTGAATCATGGCAGTCACAAGTCATCGATAAGATTCCTTCCATGTATTATAAAGCGACCCAATTCAAACCAACTTAGGGAAACAAATATTGTTATCACACCTCAACCATAATTGTATACATATTCATGTGGATAACATGCAAAATAAACTTTTATTGAATTCGTGTAATAGTACAAGCAACAATATTCATGTGTACACATCATACTAATAAGATTTTATCTATAATGTCCATCCTTTCTACGTGGCCAATGAAAGTCTTGGGCGTCAATCTCTTTGTTAGTGGATCCGCAATCATCAGATCTGTACCAATATGCTTAATTGAAACCTTTCTCTTTTGTACTTCTTCTTTGACTGACAAGTACTTCAAGTCTATATGTTTTACACCCTTCGAGTATTTGTCATTTTTAGAAAAGAAGACCAAAGAGGAATTATCACAATATATCTTTAATGGTCTGAAAGCACGCCACAAATTCTGCCTCTATAGTGGAAGTAGCAATTACATATTGCTTTCCACTCTTCCATGAAACTGCTCCTCCAGCCAATAGGAACACATAGCCGAAAGTGAATTTTCTTGAATCCACACATCTGGCATAGTCTGAATCCATATAGCCTACTACCTCCAAATGGCTTGACTTCTGATACGTGAGCATATGATCCTTGATTCCTTATAAACAACGAAGAGTCTTCTTTCCAGCTATCCAATGAACTTTTCCCATGATTACTTTGATAACGACCAAGCATCCCAACAACAAAACTAATATCTGGTCGAGTACATGTCGAAGCATACATTAAGCTCCCAGCAAGCGATGCATATGGAATCGATTCCATTTCTTTACATTCCAAATCATTTTTTGGACATTGCATTTGGCTAAATTTATCCCCTTTTTGAATTGGAACCAATCCCACAGAGCAATTTTCCATTCTAAACCTCTCTAATACTTTGTTAATGTAACCTTTCTAAGACAATCCCAAAAATCCTTATTTTCTATCACAGAATATTTCTACTCTAATAACATAGGATGCCTCTCCCATATCGTTCATTTCAAAATTATTGCAGAGAAACTTTTTTACATCATGCAACAAAGACTTATCATTAGTAGCAAGCAGAATGTCATCAATATACATGACTAAGATAATGAACTTGCTCCCACTGACCTTTATGTCGATACACCGATCAACAAGATTTGAGCTTGATGGTAAGGAGGTATTTGTATCCATGGTTGAAGTAGAGGATGAACCACATTTATAAGCAGCCGCCTTCTTATGCCGTTGATCCACCTCATACTTATCATATAGCTTATCTAACTCTTTGCGAACATCTTCTATCTCAATTTCAACTTTTGAGGATTCATAAATCCTCCTAAAGCACCACTCAACATATTTCATCTTGTATCTTGGGTCTAGAATAGTAGAAATGACCATAACATTATTCTTTTCTTCCTAATACTTGTTGAACTTATCCATGATTGCAATGCTCATACCCTTCAAATGTTCATTACTATAAACACTTGCATCCCTCAATGCAATCTCGACATTAGCAACGTGAGGATATAATATATTTGAAGTATGATATGTTGAAGTGAAAGTGCATCTAGGCCCCTTGTGGGTTTTGGCTAATTGATGACAAACGATTAAGGGACTAATGAGTTTATCGAGTTTATGATCAGATTTTAGTCCCATTGAAAAGGTTAAAAGAAGTCGACATCCCTCAAAAAGAAAAGAGAAACGGTATGAAAAAACTCATAGGGTTTAATTTATTTTACTTTTGAATTTGAGTTTAGGAATGTCGTACTATTAAGAGGGATGCATCTTGGTAGTCTTGCTAGTGTCTCAGTGCTCAAAGTATCTTGTTAAAATCAAATTTTGAGAGACACAATCACTCATGTACATCGGAAAAAAGGGCAGAGTTGTCTGAGCCTGGAGTCTCCAGGTTAGCCCGGAAACTCCAGATTCTGTTAAGTGTTCTGGAGTCTCCAAGTAAGACTCCGAGAGGAGGTCTCTGTCTGGCTTTAAGTTTGAGCCTGAAGTCTTCGGGTTAGCCCAGATACTCCGGACTGTGTTAGTGTCCCGGAGTCTCCGAGTGAGATTCCGATAGAGAGTCTCTGTCTCGCTTCAAAGCCTGAGCTCGGAGTCTCCGGGTTAGCCCGGATACTCCGGATGCTGTCAGTGTCCCGGAGTCTCCGAGTGAGACTTCGAGAAAGAGTCTCTGCCTACCGAGGGTGCTAAAGCTGGAGTCTCTGAGTTGGTCCGAAGTCTTCGAGTTGGTCCGGAGTCTCCGGGTCCTGATGCTTCCGGACCTTCCGGGCATCCTCCGAAATAGTGTCTTGGGCGTTTTTCTCAAGTGTTACCCGGAGTCTCCGGTTGAACCCAGATATTCTGAGTCAGTGTAACGGCTAGTTCTGATAGGTTAGGTGCATGTGTTCCTGTGCTACCCGGAGTCTCTGGGTTAATCCGGATACTCTGGGTCTGTCTGAAAAAAACAGTAATAGCTAGTTTTGGGGGAAGGGTATAAATATCTTTTCACCCCCTCCATTCAATGCTGCTGAGCTACGTGTGAACCAACCTTCTCAAGAGCATTCAATAGCCCTCCCAAACCCCTCTAGTGATTGGTCTTTGCAAGATTTGAGAGTTAGGGTTTGGGGAGTTAAATTTAGAGCAAGAGAGCAAAAAGCAAACCTTTGAGCATTTGAGTTCTTGCTAAGCTGCGATTTGCGTTCTTTACTCTTGAAGCTTCGTGCTTCTAGACGGCAAGAGGTCACCCGTAGAGCACCTAATCTTTGTGGAGTGCCACGGGAAGTTTGTATTACACGTGATTTGAGTAAGAACTCTAGCTCGATCTTTGTAGTCGCTTGGGTGATTATAGGGTTGAAAAGGACCCGGCTCTTTGTGAGCTCCTCAACGGAGACGTAGGCACTTCTTTGTGAGGTGAACAAACTTCGGGAACAAATCTTATCTCCATTTACTTTCTTGCACTTTACTCGTTCAAATTGTATTTGGGGATTTGCCTCGATATTGTTGCTTGTGAGTATTTGAGTGTAGGTTATTATTGAAAAGGAGCATATACATCTTATAGAGGTTGTGGTAATTCGTAGACAATATTAGACTTACTTAGATTTATTTTGATTTAGAGTTCCTGTATAGTCCGGATAATCCGGGTGAACTCGGATACTCCGGAACCCGAAGGATTCAGATTGAGCCGGAGTTTTCAGACACTGTCTGATCCGCTGCAGAGTTTTAATTTTTAGAAATGACTATTCACCCCCCTCTAGTTGACATCAAGTACTTTCATGAAGCTAAAAATATTATAGTTAGTTCTGCCAAATATCCAAGTATTGGCTAAATTGTTTCAAATAAATCCTACTCTTCATAATTAGGCTCTCATCTATAGTTTGCATCTAAATTAGCATAAGACAATAATGCCTCCTTACAGGCAATGGCTGTTTTTAACATATTGTATGTTGAATTCCACCTTGTCGATACATCAAGTTTGAGCCCCTCTCCAATTTTCAATGCAAGAGATTTACAATTTTTTACAAACTTGTGCATGTGTGATGGAGACTTCTTTATGTACTTCACAGATTCTCTTACATTGCTTATCAAAGATGATATGACCGTTATCCCATCATTCACAATCAAATTAACAATGTAAGCACAACAACAGACATGGACATATTTTACAATGAAAGAAGTTGATTGTCTAGCAGCAAACTTAGCCTTTAAATCCCGTACAACAGCATCATTGTTGGAAGCATTATCTAGAGTGATTGAGATGATTTGATCCTCTATCTTCCATGCAGCAACAGATTCAAACACAATTTGTGCTATCACAGATCCAGTGTGTGCAGGGTCTAACTCGATGAAATTCAGCACACGACCTTGCATATTCTAATTTTTATCAATATAGTGTGCAACTAAACACATACAGGAAAGTGCCTGGTTGGATGTCCACAAATCAGTAGTTAAACTTGTGCTATCCACACCTTTAAAGCTCTTCAAAAGGGTTTCTCTCTCAGACTTAAAAACCTTCATGCATTCATTTCTTATGGTCTTTCTACTAATAAACTCACAAGCTAGATTTAAGTACTTCATCAAGATGTTAAACCATGTGTGCTCTACAATCCTAAATGGATACTCATGAACTATTATCATCCTAGTAATTAATTTTCGAGTTTCCTCATTGTTATACTCACTAGGAGAGACTACAACTGGAAGACCAGAATCACCTACCTTAGATGGAGCATAATTGAGAAGAGCTTGGTTTTGTCTTTTTGCCAACTTGTTCAAGTATGCAACACATTTCTTCATGTGTCTTTCAAAGATGAGAAATATTTTATCCTTGAGTATAAGAATACAATTTATGGCAGAATAAACACATCTTTCTCTGTCTTGAATGGTAATTTGATATTCTCAAAGTTGTTCCAGACTTCTGAAGAAGATCGAGATCGCTTGCCAGCCTTCACCCCTTTTTGTTTCTTACGTCTTGGAGGGATCGAACCATCATCAGAAATATTAATCGAATCTCCCTCAGGTGGTATTGACATAGTATACATGTCATCGTTCTCGTCAAAAAAAATCTTCTTGGTCTTCCTCGTCCAGGTTTGACAACTGCAAATACAAAACAAACATCGTCATTCATCATTGCATAAACAAATTGATTGATGTAGAAATCTGCAGAAACAAGATAGTGAGACTCCAGGACTTAGTTTTAAGAGTTCAAGTCATATTAGCTACCTACTGTTGGAAATTATCAACCATCCACTATAGAAAAAGTCAGAAAGTAAGGTCCAGAACCAAGTAACCCAAAAGTTTAGGTTTTATGCTCTCATCAACACAAGATAATAAGCTAGTGTAAATACAGAACTAAAACACATGTTCATGAGTTAAAGGTGAGGCTGGCTCATAAACACTGAAGTTGGCAAAATCAGCATAATATGAATTAACAAAACTGTTCTGGCTTCATTTGTTTTGAGCTCATGTTTCACACAATCTCCGAACTCATCGGACCCTGTAACTACCAAATGTTATACTATGGTTTTGCATTAACGTATACTACAATTTCCATCCATAATATGTTGCCACATGCACACATCCTAACCGGTAAGCTGGAAAAAATTACAAAAGATATCGCTACAAAAGAGGAATTCATGAAAATAAATAATTCAATCTTAACTCAACTAGCCAAGAGATATCACTGCACACATAAATGAATTGTTTCTAATTTTGAAACAAATAAACTCATAAGTCATAAGCAGTTTCCTACAACGACCTTGCCCAAAATCCCGAATGGTCCATTTGTGCGAATCAACTCTGTGGACACTGGTGTACCTGATCTGTATCGGCTACCAATGAAGAGTCCATCATGGCGCCATATCAGGATGTACCGGCCTTCACAATCACGACAACCTCGGCACCGGCAGAGAAAGCATGCCCCTTCCCTCCTTGCGTGGCGACGGCGACGCGTGAGATGACGCTTGACTGCTGCTCTGGTTCCATGGACTGCGACGGCGCGTCGGCGTGGATGGAGAGGTGACGGGTGGACAACAGCGGGTGGCAGCGGGTCAGCGGCACGACTAGAGTCCAAAAGGGCAGTGGGTCGGTGAATCGATGGCGTCCAGAAGGGCGACAATGATGGTCTCTAGGTTTTGGCAGGTGGCGGCAACGGGCCAACGGCCTTAGGTGGGTGGTCATGTACATCGCCAGGAGGTGGAACCCTAAACACACGCAAAAATATATGCCAGGGCGCTGGCTAGGCTGTGGGCTACGGTCTGATCGTCTGGGGTGCTGGTCAGGCTGGGATGCCCGCGAGCCAGCTCAGGCTCAACTAGATTTACAGCCGAGTTAAGCTGAGCCGTTTCAAATTGAGCTAACTCACCAGCCTCGAACTATATTTACGGCGTACTCACATAGCACCTTCTCACTCCACACTCCATTAATTCACGAGCCTCTTTGTTTCGAGAGGCTCCTCCTTAGTGTTCAAGCCTGCTGAATAAAACCAAAGCACTCGCACTAGTGGCGCAGAGCAGCACACGATGCTTGGTTGCTTCTCCCGGCTGCGGCGGCCGGCGGGGTCACCAGCTCCGGAGCCCATGCCGGCGTCGGACGACGCGTCCACGTCGGCGGCGTCGACCTCGGAGAGGTACACCTCCCCGTGCTCGTCCTCCTCATCGGCTCGCTGCAAGAACGCAAGCAGCTCGCCCCCAAACGGTGGCCGCGACGACGGCTGCGACGGCATGGTGGGCAAGAACCCGTCCGCGCTCTCCGAGCCCGGGCTGTCCTCGGCCATCGCGTCCCGCCGGTTCTTTCTCTCCTCCCCGGGCCGCTCCAACTCCATTGTCGACTCCGCGCACGGCGCCGCCGTGGGCGTGGGCGTGGGCTCGGCCGGGGTGGCGGTGCCGACGTACTCGCCGGACCCGCACGCCGACTTCCTGAGGTCTATGGAGGAGATGGCCGCGGCGCTGCGGCTGGACGCGCGGCGGCCCGGCGACAGGGCGCGCCTCCACGAGCTGCTGCTCTGCTACCTCGCGCTCAACGACAGGCGCGCGCACAAGTACGTCGTCAGCGCCTTCACTGACCTCCTCCTCCGCCTCACAGCCACCAACCTCGACGACGAGCACCACGATTAACTTGCGCTAGCATTCTTTTCTGGCGGTGTGATGTGTACGTTGCAATGCATGCATACGGACAGATTTTGGTACGAAAATCAAAATTCTTTGCAATGATTGGCGAGCAACTTTTTAAGCTCATGCAGATCGACGTTTGAAGACCTAACTGCAAATACGTGCTGTGTAATTCTGTAGCTGAAATCTGTTGGTACGCATAACATTTGTGTGGCCTTTTTTTCAAGGTGTGAGCAGTGAGCATGCTGGTGAAGATAGAATATGTCAGCTTCTACAAACAAAGGTGTTTGCTTGGTTTGCTTTGTGTTTTTTGGCCATCTCTGCTCTTTTACTGTTAAGTCAAAGCTTCTACAAACAAAGGCCTTTGCCTTTGTCTTTTTGGCCAACTCTGCTCTTTTACTGTTAAGTCATTTAGCTTTCTGTTCTCTTTGGGGTACCTGAAGGCTAAGTTTGCTTTTGTGTTCTATAGGAGTGTAGGCCATGCCAAGTATGGTTGTGCCGTGATTGTAACCGTTATGATGTTTTTTTTTGTTTTTTTAAAAAGTGACTTTAATTTTTGTCACTGTGAAGATTATATGAAAACTGACTCCATCTTAAAACACAGCCGACAAAAGTACGAGAGCTAAGGATCAAACCCTTCAACTCCTTGGTTCTCTCCCTTTAGCTTACCAATCGAACATTCGCTCGTTCGCAATAACTGTTATGATGTTCTGTCAAATACTAATATATTTAAAAGTGTAGATACAGTTCCTTGGGGCTTCAACTGCAACTTAGAACACGGGAAATTTCGTAATCTTGCGGGAATTAAACAATTCCGTTGAGATGCCTAGGAAAACCCTGTGATATTCCTGCATCCTAATTACTAAACAAGCCCCAGACATTTAATTGATATCTTTCGGAAGGTTTTCGCTACAATTAGCTATAAATAAGTTGAACTCTCAATCGTGCAGCCAAGCGACAGGATTAAAATTTCGCCAAGATTTTGGTAAGATTTTATAAATTTCGGGAATTTCATATGAAAAAATATTTAATTCTATAATTTTATTTCACTGACACGTGAGACCCAGAAAGCAGAGGATCAAGAATTTGTAGAATTTCGATGAAATTTCGCGAGTTCTAATCTTTTAACCGATGAAAAAAATTGTAAAACAAATTTTAAATCCCTGCCGACAACATCACTCCCTTCTAAACTATCCCATAAACGAGGTCTATTCCCTTGAGACGAGTGAGGTCTTCGGATCCAGCCACAGGCAGCAATAATAAACAGATGCCGTGCAAAACCAATCGGTACAGGACATGGCAGGCTGCTTACACATGGCTGGGGTGCAGCTGGATGGATCGCATCTGTAGAGTAGAGCAACCATCTGTTATTACGTTTTCCCTTTTCATTCAGTAGAAATAGTGCGTGATAAGATTCATGGACACACAAGTCGTAAATAACGAACCACTCAAAAAGAGTCGTACCGACAAATAGCAAAGCAATCAGGCCGTTGAGGGTAGGCATTGACATGGCAACCGCGAGCAAGATCTGCACAGGTCTGCTTTGTTCAGAAATGTTTCGTGTCCAGACGATGGATGGCTGTCACAGCAAAATCAAGCCGTGTGCCTGTGCCCTGACTGCTCCATAATATGGGAAGAAAATTCAGACCCAAGATGAACAGCACTAAGCTTGTGCACCCATGTTGCGATCCCTGCAACACCATTGACACCGTTCGAGAAGCAACTAGCGCAGCATCCTGCAAAGCAGAATCATGATCGAAGTCCACCACCGGCCATCACTATGCTCCAGGCATTGTCACCTGTGACCCTCTCTTTCTGACCGGCAGCGACACCGACAAAATCCTCTTCGATGGGAACGCACACAGCAGGGAGGGATATGATGCCCAGTGCACACGACAGGCAGCATTACGATGTACGACAGACATCAACAATGCAGCACTCACACCGACAAGAGACACTTTGGCACCCTGCCAGTTCCCGGGATGCACTGCAGTCCACAAGAAAGCCAGGTGCGTCGTTCAGCAAAGCACTAGTTACTAGTTACAAACCTTTACGACACCTTTCCTGCTCTGGAGCTCCAACTAGGGCTGGACATGGAGCGCCTGAGACCACAAGTATCTTATTCTGAATAGCGAAATAGTCGACGATGGTATACGGAATATCTGTAGATTACATCCGTATCTATAGTCAGAATGAGAAACTAAGTTAAGATATATCTTAGTTTATCTTGTGGTTTTTATCGATTAGTATATGTATAGTTATATATTACAATGTTGATTTCGTCTAACTAAAGTTGAAAAAAATTTAAGTTTATATCGTTGTCTCGGTGCAGGAAGCTTACACTCACTGGATAGTCCGTTGTGATGATTTTTAACCTCATCGGATAGTCCAGTGTGTGATAGATATGAGCATCAGAGCTTTTCAATGCAGAGACAGAGAAAATTTCATTCACTGGAAGGTCCGGTGTGAGTGAGAATGAGCACCGAACTAATTTTTCTAGAGAATGTTGCAAATATGAAAGTCTGGTGCGGTAGCATCACTGGATGGTCTGGTGTGTACACGGGTGATCACCGGAGGCTTCACCGGACAAAGATTTACAGAGAGGTTGAAAAACTAAGTTCAAGTGAAGATGTACTCACCGGATGTTCCGGTGATGGACGTGTGAACACCGGAGCTTTTTCAGTTTTGAGGCAAATGTTGAGGTATTCATAGGACTATCCGGTATTGAGATTTTGTGATCATCGGACTAATTTTTCTAGAGAGGAATGCAAATCAGGTTTCAGTGGAATTGTACTCACCGGATGGTTCAGTGTTGCACTGGTGTGAACGTCGGACCATTCGGTGTTCACATTTTTGTTACGTTCGATCTTTTTCGTATTGATTTCGATTTAGACTAACATGTGATGATATTATATGTTCTAGAGATGCATGTTTGCTGGTCTCATAGTGTGTAGGTGATGGATGCAACTTAGCAATCGACGGCGAGTAATCGGGGCTAAGCGGGATGCTTGGTACCGGATGATAAGGAGGCCAAGCGGAGTCAAGGATGATCCAGCGGTACATGTGGATGTCAAGCAAGACAAGAGATGAAGATTGATGAAGACGACATTGTCTTTCTGAGTATTTTGCTTTCGCTCAAACTTTGAGGTGCGTTGGGTAATTAAAAATAGAAGAAAATCATCTATTTCAAAAGAAAATATTGAGACGCCTATTCACCTCCACTCTAATCGTCACTTTCGGTCCTATACAAAACAAACACATATTTAAGCTTTCAGTTTTCTTCAAGCAACTGTCATATACGTTAGCACTTTTAAAACAGAAGATCGTTTGAGATCTAACAGATATCTGCAACACTGCATCTAATCTCTATCCAATTTTCATTGCCTACTGTTGAAGTCCCGTTTTTGAAAGGAGGGAAAATGTAGCAATCTCGGAGGATTCAATTTTCATTTAATTTTTTTCTGCCATGACCTTTACAACAAATAAAAGGAACCGAAAAATTCCTAGTTAGGAAGTCCAACCTCATGTTTCCTTACATCATGTCTTGAATTCTTATGTTTTCATGTTCACTGTCCAAATACTTCGCTATAAAAAAAATTCTTTCTAAATACCTGTAGGGTTTGAAGCGATATTTCATGTGTTTTCCGGCCTATTCGAGTCTCCCCCCCCCCCCCCCCCCGGGAAGAACGCCAGTGTGGCTAAATCGCTGCATCTAAAAAATGGTCATGTTACCTCGGGAAACAAAAAAAAGAGGGCCATATTAGAGCAGGTCTTACATGGGCTGTCTCACGGCCTCATGGGCCACGACCCATTGGCGTATGCCACTTAAGCACTGGGCCACTAACTTGCACATATGACATAATCTTATCTCGTGTCGTGTGCGGATCTCCTATTTCGCTTTGACGTGGCAATGATGATTTTTTTTTTTATTGTGAACTAGCAACGGTCCGAGTAATCAGCTGGCTCAAGTAGCACTCGGGAGCTCCAGATTTGATCTTCGAGCGAATGAATCTCGGGACTCTCATGCAGTCATGCATAAAGAGTGGGGGCAACGCTTCACGGTGGAGCTGAATCCAACGAAAATTTGATCCTCTGTTTTCAACTTTAATCCGGGCCTCAAGAAAGATCGTATAAATAGAATCGTACTGTTAAAAAAAGAACAGATATTTACATAGTGAGAGTTCAAGAATAGATATTGAAAGGCAGCTTCTGGTTTATCCAGACAATATGATCCTGGTATCCGACGATTATATGCATAACAAACTGAATAGTATCCTATGCCATCTGGCCAAACAAAGAAATGCAGAGAAGGTAAGAAGAGTGCCACCAAACCCTACCAAGTTTGATATTACCAAAATATGGTTATCAATTTGGCAACTTAATCTTATGGGTTTGCCAAACTTTGGTAAGGAAATGAACTTGAGAGTTCAAATGGAGAAAGGAATCTCACAAAATTTGTAACATTCTAGTTTTTAGCCAAAAACCAAATCTCAAAATCTTTTTAAAAATCAGTTCAAAATTATCTCAATTTATGTTCAAATCAATTTCCCAAAAATCTAAAATCTTTGCTTCTCTTCCTAGGCCAAATCCATCCCTCTTTTCCTTTTATCCCGGCCCGGCTTCCTTTTCTCTTTTCTCTTTTCTCTCCCAGCCCGGCCTCCTTCTTTCTTTCAGCCCGTCTCCCCTCTCTCTCTCTCTTTTATTTCACTCTCTCGGCTGCTCTCTTTCCCCGGCCCAGCTCGCCTCTCTCCCTTCTCCCCTTTCTCTCTTGCGTCGTGCCCTAGTCCAACCCATGCCGCTCCTTCTCCTTCCTCGCGCGCGCCCGAGCACACGCGCTGGACCCATCGCCCAACTGCCAACCGCCGCCGATTAACTCCGCTCTCTTGTCGCGCGATGTGCGCACTCATTGTCGTGCTCGCTCTACCCCCTTCCCTCTCTGCCAGTCACTGCGCGCAGGGCTGGCGATGACCGAAGGGTAAGGCCAACCGTCGGTCTTTTCCAACCACTGTTGTGTCGTTCTCTCTGCGCCTCTCTCTCCTGCTCCCATCGTACCTGTGCGCATGCGTACGAAGCCACTGTGGCGAGTTAATCGCCGGCAACCACATTCACGCCGCCTGAGCCGAGCCATGCCTCGCCGTACCCACCTCTACATCGGCGAGCCCTCCCTCATTCACCTATAAAAGCTAGCGCTTGAGCTCCGCCACACCTCACCGCATCCCACTCAAGCTTGAGGTACTCTATTCCCTTCCTCTCTCTCCCTCCCCGCTGCTCCCTTCCTCCGTCATTTGAGCTCAACGTCGATCCACCTCGGGAAGTCACCACTGGCCAAATAGGCCTCACGGCGAGCTTCACCAAGCCCCTCTCGACTTCCCGAGCCTCTCTCGACCTCCCCAGCCCCTCTGTCCCGCACCTTCGTCCCTCTCCCAAGCCACCACCGAGCCACCATAGCCGTCGGAGCTCCTCCACCATCATCGATAGTCGTGGGTGCCTCTCCGGCAAAACCGAGCACACAGACCACTTCATCACACCACGTGCAAGCTTCCAGTGCTCTCAAACCTGAGCCAAATCATCTCCCCACGCGATTCCCATGTCAACCACTGTCGTCACCAACTCTGACGTGCCACTGGCGCTACTTCGTCCGTCTTTGTCGACAACATGGCCCACCATCGCCTTCGTCATGTCGTGAGGATTACCAAGATCTAATCCCTGTCCCAAACCGACACGGGGAACCACCTGCGGCAAGTTCTCCAGCGAGTTTCCACCGTAAATCCCCTGGCGTCGCTGTCTCCAAGCTAGCCTGACCGCCGTCCGCAAACCCTGTTCCCCGTCGTCGTTTCTCCCTCTCTCTGGTCAAGGGCTCGGCCGTAATGGCTCTGGCCGCCGTAAGGGCTCGGGTTGGGAATGGGATGCCTCGGCCCAGAATTCAGCTTAATTGCTGAAGCCCACCTCCACAAAACCGGCCCACATAAATAGTGTCATTTCTCAATTTCTCAAAAATTGGATTTTAAGAGAATATCTCAGGAATATTCTCCTCTTTTATTTTTCTCGATTCAATATGCCGACCAACTTTCGAAGCCCGTATTTCTTCCGTTTCAACTCCAATTTCGACGCATCTTCTACCAATATTCATCTAAATTCAAACTCTATCTCTTCATACCAGCTTCTTGTTTAGTTCAAATTTATATTTATTTTATTTGAATTTATTTGTGTGTTTGCTTTGTTGTGTGCCGCGTTTAGAGACTGGAGAGTTCGTCGAGGAGGAGTTCGTTCGAGCAGAACACTTTCGAAGACTTCGATGAAGGCAAGTCTCAATCTGTTTCTCTTTTGATCATATTGGACCCAGTTTTGTCACCACGACCCGTAGCAGTCGTTTTTCACCAAATGTTTGCATGAAGTATTACTTGTATAGCATAGTTTAAATTGTTGATCTAGTTATGACCTAATGTAGATTAGCTAGCATGTTTTTGAATATCCTAAATATTATCTTGGTAACCCTAGGATTTTTGTCTCGACTACTTTACTTATGCTAAGATGATTACCTTGTTACTAGTATGCTTAGGATGATAATCGTTACTGTTTCTTCATGCTTAATCACAATTAGTTTTGCAAAATAGGTAAAACCTAGCGCTCAGTGTTGTGTGAGTTGTTTGGATGGGAATATCCATCGGTTAATGATAACAGTTGAGAACTGGTTAGAGTTGAGGTAAATCAGGGTTCCCGTGGGGAATGCCTTGGGAGTTTTGGATGCTGCATGTGTGGCAGGCCCAGTGTGAAAATGTTTTTCTCGACTCGATTAAGGATTGAGTTGATGTGATATCCTACCTAGTTTTTATAGTACAGACACTCGACCCTGTATGAGTAGAGCTTACCTAAATCCCACTAGCTAGTCTATTATCGTCTAGAGGCAGGTGTGCAACGGGAGGCCATGGAGTAGGTGCAGGCTTAGCAACCCGGTTGGAGACCTAGTTTAAGGTCATGAACCCCTAGTTAGCTCCCGTAGGCGGCTAGTGAGGTTGTGTTAGGTAACGGCTTTGTTGAGTTGCATTGCTATGACGGTGATATATTGCTAAACTCATCTTGTGGGTAAGTGTACCACTCTGCAGATGTTAAACTATTCGAATTGTTGTGTTCACGGTCATAGACGAGCTATGATTCGATCACAACAACTAGCATGGGTTGTGGGTGTCCCCTTAGTGTGTGAGTGAGCAAGGTATGCCCATTTTTGAAAAGTTAGGTTCGACCGTGTGCCATAGGTTGCCGTGGATGGGGTGTCTGGCAACAATAAAACTTAGACCCTGGTGATTTTCCATTATGGCCGAAAACCCTCTTCATATAATGATGCTGATATAATATTTTCATAACAATTGTCTTATGAAAAATGAACCTTGCATGAGTAAAATTAGCCTTTCCGCAAAGATAATCCTTCAGTTTATTCCTTGTCTATCCATATGCATGTATTTATGCCCTTGTCGTAGGGCAAGAGTTGAGACTTGCTAAACACTTTTGTACTCACCATTTCTTATGCTTTCAGAGGATGACCCGACTTCACCGAAACAGACGAGTAGGCTTGGTCGTGTTCGCACCTGAGTTGCCTGGAGTGACGTGTCCCTCATATTGTCTCTACGGTGTACTCTGATGTCGTGAACTTTATCGTTTATGCACTGTTGCTTAGTGCTATATGTTTTATTAGGTTGATGGAGTTTACCGCCCATTATGTTATATGACTACGATAACACCCATTATAAGATTTTTATTTACTAATAATTGATCAGTGACTAATATAATAATAGTTTTTAAGCACCGACATAACCCGGACGCTTCAGAATTTTAGTAAGAAACCAAATGCTTGCCAAATTTACCAAATTTTAGTAAGGCAACCATTGGTTTAGAACCATCTCTTTGTAATTAACCTATATAACTCAGACGATTTGTTATTATTTTCAAGAAAAGCACTGGCCATCACATCATCAGAGTACAAGACGCTTTTCTTGCTTGAACCACAGAAATGCTACCAACGCTGCTCATGAAAGCATCTTGAAAACGATTTTTAAGGAGATCTTTATCAAGCATGGATGAGTATCTACTAATAGACTGTGTTTAAATTTAATTTCGACCATGTTTACTTTTAAAAATTTGAGCTATTTTTTACTCCTCATTTATAACCATAGCTAGACTTTATAATAATAATAATTTATAGTAATAGATGGTTAAGTACATCCCTTATGCGCGGACCGAAATAAAAGTATTATTTTTTTCTAAGAAAAATACTGCCTTGACTTGATTAAGAATTGAGTTAATGTGATATCCTACCTAGTCTTTACAGTACAAACACTCGACCCTATATAGGCAGAGCTTAGCCTAAATCCCACTAGCTAGTCTACTGTTGCCTAGAGACAGGTGTGCAACAAGAGGCCATAGAGCAGGTGCAGACGGTGCAGGTCTGGCGATCCGGTTAGAGACCTAGTTTAAGGTCATGAATCCCTAGTTAGTTTCCGTAGGCGGCTAGTGAGATGATGTTGTGTTAGGTAATAGTTTTGTTGAGTCGCACTGCTATGACGGTGGTATATTACTAAACTCAGCTTATGAGTAAAATGTACAACTCTACAGATATTAAACTATTTAAATAGTTATATCCAAGGTTATGGATGAGCTATGGTTCGATCATAGCAACTAGCATGGGTTGTGGGTGTCCCCTTAGTGTGTGAGTGGGCAAGGTGTACCATTTTTGAAAAGTTAGGTCCGACCGTGTGCCATAGGTTGTCGTGGACAAGGTGTCTGACAACAATAAAACTTAGATCTTGCTGACTTTCCATCATGGCCGAAAACATCCTTCATATAATGATTGCCTTATGAAAAATAAACCTTGCATGAGTAAAATTAGTCTTTCTGCAAAGATAACCCTTCAACTTATTCCTTATCTATCCATATGCATATATTTATACCTTTATTGTAGGGTAAGAGTTGAGACTTACTAAGTATTTTTATACTCACTCTTGCTTATGCTTTCAGAGAACGACCTAAATTTCACCGAAGCAGACGAGTATTGGTCGCGTCCGCACCCAAGTTACATGTGGTGTGGTGTGTCCCTCATGTTATCTCTGCGATGTACTCTGATGTCGTGAACTTTATTATTTATGCATTATTGCTTAATGCTCTATGTTTTATTAGACTGGTAGAGTTTATTCACTGCCCTTTGTGTTGTATGACTGCGATAACATCTATCGTAAGACTTTTATTTACTAACGACTAATCCAATAACTGATATAATAATGATTTTTAAGTACCGAGATAACCAGGGCGCTTCAAAATTTTAGTAACAAACCAAATGCTCGCCAAATTTACCAAATTTTAGTAAGGCAACCATTGGCATAGAACCATCTCTTTGTAATTAACCTAGATAACTCAGACGATTTGTTATTATTTTCAAGAAAAGCACAGGCCATCACATCATCAGCCGTTGATTAATACTGGGTACAGTTACAGTACAAGACAAGAAGGCTATGCTTTTCTTGCTTGAACCACATAAATGCTACCTACGCTGCTCATGAAAGCATCTTGAAAACGATTTTTAAGGAGATCTTTATCAAGCGGATGAGTATCTACTAATAGACTCTGCTTAAATTTAATTTCGATCATGTTTACTTTTAAAAGCTTGAGCTATTTTTTACTGCTCATTTATAACCACAGCTAGACTTTATAATAATAATTCATAGTAATAGATGGTTGAGTACATCCCTTATGCGGGGACCGAAATAAAAGCATTCTTTTTTCTAAGAAAAATACTGCCCGTGGAAGCACTCTACAGAAATTGCCTGCTTCGATGAAGACAGGCAATGCTGACATTTTGCTTCGATCTGGAATTGTACTCCACTCCACTCGACTCCTGGGAAACAGGAAAACAGGGGCGCCTACTCTCCTCCTATGCTACCAGGTGCGCCCGATCGATGGATAATACAAAAGTAGCTCGTCTTAGCTAGATGGATTAGGATAAATCCGCCACGTCATGCATCCCCAATGATGCAACTAATTTATTGATTTTTCCTCTCCTTTTGTTTTTCAGCTCCATCGTTCGTTCTCCTGGCCGTCGGCGGAGGTTGATGCCGGCAGCTGCGAGTAGAAATCGTGGTCCAAATAATCTTTCTTGCTGCTGTTGTTGTAGTAGTGCATCAACGCAGCTCCTCCGAGGACGGCGAGCGTGAGCGCCTGGGCGTGCATCCTGGCGTGGATCAGGCGCAGGCTCGTCGTCCTCTGCGGCGCCCTCTTCCGGCTGTACGCCACCGACGCGCCCACCGCCGTCGCCCACACAGCTCCTGCACGCACGCCGCGGTTTCAGAACAGAAAGCAAAGCCGAGATTGTTTTTTCAAAGCGATCGAAATCGAGGATCTGACAGCTTGATTTTGTAGTACATCGTAACGAAAGAGAGAAAAAAACAAATTAATCAGGAGAACAAAGGCAAGGGGGCGGATCGAGCACATGAAACAAGAGGATGTATGGATGGATCGATATGGCGATCAATTTGCTTGCAAATGATTAGCTAGCACTGGTTGGTTGGGTTGCTTAGTTACTCACCGATGGTTGTGAGCTTGTGCTCCTCCACCCAGGACTGCACCGACGAGCTCACCCTCTCCATGATCTCTCTCTTTACTTGGATGGATCGATCTTCCTCTGATCACGCAACAGCAGCAAGAAGAAGCAATCGGATCGGACGTCGGGAAGTCAGGAAAGGCTGTTCCTTTGGATTTGTTGATGCTTGTATGGATGAAAGGGGATCGCGAAGTGATGGGATCGGCAGGTCAGTTTGGTCAAGTACTTATAGCTGTGGAGGAGCAGAGTGTGTCTGCGGTGTGCCCACTGGTTCTTCCGTGCCAGTGGAGAGAAAAACCAAGGGCACCGTCCCAGCCATGAGCCATCTGTTTCTTGCGTGCTCCTGGTTTCCGTGCCTGCTTCTTGTGGGCTCCTCTCTCTCTTGCGGATTAGGTGAAGGTAAGTAGTCTTGACCCAAGGTTTTAGACCCACCTTTTCCACTTGCTGCCGAAATAGGTTTATGTTCCCTGCATACATGTGGACTTAAATAATGTGTTTAGTAGGGATTTTAATTTTGTTTTATAAAAAGACCGAGATTTCATTGAGATTTTGATCACTTTTTGTCTTCTACTCTATTGGTCACATACATAAGTGAAAGAAAATTTTAAAATTACATATTTGATCTCCTAAAAAATTCACACAAAAATTTGATTAGGTGAAGGTAGGTAGGCACCTAAGGTTTTAGGCCCACCTTATCCACTTGCTGCCAAAATAGGTTTATGTTCCCTGTATATATGTGGGTCTTGAATAATATGTCTAGCAGAGATTTTTATTTCATTTTATAATTTTTTAAGTGAATTTGTGTCATTTGTAATACAAAACTACAAGTATTGTGACTAGTAACATAAAATTACAAGTATTGTGTACTAATTTCATATAAAATTTGATTTTAATTGGATTTACCAAAAAAATGGTCTTATATTTCTTCAAAAATCATGAAACTTTTTGTATGTGTTCCGTAATCGATGTGCAACCTATTTTAATTGAATTCACCCAAAAAAACATATGTATAATTTAAACTAAAATTATCCAAAAATGCTACTTTTATAACTCCTATCTTAGGGCTTTTTAGTTTAAATTCTACACATATTTTTTTTGATGAACCTAATTAAAATGGATTGTATATGAATTATGAAACACGTACAAAAAAGTTATAAATTTTTTGAAGAAACATAAGACTATTTTTTGAATGAATTCAATTAAAATCAGATTTTATATGAAATTAGTGCACAATACTTATAGTTTTATGTTACTAGTCACAATACTTATAGTTTTGTGTTACAAATAACACAATATTTGTAGTTTTGTACAATTCACTCTAATTTTTTCTTTACAAAAGATTGAAATTCGCAAAATTTTATTAAGATTTTGATTATTTTTCGTTGTCTACTCTGGTATATTAGTGAAAGAAAAATCTAAAATTACTATTTTGATCTTAAATTTTTTTCCAAAAATTTAATAAAATATTAATTCTTATGCCCGGACGCCATGGCAGTGTTTCTTCGGATTTCTCTATCGTGGCTCCTCCCGTCTTCTCTTCCTGCTCTTTCGCTCTGCTCTCCTCCCTAGATCCAGCCCAATCCCCTCCCTAAATCCTTACTGACTTTATTTTGATCCAACTTAAAAGAGTGATTAAACAAAGTTCTAGAATGTCGGATGGCGCCAAATCGTCGCCGTGATGCACCACCCCACTGGCATGCACCATGAATCCATGCAATCACTGAGCACCATCACTTTCGTAAATCGTAATGCATGCATGGCATGGCAAGACATGACGGCCTCTTTGGATGCGGCGTATGATAGGCACCGCCATTCTCTGATCAGCACTAATTGGCATCTAAGCGGTTTTACCATCTTCATTTTCCATACAAACATATTGCAAACGGGCTCCCGAATATAGAAATCAATATAGTAAACGGTAAGGATGTCCAAGAGCATGGCACCAACCTAGTGTAATGATATACTGAATAGTATTGAGAAACAAGAACTATATTACATCTTCACTGCCAATATTCAATGAACAACGAACCAACACCAAAAAGTAGTGACAACCCTCTTAAGGGAAATGCACCATTGTCTTAAAGTAATATAAGGCATTGAAAAGATCATCTACCGGGCATACTCTACGCAAGACCAACATCACACTTCAAATAGGAAGCAATCAATTATTAGTAACGAAGAAGATAGAACTCTTCCAGATGACAATTCAATCAGTGAGCAATAGACGCTTGCCAGAAAACACACTTACTATAAATATATATATAGTTCCCAGAAAAATGATCATAACCCTCCTAGGTGCAGGTATTATATTCAGGGTAAGATGTCTCGTGCATAGCAGCAGCACAAATCTATGAAATTGGCATCAAAGATAGGTGTACACCCTTCGGTGCAAAGCAAATAAACTGATGAGGTGGGCCTTGTGACAAGAGACTAGTCAGTTGGGTCAAATTCAATTCTGCTCTTGAGGAAAGCCCTTTTTCTCGAATCTGAGTCTAATTCATCCAGGTCTGATGCAATAGCTAGGTATCCATAAAGTATCCTGTTTCTCTCACCTGTTCTATTATCAGTCTCGACCAGTAAAGGGTTCTGATCAGAATCTACAGAGCGTGCGGCTTGTGCACGTGACCAACCTACACGTCCATGATCTTGCCTCTCAAGGAACACAGCAAGACGCTCAGCCTCCTTCAAGCCAGCTGGGCTGTTTGCGAACTTGATAAGTGTCAAACCCAAGTGCCCTTCCTTTCCATACAAGGACTTCGACTTGCCACCAGAAAACCCTAGCTCTGAAAACAAAGATACAAAATTGACACAGCAAATATTACCGTGATATATATGGCATTACTCCATAAACATGTACTCAGATCCATAATTTCATAACTGGGAACAGTACGCTTTATTTCTCGATGTCCAAATATGGATTAATTCTAACTTGCAGACTTGCACACCTAAGGATCGAATGGCACTGCTACTTTGCTAGATTAGATATTTAGTCTAGCAATGAATATGAACCCCACAAAGGCGCTACAGTTCTCCCTAACTAGAGAGGTGGCAAGGCAAAACATTGGCAGAGAAATGTTGCTTCCCAGATCTGACCAACAGGAACAAATTAATCTGCTTGAAGTAGATCAATCGCGTGCCTGTCACACAGACATGACAGGACGTAATCAACCTCCTTGAGGACAGGATGATACACGCCTCATGTTCATGTAACAGAGACCAAAAACGCAGCAAAACATTGTTGCATAGACAATGCAATACCTTATTATCTGTGCAGTAGTCTAGGCATTAGTTGCATTTAACTGCAGTAAATTTAACAGAAACCATCCAATCAAGCATTGGATGCAACTACTACTTGTAGCCTAACAAAGCACTTACAAGTAGAGGACTAGAGGTACCCTACAACCCAGCACTACTCTTTCTGAGGTCAAACTGCACTATGTCACTGAGAAATAAAATTAACAGCAAAATCTTGGCCTTGCTTAGCAAAAGTAGCAATTGTAATAGTATATCACTGAGAAATATTTAGTGTCCTTAGGCCCAGAAGTTTGGTCAGCTATACAATGTCACTATGACATTCCTAAGTTAATATGATGAATTTTAAACCTAACAGAAATGGGTTAGTTTAATCATCTTCCATTGGGCTATGAAAGTTCATGTTAAGAGAGCCTGAAAACATCAGTGCACATGCTAAGATTCCCATACCCCAGGGGTTTTTCTGCAAATGTGTGATATGATAGGAATAGCAACCACAAAGAAATGTAAAACACAGAACTCCTTCATAAATTTATCCAACCACTATAAAGCACATATGCAACAGGCACTTGTATCCAAACACTACTGTTCTCACCACAAGTTAGAGGCTGCAATATAAATATACCTGTCATTTTCTTATCCATGTCTTTGTTCCCTAAACCCTCGAAGCGACCATCTTTCTTCCTCCCAGTAGCAGTATTGTGAATGATAACAGTTGGCGGCCACACGATAAGGTCCTCCCTACTTGCTCGGACAAGGTCACCAGGTAACGATTGGTATTCCTTGGAGTTTTCAGGGACTTTTGTATAATCCCATCCCATAAGGACACATAATGCCTTGTGCAAACCAAGATGATCAACAAATGAATCTGCATTTGGTGGGTTGCAAGCATGCATGACAAGTCCATGCACATCAACAAAGTCCTTAGAAGACCTGGAATTGGGTACATCGACCAGACATAATCACAAATAAATTAAGATCCGGTGAATAGCAGCTGAAAACTAGCGAACTAAACACAACCTTCATTATATATGCAGTATGACAGGATCTACAAACGAGAATGAATCTCAATTGTCAAATCCCCAAAACATGTCCATCAAAAATATAACATAAGAAAGCAGAAACAAAGGGTTCCATGCCAAAGAAACATCTGTCAAGAGAAAAACAATTTTAGATATATTCAGTCACTGGTGTAATGACATACTCCTATAGATTTGCTGGCAGCTCTGGGACTCTAAGGATCGTATGGGATGAAGCAGCCTAGGGGGCACACAATGGATCTTCCACTATACATAAGGTAAGGAATGGATATGAGCTCCCACTGGAAAATATAGTCATACAAGTGATTCTATAAAAGGAGGTCTGTACCAAGGCTTGGATACTTGTTTCCACACCAAATCCTACTGCCAGAGCGGTAACGACTCTCAGCTGGAATTACCTTTACACCAGCTGAAAACTTTTAATCAAAATGTGAACTGTCAAAAGCGGTTTAAGTTGAGGCAAAAAATGGATTTTACCATTAAATCAGGATGCAATTGGCTTCCTTCATCCAGTTAGGCAGCAACTGTACAGTCAATTTTGCTTCAACATGTAGGCATTTATTTATGGAAACAATGGCTGGAAATTTAGATGGGATGTTCCCATGCATACAGTGTTTTTTTTTCTATGAAAGGAAGTGACTCGATCCCCAAATAGCAATTTCATATGGAGTGTGAACATAACAGACGTGGGAGACAAACAACAATAAAAAAATTCCATTGGTATTGCTGCCTCCTTCATCAAGATGTTCTTCCTCACAAGAATCAGGTTTCTCATCCCGACTCTTCTATTGTTCGTTGTATCCTCCTCACAAGCATTGCTCCTACAGCTTTCACCCTTCCTCTCCATTTAGGACCAATATGAAATAAAGAAGAGAAGAGAGGAGGGAAGGGGGGACACAAACCCAATGAAGCTGGTGACAACGGCTGTTAGGGCTGCAATAAGCCTCCTTCCCTCGTTATCGCTCTCGACTCTCCTAACCTCTGTAGTCTAGTCAACCACCCCTGGCACCCACCATTTGGGTGCTTGGATGCCTAGGCAACATTGAGGCAACGTTATGAAAACTATTTAGGGTACAAACCTCCTCACATAACATGGAACTTCAGACATAGGAAACGAAAATAAACAAAGAAAGGACCACTGAAGCTTATTTAGAAAACTTAATTGCCGTGTTTGCAATTGATATTTCTAAGGGGTCATTTTCAGTAGTGTTCGACTAAATAGTGACTTCTGCAGTGCTAAAAGGCTAATTTACAGATGAATAAGTAATTGAGTACGAACACTAGAACAGTGAAACATTAGTACTAGAAGCCATAGCAGGCCTTGTGCCCTTATCAACAATTTAAGCTAAAAAATTGATTCAAGCTCTACATACAAAGCTACCATTAGGAATAAGGTAATTAGCATGCCAATCGATTGACATAAACCATGGAAGACTTTTAATATTGCATAGCATCATGCAAAAGAGACCAACAATACACAATTACAACGAACAACAAAATGAAATAAAGTGGCACAGTTTCAGGAAAACTAAATTATAAAATAGTGTCTGAACTATAGCTTAGGCATATAATATTCCAAACAACCATGATACTGCACAGAATGGCTTCTCTTAAATCTCCAAATAATTTAGATACTACCAATGATGCACTTGATACGTTAACGAAGCATAAAACAATAAATGAATGAAGCACCATACTTAGGACATGAATGAAGTGAATGTGACTCGTCAGTCGCCAAACTTGCTTTGAGATGCTGTGGTCACAGACCAAACATGCATAAGCCCCTAATTGATTAAAATGCTACACAACCACTATCCTCTTCAACTTATCCAGTATATGATGAAAATATGGCAGTAAGAGATGACAGTCCCCAAAGTTGGACTAATCAAGATATTGAACACATGAACATTACAATTTTTATAGCCTTGCCTTAATTGCCACTTCTACAATGTACTTATGAACAATCAACATGACAGCTAGAAAGAGCATACAAACAATTCATGCTTGTGTACTCATGTTAATAATAGAATATTATTGACATATCATTGATCAAATAAGTCCTGCACAATGAGCAGTATATCCAGAAAATGATAAGCATGAAGAAAACTTATGGGCCTACAATATCCTGGTGTACAGTGATAAGCAATATTTCGCATAATATACAGTACTGAACTACTGATGTGCGTAGCAGGCCTTAATATGATGCTTAGATAAAAAGCTAAAATTGACATCTACTGTAAATGGGGAGTCTAGAAAATAAGAACACAACACTGTCAGACATCGATGATGCAACAAAGCATTTTACACTCAACATACACGTGTATGCTTCAGAAAACTGGTGGCCAAGCTTTGATGGAAACAACAATATTCAGATCGTAAACCATGCCAGCCATACAAAGTATGAAAACATGGGGTAAAAGTAGAGTCAAGAATACAAGCAGTTAAGCATAATGTAGTACTCCTAAATTGAGATAAGTTACTTCTTGCACTACATGCTAGACAACCATGAAAACTGAAAACCACACAGCACACGGGGAGATATCGCCTCAATAACCATAAAGATGCATGTGGCTGTCATAATCCGCCTAATGTCCGTATCTAAAAGTACAAGCAAAAAATTCTGCTACAAAATCACATAAACATTCACAAGTACACAATTGCAACAAAGCAAGCAATGAACAATGATATCGATAGCAAATCTACACGATCAGGACTTGCCAATATGTAGAACAACACTGCTGCAAGAAGTGAAGCAGGATATGCAGTTTTTTTTTTTAGAACACTGTTCTTTGTAGTACGCTGAATCAGAAATCCTCACACAACAATGCAGCTCTTAAAAATAATACAAGGATAGTTATATTCCCAAGTTCCAAATAACGACAGCATGGAGTTTCATACTAGATGCCAAAGGTATAGACGAAGGCATTGCAGTTCTCTCTAGACTTCTGATCACACTAGTGAAATACCACTTTACTTCAATCTTAGTGGGCAGTGGGCAGAAAAGAGGTATCAGAAAACATATATATTGGCTGTAAAGCAAGCTCATACAGAGACATTACAAAGTCGAAAGAGACGCAGCAAGCACCGGTAATAAATAGATGGTTCGGTAGAATATGATATATCATTACTCACACACCACGGAAAAGAAAAACCTTGAATAATTCGAAGTAATTTTGGACGGAATGATGGCATTATTGATTATACCTAGTAGCGAAAAGGCAGAAAATGCAGAAAACAGAAACGAAGCAGTGCAGAAAACAGAATTAACCACAACACTCCTAGTACTGAAACGAAGCAATGCAGAAAACAGAATTAACCTCAACACTCCTAGTACTGCTAACTGATATCTAAGTGTTAGTCAGTGGTCACCCACAGATAAGTTCACCTAGATAGAATTCATACAAATCAAGCAACATGAAAAACTAAGGTGAGACCTATTGGCACCAAAAAAAAAAAAAAAAAAACAGAAATGAGATATTGCACTGTGGATTTCTCCAGTCAAACATAAACATAACATAATCAGTGCCAATTTACCTAGATAACTGGGAAAAAGATATATAAGTCAAACAGTAAGAGCAGATTCAACAACAGCAAGAAACCAGCACAAGAACCTGACTACGAACAGTACTAGAAAGCTTGCCAGGAAGAAGGTGGCGAGTAATGCGGGATCGCCAAACCTGCCACAGGCGAGACAAGGGACACGGCCGCCCTCGAGGTAGCTCCGCCTCTGCGCGGAGCTCTCGTTGAGCATCTTGGCGTACTTCAGGAACGCCCTCCTGAGCGCGTGACGGTCCACCGCGGCATGTGGCGGCAGCTGCGGAGGGTGATGCGGCGCGTCGAGCCGCGGCTGCTTGGGGTGCCTCGGGAAGCCCTCGTCCGGGTCGGCGGGGTGCTTGCGCTTCGCGTCGTGCGGCGGCATCGGCATGTGCGGCGGCTGATGCGGCGGCCAGAGGTCCGGGGCGGCGCGAGGGAGGAGGTGCGGGAAGGGTGGTAGGGGTGCGGGCTCGAAAGGGTAGTCGTGGGGCAGGGCGAAGTAGGTGCGGACGGTGCCATCGGCGAGGAGCATGGTGCGGCGGTCGAGGTTATGGAACCCGTAGGGCGGCGGGGGAGGGGTCTCCCCAGGCGGCGGCTGAATCTGCGGCGACCGGAGCGCGGCAGCTGCCGCCGGCGACGCAGGGTTGCGGGCGAGCGGGGAAGGCACGGGAGGAGCCGGATGGCGCCTGGAGTCCGCTGAGTGAGTGGGGGTCGGGGTGCGGGCCGAGGTGGACGCGGCCTTGTCTCCGGCTGGGGTGGGGCCGGCAGTGGCCGGCGGCGGTGGACCCCAGCGAGACTTGCGGGGTGCCATGGCGGCGGGGGGCTTGCCGGCGGCGGGGGGCTTCTGGGGACGAGGGTTAGGGTTCTTCATCGCTTAGCTGGAGAGGCAATCGTGCTGAATATTGGGTATCTGGGGGCATGGGATTGGATTTGGAGAGAAAATTTACTGTTTTGACAGTGCAAAAGGTGGTTTTCAATTATTGAATCTTTGCTATTTTATCTAAATTAATTGGTTTTGATTTTCGTTTATCTATTTAAGACTATATTAAGTGACTATTGTACCCTCTACTCAGTCCTCCGAGGTCTGGACCCTAAGGCCAACCAAACATATTTTTACATGAGGCGACAACTTGGTGAGGGGCACGAGGAAGGTTGGGAGCGTCGATGGTGAGCGCCGGCCAACCCCACCGCTGTCGATGGCAAGCGCCTCCCCTCGTTCCCTATTTCTCGGACGCCGATGGCGAGCGCTAACCACCGCAACCGCCGTCAATGGCGAGCTCCGACCGCCCCCACCGCTGGTGATGACAGATACGACGCTCATCTTTGGCAACCTGCACCCTTGCCGCTTCTAGAGCTCGGGGTTCAAACCGTACCTCCGGTGAAGATAGCCGCCGGAATCGCCTGCTTCTACGGTTGGCTCCCCTCCGGCGAGCGCCAAATCTTAGGGAAACCCGCTCCTCGATGTTGCGGCGACCACCAACTCCAGCTAGCTTAAAGCTCCGGGGCTTGCTCGTTGCTCCCGTCCTCCCTCGCCCTCTCTTTGGTATGTCTCAGTTGGTCTCGGGTCTGGGAGACCGTTTGGTGGAGAGCTCTGGTCGAATCAATGGAGAAAAGTGAGGTAAGGGGTAGAATAGTCATTTGACATGGCCAGAATGGATGAACAAAAATTACTCCCCTGAACTATGGCCAGTGTCTGAATAACCTATTGAACTTTAAAACCGTTTATTTAACCCCCCCCCCTCTCGGGAACTTTAAACACTGGATCATATAACCCCTGTAGTGATTTTTCTCGGTGGTTTTGCTGATATGGCGGCGGTTTCACCACGTGGCAACCCATGATGTCATTTTTGCTAACATGTCAGTGTCTGGTGGTGGAGGGAGTGGTCCAAGTGCCATAGGCGACAGATGGCGGAGGGAGTGGTCGCTGACGGCGAAAGAGGCGATGGCATGCTCGGCTGTGGGTACCCTAGGCACCCCCTGCACGATAAGTATTCCATTCTTGGGGTCTTTGGTTGGTAAGCCCGACCAGAAGACAACCATCGGCGAATCGTAGGGAGGCGGCAGCACTCAAAGTGCGCGGCAGCCATACTGGTGACAGGGCAAGGTGGAAATGACGCGTGCAAAAGCTATAGTTGGGAACAACAAAGCTCATCGTGTCATGGACCAGATGGAGGAGCTACCGCAGTGGTGCATCGATGGAGCACGGCAGAAACTGCTTGTCAGAGTTGGAGAAGAAGGCGTCGCCTAGCTCAATTTGCTTAGAAAACATCGAAATCAGGTCGAGCTCCGGCCGGAGAAGCTACACAGGACCTCCTTCCTCGCTTCTTTGTGCTTCAGGCTCGTGGATCCGGTCTCTGCTCCCCGAATTCAACCAACAGTTGCAGGACAATGTGTGTGGCGGCGCTGCTGCTCTATGGCCTGAAAGAGAGAGTGAGGGAGAGGGAGAGGAAAGGGGCAGAGAGGCGCTAGGTGGGGATAAGGTGGAGGGGCGAGGCCAAGCTGCATGGCACCGCCCACCATGGGCTATCGCCGGCAACCTTTTTCTTTGTCTTTGACCACCACCCGATCCACCCTCACCATCGAGCCACCCCACCGCTACCTCTTCGCTTCAACCAACCCCACGGCGAGCTTCCCCTCGCCCTCCTCCTTCTTGTGTGCGCGCCGATTTGGCTCTAGCCCAATGTTAGCACGCCTGTTCGCGTGAGCCGCCCGTCGCCACCCCTCTATGCTCGACGTCGGCCACCTTCCGATTGAGCCCCACCATAATGGGTTTCCCGCAACGCTCTCTTGCTTTTGGTGTCCTCGATCTGGTCGATTAGGTCACCGCTTGCTGCTAGTGAACTTCGTGTGCGTGTGCGTGCGTGTGCACATCACTCCGGCCAACACACAGAGCCATCACCGCCAGCTCCCTCCATCTCCTCCTCCCCCCACCGCTTCTCCACCTGCGCGCCACCACTATCTCCCCAGGCCGACCACCCTCCGGTCAGTTGCCCCTCTAGCCATCCTCCTCACTGGCGCGGCTCTTCCTCCCCTCTGGCCTCTCCCTTCCTCTGGGAGCCACATGCACACCGAATGGCAACTTGCCACGTGTCATCGGGTACTGCCATGTCAGCGAAAATGACATTATGGGCTACCACATGGCGAAACCGCTGATATGTCAGCAAAACCATTGAGAAAAATCACTCCAGTGGGTTATGCGATCCGGTATTTAAAGTTCAGGGATTAAATAAATGGTTTTAAAGTTCGAATGTTATCCGAACACTGGCCATAGTTAGGTAGTAATTTGGACTTTTTTCAAAGCAATTAATTTGGGTAAAATGGCAAAGAATCAATGTGGATATAATTTTTAGTGGTAAATTGTTAAAGCCAAAATTTTAGATGGTAAATAATCAAAGCCCACCTTTTGCTATGTCAAATAGTCAATTTTCTCGGATTTGGATTGTGTGGGAGACCACAGAGCAACGTATCAAGCAGCAGGTTAAAGGGGTTGATGACGAGGCGCTGTTTCACTTGTAGGTGCATGCACAACACTTCGGCTTGAAGGTGTATCCATAAGTTCACGCTAATCAGGCTGCAAGGTGTACTTTTTTATGTGATCGGCCGGCTCTACATGCTTTGGTCTATACCAATATGGAGCTTGTATTATTTCCTTGATTACAGGATGAAGCAAGCGTGATCCATTAGTGCATCTCCTGTTATAGGATGAAGCAAGTTCAGTTCGTGAACATTAAGGGTGCAACTTTTGCATTTTCTAGGTTAACAGGTTGATCTAAAACTAAAAAAAAATAAAGATTCACTCCTACCTAATTAATTAAGAAAAACATGAACTAAATAACAAATTTAAAACTATTTTTTAATACTCACTTACATCTCTAATGGTTGGAGTCGACGAGCAACAACATTAACGTGGTGAACTGGATGAAGCGATAAACCCTACCCTAGCTAATATATTATTGTGGTGTTGCCCACTAAAGTTGTTGCCAGTAGGCGATGCCTAACACCAATGACAAATGGGAACCACACAGCAGTTAGTGCATCTAATTTTTCCTTTTAGTCTTTTACCTTACCAAATTTTATTCAACATGATCATACAACCATGCTTTCCGTTAAATGCCAAATATACTTGCACTTGATTGAAAAAACATACTTGCACTTTTAATCTTTAGAGTGAAATCGTATGACGAAACAAACTTACAACCAAATTTAGCCACGCTATTGCAAAAGAAAACGAGGGTCGGTCGTTTGTCTTGCCATCCATTTCACGGTAGACTCTGCTTTGGTGACCCGTAATGCACATGGAAAAGCTCGACATCCCTCTGCCTCGCCATCCTCTTCGTGGCGGCACAAACAAAAAACTATTTGATTTTTTCCAACAATGACCATAAACATGTGATTTTTATGTTAAAATAAATATTGTTTTTTCCACTCTTTCTCTTAAGAAAAATATATCAACATCACTGAACATACACAGATCATGAGCTACACAATGGTCGGTTACAAACACGGTGGCAGGCAAAGCTTCCCTGGTGGGCAAACAAGCATTGCAGAGAACACAGAACCTTCCCACATCCAAAATGTCAAAACTTACCATGCCAAGACTAAATACACAAACGAACCTACGGAGATATATACTAACTTCCTGCTCAGCAAAACTCTTGTCTCCATGAATTAAAATAATTAATAAATCATCTGCATATCAAGAACACTAGCCAACCACTATTATCACACATATGAAGTACATGTCATATCTGTGTTCTCTGAGCTGTGTGAAGTGAGCACTTCAACTGCCACTAGCCACATTGTCACTGGGGTTGTCCTCTAGCTGCTGAACAGTCTCCAAGGTGGCAACAATGTCGCGCATCAGCAGCCTAGCCTTTGGGTTGCGGTTAAGGCAATGGTATGCCAGCATTGCTGTCTTCCGCACCGCCTTCACTGGGTAGTCCTCGACAAGCCTGGGGTCTACTATGCCAAGCACCTTCTTCTTCTGTGTCAGCAATGGGGATGCCCAGTCTGCTAATGTCTGTTCCCTGACCGGTCGGGACTTGTCCAGCAACTTCCGCCCTGTCAGGAACTCGAGGAGTACAACACCGTAGTTGTAGACGTCACTCATCACCGTGAGATGCCCTAGAGTTGCAAAAGAGCAACAAATTGGTTATTGATCTATTATTGAAGTTTCTTGAACCAAGGATCTAGTACTGAAGTTAGAAGCCTAGCAATCTATGATTTTCAAATGTCAATCCCTTTTACGTTTCTGTAAAGTTTAGTCCCAGGTTATGACCACAAGGGCTGGAGTAAGCAGTTGCATTAACCTAGAGTGACTAGCCACAGTTTTTGAAACTCGCTTCATGGTAGTTAGGCTTATTCTTGAGTTAGAGAGCGTGAGGAGCAAATTACCTGTCATGATATATTCTGGTGCTGCATAACCGTATGTACCCATAATATGAGTTGAAACATGGGACTTGTCGCCAACTGGTCCATCTTTTGCAAGCCCAAAATCAGAAAGTTTTGCATTATATTCCTATAAATAATATTTTTGTGGAACCAAAGAATTGTTGGTAATCAAGAAACCATTGAAAATGATAGTTTAGCTAAAGTGAAATGGTTTGTTCTTGTTTCAGGCCCATTAGAATAATTTTAGTTGACAAACTATAAACAGAGATGAGGGCACAAGTGAATAAGAACAAAAAATATTACAACAAAAAGAGTGAATTTTCCCTTTGTTTCTTGCATTTTAATTTACAACAACTGTTATTGGCATGCAACAACATCAAATATTTAAACTGAACCAACCTCATCTAGCAATATGTTTGATGTCTTGAAGTCCCGATAAATGACTGGCTTCTCTGCTTCGTGCAGAAAAGCAAGTCCTTTTGCAGCACCAAGCGCAATTTTCATTCTGGTAGACCATGGAAGTGGCATCATAACCCCTGCATTATAAGTGCAAATACTTCAACAATTCAACAGAATACAGTGGCTGATCTCAAATAAATGAATAATAATATGTAATTGACCACATAGTCATGCAGAAATCAATAATACTGCCACTTGAGGCAATGCAGAAGTGCAGTTAAGTTCTGCTAGCTCAGGATAGTATAGTGTGGACAGTTTCATGTTCTTTTGAAGGGATAATACTTTTCAGTTCTCAATATGAGAACTTTGCATGAATGTCATGTAATCACAGTTAATGTAAGGACAAAATGAACAAAAACTTTAACGAACCAAGCAACGATCCGGCAATAATAGAATCAGACTTACTTGAGAACATATGTGACTCCACACTTCCCAGTGGCATGAACTCATAAACGAGAACCATGTGGTCGTCTTCACAACAATACCCAAGCAACTTCACTAAATTTGGGTGAGAGAGATGCCCAAGAAATATAACCTTAGCCTGCAAACATGGCATAAAAAATTTTATATCTGACAACAGTAAAGCAAAGCATGCCAAAAAGAATTGAAGACAACAATTGAACACAAGCATGCTTTTCGCAGTATATATTCAGAAAAGTAGGCTAATCACCAGCCACTCCCTATGGCCTTGGTAGCTATTGTCTCCATCATGGACCTTAACTGCAACTCGCAGGGGCTCTTCTATCTCTAACCCTTCGCAAATATCTTTGGTGATGTACCCTTTGTAGACTCTGCCAAATCCACCAACCCCTATTAATGAATCTTGCTTGAAATTTTTGGTAATTCTCCTGAGCTCCTCAAATGTGAATGCTATCAAAGGGTTACGACCCGAATCCCTTCTCAGTGCCTCCACCTCTTTTGGGTTGGATGGAAGCTAGCTGTCTTCCTTTTCACTTCTCTCTGATGGACTCTGAATTTTTGGAGATTCTATAACAAACAAATAGGCAAGTCATATATGCCACAAGCTTTATGGAGACTGAACTATAGGTTGCAAATGACTCAGAATACTTTGTGAAACAAATTATCAAGATGAACAAGAATTTCATATGGCAGAACAAAAACCTCAGATCATTACATGGAATAGCCATAAAATCAAATGTCAAGATAAAAGAAGAATAATTGAATTGGATCAGATTAAATCTTCAGTACTGAAATATCCGTAATTTGATTAAGCATGCCGACGAGCATGTTGATTGACGTCTATTAGAGATGAGAGAACATTTTTCTCTGCAAAATTAGCAACAGTTTTGCAAGTTCCTAAATTGAGGGATCAAACAAATAACCGAAATTTCTGCATCCTACAGCCGCAGCTACACAATCACAGAGATCAAATCAAGAAAGATGAGTGATACCTGATTTGGTTGCTTTGGAAGAAACCCTGTTAAAGTATGGATTCCCCCTAAACCAGCAATTGCCCATAGTGCATAATTCCTAAAGAACAAACTCTGCCTCTCCTGTCTCACCAGGAACAGAAAAGGAGGCAAAAGAGTGCTTCCAATGAGCTGATGGGTTGATGGTTTGCTTATTTAGCACAGGAAGAACACTAGAAAAACAGAAAGACACCAACATATACTCCCAGAACTATATATCATGCTCAGGAATTGAACCAGGAACAGGCTTTCTTGAAGATCAACCCTAGTTATCAGTAATAAAACGAAGGAAGAAGAAAAGAACACCAGTAGGAGAAGGTTCAAATTTCAATTCTCCTGAAAGCTACACAGAAGGCACAAACACAAAGGAAGGCCTCAAGTGAAACATTCCTTTCTCTATTTATCACGAGATGAGGAGAAAAAGATACTAAAACGCCAAAGAGGGAAAAAAAAAAGGAAAAGAGACCAAACAGTTCAGTTCTGGTAGACCGTTTCCTCTATATAAATCCTTTATAACAATGGCATAAATATTTCATTTAAGAAGGGTATGGGAGATTTCTCTTTCTCAATAAGACACCAGACCACTAAGAAGAGGGAGCACTTGAGTTTGAGTGGCGCAATGGAGGTTGTAGTTTTTTTTTAGGTAATGGAGATTGTATTTGTGGCTATCTCTGTCCCTCTCCCCTCCCCTCCCCTCCAATCCTAGGTTCCATTGTCTTGTCCTTGAGGCCCTTGACCCTAGTTGCTTTGCCCTCACTCCTTTCCAAATTGATTTCTTGGTTATGGCTAGGGGTGTTTGGACTTGCAAGGGATGCACTTATCTAGCCTCACATGCTTGATCTTTCAGGGATATGAAATGATGGGGTTTCTTGGTGTAGCAGTGGTGGTGGTCCCCATCCCACATTCTCACTAGCCAGTTCTCAACAAGTGCAACCACAGGTAAGACTAATGACTGCACTAATTCCCCCATTTCTTTCCTCCAAGAAGTAAGTAATTTTCTTGCGGAATTCGCTTTCTCCCCCCTGTGTTGATTAACCTTCGTTGCTGGGCAAGTGGATGTCTGAATCACCGTGCCAATTTTGCTATCTCCAACTACTTTCCTCCACGGGAGATGTTGCAATCCTTGCAGAGTTGTGTTGCAGTGGGAATTTGCTTGTACGACTCACTCGCCAATGCTCTTTGGCTGCTCTTTTGGCTGAGGGAGTGAGGGGGGAAACATGGACCAGTGCCAGTCTTCCAAGTCCAATACCCACCAACCTTTGTTCCTTCCCATCGCATTAGGTCAGAAATATTTACCCTTTGTCTAAGTTGGGAGTGTCAACATCACAATCTTCATCCTCCCCTTTCCCAGCCAATTGCCGTGCTCAGGTTAGGCTGATCTCCTCATTAATTAAGATCAAGAAAGGTTCATGGCTTTAGATTACTTAGAAATGTGCTTCATCTGGGCTACAAATTATAACACAAAGGCCCACCCACTAGAGGCAGTTACAGTTATGTTATTCCTACATGTGAATGGTATAGTTACATAAAAGATTCTTTTTTAGTAGTAGTTAGTGATCCAGCAGCTGCATTCTCTCATATTCTTAGTCTTCTGAGTTCGCAGACTTGGGGAGGTGTTTGCCATTCATGTCCCCTTGAGGTTTAGCAGCACAATGTGAATTGCTTGTTTCCATGAGCATAAATAGTTTCTCATTCATTCCTTATCGCATTGTACCTTAGCGAAGAAGTGAGCAGGTCAGTGTGATTGAAAGGTTGTAGGATCAAGGATACCGACTAGGGGGGTGAATAGGCGGTTTTAAAACTAATAGACATGTAATCAAGAAAACTTGCGAAATTAAACTATTGATCACTAACAATAAAAGGGGACAACTAAGAGCTATGACAAAGGTTTGTAAACTAGGGTGACATGCAACAACTTAAAGACTAGGAAAATAAATTGCTTGAAGTAAATTGCATGAAAGATAAATAGCTCAACAATAAAGTAAATGCTCAAGGAAATACAAAGGATTTTTCCCGTGGTATCGGTGATTTGCCGATCACCTCTAATCCACGTTGAGGTGAGTTCAAGCTACAATCCGCTTCTCTATCAAGTATTCAATTCTCCAAGGAGAAAATTCTCTCACAGAGCAACTTGATCTTAAACCGAAATTGACAAGAACTACTCAAACCTCTATTTCACTAGTGATGCACTTTGCCACTCCGGCAAGGCGTGCTCAAATCTCTCACAACCACCACCGCGGCTTCTTCACAATCTTCTTGAAGAGCTCAACGGTGCCACAATCTTCAAGCCGTCTAGGAGGCGGCAACCTCCAAGAGAAAAAAGCCGATGTCGCTTGCTTGAAGAATCACTAGTGCCCAAATGCTCAAACTCTTTAAATTATGCACTAAATGCTCTCAAACCTCTCAAGGATGCAACACTAAATAAAGAGAGGGAGAGGAGAAAGTCAAGAGCTCCAAGTGTGTGTATTGAATGACTAGAGTGCAAGAGAGAGCTCATAAGGACCAGGCAACCTCATATTTATAGCCTTCACATTAAATTCGATCATTACAACCGTTCTGACACACACGCAACCCTGGCGGTCTGACCGCAGGCAAACTCCTGGTCAGACTGCCGGCTTCCCAACGGTTATTTTGACTTCGAACATAGGGTGGCGGTCGGATCGCAGACCTTCTTGGTCGGAACGCGGACCACCACAGTCAGACCGCGGACCCGATCGGTCGGACTGTCACAGCCTAAAACCTTCTACGCCAGGACGGTTGGACCGAGCTACACGGCCGGTCAGACCGACAACCAAGAAAGTCCGACAACTCTATACAGCGATCAGACCGGCTGGAGGCACGATCAGACCACCATACTGAGATACAACGGTCAGACCGCCTTCAGGTCGGTCAGACCGCCAAGAACCAAAAACTCAGAAGCAGCCATATCATGGGGTTCTTTAGAAGCTAAGAATTTTCAATCTCTATATGAATGCAAGTTTGAGCAAATTGGCACTATAGAGATCTCAAGTAAATATACACCAACCTCTCTTTATAGTACGGCATTTATAATATCAATCCGGTCATTTTCTTCTCAAGACACCTTTGATCGGCAAAAATAAAATGCCATACAAAAATACCTTTGTTGAGCTACCCTTTTTATGCCTTTCACTCATGCATTTTTCTAGTTTCGCAACATCTTCGTGCCTAACCTTTTACAACTCAAATAACAAAGTTAGTACACAAAGATATATTATCATTAATTATCAAAACACAATTTAGAAGTCTAGATGCTTTCAAAGGTTAGAACTCATTGGTTTGGTGTGGACTGTCTGCTTGAGGATAAGCTTTGTGCATCCACCACATGTTCGATTGATTGCCTGTGACACTATAAGGTGCCAGGCTTTGCATATAGCGGGTAGCCGAGTAGTGCGCTTTTAGGGTGCTAAGTTTTGGGCTCATGAGGGCCTAAATACAGCTTAAATTTTTAGTGTTAGGACTTTGTGAGATCCAGCTAGTAGAACACTACTATTGTCCTGTCCATTTTATGTTTTTCCTAACAATGTCAACGTTGGTTGTTGTGATGTAAGAATTCAACTAGTCTTTGGATTTTGTATGACGACATGCACCTTGAGGGTGCCGACAGATTTGTCTGTAACCGGTGCGGAAAGAAGTTACTTGACTAGATTGGCTATACTGTGGTGTGACATCTTGGGAATATTTTCATTGGGTTAGAATGTTGCCTGTAGCAGGTCATACTTGACGTTTTACCAAATTGTGCATTTTCATAGTCACACGTCAAGGAAACAGGCTTCACTTGGGCTTCCTTAGTTGTCTGATCCTAGAAAGCCCTAAAGGTAACCTAATTTGTTGGTTGCACTGAAAAGATGATTGTCTAGATTCCCCTACAAGGCAGCATGCAAAAGTAGTGTTTGTGAAACTTGTCATTTGGGAATTAAAATCCTATTCATTTAGCTCTTAGTTGTCTAGTATTAGTACTGAGGATACTGTTTTGCTTTTTGTGGTCCTGAATCCTGATTATAACCTACAGGCTACAATAGTCTGGTCCATTCTTCTTTCGTTTTGCTCCTACATCCCTTCCATGTTATAAGACAACTTATCAACCTAGGTTTAAAAAAAAAATCATTCAGTGAATGAGTTTTACCCTGTTAAATAAGTTTCGAGCACACTCGGTTAGCTTTTGAGTTTGGAGTTTTGACTGAAATTTATTGATTGAAATTATATTGGAAAGATTCAAGGTGTTGATTGCAAAGTAGTTGGTGGCCTCTGGTGATTTATTGTTGGGTTGGTCTGATACTAGCTTTGTTGTTTTTTCGTTTCTATTGTTTGTTTATTTAAAAAAAACTCGATCAAAAGGGAGAGACATCCTGAAGGCAATGCATTAAGGTCGAGAAAAGGCTACAAAAACCGGTTACAACCCGTACGCTATCGCTGAGCAACTGCGCAACGACCACGGGGAACACACATCAAGTGACCTTTTTTTTTTGCGAGAACCAGGATTCGAGCCCTAGTTGATAGTCTCACACCTGGAGATCTTACCACCGTGCTATTTGCACGTTTTGTTATTTGTTTATTTGACTTGTAAAAACTTGTTTCTTTCCACCTTAATACAAAGATGTAACCAAATTCTTCAATCTATCTCGATTTGTCTGAGAAATAATGCCATTTTCAAGATATATGGACTTTTTAAGGACTTTTGGGGTAAAAACCTAACTTTCTTTTAGGTTAAAATAGCTTCGGGGAAACTCAAAATTATGTTCCCCATGTTGTTTTTCCTTTCTGATTTCTTGTGTATAACTTTGACTAGTCTATTCAAAAGGCTTTTGGAGAGAAAAATCTAACATTTTCTAATGCTACCAAGGATCCTAATGTCATCCTGATTATGTGTGGAAACATCTACACAGGCAGAACGGGGCTCTGCTCATATCCGTTTTTTTATGGTAAACAAAATGCATATTGCAACATCATCCTAGAGGGTGCTTTATTTCGGCTACAATCGTCTTTGCTGCTTTGTGAGGGATTGGGAAAGACAGTTTGAAAAAAGTAAGGAGCTCATACAGTCATAAAAGGAAGAACTTGTGTGCACTTAGCCATGCAAATCCTAGTAAGGAGGTGTTATTGCCTGTTTTGGTTTTCGTGCAGCCATAAATAAAAACTTATGCGCGCCATGCAAATCCTTGTGCAGCAGATACGGAGGTGTAATTGCCTGTTTGATCTTCAGGAACTCCACAGAAGGCGCATTTACCATTGTCAATCCATCCTCCGATGAGTAGTTGTCTTCTCCTGGTTCTGTTTCTCCCATGAAGCCAAAGGAAGATTTGGTATACGGAACCTTGGACAGTGCACAATTGCATCAAATGTGCAGAGTCAGATGAGTAGCACGCAGTGTGGCAAATTATTATGGCGAGTCTGAAAACAGGTACTCTTTGAGACTTTGATGAAAACCACAATTCAGAGAGAGAGAGAGAGAGAGAGAGAGAGAGAGAGAGCCAGTACTATGTATTCCTCTCAGTTGGGTTGACCATAATTGAGTTACATGGATGTAAGACAGCCACTGAACATGTCAGCATGGCAAACCAAATACATGTGGAAACCATTTTATTTTTTTTGCTTTGTGCAACCAATGATGCAAATTTAAATGTAATAATGCATCTAAAAGATGAAAGATTGATGGTCAGTGAAGCATGCTGCGGGAAATCTTTTTTGTGAAGTGAACAAATATGATGAACCAAACTCATGCCAAGGGGAGTGTTTAGTAAGCTTCATACTGTATGTTTGATACAATTTTTCTTCACCTGCAATGATGTGTCTTACTGAATTATAGTAAACCTGTATCTGCAGGTATGCGATTCAATATATCTATCACACATTCGCACTTAATGTTCTGCTAAAATTGTACCACACGATTAATCAGGTTTCCTTTTTCCTATGCATCTCATTTGTAATACCTTCCTTTCTGTTCTTGAGAACCATGGTAGCATGTACAAGGATCTTGTCCATCTCACTGTTGCTTTCTAAACATTATATTCATTATCAGTTACAGATCAGCACATAATGGAATAAAGTTAGCTCTGTGAGCATTCTTGTTGATTGTATGCAAGACATACCCTGGATGGGAGGTTTACCACTTACTATGATGCATGCTAGATGCGCACAACCTATTGTCTACCAGTTAGCAGTTACAAGCTGCTGAAATGTAGAACTTGATAAAGAGTAAGGTTGAATGCTTACAAAGTAGGGCGCATGAAGGATGAAACCATAATTAAAGAAACGTGGTCCATGCCAATTAAGTATTAGTGTTTCCTGTAAAACACGGGTGTTCATAATTTGTGAGATTGCATTGCTTTTGAATATTCAGCAAATGCATAATGCTTGCACGGAGTGTAATGGTTAGCAGCAGCAACATGCCAAGTAAACTTTCCTCACATAAGCTGCACTATTTTGAATTTTACTGTTGCTAAAACATGATTGACAAGATACGAGAAAATCCTTTTCAGCTTTATTTCATGGGAACACTGCTGTATATTATAGATTTTATGAAGATGCAGTACAAGTTGTCACTGCAGTTTGCTATAACCTGGCTACTAACGGTAGGTATAAGGTTTGTCTTGTCACTAAATTAGAGTTTTCAGGCATAATGATATGAGAACACATGTCATCTTCATAACTCAAGCACTTGCATATATCTTTGAAAGTCTAGACCTTTAATCTTGGAGTTTAGCCTTTTGGTTATTTAGGTTGAAAGCCTGAGGTTAGCCTTTAGAGAATTTCAAAAGCTACAACATTTAACATGTCTACAGGCTATAGCTGATAGCTGGATCTTGCCTCTTCTGTGTAGGACGTAAGAAAAAACACTAGATCAGATGATTAAAACACGAGGCTGGAAGCTTAGGTCTGTTAATTATCTTGCACATTGTACAGTAGCTAGACTCTGTACTTAACTTGATAGGCTTAATCATCGCATCAGGGATCTACAGACTAGATCACTAGATGAACAAGGCAGAGGCATGATGTAGCCATGGAGGCCTGTCAGAGCCAATTGTAGCTTTGCAAAGCTTGTCTTGCAAGCACCCTACAGCATGGCACGAACACTTGCCCCTACAGTACAATGTGTTACGTCCTTTGTCTATCTCCCTATATATATGCCCCTGCCATTCCATAAAAGTCATTGTGTGAAGCACAATGGCTGTTTTTCTGCTTCTGCTTGCTGTTTTCTCTCTTACCTTTGCCATTTATCCCATTCAATCCACTCCAGGATCTCATGCAGATGTACTATTTTTCATGGATTTTTCAGTCCTTTTATCTTTTGATCAAATGATGTGTTCAGATTATGTATGGTCTTTCTGTTATTCTCCAGGTTCACATTGTGTACTTGGGCCACAACAATGGCCTCAGTCCTTCTCTAACTTCACGGTTTCATCTGCAGCTTCTATCAAGAGTCTTTACAAAGTAATTGATTCTATTTTTTCCTACCGTAATTGTTGGTGTAAAAATGAAGGGAAATAACAAAGTGCATGCTGAGCTTCTCGTGAAGTTGACATTACCATGTGCAGAAACTCCATCCTTTAACATCATCCTTTAACAGTTTGCACAGTTCTAATGTGAATGTCCTTGATCAATTATGTTATATTGCTGCATATGTCAGATAAACAGAGGTAATACTTTAATGAAATAAAAATTAATGGAAGCTTAACTGTTCCTACGTATTTGTATCGTAGTATACAACTATTATGTTTGTTTCTCATATCGACTCAAGTGGTGCAGCATGCTAAATTGAAGCAAATTAATTACTGCTTTAGAGAATTCAGACCCTCAGTTAACATAACTTAGGCATGCTTTTCTTCCTAGGAAAAAAATGTGACTAGTGACATTTTTGCACTCAACATTGCAGGCCGGATGAAGCTAGAGAAGCTATTCTGTACAGCTACAGCTATGGATTCTCTGGTTTTGCTGCTCTGCTCAATTCAACGCAGGCTGCCACACTGTCTGGTATGCAGCTAATTGTATCCGTTGTTTGTTATCAGAACATGCATGCATCTACCTTGTTATGTTTAGTTCATTATTGCCATGAACTGACAACTTACAAGAGAGCTCATGACCATTTCAAGCAGAAACAGAAGAGGTCATATCAGTATTCAGGAGTAGGATGCTTCAGGTTCATACAACAAGGAGCTGGGATTTCATGGGCCTCAGCCTGCACACGCAAATGGAAAAATCATCCCAAATGCATCTGAAATTTGGAGGTGATGTAATTGTCGGCGTCCTCGATACTGGTACTTATCCTCTAAACCCATTGCACTCGGCTGTATCTGCTGCTCTGTCTCGATACATGAAAAGAGGAGTTCACTTGATGATCGTCTAGCCTGAAAAATATGGTTTCAGAATATTCATCCACAAAGTTGCTTGAGAGAATTGACATCTATGCAGATAATTGAGCAGTCTTGATATGAAAGATAGAATGATTACTATGATCCTTGCATGCCCTGCAACGATCTGAAGTTAAAAAAAAAAAATCCTAGCACTCATTTTTGTTAGTTGTTACAAAGTGTGGTCCTTGACATTCCACTTGGATGCTTGAGACATCGATCTTTTCATGTGCCCTCAGGAGTGTGGCCTGAATCCGAAAGCTTCAGGGATGACCCCCACTTAGGCCCCATCCCGTCGTCATGGCGGGGCACGTGCGTGGGAGGCGACCAGTTCGACCCGGCCACCGCATGCAACCGCAAGCTCATCGGCGCGCGTTACTACCTCGCCGGCTTCGAGCACGAGCTCGGCCCGCTGAACACCAGCGGCGGTTCGGAGTACCGGTCGCCGCGCGACCGCGTCGGCCACGGCACGCACACGGCGTCCACGGCCGTGGGCGCCGTGGCACCCAACGCCAGCTATTTCGGCCTGTCCCGCGGGGTCGCGCGCGGGGGCGCGCCCAGGGCGCGGCTCGCGGTGTACAAGGTGTGCTGGTTCAGGGACCTCTCGGGCCGGTGCAGCGACGCCGACATACTGGCCGCGTTCGACGACGCGCTGCGCGACGGCGTGCACGTCGTGTCGGCGTCCCTCGGCTCGCCGCCGCCGCTCATGCCGCTGTTCGAGACGAGCACGGATATCGGGTCGTTCCACGCGATGCAGCTGGGCGTCGTGACGGTGTTCTCTGCCGGGAACGACGGGCCGCACGCGGCGATGGTGCAGAACGTGTCGCCGTGGGGGATCACCGTCGCCGCTAGCACCATCGACAGGAGGTTCCCGACGGTGATCACGCTCGGGAACAATGCCTCGATCGTGGTGAGTTTCGTGCTGCAGTGACGTACGTACGTGCACACTGCACGTTGACGCTTTTGTGCAGTGTATATATGGATCACATGATGTGCAAGTAGCATGGGGCTTGCAACAAAGTTTGATCTGCAGTCCCTCGCAAAAGAAAAAAAGTTTGATCTGCTGATAACCATGGGTATTTGCACAGGGAGAGAGCTTCAACGTGAAAGACATGAAGATGGATTTGGTCGAAAGCAGTAGCGTCTTTACCGATGGGTAATCACTCTCTCTCTCTCTCTCTCTCTCTGATCAGCAGGAAAGTACTTGTTTTAGTAGCACAGTAATATGCATCTGACACGTTTTGCTTTTGTGGACGAAGGACATGCGCCTTCGAGCAGCTGATCAACCGCACGGCCGCGTTGGGCAAGATCGTTCTTTGCTTCTCCACCATGGGGATGGTGTCCAGCGATGACGCGGCGCTGGCGGTGTACGCCGTCAAGGGCTCCGGCGTGATCTTCGCCGACACCATCACCCGGAAATCGATCCAGGACAACTTCCTGCCCACCGTCCACGTCGACCTTTACCAGGGCACCCAGATCCTGTACTACATCCGCTCATCCAGGTGCTTTACTTAACCACTGACCAAGTGCGCTCGATCTCCGTCCGATCGCAAATGCGCGCGATCCAATGGCCAATATCGCGCGCATTTGCTCAGCCGCTCTTGCTGTCAACTTTCTAACTGCAGTACAATTAATCCCTGCGATCGTGCACGCAGCAAGCCGACGGTGCACATTTCCCCGAGCAAAACCGTCGTCGGCAAGACTCCGGCGCCGGTTGTGGCATACTTCTCATCCAGAGGGCCGAGCTCCGTCTCTCCAAACATCCTTAAGGTACTCTCTCCTACCTCACCGCACTTCGCAGTTCACACACGTACAGCTGAGCAAATATGGCCCCGGCAGCCCTTCAAGCTAGAGTCGACTTCGCCGTGGGTTCAGCCCATGTTGAAGCTTTGTCGTCGCACATGAGGATTCTTACGCTAGTGTGCTGTGATGCGTTGCCCCGTGATTATGTTGCAGCCTGATGTCACCGCTCCTGGAGTCAACATACTGGCGGCATGGCCGCCCACGTCCTCGCCGACGGTGATCCCCCTGGACGGGCGCTCCACGAAGTGGAACTTCGATTCGGGGACGTCCATGTCGTGCCCGCACGTCTCCGGCATCGCCGCTGTTGTCAAATCCGTGCACCCGACCTGGTCACCGGCAGCCGTCAAGTCTGCCCTCATGACAACAGGTTTCTACTGTGCTGCGCATCTTAGTCGCTAGTGGTAGGTTGCATCGAAATACTCTGTCTTTGTAATCTTATTTTCGTGTGTGCTTCCCCGCAGCGTACGTGTACGACGACACGTCGGACGTGATGCTGGCCGGCGGGACGCTGAAGGCGGCAGACGCCTTCGACGTCGGCGCGGGGCACGTGGACCCGCTTCGTGCGCTGGACCCGGGGCTGGTCTACGACGCGGGCGCGAGCGACCACGTGCTGTTCCTCTGCAGCCTCGGCTACACGGCGGAGCAGATCCGGCAGATGGTGCTCCCGTCCCCGGCGCTCGACACGAGCTGCCCCGGCGACGCGGCGACACACGCCGACCTCAACTACCCGGCCGTCGTGCTCGCAGACCTCAACGCCACGGTGACCGTGAGGCGGACGGTGACCAACGTGGGCGCCAACAGGGACGCCGTGTACCGCGCCACCGTCGTGAGCCCGCAGGGCGCGCGGGCCGCCGTGTGGCCGCAGGCGCTGACCTTCTCCGCGTACCACGACAACAATAGGGCTTCCTACTACGTGACCGTGACGCCGGCGAAGCTGTCGCGCGGCCGGTTCGACTTCGGCGAGATCGTGTGGTCCGACGGCTACCACCGCGTCCGCACGCCGCTGGTCATCAGGGTGACCAACCTGCCGGACGACGGCGTCGGCACCGTTGGGCAAGCCATGGGTGACCGTGACCATGGCGCCATTGATTTACAGGCTGCATAGCTCCGGTTCTTGGCAGCGCACGGTCTCAGAACTCGTTCAATTTTCAGATATTTCGCGTGTGTGGATCTCGTCAAACATTTTTTTAAGGCAAATGAGCCATTAGATGGAGATCTAAGGAGCAGTAAATGTTGTTGTTGTTTTTTGTTTAAACGGGGCCGCAAAACAGGCCCAATGGTCTGTTAGAATTGTTAACTGGTCCGCCAAACAATCCGTTAGTTTGTTTCTATACTTAACCGGCGCACAATGAACCCGTTTATGTTTCTCAGCGAAACAGGCCCCCCATTTACAGCCCAGTACCAAACGAAATTTGTATTGGGCTCTCTTCAATAAAAGCCCAAGACAATAGAGTTTTTTATTTTTATATTTTCTAACATAAATATTTATTAAAATATACTCTAAATAAAAAAATTTACGAAAATATACTCACTGAGAGAGCGGTAAGCAGCCTCGCTCAGGCCACAGGCCCTTACAACCCCTGAAAGGACGGTTAGACCCATGCATAAACAGTAACCCATGAGAAAAGTAATCGATGACTTCAATTTCAATTATTAGATATTATAAAAGTATATTTTTTGGAGAATTTAAATTTAAATTCTATATAGTCTTTTTGGGTGAATTTAATTAAAATATGTTGCACATAGATTATGAAATATGTAAAAAAAATTCTAAAATTTTTTTAGCACAAGAAGACCACTCTTTTGAACAGAGAAGATGAGAATAAAAATTGAAGCTACCGAGTACTGTTCCCACTGGTTATTGTACATGCATGGGGGCTAACCGTACTTTTAGGGGTTGTAAGGCCTACTCACCTCATAGGAGGGCCGTAAGGGCCTATGGCATGGGCAAAGCTCCTTACCACGTCTAACCTCCGTGATTGGACTAATCTTTTTATTAACAACACATGAAAACATACTTAATTTATTTAATTAATATGAAATTAATGGGCTCTCTTATTGGCTAGGGGAGCCAGGGCCCTGCGCGCCCCCTTCTCAACCCCTGTATGCAGTGCATATATCAACCCGGGGGCCATGGCTAAACGGATACAGGAACCAGTAGAACTGTAGAAGAGACTTGAACCTGCTCCACTCGTGAATGAAAATTGGCTCATACCCAACCCCTAATAAAGGAATTATTACCCGCTTGGTTCCGGTGACAGACCCATTCCTATCTCTAAATCTCTAATCCGTAGAACGCACAAATAGACGACCTCGGTGAGGCATGGAACGTCAAGCCACGGCTCAAAAGCTCCAGGGTAGGGAGCGAACTTTTTTTAAGGAGATCCACACTCATATAGCTGCATAAGAGTTGTACTAGCGTATTCGAAGGAGCGTCAGAGCTTGAACCCGAATCGCTCTTCGGAGAGCTGTGTCTATGAATCAGTTGGTTCGGCAGCTAGCTCCTGTGCAGGGAGCGAACCTGGCCCTCGATTTCGTCAGGCACGGAACGTCTACTGGTGGTGCATGTCCTTGGCCAAAATTTGCCACAAATTCCAGGGTGTTGCTGTCAGTGGATTGTAGAGTACCCCAGCTTCTGCAGGGTCCGGTCAGAGCTACATGCACGGATTAGTTCAATTATTTCACCTTAAGTTTTGGGAGCGTTGATTGAGAAGTTGAGATGTGCCTCTTCGTTTGGGGGACGCGAGGAGGAAGGGAATTTTTGCGAGGCACGGCAAGCCGAGCTGAACCGAGCAACTTTGTTTACACTCATCTTCTGCATCAGGCAGAGTGTAGTTTAAAAGGACAGAGAGTATTTTCACTTGCCAAGTAAGATCAGGTCAGTTCACCTAGAGAAAACATGTGTATTTTGCCAAAGGGAATTACTATATCGTAGTAGGGTATTTCTTCCCTCCCTCCTTTTTCAACTCCTCCTTCAATTCCGGTGACTTCTAATCCTATCTTCTCTATCTTCAATCGGCTCCAATTTATCTCCGACTCTAGCAAGGCTTTGGTGAGATTAGGGTACGGGATTCAGCATGTCTCCACATATTAAGGGAAGACGAAAGAGGAAGGTCGATCCGACATTAGTCATGAACAGTGGACTATCGCTGGCCACAGTGACAGAGTATCGGTGGTGGGTGGGTTAGAGAGGGAGTGAGGCTCGATGACAGCTCGTTGGAGCTAGGAGTAGGATGGCATGCAGTGGAGAAATTTGCTAAGTAGGGAGAACAAAATTGGAGGGAAAATAAACATTGAGGGATCATTGGATCGAGATCCAACAGCCTAAAAAATTGAGTGTTGCGGGACTTAAACGCTCGAGTGCCGTATAGACCCGCATGTAAGCATGATGCAAAACGGGTAGGAACAAACTTGATCCAATCATTCATGTATGAATAAATCTCCGGTCCTTATCAACGATGTCCACTCTGCCGCCTGACAAACGGTGATGTATGCGTATCCTTTCATAACCCATTAGGAGTTGTGGTGATGTATCCTCAGTATAATGCTATATACGCTCCATATTTTTTTGTTGGCCCGAAAGTGACTAAAGCGATCACGTACGTTGCTTTTTTTCCTGGCTACGGATACACTTGTTATTGTTATCTCGCTCGGATGAAGCGCCGTAAAGCTCTGTGTACGCCTTTGCACCGTTTTGATCCGATCTGTTCCTCCTATCCGGAGAACTTGTCAAGAATAGCACAGTACCATGTTGCAGAGAGCTTCCCATTAGACCCACAACTAGCATTGTTAAAAAGAAAAAGAAGAAAAGATCCACAACTAGATGTGGTGTGGCACCTCAAAAGGTCTTCAAAAGAAGGCGGATCGCGATCGGACGCGACGGCGCCGTGCGCCTCTTGGATCATCAGCACGGGGAGGGTCGACACACAAGCCTAGCCTTATCTGCCGGCTGCCCGCCCGTAGCGATGAGTCGATATCTGGCGCCGGAATCTCACGCGAAAAGACGCCACCAGAACGGGAGCCGGCGAGCGCAGACTCTGGCGACCGGCCGGGCCGGGCGACTGGCGAGATCCAATTCTGGGACGCAACTTGTTCCCCAGTCCTTGTACGGGTGATTGGTTGTCATAAATAGATTTTGCTTTGGTGTATCTATATAATTTTTTAAAAAATATGTTTGGTTATTAATATACATTATTTTAATTTGGTTTGAAGAATGTAAATATACGTCCGTAGTCTAGCTGTATCTTCTTATGCAGTCAGATCCACTTATGAGTATTACATAATTATCTTCGAGCGAATAACTAATCAGAATCTCAGTTTTTTCATCTGCTCATACAAACTCAGATTCAGTCAATAAAACAGAAGTTCAGCTCAGTTTATCCAGACAAATACAATCAAATAAACATTTTTTTTACAACAAACATAACTTCACTCAATCTATTTTCTCTATACAATCTAATCACAATCTTAATAACTTTAACTTCGTGGGGGCAGAGTGGGTCTCGCCCGATCCCAGCCGTCTGGTAGGCAAGCAAGGGCAAGTTGCATCTGCAGCCCGTGCGACATCTTATCTTCACTTGTTTTCTTTGTGCTTGGAAACACGTCAGAAAAGAGGAGTGGTGGCGGAGGTAGAACCGTAGAAGAGCGCATCCACCCGCTCTTCTTTCTCTTCTCAATCTTTCTTTTCATCTTCCTCTCTTTTATCTATAATAAAAAAAGTAAACTACACAAAATTATAAATATTATATCATTTGTAATATAAATATAACTATTATGTATAGTAACATAAAAATATAAGTATTATGTACTAATTTTATATAAAACATGATTTTAATTAAATTAAAAAATAGTTTTATGTTTCTTCAATAATCCTAGAACTTTATGTATGTGTTCTATAATCTGTGTGCAACCTATTTTAATAAATTTTACCTAAAAATCTATGTATAATTTAAACTAAAATTATCTAAAAAGATTATTTTCATAACTCATAACAAGTGTTAGTCTTATATTTAATGTACTAACAATTATTAGTAGTTATAAAAGTAACTTATCTGAATTTTTTTAATTTAAATTATACACAAAATTTTTAGTAAATCTAATTAAAATAGATTGCAAATGCATTATAAAACATATAAAAAAGTTATATATATTAAAAAAATATAAGACTATTTTTGAATAAATATAATTAAAATTAGATTTTATATGAAATTAATGTATAATATTTATAGTTTTATATTACTTAGATATAATACTTAGATATAATACTCGTAGTTTTATACTATTCATTTAAAAAATATTAAGAGCCCTATTGGCTGCCCCGGGATCCGCACCTCACGAGAAAGGAAAGCTGGTTGTCGCCTGCCGCCGAGAGAGAGGAAAAAAAAGGGCTTTGGGCGCCTGCTGATGTGCTGGGTTCATGGACCATAGGCGACGGACGTGGCTGCCTGCGTGCGGCATGCATGGATGCACTGGAGCCGTGCAGTGCTCCAGTTAACTCTTGTTTTTTTCTCTCTCATTCGCATGACTTTCTTGTTTTCCTTTTTTTTTTAAAGTTCATGTAAACTGTGATAGTGCTGGAAGTGTGTTACCTGGACTGACCGGAAATGCTAGAGACAATCAGGCTGGTGATGAGCGGATTTGGACTCATGTAATTATTGTTAGCCACAACAGTGCACACCAACTCACTGCAAGATCACGCTGTACTGTTCTCCAACCAAAGGATATGAGTTCACCACCCTTCCCCGGTATAAATTTTCATATAATTTGCCCCGGAAACATGGTCATTGACCGAGTTTGGACCAAGAATCAGAGGGGAAAACAGCTGAAAATTAGACAATCAGAGACGAACAATTAAAAACCTAACTAATAATATTAGGGGACCAAGGCCCCTTGACCCAATAAAGCTCCGTCCCTGCTGACCATGGTAAAAAAAAGGTGTCACCAAGATAAGGATGTGAACACGCAACAATATCGGTCCCAAAATAAACAAGTTACACTCAAGCCAAACGCCAGAATTATGCCTAAATTAGCTATTAAACTAATCACTCAATAACCCAAATGAAACCAAGAAAGAAAGAAAAAGATAAAAGAAATGGCAGAGAGTTAGTAGTTATTTATCTATCGACAAAAAAGAGGAGGAAAATCTGTCAAATTTCATACCTTATAATTTGTATGGAGATTTGTGCACGTCTTTCTTTTCTGGTGAGCTCTCATCCTCTGCGACTAGGTCTCCTTCTCCGATGAGCTCCCATCAAGTTAGGGTTGAGGGTTTTCGAGGTTAGAGTTTGGGTTTTCGGAGGCTGTCGCCTTACAAAGAGACCCGGGGATGGTGGACGGTGGGCGGGATGGTGAGGCGGCAGGGGCACTGCTCGCCGCGATGGCGGAGGACGCCTGGTGGGACGGGTCGACGGCGGGGGCGTCAAAATGAGAGGGATTAGCGAAAGAGCGGGTGGTGAAGGTGGACTCGACGGCGTGGAGCCGCCAAAGACGCGACAGGAGGGTGGGGCGAGTTCGCCGGTGGCTGTGAGATTGAGTGGAGTCACGATGGGAAGGAGGGCGCTAGGAAGAAAGTGCGATGGAGGAGGAGGGGGCAACGGAGGTGGGTGGGCCAATGCTCGAGATCATAGGAGGGAGAGCGATGGCGCCACTGGTGCTTAGGAGTGGATGAGGTTGGGCTGGCGCTCGCTCGGGAGGAGGGAGGTGGATGGAGTGAATGAGATAAAACTAGATAGAGTAGTTAAAGAGATGAGATGTGAACCTAGACCGTTAGAGATCTATCGAATAATCTAAAATGTGGTAGATTTAATCAATCTAAATATGTCAACAGCTAACCACTCCTGTAAAAAAAAAAAGGGAGCTGAGGGAGTATGATAAAATAGTCTAAGGTCTATTTGTTTGTGTTTTTGTTTCTGGCTTCTTTGAAAAGTTGTGCTTTTAGTTTTTTGAAAAAATATTTTTGGATTTTAGCTATTAAATTTTACAATAATTTTTTAGCTTCTCAACACACTGCTTCTTAAAAAAACTACTCTCAGCTAGCTTTTTAAATTATAGTTTATTTTAGTAAACTTTTTTATTTAGATTTCTGATAGAAGTAAAAATCAGAAATAATTGAAACAAACATGCCGTAAGACAGAAATGGATAGAAGGGGAGGGGAATCCAACACATGCCCAAGCACGGCGCGGCGCGCCCAGTGAGAGAGAGAGGAGAGCCGTAGTCCTCTGGAGTTCCTCCCGCTGCTATATGACCCCCACACCCCACCCAAAACCTCCCCTCTTCCCTTCGCACTACCTCTAGCCGCCTCGCTGCTCTGCTCTCCTCTCTGGTGGCGGCTCGCGCCTCCCTACCCTATCCCCACCCGCCGCCGCCTCCTCCCCTCTCTCTGCCCCGAGCTCGCTCGCGCGTAGCTGCCTAGCTACGTACCTATCAGGAGGAGAGAAGGGAGAGGAGAAGGCTCGGACGGGCGCTCTCGGATCTCGCCGCTGCCTCCCGTTGGGATCTCGCTCGTTCGCACCATGGCTGCCGTCGCGCCGCCCCCGGCTCCGGCCTCCGCGCCCGCCCCGCCGGCGTCGGCTGCCGCTGCTCCGGCTCCTGCCGCCGCCCCTGTCGCGGATCGTATCCTTTTGGTTCTGGTTGCTTGCAAGGTTTTGCCTTTGGGGTGTTTGGTTACTTGTTTGGGTCGTGTGTCTTGCTGTGCCGTCTGTGGTGGCTATGTCCTCGCCGCCGCCCGCCCGCCCGGCTCCGTGTCCAGTGCCTCTTGTCTGTCCTTGCCGGCTCCTTTGCTTGGCTTGTACAGATCGATGTGTTTTACTGTTCTAGGCATCTGTCTGTTGGCTGGAAGCTACAGTGGACCAAAAATATACTTTTTCCGCGGTTTTGAGGTTGGTTTATCGCTACTGCTCGTTAGGATTTAGTAATTTGCAAGCTTCTGGGATCTGAATACACCGTTGTGACGCCTTAATTCATCGATTTGCTGTGCAAAGAAACCACGGATCTGCTGCAGAAGTTGTCGCTGGATTCGCAGCCCAAGGCAGCGGACGCAACCGAGCCCGCTGGTACCAAGAAGGTAGAGATACAACAGTAGGACTGATTGGTTTCCGTTTTGTGTACGGTCATGATTTGCTCCAGGTGATCTGCGATTCTGATTTGTTTGCTTGTTTATGCTGTTCAATTCAGCAGGGTACTGCAGCCAGCCAGCCGCTGAGCGTGTCGATCCCGCCGGAGCGGTCCATCACGCCAGTGCTTCAAGATTTTACGGATCCCAACCTGTTTTATCTGCCAGCATATTACTATGGAGGTGAGGGGTCGTGCAAAAACTCTTATGGTGATCATGTCCTAGCTAGCTTAAGTATCTTATCAAATTGTTTGTTGCTTTGGTATTCCTAGTGGTGTACCTGATAATAGAAGCTGGATCGCTTGTTTGTTTGAGAATTCTGTGCTTATGCTGACTGAATTGTGCTGGTGCTTGTCTTCCAGGCTACGATGGTTCCATGAGCGAGTGGGATGATTATCCTAGATATCTAAACCCAGATGGAGTGGAGATTGCCCCAGTAAGTTATCCTATAAGATATTATCCTTTAACTGGTCATGTGATGCTTCCCACGGTGATTTGCAACCTGCGTCATATTCTTAATGTAGATATGGTCAAATTGTTTGCTATTATTGTCTACCGATAGCTGTGCTGTCAAGTCTATTGTTGGACATGTAGTAAGTGGAAAGCTATTCACACTATTTTTAGGCATGGTTTGTGTTTTAGCTGGTTTTCTCTTTTCCTTGTGGTCTCCACACTGTTACCTCTCGCTCAAAAGCATTTTTCTCTCTTGTCTGCCACGAACATCTTGTCATTAGAATTTTGCATCTTGTATCTTGATGCTTCTCATATTTTTGCTACTTTCCGAAACATCACAATTAACTGTTTTTTGGGTCTTTTGAATCTCACAGGCCGTATACGGAGATATTTATGGATATGGGTATGCTCCTTATGGTGCATACTCTCCTGCCAGTTCCCCAGTTCCAACAGTTGATGGTCAGATGTTCGGCACACAGCATTATCAGTATCCAACTGCGTATTTTCAGCCTCCTACACCGGTTCCTTCTACCACTCAAGGTGACCTGCAGTCTTCTGTCAATCCTGAAAAGCCAGCAGCTAAAGCAGATCCTGCCAAGGCAACCACAAATGGTGTTCCTAATGGTACTGCACACAGTAACAGTGGAACTGTACCCCTTGCGTCAAGCCACCAAAATTCATCACTGACGCCTGATGGAACTTATAGGGCACCTTTGCTAGGTGGAGTTCCTTCTGCTGGTTACCTGGACTCAACATATGGGTATGACAGCACAGGAGCACACTTTGCATGGTATGATGGCTCTGCTTATACAAATGGACAGCAAAGAACAGCTACAACTAATTATATGTCGTCCTCGACATTCAATGGTAATGGTTCTTTAGCAAGAAATCAGAACAAGAGCTCGACAACGCAGCAGATGGTGAGTTCAGAAAAAAAATGTTGATAATATTGTTATTAATATGAAGTTGTGGCATTTTATACTAGATTTTCTGCTTATGCATGATTCCTGCTAGGCTAATCACTCCACTGTTTATCTGTTACAGTATGATAGATATCATTTCACTTTCATGGCTGCTGCTTAGTTTAAGCCACTTGATGGGATGCATAATCTTTTATAGAGTTCCATTTGCTTTAACACTTCCAGGACACATGCAGATTGTGAAATAGAAGGAATATTTTCTTTCTGATCGAGTAGTTTACGAAGTTTTACCTTTTGCCTTCTTTTTTGAATTGATTATGAAGATGCAACTTGGCTGTGCGGAGCACTTTTTCTTTCAGACTGAATCATATGTTTGCTCTGTATTGTCTTCATGCAGGGTATGCAGAACCGAAGACCTACAACTACAACAGGATCAGCTGCTCCTACATATCCAAATAGGATGTACCCGAGCTCTCGACCTTACACCCAGTATGGGAATTCAATGAAAACTGGGCTTGCTTATGGAAGTAGTGGTTACGATTCCAGGATATATGGTCAATGGGGACTTGGTATGGATAACAGGTACAGGCCTAGGGGCCGTGGTAACGGGTACTATGGCTATGGCAATGAGAGTCAGGATGGAACAATTGAGTTAAACAGAGGTCCTAGATCTGGCCGTTTCAAGAACCAGAAATTATATGGTCATACTGTTACTATTGCTGTGAAAGGGCAGAGCCTTCCTTCTGGTGAAAGCAAGAATGATAGTGCCGTACCTGATAGAGCACAGTTCAACAGAGATGACTTCCCTGTTCAATATGATGCTGCAAAGTTCTTTGTCATTAAATCGTACAGTGAGGATGATATCCACAAGAGCATAAAATATAATGTGTGGGCAAGCACCACCAATGGAAACAAGAAGCTTGATGCTGCTTATCAAGAAGCTCAGTCAAAGGGCTCTGCATGCCCTATATTCTTGTTTTTCTCGGTAAAACTGTTTTCCACCTTTGGTAGTCCTTTAAGAATGCTAAGTTAGGCTTCTTTTCCTGATGTCCTTCATGGTGAAATTTCAGGTGAATACAAGTGGGCAGTTTGTTGGTGTTGCTGAAATGACCGGCCCCGTTGATTTTGAGAAAACTCTGGAGTACTGGCAGCAAGACAAGTGGAATGGTTCCTTATCTGTCAAGTGGCACATTGTCAAAGACTTGCCTAACAATATTCTCAAGCACATCATTCTAGAGAACAATGAGAACAAGCCTGTCACAAATAGCCGCGACACACAAGAGGTAAGCATTGTTCATGCTCTCGTGTTAAGTTCACTGAAAAAAATGATGGCATCTTACTGTTCTCCCTTCTTATCCTCGTCAACAATTTAGGTACACCTTGAAAAAGGCATTCAGATGCTTAAGATATTCAAGGAGCATGTCAGTAAGACCTCCATCCTGGATGACTTCGCCTTTTATGAGAGCCGCCAGAAGTTGATGCAGGAAAAAAGGGTGAAACAGCAGCAGATCCCAAAGCAGGTACATTTGAATCTGAGCTCAGTCAATCATCAATTTCAGATTCCGGGGCCTTGCCTACTGTTTTATCCTTTTTGTAATACCTCTGGGTTGGTTGTTGTAATCCTGTAGGTCTGGGACAATAGGGCTCCCAATTCTGTCACCGGAGAGCAACAGCAGGAAGTTGCTAACGGGAAGCCAAAGCTATCTGTACCTAACAGCATCAACGGAGAGCTGAAGGTTCCTGCAGAGAATGGCGGTGCTCCCATTGCTACCTACGCCGCAAAGGTGGCCCAAACAGCAACCGAGAAACCTGTCCTCGCCAACGGAGTTGCCAAGACTTGTTAGATCGTTCGCATAACCGATGTTCCCAAGCTAGCCGTGAAGATGGACGGTCCGGTCCAAACTCAACTGAAGTGCGGTCCCAAGGAACCGGTGATCTAGTAAGGCTACCTGTGGAACTGGCAGCATGGCCCCAAGAGCCTTGCTTCACTGCGGAGCACCTGGAGAGCAATTGGCTAGTTATTAGTTTTCCCCTAGATTCTCTTTACTGTATTCCGTTTCAATTTCAGCTTGCTTAACTCGAAGACTCCTTAATAGCAGTATCATCAGAATGCCAGCCTCGTGGCTGGACAAAAGAATTGCGAAGGCCGTCTGGTTGGGAGCGTGTTGCGTTATTCGGTCGAGTATACCCCGTCTCGTCGTTATATCGAGTGGATCTGAAAGTGGGTTAGAGTCGAGCTTTACTTTGCTGGTATATTATAGCAGAACCACTTGCTTTTTTCATTGTCTGATGATGCTGAATTCGGTTCGGTGCTCCACTAGGGAGTTGTTGCAAAGATGACGAAGCAAAGCGGCTGCATTTGCCGTTCTGCTTTGCTCGCATCACTTGGTTGCTTGAAGTTATCACCACTTCCAGGTCTCTCTGCCTGTCGGCTGTGGTGCAGGTGGTAGCGTGGTGCCTGCAAGGCTGCAAGCACAATCGTGTCCGTCTCACAAAATGACAAAATAGCTGTGTCTTGTGTGCAAAGGGCAGAGCGTTTCGTCTGCGATGGAACGGTTGTAGATTGGGGGCATTTGCTTTTTCTGCCATCGGAGACTCTTGAGTAATATCTCATTTGCTATCTTATTTCACATGCATAGATTTAGAACGATTCGAATGTTATTTTTAGTAGTAATTATCACTCTTTAGATGATAACTTAGCAATTATCTTGTTGTACATGAGGCTGCTTCACACGGTCGGGGAGAAGCTCCGGGCGATGAACCGTTTCACACCAGGAACGCACAAATCCGTTTGTCAGTCCGTCGTTGGACGCCCCGAGCTGTACGTTGACGACGACGCTGGATCGGGGCGGGGGGCGCACACGGTGCAGTACTGGCGCTCGCTACCCCATGAGACGATCCAGTAGCCGGTGTCTGTGCAGGGACAGGGAGTTGTCGAGGGCAGAGATCCAACCGGGGGGAGAAAAAAAAAAGCCCTGCCCTGGTGCCTGGGTAGCGTCGTCGACCACCGGATTGAGGGCTGCGGAGAGTGTTGACGGTTGAGCCTGCCCAGGCTACGCAGAACGAGCAGGGCAGGAATGCAAGTATCCTCTATCGACTTCCATGATTGGAAGCCCCAGTGCGTTCTTTTTTTGTTTCAGATGACAACGTCGCTTTGCATATCGGCAAGGTAAAAAGTCACGAAATTTCCAGAGAAAAAGAAAAAAAAGGATGTCAGAAGTGGGATTTGAACCCACGCCCTCGTTAGAGGACCAGAACTTGAGTCTGGCGCCTTAGACCACTCGGCCATCCTGACCAGTTTGTTTATCTTGTGATATAAAGATATATTTTCTTTTGTGCATATGCAGCGATTGGCTGTAAAACACCGACAGGCTTCTACAGGCTGCAGGCGCCGAGGCATGCATCTGGCATTCCTTGCAAGAAGCAACAAAAATTGCACGTTAGTGAACCTCGTTGGTATGCTCGGTCTCTGGACAAAAATTGCTTCCGATCTCCTACCTAAGAATCGTGTACTTCAGTTTCAGGTGTTGCTCATTCTGCTGTTGCGTTGCACACTTGGAAAAATGCAACTCTGTATGTACTTACACACGTTCAATCTATCTCGGCTATCTATCTCTTCCACCTATACTCATCAATCCGTTGACAAATACTATAGTAGAATTTTTTTCGTGTTCACTCCCTTTAATATCTCTTCGGGAAAAGAGCAGAAAAGGAGCGAGAGGGAGGGAAGCGACAACGAGAAACCATCTATCCTGAGGCCCATGGATATGAGGCTGCAGTGGAAGCCTGCTCGTCTCGAGGGCTCTGCTCCTCTCCCATCCCACTCCACGCCCGCTCCAATGGCCACCTCCTCCATCCTCCCGCTCCACCTCCCGTCCTGCACAAGGCGGGCCACCGTGCGCGCATCCTCGTCCGCCGCCGTGGCGTCGTCCGCGGCCCCGGCGACCCCGCAGTCCCTGGAGGAGTCGTTCGGCCGGAAGGGCCTCAAGTTCAGCGCTGACCCCGCGGGGGGCGCCCCCACGGCAGAGCTGAGCGTGCGGAACGGCAGCTCGCTGCAGCTCCGGCTGGGCGACGGCCTGGTCACGTCGTACAGGCCCAAGGTGTACTGGAAGGACGACGGGTGCAGGGAGGTGCTGCACACGGTGGCCGACCCCGACCCCGGCAAGGTGAAGGGCGGCGTCGGGCTCGTGCTCAACGAGGTGTCCTCGTCGGGGGCCGCCCAGTCGCTTCTCGCCGGGTCGGAGTGGACCGTCAAGGATGCAGACTCCGACTCCTACGATGCGGTGCAGGTACATTTTTTTGGTGATGTACGTAGTAGAACTGTAGACTGCAATTGTACTTGTGTAGGCATCACGAAGAAGTACTGCAAGAATTCTAACTGTAGATGATTTAGGCCCAAACGCATGAATCTTGTAACAATTCCAAAAAAATTAGAGTAATCAGTATAAATAGCTCCGTTCACTGCAAAGAGGAGACAATTTCAATTTCAATTTCAAACGCATGAATCTTGTAACAATTTCTAATTTTTTGAAATTAGATATTTCGTTATCACGAAATTAAATCCTTGATCTCAACTACTAAATGACATCATAGTGAGCGTTTCCATCGGAAATACCGTGCTAATGACATCGCGTACGTGTCGCAGGTTGAGCTTGGGTGTGCCAAGGGCAAGCTGGATATCTCGTACGTGGTGACCCTGTACCCGCTGAGCATGGCGACGGCGGTGATCGTCCGGAACACCAGCAGCAAGCCGGTGGAGCTGACGAGCGCGGTGCTGAGCCACATCAAGTTCGACAAGCGGCGCGGCACGGCCGTGGAGGGCCTCCGGGGCTGCCCCTACTGCTCCCACCCGCCGCCGGCCTCCGGGTTCAGCATCCTCTCCCCGGCCGAGGCCATGAAGCGGGAGGACCCCGGCTGGCTCTCCTTCGGCGGCGAGGAGGAGCCCCGGCAGGGCGTCTGGACCGTCGAGGAGAACCTCTACACCACGCTCAAGAAGAAGGTGAGCCGGGTGTACGCCGCGCCGCCGGAGGAGAGGAAGAAGCGCATCTACAGCACCCCGCCGTCCAGGTTCACCACCATCGATCAGGTACTGATCGATTGCTCATCATCATGCAAGCTACTGATCGCTCGATCTTGAACCAAGAATCTTGATGCGTGCGTTGCGATTTGTGATTTGCAGTATAGCGGGCTCGGTTTCAGGCTAGTGAGGATGGGGTTCGAGGACATGTACCTGTGCAGCCCGGGGGCCATGTACGAGAGGTTCGGCACGGACTACTTCCTGTGCACGGGGCCGGCGTCCATGCTGGTACCCGTGGTCGTCAACCCTGGAGAGGAGTGGAGGGCGGCGCAGGTCATCGAGCACGACAACTTATAACTTTTCTTGGGTTTTCTGCTGAACAGAATTGCAGAATCGATTGGTTCGTGGACATTCTCGTATACATGCTCTGATGGGTCTTGGTCTCCTGTAATTGCCCGGTGCCAATGAGATAAATATACAGGAATAATTCTTTCAGTGAGAAGCAGCCTGTAGTCTCTCTCATTTCTCACTCCCGTCACCCCGTCAGGCGGAGCATGGGCGTGGCCAGCGGCCCAGAGCAGAGTGGCGCGTGCGGTCACGGCATGGCGCAGCGCGTCGGCACGAGCGGCGTCGTGCGGGCGGGCGGGCTGCCAGAAGCTGGGCTCCGCCGCCCCTGTCACATGACCCACCGTTGCCTCCCCGTCACATGATCCACCAAATGATAGTTGAATGGCACGGGCAAGGGATCATATCAATAGTTACAGGGAACTCAAATATGATCCACCAAATGGACAGGGCTAGTTCAAAACTGAAGTAAGTCGATATCATCATTGGATATACTAGCAAAATTACGCAAATCAATACATCGGTGGGTGGGCATAAAATTTCCATAAATAGACCCTCCTTCCACCATTCACAACAGATAAGAGTTCTCCAATAAGAAATCACATAAGAAATTAAGAATATCCCGAAGTATAGAAAACAAATTGAAAGGACTAAAACTAGCAACATCAAAGATGACCCAGTGCATGCTTAGATTTATAATTTTTTTTAAAAGGAAACGAATGTCACCATTTGTTGAATTTACAAAACCAAAGTAAATAAACTGCATTCACGCATGGCCTTTTCAATAATATGCCTTGTTTCCATCATTAGCAATTTATAAGATTCTCTAATAAGAAACTACAAAACACATGCAGAAGTATAGGAAAAGGTTGTTTCCCTAGGACAAGATTGTTACCCTTAAATCTTAATAGCCACCCAGATATTATCTGAAAAGCAGGATGGACAGATACACATATGATTTTGACCAAAGCATCTTATTAAATCACATGCAAGCTATTTCGTCGGATAAGAAAGAAGTTAAGTGACTAGAATGAAATAACCTGACAACCACCAGCGCTTCTTTGTATATCCCTCATGATCCTTTCAGAATCACTCCTAAAGCCGTCCTGCAAGAAGGCATTCACCATTGTAAGAAGCTGGACTCCTTAAATTTATAAAGACTAGTCAGTTTGCACGATAATTACACCACATTGCCATGGACAAAAACTCATGCGTACATAAGAAGACAAGATATTATGAGCAACTAAACAATTTGTGAACAAAGCAACAATTACAAAAAGTTGTCATGTAAACAAATAAAATACAAGACATGAACATTGCTTTCCAATTTAGAGAACAGAAATAGAAATATCAAAATATTTTGGAATGGCCAAGATCATTCAAGCAATAAGGAAACAGATACTCCCCTCCACCCCACTAGTCTCTCGGAACTAGCATATACTACATGCTGATAAACAAACGGTATAGTCTGGCAATACCTAGCATCACAACCACATCACTGTGACACCCCTTAACAGTTAACACTTAACACCAACTGGATTATTGGGAGCTTATTCTGTTGCTCTGTGTTGTTGACTAACATTTGGCTAATGGTTTATTTCAAGACAGGACAAAATATAACCTGCCCATTTTGTCAGGGTGCATCAACAATAGCTATATGAAGTTTGAAAACAGCGCGACATTGTAGCAAGTAGGAACCACAGCAAACAAGTGCATCGCTTTCCTCTACTGTGATGGTTTCTCAATCATCAGTCGAGTGCAATGTCATCGCCAGTCTTTAAAAGAAAGGATAGTTAGCGAAGCTTAGTATCCCTCTTGACTCATTGCTCCTTAGAGCTTACAATCAATCGACAACCTCGCCAAAAAAAAATGTATCTCCCTAAGCCCCTAACAACTAACAACATGGCCTCCTTTTAAATACTGATAAGTAACAATCCTAGGCTATTCATAGACTTGAAGCGATAACCAAGTCACAAAAGAACTCGAACATGTTGTTTAGTTGTCGCTTAATTGCCTCTATTTCGAACAAAACATACCTCAGCAAGCATATGATCCGCCTCATCGAACACAAGTATCTTGATCTCCCTCGTGGCCAGCTTCTTATTGGTAATCCACTTGATGAGTGTCCCAGAAGTGCCTATCACCACCTGGTCAGTAACTGCAGGCATTCTAGAGATCGGCACATAATCTTTTTGAGCTGGTGGGATCGCACAGGTACATGTAATGCCAGTAAACTTGCCCATCCTTGTGAGCACCGCCTTATTCTGCACAGTACAATCAAGCAAATTCAGCACTATATATTAGAGTTTCATCCAATAACAACCAATGATCACACTATCCATATGAGAGCGTAAAAGTAGGGAGCATTAATGTAACCTGCTGCGCAAGCTCCCTAGTGGGGCAAATGCAGATGGCCTGGGGGATCTTGCGGTGCGGGTCGACACGGCTGAGCATGCCGAGGACGAAGCAGGTGGTCTTGCCGGAGCAGTTGTGCGCCTGCGCGACGAGGTCCTTGTAGGGCGGCGTAAGGATCATGGGGAGGGTGATCGCCTGGATCTTGCTGAGCCCCCCATCTCACGTGCAGCCCCTTGAGCAGCTCCGGCGATAGCTTCAGATCCTCGAACGTCGTCGCCGACTCGTACACCGTGCCGCCCGACGTCACCTGGAGCGCAATCAATCAATCAGCTACCCGAGGTTACTGAGATGGGCTAGGGCTAGCGCCTGCGCCGGCGGGAGTGGGAACGGGTGCGTACGGCTTGGATATGCGAGTCGTCGGAATCGTCGAGGAGAGGCGGACCCTGCTGGTCGCTGACGTCGTCCTCCGGCGCGGTGAGGGAGAGCGACTCGATCTGCTTCGCCTGCGCCTCGACCATTGGCTCGGTGGTGGAAGACGATGAGGACGCCGCTGCCTCCGCTAACTTGGCCTCCTCCTCCTCCTCGACGTCCGCTCACGACTTCTTCACCGGCTCCGCCATGCCGCCGGCGTCGGCCATCCTCTCGCACGCGGGCAGATCGAGAGCAATCGAGGCGGATGAGAAACAGGGGAAGCAGCTCTAGGCCCAGTTTTTGCAAAGCTGAAATTTACTGAAAAACTGTTTAAAAAAAAGATGTTTAACACTTTTGAGAAAAGCTGTTAATGTATGGTCTAATTTTTAGGCTCCTAACGTATAGTTTTTTTTAAAAAATCACTCTCAGTCAGTTTATTACTAGTAGCTTTTAATTTATTTTATTAATGAGCACATGCGACTTACCATACAAGCTACGGCTCGTTCTCAGCTTTTAAGCGGAGTGCGTGCTCTGCCTGCGATTTACGCGCGGCGAGTCCGGGTTTTCGTGGGCCACGGCGGGAATGGTCATATGAAGATGTTGGGCTCGTTTTCTTTCCTCATAATATTGGGGGCTCTAGTGTATTACAACGACCCATAAACAAAGTGGATTTTTATTTTTTATTTCTTAAATGAAAAATGCAAAAATAGGCATCCATTTTCAAAAAAAAAAAAAATAAATTTATGATTTTTTAGAGCTAGATTATATCATCTGCTACAATATACTTTTTTCAGATTTTTTCATAACTATTTCTATGATATTTTGAATTTTGAGAGTAATAGAACATAGCATTTTTATTTTTAAACATGTCATCGGTTGAAAGAGCCATGATAGTTTAGATGTACGATTTTTCAAAACAGATGTCTATTTTTTATTAAAAAATATAAACATAAAAATAAAATTCAAATAAAGTGTACACTTCTTTAAAAAAGAGAAGAAGTAAGGAGGGAAGAGAGTGTACTAATCTAGAGAAGTTCCTTAAAAAACTCAAAAATCTGAAAAAGAAAAAGGAGAGTGTATACCCACTACAGGAAAAGAAACAAATTATAGGCAACTGCTATGCATTGCCTGGTCTCCTCAACCGTTGACTTTGTTCATGGTTCCATGATAAGAAAACCATAAAATACAGTAGGTGTTCCAGGTAAACATGACCTCTTAGATTAGACAATTCTAACGATTACAAGTCAGCAACAAACGCATGGCAAGGTGCCTAACCTCCATTTTGCAGGAAGAGCAACTGTTGAACATGCATGTATGTAGGATCAAATATGCACAAAATATTCTATCAGAGAGGGTGAATAATTACGGAAATCAAATTCAAAGATTAATTCACCTAAATCAAAAACAAACTTGAACTCAATATTTCACTCAAAACAGATTATACACACACTAGTAAAAACGACGTAGAGAAAAATCTGTTGGTTCGATTGCCCTAAAATTTGGACAAAAGAAACTAGATTCGAATATGAAACTATCCAAACAAGAATCGAGTTAATCGGTTATGTGGATTAAGAATTATGCCTAGTCGAAGTAGACTATATCAACTAGAATAGAGTTAATCAAAATCTAGTCGAGTTGACAAAAAGCTAGTTGAGATCAAACCAAAGCTACTCAAATTTTTCTCAAATCAAACACTAGATATTCGAACAAGTTTTTGGATGGATTAAACCAAAAGATGAAGCTCGCTAAAAACCCGAAATTAATCGAAAATCAAAACCAAGCACATAGAATATAGAACATAGAGAAAATTCTAAATCAACAATTCATCAACTTACGAAACTTGATTTTTATCACATAGATGAGTTTATAAGATAAATCTCTAAATCATCAAATAAGGATTTTCACAAAATCCCAAAATATCCCTCTCTAGGGTTTCCCTGTCTTTCTCTCTGTTGTGTTTTCTACCTAATACAACATACCACTCTATTTATTGGATGGCCACACGCACAAACGTGACTGAATCGAATTACAACTTCAAATTGTATTCAACTTGATCCCTATCCTCTTCTAATCATAAGAGGATAAACAACTCCTACTAATTAAGCTAATTAGTCAACAACTGTCACGTAATCATGCATGCAATATCTCACATGCATACGTAACCAACTGAGAGTCCCTCTCTGACACTAGCTCTTGTCTCAAGTTTAGCCACAACATGACTCCCTCGTGTATGATCCGACTCGAACAAGAATTCATCTTCACATTCTCTCACGACATCGCCTCCTGTGTCCATTGCGAAACCTTGTCTACATATGCATTATCCTCAGCTCGAACGTCCCGCATGACATTCTCGGTCACTACGACCTCAGTTCCTCCTGAATCTAGTTACCGAACCTCAATCCTCCCTGAACTTAGTTCGATGATCCCTCATCGACCACGTTCGCCTTTAAGCAACATCTTCACATGAATCAAATTAGTACGAGCACAAGTCCTTTATGATTTAACTCAAGATCAGTTTACACAACACCACACAAACTCCAAACAAAATCAACACGCTAACATAAGTATACATAATTTTTGATAGCACATTAAACCATCTATGCTATCCAAACATATCCAATAAATATCTTAGCAACTCATAAACATCATCCTAATATCATTATGCTAAAGTTCTGCTAATTTTAATATTCAAAACAATTTTTCATCACATGATGGGAGTTGATGAAAATATTGACAAAACCTCATGTGAATATTGGCAACCTCTTAACATGATTTGATTTTAAAATCAAATGCAAAGTGAAATAAAAAATCAAGAGAAAATTTTGACATGGAAATTCTCTCCCCCTCTGAGAAAAAAAAAACAAAATTTTCTCCAAAAATGAACAACTCTCTCCCCTTTGACAATGATTTCATCAAAAATTGAAAAGAGAGAATCATTTTTTTTTGTTTTTATCATAATGAGAATCATAGATCAGCCACATATATAACAAGATACTCGATAAGTCACACTATGAAGAGTATCTACACCAACCTGTTTACACATGTAAAAATATAGTGTGAGCATAACTTATCAAGTATAATTAATGATTTATTTGTAAAGCATGGTCTCGTAATCTCAACTACTCGAAACCTCAATTTCTATGCTATCAAAAATATGGTTATAAAAAGTATGTCATTGTTTTGATTAAAATCACATGTAACAAGGTACCAATTGTGATGTTGAGAATATCTTATATTCTTTTGCAAGGAATTATATGTACCATCAGTCTTATTCTATCCAACCATGCCAAACCTATGTCAAAAACACAATCAGAAGCTTAAGACAAAAGTTATGATCATACATAATTTCTTCCAAGTTCATATCAAAGTATAATGATAAGCAGTCTCGTAAAGAAGAAGTGCGATGGTATATATTTTCTTCTTCTTCTACCTATCAATTATTATTCAACACTTTTTTTTTATTTCTTTAAGTCTTTCACATATAGCATTTTTATCAAATAATAAAGTAATCAAGAGAGTTTAATCATGACAAGATTTAATTCAAGTTGTCATTCGATTTAGAAAGCTATTACAAAATCTATATTCTACACACACACACACACACACATATGAAGCTTCAAAAACTCTTATGTAGCATAAATATTGACTTTAAAAATCACATATGTATCAGATATGATACCCATCATGTTTCATTGTTTTCTCATTTTTAAACTCTGATAAGATCCAAGGTATAAGAACCCCCTCTCAAAACAATCTCATTGGATGAATAACATCAGAAAAACAAATCGAAAATAATCCAAAGGTTTTATGAAAATATTTATCAATTGGTGTTCAATATCCACACAGAGAAGTTCAATATTCCTTTTTTCAACATTGTCTCTAAGAAAATAAAATCTGATGTCAATGTGTTTAGTCCGAGAATATTGCGTAGAGTTTTTAGCAATACTTATAGTACTAATATTACCACATAAAAGTTAAACACTCTAAATTAACTCCATATTCTTTAAGTGTAGCAACTATCCAGAGAGTTTGTGAATAACAACTAGAAGCAACTACATATTCAGATTCAACAGTAGATTATGCAACAGAGGACTGTTTACTAGATGACCATGCAACAAGAAAATTACCCAAGAAATGACATGTATTGGATGTACTTTTTCTATCAATTCTATAACCTCCAATATCATCATCAGAAAAAGCTCTTAAGCTAATATATGAAGAAGCAAAAAGCCAAATGCCAAAATCTTGAATGCCATGAAGATACATGAGAATCCGTTTGACAGCTTATCAATGTTAAGCACGTGGATAAATTTGAAATCGTGCACACAAACATACAACAAATTGTATGTCTAGCTTTGAAGTGGTGAGATACAAAAGTGATCTAATCATACTTCTATACTCTTTTTGATCAACTGACTCACCATCTTTATTAGAATCAAGTATCGTTGTCGCTCCAATGAGTGTCATGATCGGCTTGTTATTTTCCATATCGAAGCATCGTAGCAGGTCTCGTGTATACTTAATTTGATGAACACAAGTACATTCTTTAGTTTATTTGACTTGAAGACCTACAAAGTATGTTAGTTCACTTATCATACTCATCTCAAATTCGCTGCTCTTCATTTCTGAAACTGAGACACCAAAGCATGAAAAGAACAACCAAAGATGATATCATTTACACTAATCTGAACAAATAGTTGATTATTAACATGCTTGAACACAAACAACATCTTATCCACTTTTCTCATTACAAAACCTTTTTTTAAGCAAGAAAGTTTTTAACCTATCATACCATGCTCTAGGAGCTTGTTTTAAACCATACAAAACTTTAGCCAGCTTGTATACATGATCTAGATATTTAGAATTTTCAAAATCGGGTTGTTGCTTAATATAAATATCTTCATTAATGTAGTCATTCAGAAAAGTGCTTTTGACATCCATTTGATATAATCTAAAGCCTTTAGATGCAGGAAAAGCTAAAAGAATTCTAATAGCTTCAAGTCTAGCAACTGAAGTAAAAGTTTTCTTAAAATCTAGCCTTTCTACCTATGTAAAACCCTAAGCTACAAGTCTAGCTTTATTTCTAACAACAGTATCATCCTCACTTTGTTTATTTTTTAAAACTTATCTAGTACCGATAAGGGTATAGTCCGAAGAAGGTGTGACTAGCTTACAAACTTTGTTGCGTTCATAATTTTCAAGTTCCTCATGAATGATATTATCCAAGATTCATCAGTTAATGCATGTGAAATATCTTTGGATTAAAAAAAGCAACAAAAGCTGAATGAGCGTGAAATTTAGAATCAATAAACTTGGACCGTGTGACTCGTTCATGTAAATCTCCAATTATCTGACCAGGTGGATGATTTCGCTGAATGTGCAAAGGAGCATTGACTCAGAAGCAATATTTTCTTCACCTTCAACATGCATAGATGATATAGTAGCTTGAGCATGTCCAACTGTAGCCGAAATAGTCGAAGTTGTTAAGGGATCTACAACTGATTGCATCATATGAATTAACATCTTATCCTCCTCATCATCATCATCCACAAATATGCTCTCAGACTCTCTTGAATATATGTACTTATAACTGTATTATTTGGTCTAGTTCCAGGACTAGCATCATCAAAAGTAATCTCACAGGTTTCAATAATTTTGTTAGTCTCCAAAATAAGCACACGATAACTAAGAATATGATTGTAATATCCAAGATAAATACCATCAATTGATCTGAACCCAAACCTATCCAAATTTTTATATTTTAGCACAAATCACTTACAGCTAAAAAATCTAAAATGAGATACACTAGACATATGTCTAAATTGCAGCTCATATGAAGTTTTAACCAATTTAGATCTTAATAAAACATGATTTGAAACATAACAAGCAGTAGATATAGTTTTAGCCCAAAATTTTCTAAAAGTAGAAATTCATCTAACATTGTCCTAGTCATACAAACAGAGTTCTATTCTTCTTTTCAACTACCCCATTTTGTTGATGTACTTTAGATGATAAAAATTGATGTTTAATTCCCTTTTCAGCATAAAAATAATCAAAAGAAAAATTATTAAATTAAATTCAATTATCACTTCTAATCACTTTCAAGGATCCTAGAAGATTAACAGACAATACAAGAACTAAACTTTTAAAATAACCAAAAGCTTTATCCTTAAATGTTATAAAGCAAACTTAAGAATATCTAGAGTAGTCATAAATAATAACAAGCACATACCATTTACCTACAAAAGATTGAACTTTAGAAGCGTCGGAGGGTGAACTCCTCAAGCAGGGATCCGGAGGGACCCCCTTTGAGATTCGGTCGGGGGGATGATTCTGAATCTGTTTTGCGGGTGAAATAAATGGGCGTAAATGCGATGCAGGTGGAATGGAATGATCGGATGCAGAAAGGAGTAAATGCTCAGGAGGTTTTTAGACAGGTTCGGGCCGCACTGAGCGTAATACCATACTCCTGTGTGTATGCTATAAATACTCTGAGAATGTCTCTCAGAGGTTCTACTGGGTTACAAGAATATTTGTCTAGCCTAGAGCTTCGGGCTCCTTATTCTTCAGTGATCCGAGCTTCTGTGCTTGTCGCTGGCTATCGAATGTTCAATCGGGTCTTCAGCCGTACTTCAACTAACTTCGCCCCCCTTCTCCGGGGAGCCCGCCCCGCCTTAAATACCTGCCGGACGGTAGCGTGCCCAGAAAGGGAGGGCACGAGTTCCAAGGTTCGGCGGCTGCCCGGTGGGCCCCCCCTCCTGCAACTGCTAAAGTCGAGTGTAATGGGCGACAAGACCGGTTGGGGACACACTTTTCCACCCCGGTAACATTGAGCTGCAGCTCATGATTGTTGTTTTTCATTTCTGGCTTATAGGGACTCGTGCCCTCCTTTCTAGGCATGCCAAGCCTCCCCCGACGGGATAAAAGGGGGGTGCACCCCGGAAAAGAACAGAGCCAGAGAAGCTGAAGCTTTAGCAGACCTGAACAAGTTTCGGACGAGCACAACACGAAGCCGAGTAGAAGCTCAGAGAGATCGGCGCTTGAAGACTGAAGCTCTATACTTAGATAAAAATCCTTGTAACACAAGAGATCCAGAGAAAGGCATTCCCAAAGCATTAATAGCATACACACATGAGTAGGGTATTACGCTCCGTGCGGCCCGAACCTGTCTAAAATCCCTTAAGCATTTACTCCCACTAGCAAACAATCATCCGTCCCGCCTACATCTCTCATACTCGCATTAAATCCACGTACGAGGTAGATTCAGAATTATCCCCCCCGGTCGAATCTCAAAGGGGGTCCCTCGGGATTCTCGCTTGAGGAGTTCATCCTTCGACAGAGGCGATGCATCAAAATTAGCTTTAAAAACTCTTCCAGAATGTGAGATTCTAAAAACCAGATCACCTGAAATATCTAATACTTTGCATTCATTTTTCTTAAAGCATACCTCAAGGTTTTCATCAATCATTTGTGAGATATAAAGTAAGTTAAATTTCAAGATCTTAACTAGAGTAACATCCTTAACATAAACTTATTATCTACCCACATTGTACCTTTTGCAATAACTAATATAGAAGAAGTATCTCTAAAAGTAACACTTCAGAACAAGATGCACGTACAAGGGAGGAGAACCAATTCTTATCACCAGGTATGTGGCGTGAGCATCCGGAATCGACTAACCATATGTTCTCCTTCCTCGCTCGAGAAGCCTACAAAGCAATAGAAAATATCGAGGCCTCGGTAATGGGGTTAGAAAGCATTTATGGATCCAGTACTGAGTCACTCGACTAAAAATATGATTAAACAAAATACGAGAAACCCGAGTAGACTCAACTCGAGAAGCTCGAGTAGGTTGAACTTGATAAGGACTAGCAGCCTGAGTAGTCTCAACTCAAGAAGCCCGAGTAGGTTTATGACGAGTTACATGAGCTGCAAAAGGTGATGATTGTTTCACTTGAGGCACAAAGTGAGGTTCCACAATCTCACGAGGGATAAAACATGTCTTTCACAAATTAGACCTAGCTTGAAACTTTTATTTCTTTTGTTATTTAGCTAATCTAAAGCAAAAATCTACTAAATATTCATCTCTACCACAATGAGTACAAGTGTACTTAAGCCGATGTGTGGATTTAGAAGAAAAAAAAATATTTGCATTCATCGTAAAAGATAAAAATTCAACAGATTTAAAAACAACCTTCTTAGGTTTAGATTCAGCAAGTGTTTCAAATTTGCCACTACCAATAGCTCTAACAATAGTGGATGCATTTGTCTTAAAATGAGCATAGAGATCAATACACATACCTTGTTTACATGTGTTTAACTTAGATTAATATAAAATCAAGTTTAGATTTTTCTTTCCCTTAGAAAAACTAAAGTTTCTTTGAAGTAATCAACCTGTTTAGAAACAGCTGGACACTTATTACAAGCAACATTTATGTATTTTTTTTACGACAATTAGAGAATGAACAACATCATGAGTAATCAATGCATTAGCTATCTGAGAAACTATAGCATTATCATCATGCAACTTTAATTCAAGAATTGAGCAATTAGAACACGAAGTTGAAATGAGCAAATCAGACGTCAAACAACTAACATTTTTAACATATTTGAAAACTTAGATTAATATAAAATCAAGTTTATATTTTTCTTTCCCTTACAAAAACTAAAGTTTCTTTGAAATAATCAACTTGTTTAGAATAGCTGAACACTTATCACAAGCAACATTCATGTATTTTTTTACGACAATTAGAGAATGAAGAACATCATGAGTAATCATTTCATTAGCTATCTGAGAAACTATAGCATTAGCATCATGCAACTTTAATTCAAGAATTGAGCAATTAGAACACGAAGTTGAAACGAGCAAATCAGACGTTAAACAACTAGCATTTTTAACATGCTTGAAATTCAACAGAGCCAATTTATAATTCTTCTCAATTTTTTCTATGAGTTTCTCAAGAGTAGAAGCATGAACATCTCTAAGAGAAGTGAACTCAGAATAAATTAAGTCACATAACTTGTAAGAATCATCATCAGGAGTTAAAATCTTAAGTCTTGCAATTTCATAATTAAGTGATTTAATTAAAACATCATGTTTCTTAATTTTCTTGTTATGTTTCTCTAAGAGTGTACCGAGATGAACAACAACATTAAATAAATTATCATAAGTAGGTAATATCTCGTTTCTGTCGCTGTTAAGTTTATTCTAGGTGCAGCTTTCTTTGTTGCTTGCCATGAGACACAACCCAGTCGAATCACGAAATGTCTTACTCTTAGATGTTGTGTCATCCTCGCTACTCTCCGAATTAACGTCACTCAAGTTGACTTGTTCAAGTGCCAAAAGAACTCGATGCACAATCTTACGGTTGAGAAAGCTCTTCTTCTACCTATCATTGAACAATCGCTTCTTTTCATCTCTTTCTCTTTTAATGCCTTCTCTGCAAGCTTAGGACAATTAGAAAGAATATGATTGAGATCACCACATTCATAGCATCTTTGAGGATCTTCACTTCCTCTCTTCCTTATACGCACATTCTGCAATGCTTTAGAGAAATGAGTAGAGAGTAGTGCTAAATCTTCTTCAGGAATCAACTCAAGCTGATCATCGGTTAGTGAAGATATATAAGATAAATAAAAGCTTGATGAAGAAGATTCAATACGAGACATGCAAGGTTGAGAGATCAAATCAATTGATTTATTAGCGTTCTTCCTAGCAAAGATATCTAGCTCATGAGTTTTCAATTCAGAATAAAGAACATCTAAGTGTACTCATGACATGTATAAAACTCCTAGCAGTTGTCATGCATTTTTAGTATCAGTATATGCAACATTAATAACACTCGGAATGTTAAGAATCTTATTCAAGTGAGCAAACAAATCATCAAGAGACTCATCAGATTTCATCTCAAATTTCATGTATTATTTCTTATATAAATCTTAATGTACCTCTTTAATGTTAGATGAACCTTCATGGTAATCACAGAATGCTTTACATACCTCGTACACTGATTTGAGATGTATCACTTGGTCGAAGTCGTTCCTTTCCAAGACTTAGATGATCAAGTTTCTTATCTTGCTATTTACCTCGGTGGCTGACATGTTATGTGCCGTCACTTCATTATTCTTCGGAACCACATATGACATGTAGTCCTTTTCTTAAATTGCAAAGCCATGTGCTTGAATGTAGGCCTCCATCTTCGTCTTCGAGAACTGAAAATCAACTCCATCAAAAACACAAGGTTTTATGAAATACCTATCTGAAGTCATATTTTTAATTACCGATTATGATCAATTAGAAAGTATTAAGACTCCGATATCAATTGTATGATTGAATATGCATAAAATACTTAATCAGAGGGGGTGAATGATCACAGAAATCAAATTCAAAGATTAATTCACCCAAATTGAAAAAAGACTTAAACTCGGTATTCTACTTGAAACAGATTATACACGCTCTAGTTAAAACGATGTAGAGAAAATTTGTTGGCTCGATTTCCCTCAAATTTAGACAACAGAAACTAGATTCAATACGAAACTATTCCAATAAGAATCGAGTCAATTGAATATGTGGATCAAGAATTATGCTAGTCGAAGCAGACTGTATTAACCAGAATCAAATAGATCAAAACCTAGTCGAATTAACAAAAAGCTATTCGAGATCAAACCAAAGCTACTTGAAATTTTCTCAGATCAAACACTAGATATTCTAGCAAGTTTTTGGATGGATTAAACGAAGATGAAACTCGCTAAAAACACGAAAGTAATCGAAAACCAAAACCAAGCACACAAAATATAGAATAGAGAGAAAATTCTGAATTAGCAACTCATCAACTTACGAAACTTGATTTTCATTGCATAGATGAATTTACAAGATGCCTCTCCAAAGCATCCAACAAGGATTTTCACGAAATCCCAAAACAACCCTTTCTAGGATTTCTCTATCTTTCTCTCTGTTGTGTTGTTTACTCAATATAACAGACTCTCTATTTTTTTGATAGCCACATGCACAAACGTGATCGAATTAAACTACAACTCCAAGTCATATTCAACCTGATCTCTATCCTACTCTAATCCCCCAAGAGGACAAAAAACTTCCGCTAATTAAGCTAATAGGCTAACAATTCTCTCATAATCATGCATGCAACATCTCACATGCATTCATGCATGTATGTAACCAACTCAGAGTTGTCTTTGATACTAACTCTTATCTCAAGTCCAACCACCACACGACTCCCTCATGCCTGCTCTGACTCGAACAAGAATTCATCTTCACCTCTCACGATCAGATCGCCTCCTACGTCTATTGTGAAACCTTGTCTCCATATGCATTGTTCTCTCAGCTCGAACGTCCCACGTGACATCCTCAATCGCTACGACATTAGTTCCTTCTGAACATAGTCGTCAAACCTTAGTTCCTCACTGAACTTAGTTCGTCGATTCGTCATCGATCACGTTCGTCTTCGAGCAATACCTGTACATTAATCAAATGAGTACGAGCACAAATCATTTCTGACTTAACTCAAGATCAGTTCACACAACACAACATAAACTCCAAGCAAACTAACATACTAACATAAGCATATCCAACTTTTGATAGCGTATCAAATCATATATGCTATTTAAGTATATCCAAGCAATATCTTAGCAACTCATGAACACCATCCTAATAGCATTATGCTAAATCATTTTGCCCTAATAATTTTATTATTCAAACTAAGTTTTTATTATATGATCTCACAATGTATTATTTCTTTTTTTATCAAAATTTAGAAATATGAGTGCTAGAATCATGAAACAGAACTGCAGAAGCGCAATACTTTTCGCTAGCAAGCAGAATACCAGCAGTTTCAGCACTAGCAAAATGGTCATCTTACGCACAAACGGTGTACTCATTCTGCTTTTTCGGATCAAATTATCACTCACTTCAATCAGAATCGCAGGTCCAAACACACCTAGCACCAGAAAATCAGAGAGCTGTTTCAGATGTCCCCACTCCGCTGAATAGATTAACAATTCCAAAGGAATGCTCCAGCGACATGAGTCATGGATGACATAATACAATCCAAGTGGTTTGTCTTTGTAATACACTCTTCACGTTTAGCGATGCTTCACTGGAGCATGCCCACAGAATCAGAAAAGCAAGCAGTACTTTGGCCTTCGGATTCTTCACGTCTCTCAAAATAAAGAGAATTGATAAATATCCTGACGGCTAGCTAAAAGGGAAAAAAAATCAATGACCTGATCAAACAACTCAAATTGATTGTAGAAACTCGAATTAGAAAAGAACATAAGTTGGAGCTGTAAAAGATTTTGCAAGTGACAGTCTTGAATAAAAGACATGCAGCGTTCTAACGCAGACCAATAAAAGTTAAAAACTCAATCTTGTTATTTGGAGTTACCAACAGCTAACCTTTTGCCCAATGACATGCAGTGTTTACTAAACGAGCAATTTGAAACTGTTGACACACTCGTCCTTTCGGAAAAAAAAAAGAAACTGTTGACACACTACACATCTTTTTTTGATATCAGCTTCGTGAATCAGTCAATATACACATCTTCTTCCATTGCTCTTTTGCAAGAGCTGTTTGGTTTGCTTTTACTTTTATTATCAAAACAGACAACATTTCTATCCATTGCTTAAATATTTTGTATTTCATTTTCAATTGCCTACTGAATTCAAATGATAAAGATCTCATCTATTATATTCTCTGGTTTATTTGGAAGGCAAGGAATGCTTATAGATTTCAGAATAAATATTGCTCTATTCACTCTGTAATCTTTCAAGCAAATGCAGCTCAAAAGGCTTAATATGATGCTTATGACATTGAACAAATATCTCGAGACTCTATCCATGAATCTTTAAACTTTAACCATCTTGGTCTGAAATCTTCTCTCACCTTAATTTGTTGTTGCAGGTCGGATGCTTCTTTTAATGCAAGAAGGAATGTTAGTCTTGTTATTCAAATAACTTACTCAGAAGACCAAGTTCGATGAATCTTACGAATTCAAGCAAGGACATCATAAGTTGAATCTCCCTCAGAAGCTGAGTCTGTTTCTCGACTTCTTTTTTATATATAAATTGCAGGTTTAAAAATGTGATTTTCTCTCCAACAACTTATACCTTATTTCATGCTTGAAAAATCCCCAAGAGATCATCTTAGATGGAAGAATAAGACACCCGATCAAGGATATGGAGGAAAAGACCAGAATGATCAATTTGAATTTTTATCACATTTCAAGAGAAGAAGATAATTACATTACGGATACTTTAACTAGAAATGCCTCTTCGGTAAACTTGGACAACCCTAATTTGTTCTAATTACAACCATTACAACGGTTGCCCCTGGGAGAAAAAATATGTACTTGGTCTCTATGGACTAAATCTTGTAATGTTTGTGCTTACGAATAAATTTCCCTTTCAGGGGGGCGTAATTCCTTAAAAAAAAAGCAAAAATACTGAAAATATTTCATCACCAACCTCTGGAGTGCTCACTGCTTACCAACCTAAAATGGATCTCTCAAAGACTAGTAACATCAGATACACGGCATTGTGGTCTGTTCTTGGTCATCAACATACACCAACCTGTCTGAAAATAACAGCAATGGATACATAAAAGGAGTGTAACATAAACTGCACTGAATCTACTGGATCTCCACCAGAAGTTTACTGAAGTACAGCAAAAAAACAAATATCAACAACTCTGTCTCTATGGAAATGATCAGAAAAGACCAACAAAGCTTTCTTTGTTTTGAGAGGCAAAAACCAACCGAACTTAAAATTGGATACTGTCATATAAGCTCTGATGTCTGAATCATACAGCAGCATCACATACTCCCAAGACAACTGACCAACTACCTTTATTCCCAGAAGAACACATCCGGTGAACCATGGAATCCCATAGACACCAAAAAAGAGAGAAAAATACATTGCAGATAGTTATTACGGTACTGATACTACAGATGGATCGCGAATGCGCAAAGCAGCTCTTATACAGAGCCCACTTATGTTATGAAGAACAAAACATTCTACTAAAGAGTAGCAATGCCAAACGATCACAACACAAGCCAATCAAGCGTTCCTCGCTTGGAAATCCTTCATGAACGCGACAAGCTTCTCCACACCAGCGAGCGGCATGGCATTGTAGATGGATGCGCGCACGCCACCGACCGACCTGTGCCCCTTGAGCTGCACCATGCCCTCCTTGGTCGCCTCGGCGATGAACTGCTTCTCAAAGTCCGGCCCCTTGGCCAGCGTGAAGGGCACATTCATCAGCGACCGCACAGACTTCTCTACGGGGCAGACGTAGTACCCGCCGCTGGCGTCAATGGTGTCGTATAGGATGCCGGCCTTGTGGGCGTTCTTCTTCTCGACCTCGGCGAGGCCGCCCTGCGCGAGCAGGTCCTCGAACACGAGCCCACAGATGTAGATGGCGAAGCAGGGCGGGGTGTTGTAGAGCGAGGCGTTGTCGGCGTGCGTCTTGAAGTCCAGCATGACCGGCGTGATGGGCTGCGCGTTGCCGATGAGGTCCTTGCGCACGATGACGATGGTGACACCGGAGGGGCCGACGTTCTTCTGCGCGCCGGCGTAGATGACACCGAAGCGGGAGACGTCGACGGGCTTGGAGCAGAAGTTGGAGGACATGTCGGCGACTAGGATGCCGGACTTGTTCTTGGGCTCCGGGTAGTCCTTGAACTCGACGCCGTGGATGGTCTCGTTGGAGCAGATGTGGAGGAACCTGGCCTCCGGGTTCTGCTTGATGGCGTCGAAGGGCGGGAGGGAGGTGTACTTGCCGTCCTTGCCGGACCAGGCGACGGCGGCGGCGGAGAACTTCTTGGCCTCCTTGAAGGCCTTGTCGCTCCATGACCCAGAGACGACGAAGTCGGTGGGGTCGGAGGGATCGGCGCAGAGGTTGAGCGGCACGGCGGCGAACTGGGTGGTGGCGCCGCCCTGGAGGAAAAGGACAGCGTGGGTGTCGGGCACGGCGAGGAGCGCGCGGAGGTCGGCCTCGGCCTTCTTGATGGCGGCGTCGAACTCTTTCCCGCGGTGGCTCATCTCCATGATGCTCATCCCGGAGCCGCGGTAGTCGACGAGCTCCGCCTGCGCCTTCTCGAGGACGGAGAGCGGGAGCGTGGCCGGGCCCGCCGCGAAGTTGTAGACGCCACGCTCCGCGGCACCGGTGACGGGTGAGGAGGGGGACGGCGCGGCCACCGCCGTACAGGAGATCCTGGCGGCGCGCGTGGGGAGGCGGAGGGAGGAGGAGGAGACGGCGGCGGCCCTCGGCACGGCGGTGTTGGAGCGCTGGAGGACGAGGGAGTGCGGCGTGGCGGCGGCGGCGGCCATCGTGGAAACGGAAGGGTTTTGGGCTGCTTGGGGCGGAATGGGAAGGGAACGGGATCTAGTATAGCCGTATAGGACTCGGAGTGGGAGGGGAGGTGTCAGAGTCAAGGGGGTTGGTGGTGTGCGAGTTGGAGTAGCCGACTACCAGTGAAGCGTTGGTTGGTGAGCGCTTCTCTTTGCCATGGGCCTGCCTGCAATTTGCAGCCAACGTGACTATGTATTCATTCAGGTTTCAAATTTAATTCACTTTTTCTTTTTTAATTTAGCTATTAGATCACATAATAAATAATATGAATATGATTTTGTGAGAGTCTTTCTGAACAAGATCCTATATAATTTACTTCTATTCATTCTCAGTTTGCAAATCTGGAGCAGATCTCTGCTTGTTTCGTCCAAGTTTTAAGAGCTGCTGGTTTCAGAGACAAGTTTAAAGAGCTGTTTCTGTGTGCTGAAGCTGAACTGCGGATTGCTACAGTGCAATGGATACTGGACAAAACAGGCAGGGATCTGGTTCCTTGTGGTTGCAGGGCTCTGGAGTGTGTATGAGCTTAATCTCGTTCGCTTTTGCAGGGTTCTTGTTGTTCTGTTGTCATGTGCGAAACGGAGGAGCTGGCTAGCTGCTAAATCTTCGATCAAATGTATTTTTGTACGCCATGTTGGAACAGGCGTCGCTAAAGTGGAGAACACGCAGTACGATACTCGCATTGCTAGTCCATCGCAGGTACTAGAAGGAAACAAACGGCACGCATAGAAGGAATTTTCTCAAACTGGTACGGTCTCTGCTGTGTTGTCTTGGCCAATTGGGCACTGGTTTCATTTGACCCGTATCTGGAGCTGGCACTTCAACTGGTCTCTTCCACTCCTCCCTGCTCATCCTCATCCCGACGGCATACACACACTTCACTACTTCAGGCACAACTTTGATGCCCAACACTAGCCATAGTAACACAATTATGCAACGACAAAAATAATAATTCTATATGGACGTTTTTAAGATGCTGTTTGGTAGAGTTTTAGAGTTGATTTCATCTCAGAATCAGCGGGAGTGCTACCAAACGTCTTGCTACATAATCAATTTCGCGTCAGAATCAGAGATAATTACTTCCACGTTTTGTATAGCGAGGTGAGAATCGAAAAATCTAGCTTTCACCGATTCCCGACTGATTCTCCTTAATTTCAACACAATTTTCTTTTAAAAATCACTTCCACCACTAACATACCAAACGATTTCACAAATAGAATCATTTTCACCATATAATCTAATTTTACCACAGAATCACTTCCACCACAGAAACAATAGATTGAAGAGCTCTGCCAAACGCCCCCTGAGATGGTGAACGGAAAATCAGTGGAAAATTAGGACATCAAAAAATGTAAGACATGACATATGGAAAAAAGTGAGGGATCAATGCTGTTCAGTCTTTGTATTCAGGTGATATGCTATACCAGTATTACAGTATACCACTTTGTGCAATTCCAGTATTCACCATTGCACAACACAAGTTTGTTAGTCTAGTTACACGAGCCAATGAAATGGCACTTTCCATACCGTGCATCTACTGTCAATGTTGGGTATTCTCACATTTCTGTTAGTCGAATGCCGAAAATCCAGGGAGGCATTCAGAGGGCAAAAGTAAAACAGCCCAGTTTTTGTTCTCTACAGGCAATTTCTGCACAAAATGATCAATCGGAGGCGATGATTGTTTCCTTCACTTCTGTTATACATCAGAGCAGCTACTGGTATGTACTATCATATCTGTTACCGGAAGGTGGGAAAGATTGTCGTCTCATTGGGCTCTGGAAACTTCCTTCCTTATTTCTACCAGGAGGCTGTCCCGTTCCTGTACTTCTCTGGTTTATTGATTGAAAGCCGGGATCAAAACCAGACAGGTAGCTGGGCATCTGCGTGCCTTCAGGTTTATAATGACTCCCGACAACTTCGGTGTTATATCCTGGAAGCTGTGGGTAGTAAGTTGTGTTGCCTAGCTGCATCACTTCGTTCATCTGAGTTGATTGAATCCAAAAATTATCACTGTGCATCCCTTGATTTGGATATGATGATTCTGTGGGCACGATAGTAGCTGAACGTTTCACCCCACCAGAGAGCTGCTGGAAAGGAAGTAACTTCTCCACATTGCTCCCACCCTGCAAGTGCACAGGAATAAACAGAAGTCTAGTCATAAAACAATGATACTTTCTTCATGAAAATCAACAAACAGAACGATGAGGCGAAACATATCAATAAGTTAGAAGGGTAAACAAAATTGAAAACCCTACAGTAAAGATTTTTTTGTTAGAATATTCAAGCCAATCTACAGTAAATGCTTCCTTTCAAAAGTCAAAACTTGTAAAGACAAGCTTTCATAACAATAGGCCCAAGTTGCATAACATTAACCACTGACAAACCAAAAGGCCAGGGTGACAAGGTATGTATTATAAGCAACTCCTAAACAACGTTTCAACATAAAACAGTAGATTGATACACAGAAACTATGTATTCAGAATGAATGGTTTAATATTTTCATTGTTCAGAGGAATAGTAGATGTACCTGCTCGTTTGAAAACCCTCCAAAAATCTCTGACCGTCTTCCAGATGCTGAATTTCCCATTAAAGCTCCTAAAGTGGGCCTCTTCAGTTCTTGAAAAGCCTGAGCCGCAGGCACAATGCAGCAATATAATAACGGAACAAAAATAGAAAACAAACAGATGTTAGATATGTTTCTTACCTGCTGGTATCTATTATTACTCAGGACTTCCTTATTCATTGGTCTGATGAGGCCTGATAAGGTCTGGGAGGTCCGAGTTTCAGATGATGATATGGCCCGAGTCTTGTCATCCAGGTGCAGGCTACCAATCAAAGATGCTTCACTCATAAAACTAGCCCTACTGCCAGAAGCAACATTGACATTTGCAGTTGATAAAGGAGCTACAGAAGACTGATCGGCTGGATCAAAATTACTCTTATCCTCAGCATCCAAAGCAGTCATTGCATCACTAGCCTGAACACTTTCCAACGCCAACTGCACAAGATATTTGTTTCAAGAGAAGTCCTTAAGCACCAACACTAAAACTCATCACAATCCTAAAGCATTGAGAGTGAACAAATAAAAGAAATGAAATCTATAGAAGTTCAGCTAAAAGACCTGTTCCAGCCGTTCCTTCTTTAGTTGCTCAGCTATTGCTTCATAGGCATAAGAATATTCAGGTGCATTCCAGACGATGTACATGATTAGGTCAAGACTGCTCTCAACAAATGGATATTTTGATTTCACTATTCTTTTTAAATGTCCAGTGTCTGTAGGCATCTGCTTTGCTTTGAATCCAAAATGGGGGCAACAAAAGACTTAGTAAAGTTCACACATCAAGTTCTGCGCCATAAAAACCCAAAGAAAATGGCAGTACCTATCTCAATTAAAGCCTTATTTGGCAATACATAACCAGTGCTCTCATCTTCTTGACGAGCTATATGATCTCTCCACTTATGTAGAGCCTGAGATAAGGGGAAAAGAAGATATGTGAGATGCTCATTATATTAGGCAACATATCAATAGAAGAAACTGAATACAATATACTATTGTATACATGGATAAATGAAGAGCTATGGGTCAGTAGAACAAATGGACTTGATATCTACAAATATGAAGTCTTAATTATGACTTTTCGAAAGTTAGAACATCCAAAAGTTATAAAATCTAGCAAAAATGGAAAACCATTATCAACAGCCCGTAGCAGGATTTGGAATCTGACAGTTGCAAATTCATTTCTAGAAAAAAATACCACATCACATGCTAGGTCTATTCAGGACAGAATAATCATGAGAGAATACATAAAGAATAAAATATGCTCTTACAGCAACAACAGCCAGCTGTTTTGCATTCAGTTCATGTTCCTGCAACCTGTAATAATACACATCAATTAACCAGACAGGCACTCAAATTACGAATGTGAAGCACATATTTTCAACATAAACAAAAGGATGTCTGTTTAGAAACTGACTGAAGTAACTGAGAGCAGCAGCATATAAACCTGTATATATGGAGATAGGATGTATCTGTCAGCAGCTCCTTTTCATAAAACTGTAAGCAAATTTCATTACTGCGCTTTTGAACCTGCAGTAAAAAAAAAACAAACTCTCAATAAAAATAAAAAACAAAAAAATCAGGGTGAGCAATTTTATACATACGTCAGTCCAATATGGCAATCAAATCAATTCAGGAATCATGAGCAACAAAAAGATAGAAGTACCAAATTTATGTGAATAAAAGGACATAAGGACCAATATTTATGATCTGTCACGCAGTGCTAAATTTAATGGAAAGAAATACTTTGTTAATGAACGTGCAGTGCTAAATTTAAGGCTTCATTCAAAGAGGTGGATAATACTAAACCGTGCTCTCTCAACCGAAACAAAACAAAAGTTTTACCTCTAGAAGCAGATCATTTTCAAATGTTGATTCCCTCTGTAGTCTCTGTCTCATCAGGTCATATATGTAGAGCAGATAGTGTGTATCTTCTCTAGCATACCTGCATAGGAGTAATCTCAGTTGCATACAATTGACAGCAATAATGAAAAAGAGTAGACAAAAAGTAACTAAGACCAAACACAAAAGAAAAGAAATCCAAGATAGGGTCTTTATGCACAATACTTGATCATTTCATCAGGAAGTGGTCTCGGCCTCCAATCTGCAGTTTGATATCTACAAGAAAAGGTACTCTTCAATCAGAACAATTCTCATTGTAGATACAAGGGAGGTCAGAATGGATATTTGTAAATTTATGGGGTAAATGAGTTGTACTCCTTCTTTGCTGTCACTCCGCAAAAGTGATGCAATAGGTGCTCTAGGCTGTTTCTCTCCATCTGTAAGACCCTCGAAGCCTGATAGGGGTTAGAAGGGAAAGTCAAGCTTCAGTCTATAAAACATCAATATGAGGGTTCCGAGGAGAATACACAAAAGAGACAAATTGAAAGGCACAATCAGAAACATGGTATTATTGGTCCTAATTTGCACATAACCTGTCCTGTGTCAAAAAGATTGCACACATAAATGTTGAAATCCCGTTGGAGCCACATTATATCTCGATCTGCCCCATGCATTACCTATTTGACAAAGAACAAATGAGCAACCAGAAATTTGAGTGCATATAGACCGACACTATTCGAGAGTTCTTCAAAACCTTTCTCTTGGTTGGATCTTTAAAATATTCTTTCAAGTAGAGGCCAATATATATACGAAGCTTCAGAGTGTCCACTATAAAGTCCTCTGTTCTTGTTGAAATCTGCATCAAGCAGGTCAAACCCTGAAATGACCTATATTGATTGTGCTCCAAATCGACCTGAAAACAAAACAAAGTTTGGCAAAGATTAAGTTGCTAACGGTCAGCAAGACCTTGGAAGTTGTTCTATTCGATGCCAGATGGCCCAGAACATAAAAGGGCGTAAAAGGGTACATCTACGATAAGAAGAAAGAAAAACAAGAAGCCAGGGTAGTGTTGTCAGACAAGGCAGATGAACGAAAATTATACAAGCAACAATCCACCATACAGAGGAACGTTTCATCCAAAAAGATTATACAGAGGGAACTTGAGAGCTTAAAACAATGTTTTCATTTGAATTCCAAAATCAATGCTAGAATATAACTCTCAGTGTGCATGTAAACTGATTTAAACTTAATATGATCCATAGGATGAGTGTTTTTTGTCAAACAGTTCCAAAAGTTATCTGGCTTAAGACTTCTCCCAATGGTTCTAGAATAAGACTGTCAAGTTCAATGTTCATTCCACGAGTGCTAACATATAACAACTACAGCCATGTGTTACTTGATACATCATTGAGAATTACTGAGATGATTTTTGTGCGTAATTTATATTTCAATAGCAGGAACGAATGTCAATGGGAGTATGCTAACAATTTTTACGAGAAGAAATGCATGCAACACATGTAAAAAATACTTGACAGTCAAACTTCAGTCTTCAGTACAACATAAGTGGGGAATAAGTATGACATAGATTCATTTGAAATTCAAACAGCAAAACTTAATTACAAATGCTTACAGCAAATTCAGTTACACTCTTCAACTTTATAGCTAATTCCTTTAAGCCTTCTTTATCTTCAACTAGCGTAAACGGTGTATCATCCAAATCAGCTGGCTTTACTGGTTCACTCTCAGGAACATTTCTATCAATGAACTGTTCGACAGGCAGTTTTTCCTGCAAGAAGAGAGGTTAACACTTTCATGAACATGCATGCAAGCCAATCATTTGACCACTTACATATAAGTACGGAAGTTCAACACAAAAGCTAGAACAGTTCTATAACTTTTAAAAGCAAAACAGTATGCTGATTTTACCAGGTACAGATCATTGTACAGTGCCGAGACTAGGTTATCCTTTCAAATATCAACATGCATGCTAATTCTCTTGTACCGAACTAATCTAGTCCCTCAGTCAACATGCCCAACGTTTACCTTTCACTTCTCAAAAATAAATAAACTCACCTTTTCTTTGTACACGTGCTATCCTAAACCCATCTTTCCATGTTCAATTGTTCATGTAATTCAACCAACAAAACAAGGTCACATTATTTTTACTCATTCTATGTCTCACACTTTGGACAAGGCACAGCTCCTGCAGCCTAAACACACCAAGCGATGGAAACGGCAACATTAACCCTTGATTCCACAAATGTTTGGTAATAATTACTGATGCAACAAAATACTAAACAATGCAATGTAAAACTATTTTTACTCATGTCGCGTTTCACACTGACCAAGGAGTTCATACTTCCTCCATTCTAATTGAACACACCAAGACATAGAACAGGAACAAATTAATCACTAGCGGACGAAATGGAACACTAACCAGCGGGTGAACAGGTCGGGTGCCGTCTTCGCTGCGCTCTAGCCAGACATGCTCGAATGGATTGTAGTTGTCCACTATGATTTTGTACACATCCTGCGGCCGGGGAATGCTGGGATCGTGGAAGGGCACCTTCGCCTTCGTCCCCGGCGCGGCCGCCTTGTCCTTGGTCAACGCCCTCACCGACCCGGAACCGAGAATGGCATCAGAGCCAGTACTCCCACCCTCCTGGCCGCTGGCCCTCTTCTTCTTCTTACCATGCACCACCAGCTGGAACCCGTCCCCCGCCTCCTCCTCCCTCCCCCCTACGCCTTCGGACCCGTCCATGGAGAAGCCGCAGCACTCGAGCAGGACGTCGTAGAGGTCCACGAGCAGGACGCGCGCATCCGCGAGGCCGTACCGCTCCTACCTACCCCGGGGCAAGCTGTCGCGGGGAGGCCGGGCACCGCGCGGCGACGAGGAATCGGAGCCGACGGCGACGGAGAGTGTTGGGGGCTAGGGTTTTGGGCGCGCCCCGCCGCGTGGGGTGGAATTAAGGTGGGGAGCTGGGGGAAAGGACGGGAATGGCTGGCGGTTTCTACCGCGGGGCTCCTCGCTTTTATTGACGCCGACGGCGACGAGGCGTTGTCAACGTCCGCGCTCCGCTGCCCAGGCGGTGCGTGCGATGTGATGTCTTGTGGGTGGCCGTGCTCATCACTTGTTCATGCGTCGTCGCTCCAACCAAAGCCTCGGGATTTGGATCGGGATTGCTTGCGCATCTACCAAACAAAGTCTCCTGATTTATTGAGCGATCCTATGATGTCGAGTTGATTCCTCTATCTCGATGTGAAAATGCCTGATTCCATCATGCACGAATCCAACACAAACGTCCAGAGAGAGATGGTTAGTTTTAGTTGGTCCCCGTGAGTGGGACCGCGGAGTGGGAGCACCTATTTCCGGGAGAAAATCTACGATTTATTATCGAATAACTACTGATTTTACAGTCTGCTATCGAATAAATTCTGTTTACTTCTGTACTATCGAATAAATATTTCAGTTACTTATATGCCATCGGCTTCCGATACTACCCTCCGCTGCACTGTTCATGAACAGTATGAATAGTACCCGTGAATAAAAAAAGTCAAAAAAATATGTCGATTTTTGTGCACGCTCTATAATTCATAATCAACCCGTTTTAACTGTATTCACCTAAAAATACTGTATAGAATTCAAACTAAAATTCTTCAAAATGTACTACTTTTGTAACTTCTTGCAATTTTTAAGCCTCATAAAAATTTACAAAAAATCTGAGAAAATTTACTAATATTCCTCTAATGTGATGTAATAATTTCTAAAATTATCTCCCGCGGTGAAAAAATTAGTTCTTTGTAATGTACAGTATTACAAAAGTAGCTCATTTTGAGAAATTTTAGTTTGAATTTTACACAGTATTTTTAGATGAATACAGTTAAAATAGGTTGATTATGAATTATAGAGCGTGCACAAAAATAGACATATTTTTTGTGACTTTTTTTATTCTCGGGTATTGTTCATGAACAGTATAACGGAGGGCAGTATCGGAAGCCGATGGCATATAAGGAACTGAAATATTTATTCGATGGTATAGAAGTAAACAGAATTTATTCGATGGCGGATTGTAGAATCAGTAGTTATTCAATGGCGAATCGTAGATTTTCTCTATTTCCGGACTGTCTCCTTCGGAGTTCGGCAGCGGGAATCTCCTACCACTGCCCCCTCATCCTGGGATTTGAAGGACAATTGCGTTGAAGGCCACGCTTCCATTTTGAGAGCTTTTGGTCTGGGCTTGCCGGCTTTCATGAGTTCGTCGTTCGGTCGTGGTTGGCGCAGTTGGATGATTGCTTCTCGCTGCAGCGGCTAGCAATCAAATTCTAGAACCTTAGTCAAAGCTTGCAGGCATGGGGCTAACGTGCAATTGGTAACGTCAGCACTCAGCTTCATCAAGCTAGGGAGTTGCTCCATCTCTTCGATATTGCTCTGGATAGCCGGGTCCTATCTTCCGCTAAGACTTGAATGCGCCGTCGTTTGAAGAAGCACTGCCTTGCTCTAGCGTCTCTTCAGTGCACCATTGCGCGTTCTCGATCGCGCCTCACGTGGTTGCAGGAGGGCAACGCGGACACCTCCTTCTTCCACTTCCATGCGAGCTTCCGTAAGCGGAAAAACTTTGTGGCAAGGTTTAAGGTTGGTGACAGGGTTCTGACCTCCTAGGATGATAAAGAATAGACGATCTAAGAGTTCTATCAGGGTTTGATCGATACACCTCATCATCGATGGTTCACTCTCAATCTGTCATCCTTCCACCCAGTGACATTTGATCTGGATGGACTGGAGCTACCATTCGCTGAGTTTGATGTGTGGGAAACAATCAAAAGGTTGTCGCCGAACAAAGCTCTGAGGCCAGATGGGTTTATGGGTCATTTTTATAGGGAGTGTTGGTCCGTGATCAAGGAGAATATCATGGTAGGGCTTCATGCTCTGCACGCGGGAGATGGAAGGAGGTTACACCTACTGAATTCCGCTCTCATGGTTCTGCTTCCCAAGTAACCGGATGCCGAGCATGTTAAGGATTTCCAGCCCATAAGTTTGGTACACAGTTTTGCTAAGCTGGTTACCAAAATCATGGCGAATTGGCTAGCGCCTCGATTGCCCTCGATGGTCTTTATGAACCAAAGTGCTTTCATTAGGGTTGTTGCATTCATGACAACTTTCTACTCGGCTAGCAGATGGCCAAGTTTTTGCACAAGCAAAAGAAGCCTCGGATCCTGCTAAAGCTTGATATCACTAAGGCATTTAATTTCATCTCTTGGCCTTTCCTGCTTGAGGTGCTAGCGCACCTTGGTTTTGGTCCTAGATGGAGGAACATCCTGTGCAACCTTTTGGCGTCTTCGTCAACCTGTGTTCTCCTCAATGGATGCCCAGGGGAGGTGATTATGCACCGTCGAGGGCTTCGGCAGGGTGACCCTTTGTCCCCATTGCTGTTTATTTTGGTCATGGATGTGCTGAATGCTTTGTTTACCAGAGCTGGTCAGGAGGGCCTACTCCAACCACTGGCGTCCAGAGAGATTGGGCATCGAGTCTCCATGTTTGCGAATGATGTTGTGCTATTCATACACCCTTCGGCCAGTGATCTGTCTTTAACCAAGGGTATCTTGCAATCCTTTGGCTTCGTGTCGGGGCTCAACACCAACATGCATAAAAGTTCTGTGATTCCAATCTAGTGTCTAGAGGAGAACCTGCATCTGGTCCAGGCTGTGCTACCATGTGAGGTGGCGAGCTTTTCCTTGCAAATACCTGGGAGTCCCCTGTTGAGTCACAAGCTAACCAAGGCTGATCTCTAGCCGAGCATTGAGAAAATTGATGACAAGCTACCGGGCTGGAAGGCAGGGTTGTTGAACATAGCGAGGAGGTCCATCCTAGTTCGATCGGTGCTCACGGCAATCCCAATTTATACTCTCTTGGCTTTGGATTTGCCGAAGTGGGTGATTCGCGCCATTGACAAGCGAAGACGGTCCTTCCTCTGGAAAGGACGTCGCAACATACAAGGAGGGCATTGTGCGGTTGCTTGGCAGCGGGTCTGTCGTACGCGGGAGCTTAGCAGGCTTGGTATCCACAATTTGGTGTTGCTTGGTTGGTCCTTACGGATGAGATGGCCGTGGTTGCAGAAATCTTAGCCGGACCGGCCATGGGCGGACCTTGGATTGTTGGTGCATGCCAATGCTCGGGCATTCTTCGCGATCTCGGTGGTCACCATGGTGGGAGATGGGAGGGCACCATTATTCTGGTCTGATCGCTGGCTACACGGTTGCTCGCTGGTGGAATAGGCGTTGTTGATGCCGTTTGTGGCAAAGCGCACCTTCCTTAGATGAACTGTCTCTGATGCTCTACACGAAAGAGCATGGGTTTGTGACATACGTGGTGGCCTCTCTGTGCCAGCGTTGGTAGATTACTTGAGGCTATGGGATGCGTTGGAAGGGATGGTTCTGGATGAGGGGGGAACAAATCAACGCTTGTGGATGTCGCCGGCTTCAGACGCGTTCTCTACGTGTTCTGCTTACCATTGGTTCTTCACAAGCGCCATTGGTTTTGAGCCGATCGTGGGTCTGGAAGACCTGGGCCCCCCTCCATGCCAAATTCTTCATTTGGTTAGCCGCCCTCGATAGATGCTGGACAACCGATCGCCTTGCATGTCGAGGACTCCAGCACCCGTCGAGCTGCCCTTTATGCGATCAGGCGGATGAGACAATTCATCACTTGCTCACGCAGTGCGTCTTCGCAAGAGAAGTTTGTTATAAGGCGCTCCAAAGAGTTGTCCTGCATGTGTTGGTGCCGGATGGACTCGATGATGGCTTCTAGTCCTGGTGGCGACACACGTAACATCGGGCTCCAAGAATGTTCGCAAGAGTCTTGGTTCTTTGGTGATCCCAGTGGCTTGGTCAATCTGGAAGCTTCATAATCATTGCGTGTTTGATGGAATCCGACCAAGGGTGTCAAGGCTCCTGTGAGAGATTTTTGAGGAGGCTTGGCTATGGGGAATAGCGGGGGTATAGGGGTTGCGTTCGCCGTTGCAGCGAGGGCTGGATATAGGGTCGTTCTTTTATGTTCCAGACGCGCATGTAACAAATAACTAACCGGTCATCGGTACGGCTTTGTAATCGATATGTCCTTGATCTTAATTAAATGACACGCAGCTCTCCTGCGCGTTCGAGAAAAAATTATCCCCGTGACTAAAAATGATAATCAAGTACACAAATAAAGATGTTTACGATGATAACAAAGAGGCTCTAGCGAATCTAGAGTCACTAAGTATAGGCTCTTTCTCTTCTTTTTCCGCCTCCTCTTTCTCCTCTTCTTCATGCCCAAAATTTGAACGGAAAGTGGGGCTTTGAGAGCTCGGTGGGTTAAGGGGGCTTGAACCCCCTCTATCCCACGGTGGATCCGCCCGTGGAGATGAGGGCACATTCCTTTGATCAACAAACAAGCAGGCATCATGGTCATTTTATTCTCAACTCACATCTCGACAGAGTTATTCCTGAACAACAGCATTTGACAAGTTTCTTTTTTGCAAGGCTGCACCGTTTACAGTTATAGAGGATGGCACCGCGTTTCACTGCAAAGCATACACGAGGCTGCAGAGTGTAGTAACACCAGACCCAAGAGTTCCCGCCAGTTTCAGTTTCGTCGAGCTATTTCCTAGCTCACTCTTGTCGACCGTCCGAACCGGGACGGCGGGGATGGACTCCCACCACTCCCTCCACCTCCGGCCTCCCTGCGGGTTCGACGCGGCCTTGGCGATCCTCGTGTTCGCCGCGAAGCCGCCCGCCGTCAACCCGATCAGGACGTACTTGAACGGGACCACGGCCAGCGCCACCGCGCACCCCGTCAGCATCCACATCATCGTCTCCGTGTGCTGCAAACAGGACATGTTGTTACCAGCAGCAATTGCCCCGTGAACGAAGTGCCCAACATACAAGGATCGGCGACCGCCGTGCATGAAACTGCAATGATACCTTTGGCGACCTCGCTACCGCAATCGACCACAGCCTGAGGATGACGACATTTGCTGTCTTGATGTACTCGTGCACTTTCTTCAGGCTCTGCTGCGCTTCCACTATGCCCTCCATTGTTGTCTTGTCCGAAGAAGTATCGATGACCACTTCCGAGCATATCTTGCCGATCTTTCTCTGTCTAGCCCAAACCATCTCGCCAACTGCCAGTATCAGGGACGCGGCTAACACATAACCGATCCACTCGCTGCATCAGGAAAAAAAAAGATGCGCACATTATGTTTCCTGTTTCATTTCCGCCTTTCCGGCTCGAATGTATTCAGATACATGACCAAGATGACCGACTTTAACTGCTGTGTGTAGGCTTACTTGTATATGGTCAGCAAAATTACAGCAAGGACACAACCTGTGACAAGCGGTCTCTCCCACGAGGTTATCTGCTGAATCACTGGACGCAATTTGCCCATGGGGCTAACCAACCCCTGCATAAAAAGGAGCAGGATTATTGAGCACAAAAACAACAATGACAGCTGAAACTCAAAACAGGCCAAAGAAAATGCCAAAGTAAACATTAAGGAACTGATCATACCACCAATACAAGAAGGCTATCAGTGATGCCTTCGTCCTTCATCCCTTGAATGGCAACATTAGCAGCGGTGACTTCCCTGGCCTCATCTTTTACTTGATCGATCATGCTTTCGAGGGACGCCAAGGGCTGTTCATGGCTACGCGAGTCCGTGTCATGATCGTTTGCTATCTCCGCACTCAAAGGTATCAGATAAGATTTGCTCAAACCCTTGAACACATAGGATGCACTCAGTCGAGTTATTGTCGACGTCTCTTTCAGGTTGCTCGCTAGTTGTTCGAGTACAAAATCACCTTTAGGCAGGTCATCGTATAGTGAGAATACTAGGAAGCTAGAAGGGAGTGGTGGTGACATCCTTAGCATCTCTCTTGCAGCATGGAGCCTTATAACTCCCAATATAATTCTGGAGTGTACCTCCCATTTGTGAATGGGGGATTCTATGTTGTACATTGATATGAAACGGTGAATAAAGAGTACTTCTCTTATCAGGGTAAGCCACATGCCGCGCCTTGTTGAGCTGGTCATCTCAGGGAACTCCAAAACCAGAGGCTCCGATCTGAACAGATGAATGGTTAAGGTTAACTGATAAACAGTGGCTATGCTTTGTAACAAGAATGTACTGATATATATTTTTTAAATGATCAGTTTAAGCACTTCATATGAACGCCAAAAGGATGAGCGTAAGATGAAACTCACAGTGATTCAAACACAATGGCTTTGTCAAACAAAGGCATGCCAAAAGGGCCCGTTGAAGCTGTGTTAATTTGGTGTTCTATTTCAATGTCTGAAAGATCCACAATGAAAGCAGATTCGTATGAAATTTTGCCAGAAGCCTCAAAATACAGTGCCTTGTTTGTCAGAGTCAGCCGACCTAAATAGTCCAAAATACCAAACTAAGGTTAAAATGGTATTTACTAATGAAGTAAATTAGTAATTTTGGTTACTAGGATACCAAGAATGGAAACAACCAGAAACAAGAAACAAGGTGCTCGGATTGATGACCTGGCCAACTGGTGGTTCCAATGTGCCGCACTACCCTTTGTGTTCCTGCTGTCCCCTCCGTGTGCAAAATGAATTCGTCTTCAGCAAATTCAATTCCTGTTGGAGTTGGCAAATTTTGCAAGAACTTGAATGATCTAAGGAACAAAGTTGTAAAAGTTACTTGCCACACTTTGGCAATTATGTTGAGAAAAGGATAATATTTGACCGATTGTAAAAGGGACATCATACTTCTCCATTTCTTTCAGGAATCTGTCATAAGCAGGATAGTGAAGCCTGCTAGCTGTGGTAGCAGTAAGAGCTTCAAAAGTGAATCGAGCATTGACAACATCACAAGCCAAAGGGAATACAGATCCAAACCACACATATGCTTCTTCTCCAACGGTCGGCTCTTCATTCACCTGCGGCATTGTTAACCAATGGATGGATTATAACAAATTAACCATGATATATCGGTAATCAGTTATGTCTTTGACACGCTTACAAGAAGAGGCATCATATCTGAATAGAACAGTGAAGTCTCATCACCCATAACGGCTTCATTTGCTCCAAGTGGCTCCTTTCTATCTTCTCTTTCTTTAGCGACGCTCTCCTGTAAAATTTAGTGAGTCGGTCAGTTCAGAATCCAAGCATTTTCATTTGTGACATACATATGCAGAATCACCAACCATGGTAATTTGTTGATCCGAATGTGTGGGGGTCTCCCAAGCCAGCATCATATCAAAAGTGAACCGACTAAGCGATCCCTCACTAATCTTGTCTCCTAGATCATGAGATGCGATAATCTGCAGTGCCTGAAGGCAACAAAACTCAACTAGTCTTCTTGAGTAGCTGTCAACTGCAGCAGTCTTCAAGCCCAGATCGAAGTCTGCGACCAAATCATTAACACTCCTGTCCAGAGTCCTGTGTGGCAATAACATATTAGTTGCTTAGTCTTTTTTTTTAACGATATGTGTTCATGTCGGCATACATCTAACCATACTGCATCCAATCTGATTTGATTTGCATAAGAATTGAGTTTGTCTTTGCAGTGTGCCTGTTTGGTTACCTTCTATGTTGGATATAAGAATCGGAAGCTAAATTTGTAACAAATAAAGTAGAGTGCTGGTTCATCAGAAAATTTGGAAGTTTAGGTGGTTAAATGTCCAAAAGTACGTACGAAAATGACACCGATAACCCGATTTCGGCAGCTGGCAGTTCCATCCAATTGAGTTTTTTTTTTAGACAAGGCAGGGGTTGCCCCCTCCGATTTCCATCCAATTGAGTGATGCAGACAAACATATACAGACGCAATTGGCTCCAGACTTCGGAGAAGATGGTAGGTTCTGAACTTGTGGTTGACATGGGTTTTACACTTATTCTGGCCGAGTGTGGTATATTGTTTTCTTAATTCGTGTAACGAAAACATATAGGCTTGTTTCGGTATATAATGAAGATAAATCATCAGAATTAATCAAGGCAGGAGTCACCGATAACTGAATTGACAAACGAAACGGAGGCGAACGGCGCACGTACAGGGAGCATTGCCGGAGCACGTGGTTGGCGATGGAGGAGAGATGCTTCCGGTCTCCATCTCCCGCCCTGCCGGCACCCGCCGCCAGCACCGGCTCGGCTCCTCCCTGCTCCGCCGCCATCTGTTTCCGGCCGTCGACGTCCGTATCCATGCCTGCGCCAGTGCGTGGGATGGATGCGTGAGGGAGAGAGCGGGGGGCGTGCGTGCGGCTATTGCCTATTGGTTGGTGCGTGGCTGGGCGTGCATGAGTACATGCAGCTCGCCACCTCGCCCCGTCTTCCGCTGCACGCGTCCCCTGCTTCTGCCGGCCACGTCCTCCCTCCGACCCTCCCTCCCCCTCTCCGGATCCGGTTCTTCTGATTTCATCTAGTGAAATTAGAGAGAAACAGTATTTTACGAGAGGGTGAACAGTATTTTTGACATCGAATACTGCAGCAAACGAACTGTAAGTAAATACGTCAGTTCTTGTAGCGACATTTTTACTGTTCACATCACTGTACAATCAAATCTGTTCTGTTAATCTCAAATTAACAATTAACAGCTTGTTAAAATCACCTGACTCCTCCGAAAGATGAAATCAAGACGATCTCATTCCCCCTACCCTTCCTGATGGCATGGCATGTGGTCAGGCCCGTCCACTAGCAGGGGCAGGGTGGGCACTCGCTCAGGGCCCCCAAATAATTGGGGCCTCCAAATCTTAATTAACTTGCTTAAGTATATACTTAATCAGAGATAAAAAATAAAAGCCACTCTAATCAGATTGTTTCGTTGCTTTCCATTGCCTATACACAGAGTCTGAATTAACTATGGTTTGGTTCATAAATTTCTAATACTACTGGTTACTGCTATTCTTTCTTGTATTTGTGCATTTGAATGTTGTTTTCATTTTCTTCGATCATTTCATATCTTATAAAAGTAGGGATAGAAAATTTGAATCTGAAGGCTAAATTGAGAGCCTGATTCAGAAGTTTAGCACAGGACCCCTAATTTCTGCGGAACGGCCCTGCATGTGGTCATGGGAAGCCGTGCTGTATGCCGCTCGCACTCGGACGGCAGACTCAGCCACCGCCCACCGGGCCATCTGAAGGAAGCACGCATGATTGAGCCAGAAAAGTTGTGCGGGCCGAGCGTGTTTTACTAGGTTTGGCTGGGCTTGATCGGAGTTAGGATGCAAGCGGATAGCCCAATAGCTGGCATAAAAGTTTAGTTGCTATTTCATTTTTCACCCACTAGTACTAAAGTACATGTAAAATATAATTACAATTATGGTTAAGCGGGGATCAAAGCCCATAAGCCCGTCCTGCTTGCATCCTTAGACCGTAGATGGAAAGAAATGATGCGAATTTTTTATTTATCTATTTTTAAAAAATAGTAGAAATATGTGTCTATTTTTAAGATTAACAAAATTAGGCTCTTGTCGTGAGCTAAATGGACGAGACATATGGATATCCACATAGTTACAAAAGGAAATATTTCTTGCCCACATGTCAGTTATGGCCCTCAACGGGGATGGTATTTTTCAGAGTTATTCGCTTTGATGGTATTCAGCAATAAGAGTTCTTTTACGATTGTATATTCATAATTTTCTCTAGATAAATTGATTGTAGCGGTTACGAGGCTGGCCTTTTATTTCATAAGGAAGAAAAGCTAGAGACGTTGTGTTTGTCATTGTAATGCTATTTTATATTTTGAAAGGTGATAATGCACTTTTTTATAAATGCTACAGTTTTTATATCATATTAGTCGTGGTGGCGTTGTTTCTGTTTTTTTGGGACAGATAACTGTTAGACTGATCTATCACTAATTAAGCCCAACGGCTTAATTAGAACCTTGACCCGCGCCCTGATCGGGGGCGTCCAGCCCATTTTGGCTGGTGGGCCCCCGTCGCCAGCGCTATAAAAAGAGGTGGGGGCCGGGGCGCTCGGCACGAGGTTCACCGCGCCGCTAGTCACCCCACCGACACCTAAACCCTAACCGATCTAGAGGAGAGGGCGCTGTGCCGACGGGAAGCTCCACCTGGCCCTCTGCGTCACGCCCTGGACTACGTGCGCCTACGTCACCATCGTCGGACGCCGGCGAGCCCTTCTGCCCCGACCATCGCTGCCCTAGCGCAGAGCTCCACCGACGAAGCAGAGATGGCGGGTTCTAGCAACCCTACTCCAACCACTGGAGTCTCAGGTATGAACCCATCCATCTCCCCCCTCTCTCCCTTCTACTCTCGGTAGTGCGGTCATCAGGTTGTTGAAGATGAACATCACAGAGCCTAACAATGGTATCAGAGCCCACAACTAAACCCTAACCCTAACAGTTCATCTTCGACTAGAAGGGGGGGGGGATGTCTCACCTCTTCTGGCCGTAGATCACCGCCGTGGGCGGCAGAGTACTCGCACCGCCGCTCGACGGCGTGCGGCACAGAGCCGAGCCCCGAGCGCCTCCTCCGCGGGCTCAAGGGGTCAGGCACCACCGTGAAGCCACTCGACGGCGGTGCGCTCACCCCTAGGGGAGCGCGCACGCCGGCGAGGAGCCTCGCGGCGGCACCGTCTCTCCTCTCCGGCGCCGGTCGCCGCGGATCGCCTCGGTCGCCACCGTGTCGCCGCTCGGTCTCGCGAGAGAGAGAGGAGATCGAATGGGTTAGGGTTAGGGCGAGGGGCGCGGCGACGTCGGGTTTTGTTCGGCCGAGATCGCCGCTGCGCCGTCCGATCCAAATGAATGGCTGAGATCGACGCGGGCGGGCGCGGGGGCGCGCTGACGGGCCGAATTGGCGACCCAGGCCCAGGTTGCGGCCTGGGCGCGCGTCGGCCGTCGCGGGCGCGTCCGCCGCGGGCCGCTAGCGGGCCAAATCTCCGGCCGGGCCGAAAGTGAAATGGATGGGCTGTCAAGGCCGAAATGGCGTTTTCAACAGTATAAAAGTATCTATACTATTTAGCATTTTCCAGAAAGTATTTAAATTGAAATATTGGTGTGATTTTTATGCAAAAAAAATTTATCCAACGATAATTTTGCCCAGAAAATTATAAAGTCTAGAAATAATTCTGGAAAAATAGTATAAAGTATTTAAAATTGTTTTCCGCTGCGTATTTTCATTATTAAATTCAAACCAACGGGAGAATTTAATTCTGGAGATGAAAATGATAATTATTATTATAATTTTGTTATTATTCTGACCAACGTTGATTAATAGCAATATTATAATAATATTAATGTATAATCTCATGTATTAATTCTATTTCTGCCCAACGGTGATATAGAATTAGTGCAGGGAACAGTTGTATGTTTTGATTTTAACCAACGTTGCAATCAAGGCATGCAATTGTGGTGTCATTTCATGTTCTCACATTATTTGAATTGTATTTTCAGGAGGGTACAACTTGATGGGTTGTATCAATGAGATTCCAACTCTGAAAGGTGACAACTATTCAGAATGGAAAAAGAAGATCGACCTAGCCTTCATCTTGGCTGAGGTTGATTGGGTAGTCACCACACCGTGTCCTACAGATCCTGTGGCACCGGTGAGGGAGACAAACGAGGCTGATGCCGCTTGGGCAACCAGAGATAGGGATTATCAATCCCAAAAGATGGTCTATGACCTTGAGCATAGGAAGTGGGTCACTGCCAACAAGAAATGTTTGGTAGTGATAAAGAACACGATTGAGCCTGCTATTGTGGGTTCGATCCCAGAGTGTGACACTGTCACTGAGTACCTGAATAGAATAAAGAGTCAGTTTACTGGCTCTTCAAAGACTTATGCTACCCAGTTGATAAAGCAGCTGGTAACAGAAAGATACTCAGGAGGAGGCAGTGGCATAAGAGAGCACATACTGAGGATGAGCAACTTGGCATCCAAGCTCAAACCAATGGATCTGGCTCTAAAGGATGAGTTCCTTATCCATTTGTTTTTTGCTTCTTTGCCAAAAGAGTTTGATACATTTGTTGTGAACTACAACATACAGCCCGAGAAGTGGGATTTAGAGAAGCTCATTGCTATGTGTGTGCAAGAAGAGGAAAGGATAAAAGCTTCACATGGTGGTTCCATCAACTATGTGAAAGAGAATAACAAGAAAAAGAATTTCGATGCCAACTCTCCAAAGGGCAAGGGCAAAGGCCCCATGCAGCATCAACAAAAGAAATTCACAGTGGAGAAAGATCAGTGTCTTCATTGCAAGAAAACGAGGCATTACAAGAAAGACTGTCCCGAATTCTTGAAAATGGTAATGGCAAAGAAAGGTGAGAACATTATTACGTTCATAAATGAAATCCTGTATGTGAGTTATTCGAAATCTACATGGTGGATTGACTCAGGAGCAACTGTTCATGTTGCAAACTCATTACAGGGATTCCGTTCGACGAGGACTACGCAAAGAAGCGAAAGACACGTTAAAGTCGCAAATGGAGTCCAAGCAGATGTTGAAGCCGTTGGCGACCTTCCTCTGGAGCTTGCTGATGGATTCACATTAATTCTTAGAGATGTGCTTTATGTTCCCTCTTTACAGAGGAATTTGATTAGTGTTTCATGTTTGGACAATGATGGATATGATTGCCATTTTGGAAATGGCAAATGTAAGATAACATTCAATAATGCATGTGTTGGGATTGCTATCTTACAAAATGAGTTATATTTGTTATCACTACGTGATGAAGTAAATGTTATATGTGATAGTGAAAACGTATCCTCGTCTGCGGATGTAAACAGAAAACGAAAGCGAACTCAAGATGCGTCGTCGAAATTATGGCACTGTCGTTTAGGCCATATTTCGAGGGGGAGAATAGAGAGACTAGTAAAGAATGATATTCTTCCTCCATTAGAGTTCGCAGACTTAGAGCAATGCAGAGATTGCATAAAAGGAAAATATGTAAAGAAAATTAAGAAAAATGCCAAACGAAGCACAGGAATATTAGAAATAATCCACACAGACATATGTGGTCCATTTCCTGTGAAAAGTGTGGATGGTTTTGACTCGTTCATAACATTCACAGATGATTACTCCCGTTTTAGCTATATTTATCCAATTAAAGAAAGAACAGAAGCATTGGATAAATTTAAGATATTCAAAGCAGAAGTTGAGAACCAACACAGTTTAAAGATTAAGATAGTCAGATCTGACCGTGGAGGGGAGTACTACGGTCGTCATACCCCGTATGGACAGATTCCTGGACCTTTTGCAAGGTTCTTACAAGAAAATGGAATAGTAGCCCAGTATTCGACACCGGGCGAGCCTCAGCAAAATGGAGTAGCTGAAAGGCGTAACCGTACCCTGATGGATATGGTGCGTAGTATGATGAGTTACTCATCCCTACCATTGGGTCTATGGATAGAAGCATTAAAGACAGCAATCCATATTCTCAATAGAGTACCAAGTAAATCGGTGCCCAAGACACCGTATGAGTTGTGGACAGGGAGAGTACCCTCACTAAAGCATTTACGTGTGTGGGGGAGCCCAGCTGAGGCTAAGGTGTTTAACCCAAACATTGGAAAGCTAGATCCCAAAACAGTTAGTTGCCATTTCATTGGCTATCCTGAAAGATCGAAAGGTTATCGTTTCTACTGCCCTGATAGACATACAAAGTTTGTGGAAACGAGACACGCAATCTTCCTAGAAGATGAGATGATGAGGGGGAGCGTGGTAGCTCGAGAGTTTGACCTTGAGGAGAAGCGGGAATATGTGCCCACTCCGTTGACTCATGAGCCATTCTTCTCACTACCCGTTGTAGCTGCACCGACAGTGGAAGACACTGTGATGCAAGCACCTGTGGTTGTCCCTCCTGTGGCAACAACGAATGAAGATGTGGAACATGTGCTTCAGGAACCCATGGAAGCTATTGCCACAGATCAAGGGGAGCAACAACAGCCTCAACTTGAAAATGTTCCAAATGTGGAGGCTCCTAGAAGGTCTCAAAGAGTGAGAAGATCAGCTATCCCTGACGATTATAAAGTGTATAACATCGAAGAGTTTCAAATGGAAGGTGATCCTACCTCGTTTGAAGAAGCCATGAGAAGCGAACACTCATCCAAGTGGCTTGAGGCCATGGAAGATGAGATAAGATCAATGAGTGCCAACGAGGTTTGGGACTTAGAGGTAATTCCTAAAGAAGCCAAAACAGTGGGCTGCAAATGGGTCTACAAAATAAAATATGACTCCCAAGGGAATATAGAAAAGTATAAAGCGCGACTTGTGGCAAAAGGCTTTACGCAAAGAGAAGGGATTGATTACAATGAGACCTTTTCTCCAGTCTCATGTAAAGATTCCTTCAAAATCATAATGGCGCTGGTAGCCCACTATGATTTAGACTTGCATCAAATGGATGTAAAGACAGCATTCCTTAACGGGGATTTAGACGAGAGTGTCTATATGGCACAACCGAAAGGCTTTGTCGTAAAAGGAAAAGAACGTCTGGGATGCCGCTTAAAGAAATCCATTTATGGGTTGAAACAGGCTTCAAGGCAGTGGTACTTGAAGTTTGATAAGACAATAAGACAGTTTGGGTTCAAAGAAAATGTAGAGGACAATTGTGTATATTCAAAGTTTAAAAGTGGAAAGTATATCTTTCTGATCTTATATGTGGATGACATCTTGCTTGCGAGTAGTGATGTCAGCCTAATGAAAGAAACAAAGAAGTTCTTGTCCTCGAACTTTGATATGAAAGATCTCGGTGAAGCTACATATGTTCTGGGAATTGAGATACACCGAGATAGAAGCAAAGGGGTATTAGGACTGTCACAAAAGGCATACATAGAAAAGGTCTTGAAAAAGTTCAGTATGCATAAGTGTAGTGCCTCACCTGCACCCATAGTCAAGGGCGATAGATATGGGGATTTTCAATGCCCAAAGAATCAATACGAGATCGATCAAATGAAAGTGGTACCATATGCTTCAGCTGTCGGGAGCTTACAGTATGCGCAAGTTTGTACACGCCCTGACATAGCTTTTGTCACCGGGTTACTTGGCAGATTTCAAAGTAATCCAGGACCAGAACACTGGAAATTGGTAAAGAAGGTCTTGCGTTATTTGCAAGGCACAAAAGGCCTCATGCTAACGTACAGAAAATCAGATTCCTTGCACATAGTAGGGTACTCGGATTCTGATTATGCGGGAGATGATAGAAAGTCCACGTCAGGGTACGTGTTTACTCTCGCAGGAGGAGCAATATCATGGAAAAGCTCCAAACAAACCGTCACTACATCGTCCACAATGTATGCCGAGTTTGTAGCATGTTACGAGGCAACGGGGCAGGTGAACTGGCTAAAGAAGTTCGTACCCGGTTTAAAGGTGGTTGACGACATCTATAGACCACTAAAGTTATACTGCGATAATTATCCGGCAGTACAGTACGCTCACAACAATAAGTCAAGTGGTGCTGCCAAACACATTGACATAAAGTATTAAGTTGTGAAGGATAAAGTCCGGGATCAAATCATAAGTCTCGAGCATATAAGTACAGCAAGGATGCTCGCGGATCCGCTAACGAAAGGCTTACCACCCAACGTGTTCAAGGAACATGTAGCCGGCATGGGGTTAAGGGATAGCCTGTGATTCCTGGACTACTAGGGCCCAAAAGTCAAAGAATCTGTTTCAAAACAGAGACGTGCTTGTAGCTACCAAATCTATCGGCGATTGACCGTGACGATGAAGTATGCTCTATGCAACTATCTGTGATGGAATGGGATAAAAGTAAAAGTTTAAAAGTAAAAGTGTAGAGTGAGATCAAGGGGGAGAATGTTAGACTGATCTCTCACTAATTAAGCCTAACGGCTTAATTAGAACCTTGACCCGCGCCCTGATCGGGGGCGTCCAGCCCATTTTGGCTGGTGGGCCCCCGTCGCCAGCGCTATAAAAAGAGGTGGGGGCCGGGGCGCTCGGCACGAGGTTCACCGCGCCGCTAGTCACCCCACCGACACCTAAACCCTAACCGATCTAGAGGAGAGGGCGCTGTGCCGACGGGAAGCTCCACCTGGCCCTCTGCGTCACGCCCTGGACTACGTGCGCCTACGTCACCATCGTCGGACGCCGGCGAGCCCTTCTGCCCCGACCGTCGCTGCCCTAGCGCAGAGCTCCACCGACGAAGCAGAGATGGCGGGTTCTAGCAACCCTACTCCAACCACTGGAGTCTCAGGTATGAACCCATCCATCTCCCCCCTCTCTCCCTTCTACTCTCGGTAGTGCGGTCATCAGGTTGTTGAAGATGAACATCACAGAGCCTAACAATAACTGCTACAGTTCATACCATATCAGTCCTGGCAATTAGCTATTTGATTCTCCTGTATTATGTAATACGTTGTGTTGATGATTTTGACAGAAAGCTAAGTGTATTGCATTGATGGCGATGCCGTTGGATGCGGGAGACGGAGGGCCACCGATTTGGTAGTGCTAAGGCTCGGTGTCACGTCTAAGGCTCGGTGGCAGGAGCTTCTAAAGACGATAGAAGGAGGGTAACATGGGGGCGAAGGTGCGATGGAGAGGTGTCAAGTGGTGGAGCATTAGGCAGAATCGAAAAAGGAAAGATCGAGACGGAAGAAAGCGTGAGTTGCAATATATGACATTTTATTGATTAAAAAATGAATATTATCCAAACCAATTTGCACATAATACTGTTACAATGTTACTAAATTTATGTGCATATTTTTATCGTAACATTATTAATTACAAGTATGATGTGTGTTACACGTACACGCTTACTTAGTTAGATAAAACATGATAGTTTGAGTCTATGTTTAATGATTATTTATATTTGATTTTTAAGTACGATGTGCATAATATTTTAATATTAAAAGTTCGTCCCGGGTCACTCCCAGCATGAGGCCGCATCCTCCGAGACGCAGCTCAATAGAGCGTCGCTATGCGAGAAATTGAGCCCGAACGCAGACAGCACGTCGGCACCGATGCCAACGGTCTCTCGCCGAGGAGGGAAACCCAGCAACGACGTGCTCTACCGATCAACTCAATCTGGCGTTCAACTCGGCTTACAAAAGCATTAGCGCCCACGGGTAGGCAAGCGCCAGGCCCAATGGTTTGCAGAGAAAACTAAGCCTCGGCTTGATGACCAGTAGAGTTGGTTGTACTTTTATTCACTAGAGATTAAATACTATATTTGTTTATTGTGTGTCTTATCAGAGTAGAATTTTTTTTAAGTAGCAGGTGATGTATCTATGGATAGCGAGCATATGTAATGACTTTATCCATCACTAAATTCGGCAACTTTGATCTTTAGTAGACGTTGTGTGAATACGCGCAGCATCTGCGTGCTATAATTCGGTTTTTATTAAAAAAGTTACACGTAGACAGTCCACAAAGAAAAGAACGTCCTCGCAAAAATAAAAAATAAAAGAAAAAAGAACGTCCAAATGCAGTTCACAGCACAGTACAGATTCCTTGTGGAAGACGACTACATTCGTCAAGGCAAGAAAAGGTATCACCGAGGGATCAGCCCAAAGCAACCAAGCGTATTACTGCTTTGCAAACGCGCGCCTTCCCATGAAGCAATTCCTCCTCCCGTGCTGCACTACTCTTCTTCCACCACCGCCCAAGTATAAATGCCCACGAACGAAAGCTTCCTCTGTCAGCCCGGCCCGTTCCTCTGTCACACTGATTGTCTGATTCCATTGAGTCGATTGATCGATCGAGTCTGAATTATTCTGAAGCAATCTGCCTCAGCCGGCCCGAGCCAAGAGCCATGGCTGCCGCCGCCACCGCACGCACGTACGTGGACTTCTTGCCGCCGCACAGCCTGCTGGAGGAGCCAGACAAGGTGACCCTCCGCGTCGACCTCTCCGCCGAAGGCATGCACGCACGCAAACATCTCTCTGCCTCGCAACTCTCTTGAATGCACTACAAAAAATGTTATACATCACTTGGTGTGCATGCGTGCAGGGTTCAAGAAGGAGCAGCTCAGGGTGCAGACCGAGAAATTGGTGAGGCTGAGGATAAGCGGCGAGCGTCCGCTGGGAGCCGGCGACAACCGGTGGCGGCGTTTCGGCAAGGACTTCCACGTCCCCGAGGGCTGCGACACCGGCGCCATCCGCGCGAGGCTCGAGAAGGACGGCGTCCTCCTCATCACGATGCCGAGGCTGTCGACCGCGCCGGCAGAGGAGCAGAGGGCAGACACGGGCCGCGTCGCCGGCCAAGACCGGAAAGGTCAGACCAGTGCACCCCAGGCAGCAGCTGCTGCTGCTACCGCTGCTGCAGAAGCTGAAGAAGATCAGGAGGGAGACAAGGAGGACGACGCCGGGGTCGCATCCATGGAGCGTCCTGGCCAAGACGAACAGCACACGGGCAACAATGCCATGGCTACGTACGGCTTTGCAAAGGACCGGAGGAGGGCGGTGTGGGCGATCTTTGCCGTGGTGCTGGCTTTGGTTGGCGCCGGCCTGTACGCTAGGTACAGGCTGATGGATCCCTCAGCTGAGACGACGCCAGCAAGCACCCAAATTGTTGCTCTCTCGGAGTAGGACAGTTGATCGTGGTGCAACAGTGATGATACCTGAACTGCTTGAATAATGTGTAAACGAGATGATACTTACTGTAGCTTACAAATTCGATGACTGTACACATGACTGCCGATAATGACACAAAAAAAATGCAGGCTTTGGAAACACGCGTGAAATGGGATTGTTCTGTGCATATGACTGCCTGTCATCTGAGAATGGTGATCGAACAAGTGACGTGAAGGCCATCATCGTTGGTCGTATAACAATCCCTTGCACCTCAAACTAGGTCAGGCATAGCACCACTAGTCCACTACGCATCCAACCAAATTAGTATATGCCTCTTGCCGCATCAGCAAGGATGCCAAGTGCGAGCTACGCTGCCTCCGTACAGAATTCAGGAGCAGACTCTTCGTCATGTCATGATACCATAATCAACACCTAACTGGACGAAATTTGCTCCCAAAATAGTTCAGATACATTTGTCCACAACAACGGTAATCAGGAAATGTGCTTACTTTTGATTAAGGGACAGCAATTCCTTCTACACTGATGGTTTAGCATTGATCTCTAACAGCTTGTTTACATAACTGAATGATCGCCGAATTTCTTCCAATCCGAGGGCAGTTGCAATGACCAGTTAGTCGTGTTTTTTTTCAGATGTACTCGTCGTCTCAATTGCGACCAACACCAGAACTGCACACACAATCATGTTTCGCACAAACCACCTCCAATAAAATTGTACATGGAGCTAGACATTCAAACTGTAGATGATCTTCTCTTGTTGCATCACCTGATAGCTCCAAGAAGATTTGCACCTCCAAGCTTAGCACCAGTTAATTGCTGTTGACCAAAGTAGACATAGTTAAAATTCAAACTTAGACATCTATCTGTCTGGTATAATGAGGTGTGTAGCAACTACTTGGACAAAACGTAAGGTAAACAGAACCGCCCAAAATCCTTTAGGCTTTGTAATTAAGGTAAGATGGGAAAAAACTAGCAAATGGGACAAGACACAAGAACATACAGTTTCTCGCAAATCAACTTCTCGCAAGTAAGCTCGCTGAAGATTCGCACCTTGCAAGTTTGTACCAGACAACTTAGCACCCTGCAAATCAGAATAAGATTAACATAGGCTTTGATTGATACAGGTAAGGCACCAGATAAGAGGGACTGCATGTGCACGACTGCATGTTTCAATAAACAAAAAAAGTAACTTACATGGTATATTAAATTGAATGACTTCAGACGTAAAAGAAGTGCATTGAATTTCATCACAGCCTAATGAGGATAAGTACAGTTTCATACTTTCACTTCTATAAATTGTCACACAATTAGGAAGTAGACACTAGGAAGAACATGTGCTTATATGCCATCACTACTATCAGCTGATATGATTAGTTACATGTCCTCTTTGTTGCTCCCTATTAGTGAAAGAACTTGTTCAAAATTATAAAAACTGATCAACATTTTGCCAAAAAAACAACATATCCACCGATCCTCTTCATTTCAAGCTTGGGAGTAATCAAATAGATAAATACAATTAGAAAATTCAGGATTTATGAGAAATGGGTATGTACTATCCAGAGAGCATGTAAGATTTGCTAAAGGTGAATTTTGCTCTATTGTCAGATAGCAGATTCCTCCAAATAGTTATTTGTATGGTGTGAAACAGATAACGAAAAAAGGTAGCAAAAGACAGTTTGAACTACACACATCTTTTTACCAGTCTAAAATGTGAGCCTGATAAGCTGAAGCCTATAGCATGAAGCTTAATGCTTATCATTATCACAAAGTTGCTTCCGTTCTAAGTTCTAACAGGCAAAAACATCAACATTCCTAGGAAATCATGTGATACAATTTATTTACCTTGAGATTGGCTGCTTCAAGGTTAGCTCCTTTCAAGTTGGCACCCGTAAGGTTAGCAGTCTGAAAATCCATTTGAATTGACAGTAAGATGCATAGAAGTAAATAATCAGCTTCCAAGATTTGATGGTTTCTTGCTTACTAAAAAACAGTTCATACGAATATTCTATTTGCATCAATCTAGGGAAAATACTGCATATTCGTATGGGAAAACAAACAGGGATGTCTCCTGCATGCGGTTAAATACTTTGGCAATCCTGGATGCTGCTACATATACCAGGGATGAACTACAGATATGTAAACACCAGCAGCACTACCACTAAAATCTAACAATAACTGAATAAAAACAAAGATACACTCTGGTTTATTCCACTATTCATCATGGTTTTTACATTGATGATAATGAATGTGAACAGAAACTAAATGTGTTACAAGAGTTTCACACACAATAGTTTGCAGACCTGTAAATGGGCGGAATGAAGGTCCGTTTCAATGAAGCTACATTGTGTTCAGAATGCATCTGCAAAATAAACAGAATATACAATTTTTTTAACATATATCACTTGCTATTAAGTCTTAAGAAACACTATTGCTTATAGCAACTCAATCAGGGATCTTTCAAGAATATAGAAAAGGCAAATTGTACACCCAGTGGTATAGACATAATGCGAGCAGCGTTTTCGTTACCAATGTTGTCAGTGCATTAGCATAAACAAAATAATGAGTGAACAAGTTAAACATCATAAGGGGGGGGGGGGAGGGGGGTACCTTGCAAGTTTGCACTTCGAAGGTTTGCTCCATCTAGAATAGATTCTTGAAGATTTGCTCCAATAAACTCACACCTGTTATTCCAAATTGGGGAACAGAATGAATGCAAAATTCTAGCAAACGGGGAAATAGAATGAAAAACGATAGTTTCATCTTAGAGCCCATCTAAAAGACTATAAGTAGCTTGTTGGAGTGTCTTACTCACGCAAATTTGTGTTTCGAAATGACGAAGATGAAGCTTCCACCTGCTGATAAGAATATGGAAGCAAGGTGTTATCAGTACAATATTTCATATTTTATAGAAGTAGTCTTAGATAAGAACTTGACTAAAAAAGTTTTTTCATTATGACATAGAATTGAAACATTTAATAGCCACAGATGAGTAAATTAGCATAGTTTTGATGGCCTATTGCTGCTAAGAAGCTGATAAACAACAATACAGGACCATGGTGCAATTGACTTACCCCAAATTTTGCTTTGTAAAGGTTAGCAAATGAAAAATCGGTATTCTTGATGCATGCATAACTGAAGTCCACCTCTGACAGGTCCTGTAGAGCATACAAAAACTCATTTGTAGAGTGAAAATTGTAAACTACAAGAAACTAAAGAAAAGAATTAAACATTTGTTAAATACTTCATGTATGCCATACAAAGATAAGCTAACAGAGCGGTATAGATATCAGAGTAGCAACCTTTATAGACTAAACAGCTAGAATGATAAAGAAACAACAGTCAATAATGCCAGTAGAGAACAACAGAAGCAAGTCTGCCCAAGACCTTACAAGCTTAGATAGATCAAGGCCAGACAGATTTACGCCTCGGCATCTGACCCTCTGGGCCTGGATGCACTTGATCACATCCTTTCGTGTCAACTCCGCCTCCCAATTGTCCGCTTTTTTCCAACCCAACCTCTCATTTATGTAATCAGCTAGACCCTAAAAAACAATCATCAGCTTGTGACAACAGTTGAATCAGGGTTTTCACTTGTAAAAAAAAGACGCAAATCGAGCATTCCTACTTACAATCAACTGGTAGTACTCTGCCTCTCGCAGCAGTTGCTGGTACTCGAACTCAGATAGCATGGGGATGGCGCCGTCCCTGAGCCAGTTGAGGACATGCCTAAAATGCTTCCCGTCCCTATCCACAAACACCATCCCCTGCATACAAACCAAAGCATTCATCTGTCGAGGTCACAGCTGTAAGAAGCAGCGAGGAGAGAGCTCCACCAATGGACCTTACCGTGCCAGGGTGGTGCGGGAGCGTGTGCCGCCCGCTGAACATGGCAGAGAGCATGGAGTCGGGCTCCCGCTGCGTGAGCGTCTCGACGGTGGTCGCGTACTTCTTCCCCCCTGTGTCATCGCAATCACCACCGTCATATCATAGCAACAGATAAGCCTCTGATTCGCGCCCGAACGAGAAGGGGGGCGGCGGATTCGAAACGGAAGAAGGGACCGACCTACGTTGAGGAGGACCGGCGAGGAGGAAGAGGGCTCCGGCGACTGCATCGCCACGGCGGCTAGCCTTGCACGAGTCGCTGGTTTCGGCACCGGCGGCAAGGTTGGTGCAATTAGGCGAATTGCAGAGGTGGGCAACTGGGGATCTGGATTCTGGTGGGGGAGCCCGTCCGTTCCTTCGTCTACCTCCACCGGTCACCCGCTCCCCTTCGGCTGGGTTTTTTTTTTTTATTCCTCAGATCTAGGGGACAAGTTGTAGTATCTGAACGAACGCTCGAACACAATGCACACTACACACACCAACACACCCCTAGAGCGCACGCTAGAACTAGAACCTAAACCAACACACGTCTAACAGAGATTCACGAAGATTCCAGCTCCGCTAGCGACGGGCGCGTCGCCTCCCCTTGTGGTCCATAGACGCCTGAGGATACCTGCAAATATATTTTTGGGAATAAATCCCGGTGAGACACCCGAGTCCGATCCCAGGGATCGAACTCGGGCGGGGAGCGCTCCACCGGAGCAAGCTTCCACCGGGCTACGAGCCCGTTCTCCCCCTTCGGCTGGGTTTTGCTCTTCTTGTTTCTTTTTTTCTATTTCCCTTTTTCATGGGAATATAATATTTCTTCTTTTTTAACAAAAAGAAATATTTTTCTCGATTTCTTTAACCTTTTTAAAAAACCTTAGTACAATACGTAGATACACGCACATGCTCAAATCACTACACGTATGTACTCACACAATATTGAGGGTGGATCTCTAACAGTGATTTCGGTGTATATCGTACGACGGGTGTGTGATCTGTGATATGTGGATGTGCCTGTGCTAATCTAAGAACACTAAAATTTATACAGGTTCGGACCCTCCTTGAGGTAATAGCCCTACATCATATGCATTTTTCGCATTGAATATGATTTCTTCTTTGTGTTTTTGGCCCCCCTTCCCCGAGGCGGACTCCCTTCCCCTTTAGCCTAGGAGTAAATGAGTCTTACATGTGAGCCCATCAAATAGACCCATACCTAACTAGACGGTCAACATAGGCTATCATTACTGAGCACGCATGCGTTGTGCCTGCCCCAGAGCGCTGCGATGCTAGTAGCATCCTTCAACTGCTTCCCCGCTTATCAAGTCCGGGTTGCCCGGTCTGCCCTGTTCCATCGCTGGCTATCCACGCGTGCCTGCCACGCCCTCTATTCATCTGCGAGCCCATCCCGTAATAATTATTGTTAGGGGAAGGAACACAGAAGCTCTGTGACGGCCATGGTCGTCTCGGCCGAAGTGGTGCGCCTGGGGAAGGAAAACGGCGTGGGCATTGGTATTAAATGAGAGTTGTCCGGTTTAGACGAGTACATGACCCGCGAACAGTAGAGACATGTAGTGGTAATTACATCATAGGTCGAGGGTGTGGTCGCACAGTGCCGAGCGGTGGCACTGTGGACCCTGTTTAGAGAAAATAAATTAGTCCTGCAGAAATTGGTCATTGTTGGCCATCCTGGTAGGGGGACCCCATATTCTTTACAACAATACACAACAACTATTGAAGACTAGAGATGCACACATAGATACACGCATGCCTCAAACCACCACACACACGCACGCACACAACGCCTACTAAAGACTATAGATGCAGAGCTTGGAGATTCACGAAGTCACTACAGATACCACAGACGACTTGATGTCGATGGTTACATTATCTACTACTTAAAAAAAATCCACTTTAGTGAGACACATAAGAAGCAAATTCCATTAACCATCAAGTCATGGCTTGTTTCTCCACTTTATGTAACTTATATGGGCCGAACAAATCCCTTGATTTTTGCAACTATCAACAATTGTTGATGTAAAGAGTAAAGGGTCCCCTGTTAGGAGGGCTCACACCGGTAAATATCAGCTGATAGTTACTATTTTTAGTACTATGGCCCCCTGTGCGATCAGACAGGACTCGTGCGACCAGTTCACTAGCTGCAGATGGAAACCCCGTAGGGCAGATACTCACATAACCAGTCTAATCGTATTTAATGTCATCCACTCATATGTTTTCCTTCCCTAGACACTCTTTCAGCGGGTGAAGTCGTGGGCCGACACAGAGACGGTGTGACCCGTTCTATAGCATTTAATGCCACATAATGGTCTGGCAGGCGAGCGTGACAAGCGTGCAGCGAGCGTGATGACGTTTGGTGGATGGTGTAGCGAAAATGGCCTTATTAGGCTATGATTATGATTTTAGTGACTAATGACAATATAGATATTGAAATTAACATATTTGTCAAAAATATATGTTAGTAGTTCTCAAAGATACACTACAAGAAGAAGCCACCGAAGCCGGAAAAAAGTTTGAACTCAATTGGACAAGTCCCAAGAAAAATAACATCACCGGATGGTCCGGTGCTCAGGACTTTGTACACATAGGAGTATCCTCTCGGGTGTATTATACTCACCGGATGGTCCGGTGATGGTAAAACCGATGATGGGAGCAGAAACACACCAAAGTATTTAACAAAAGGGTTGATCTTCGAAGGAAACTGAAGTTAAGTACACTGGAGCATTTAACAGAAGCTGCGCAGATGAGGGAAGGAAAGATTTCAACATATCAAATGGTCTGGTGGTGAAGAAGCCAACACACCAGAGTGTTTTCCAGTAAGATGTCAAAGCAGATGAAGGTCAACACACCAGAAGGTCTGATGATCAAAAAGTTTACACACTGGACTAATTGCACAAAGAAGAAGTGACTCAGTTTGGCACAAGACAACACACCGGATAGTCCGATGATGAAGTGAAGGATACACCAGACAATCCAGTGCTCATAATGTATTTGAGTGGGGTTCCAACGGTTAGCAGCCAACGTATTTGGCACGATCTGCTTATATGTACACAATACACATGCTATATAAAGGGGAGGACCGGGCTTGTAAAAGTAGACACTATGGATAAGTTCATCCAACTTATAAGAAAATACACAAATATAGGGTTCTTTCCCAAGGGAGACCTGAACCTGAATAAATTCTAGTATTTTTGAGTTTCTTCGACAAACACACACCCACTAACAACCATTGGAAATGTTGATCACGCACTGAAATGCGTCGAAGCCAAAGCAAGCCACCTCGGCTCATTGGTAAGGCGAGAGCTTCAAGCCCGATTTCAGTGGCACCCCCCCCCCCCCCAAACAAGCACCACTCGATGAGGGGGGGAACTGCTGTAAGAAAGACCCACTCAGTGAATCGGTGGACCAGGAATATCAATGAACCCCATTCTTGCAATTGCTCAGGATACCCTCTTTCATCGTTCAACATACCCCGGATACATTGTTAGGGATTAACCGTCGAAAATAGTCATGTAACATCCTAAATTCTCAATAATTTTGAAATCAACAAATCATTTCAAGGAAATTAAATCCAAATAAAATTTCAAAATATTTTCCTCTCTCCTTTCTTTCTCTCTTTCCCTCTGACTTGCTAGTCATTGGCCCTATAACCAAGCCGTGACAATGCCACCACTCAACTCTACCACCTCCTAACTCTACCACCCACATAACTTATGCCACCCGCTGTTGGACCCCATTGCCAACTGTTGTAGCCCTCACTCGGCTATAAAAGGCCTTGCCACTCGCTCCTTTGCACCTCACCGCCGTTCGCTGAGACAAGCTCCCCCAACTCTCTCCCCTCTCCCTCCTTTTGTTTTCCCCTCCGATGGCAACCACCATCGGTCCATCACCAAATACCGCCGCTGGCCAATTAGACCTCGTGGTGAGCTTCACCCGGCCACCCTTCACTTTCCTTGCCCCTCTGCCTAACCCCTCCATCTCTCCCCTAAGCCACCATGGCCGCCGGCCTCTGCCTTCATCATCGGTCGTCGATGGTGCCTCACTAGCAAAGCCGAGCGCAAAGATCCCTCCCTTGCACCCCATGCTCACTCCCGACGCCCAAAAACCCTACTCAGACCGTCTCTTCGCGTTTTCCCCTGTTAGCCACCATTGCTTCCAATCCCGACAAGAGACTGATGAACAGTAAAAATTCTTTTTTCTAGATTTAATTTTAGAAGCAAATTTCTCCTTCGTTTCAGCTCCGATTTTGACAATTCTTTCGCCAATATTCATTTAAAGTCATGCCCTATCCCTTCTCATCAATTTCATGATTTTTGAAGTTTATTTATGTTGTTGTGTGTATTTATTTTATTTGTTGTGTGTCGCGCTTTAGAGACCAGGGCGTTCGAAGAGGAGGATCCGGGAGTGCAGGACTTCGAGCAGGACCCTCTTGAGGTCGTTAGTGGAGGCAAGTCTCAATTTGTTTTCTCTCATTGATCATATTGTACCTAATTTTTATCTTCACAACCGTAGCAACCGTTTTTCACCAAATAATTGCATAAAATATTATTTGTTGGTATAATTTAAATTGTTGATCTAGTTATGCCCTAATTATAGATTAACCAGCCTGATTGCTACCAACCTGAATATTACCTTGATAACCCTAGAATTACTGTCTCGGTAATATTAACTACGCTAAGACGAATCCCTTGTTACTAGTATGCTTAGGACCGTGTATTACTCTGTTATTTCATGCTTAATCATAATTAGTTTTGCGAAATGTGTCAAACTTGGTGCTCAGTGTTTTGTGGATTATTGGAATAGAAAGCTTCACCAAAGAGCTATTAACAAAAGAGAACCTGTTAGAGCTGTGGCAAATTAGGATTCTCGCTGCAAATACCTTGGGAGTCTAAGTGTTGTCTGTGTGACAGGCTTAGTATGGAGATATTTGCCTTGGTTCGATTAAGGACCGAGTTGATGTGACATCTTATATAGTCTTTACAGTATAACCACACGGCCATGTGTGTGGCAGGGCTTACTCTAAACCTCGCTAGCTAGTATGCTAGTCATTTGAATGTAGAATTGCAATGGGAGATCATGGACTAGGTGCAAGCAGACGCAGGCTTGTCGACCCGGTTGGAAACCTAGCTTGCGGAACAAACTAAAGATCACTAGAGCAATATGAAAACAATTAAGAGCTATATCAAGGTTTGCAATCCTAGGGTGATATACAACAATTTATATTCTAGGAAGATAAATTGCGTAAAGTAAATTACATAAAAGTAAATTGCTCAAAGGATGACACACGAAATTTATCCCATGGTATCGGTGATTTACCGATCACCCCTAATCCACGTTGAGGTGAGTTCAAGCTTCTAACCGCTTCTCTATCAAGTATCCAATTGTCACATGAGAAATGGCTCACACCGAGTAACTTGATCTTAAACCAGAATAGAAAAAGAACTACTCAATACCTCAATTCCACTAGAGTAGCACTTAACCTCTCCAGCAAGGCGTGCTCAAAGCTTCTCACAATCATCGTTGTGACTCCTTCACAATCTTCTTTGAAGGGCTCAACAGTGCAACAACCTCTAAGCCATCTAGGAGGTAGCAACCTCTAAGAGTAACAAGTCGATACCGCTTGCTTGAAAGATCACTAGTGCCCCAATGCTCAAACTCTTCAAAGTTATGCACTAGATGCTCTCACACTCTCAAAAATGCAACCACTAAGCCAAGAGAGGGAGATGAGGAAGGCAAGAGCTCCAATGAATTGTAGTGAAGTGCTAGAGAGCTTCCTTGAGCCAGTCAAGCTCTTATTTATAGCCCACACTTAATAATATGGCTGTTACTGTTGATTTAACACCTCTGCGCACTGGGCGGTCGGACCACCGCAAATACAACGGCTATAAAAGGTGTGATGATGATGATTTTGACACACTTCTGGGGGTCAGACTGTGACCCCTCACGGTCAGACCGCGAGCAGAGAACAAAGTGCCAAAACTTTATATTCCCAGGGCGGTCAGACCAGCCATGCCGACGATCAAACCGCCAGCCAGACCAAAGGGCCCGAACCCCTCTATTCATTTGGCAGTCAGACCAGCACTGAGTTCTACTAAGCATCAACCAAGTTTATACAGTGGTCAGATCGACATCTTTGGTGGTCAGACCGCCACAGCTAAGAAATATCCCAAAGACAGCCTTTCCTTGGTTTCTCTCAAACCCTTATAACTCATTCAAACATTTTAGTGCACAAAAGACATATTGCCATTAATTACTAAAACACGAATTAGGGGACTAGATGCTTCACTCTCTCTTTTTTTGGTAATTGATGACAATAACATCAAGAAGTGATGTAATTTAAGTTTTGTGCCCACTTTTAGCGATCAGCATAAAGAAGACTCGAATGTGAGTTTCTGTAGCACGAAATTCAAGGATATAAAATTAAATAGAGATAATTTATTATAAAAACTCATATCAAGGTAAGCTCCCCCTACACATGTGCCCATAAAATTTAGAGTAAAACAAACAGCACAAGTTAAAAATTTGAAAATAATTGACGAAGTTTACCTTGTATATATGGATCAGAGAAAAGAGATATGATCAATATAATCAATAAGATCACCAATGAACATTTTCCTCAAGACAACAATATAATCAATAAGATCACCAAAAAACATTTCCTTAAGACATCCAACAAAAATTAGAACATATAGGTAGAGATGAATATAGAGATAAGCAAATAAACATATTTTATCACATTACAATACTTAAAAAAACAAAGATGCAATGTCGTTCATTACAATGCTTAAAGAAATAAAGATGCAATGCAAGATAGTTGTCTTCTTCACTTCTTCTAACTTCTCCTCATTTGGCATCAAATACTAAAAGGTCTAGTTATCCCGAGGAGGAGGAGGAAGACGATGATAGATACTGTAGAAATGATTGGAGAATATAGTGAACTGATCATCAAGTCGCTGCTGTCTAAGAGAGAGGTTGTGAAACATTTCATTCAATTATTGGTTCTGAGTATTGAGAGTGGTAATGTCCTCTCGAGCCAGGGAGATGGATAGACGAGTAGATTGTAATTCTATCATCATAGGCTGATAGAAGTCCTGCTAAAAGCTAGCTTAGAAAGAGTTCAAACTTTACCAAAAATTCTGTTGGATGGATGACATGTAAGGATCAAATAAACCAGCTAGAGGTGCCCACTGAGGAGGAATGCTATCTTGAGGTTCCTCACTCCGACCTCCCTGAGCTGCAGGAATATCCTGACCTCCCTGACCTCTATTTAGAATGTGGGGATTCACTTTGAAAGGCATGTATCCCATATGTTTTATATCACAAGATGTTTGCCGAAAGTTTATCTTCATGAGAACAAAATACATTATAAATGGAGCAAAATAAACATTTGGAGTTATGCTCACTATGATATCATTAATAGCCTTCAGAATGTATTTGATCACATCAATTTTTTCTCATGTTTATGATATGATTAATGATATTCCAGTAATAATCCCGAATAGCATCACTGTTTTCACTTTTGAAAGCAAAAATGTCTCTTACAATCTTATTGATTGTAGCGGGCAGCACCATCAATCCAATCATTGTCCCAAGTGTGACTCTAGGAACAACTCTCTGTGGCTCATAGAAGACACTTCATATATTTTCAGCCAAACAATCTTCATTATTTACATCAATAGAGTCATAAACAAGATCATAAGGGGTTCTCACAACACTTGCAAAATCCCTAAATGAAGCTTCATATTTTTTGAATCTTGTCATCCACTCAATTTTCTGAGACTCATAACAAATCTCAACTGTTGCATAGAATTACCTGATGACAGTGGTATTCTAATTACATTTGAAACTCACTAACTCATAAAGACCTAGCTCTTGAAAGATATTAGCTAAACCATCCATGCTAGGCTGACTTTACACATAATCACAATCTATTCATTTTTGTTCAAAGATTTTCTTATTCAGAATATGACCATAGAAGACATCTTATTGCACCATGGTATAAAAATATGGTTGAGAAGCATCATTATGTAGAGCATATTGATAGGTGTTTATAGCTCTAGTATATTCAGTTGAAGTTCAAGATTTTATATACCTAACATAAGCTTGAAAATTAATTTCAAGATCCTCATCACTATCATCTTCCAAGCTATGATCAACATTACCGACAAAAGACGAGCTTTCCTCACCAATATCCTGAGATGGCATCCAATCGTAGTCCTGACGATCATCCTCTGAATATGAGTCCACCAATTTTTTCTTAGCCTTACCTCAACCGACCACAATCTTTGTCAACCTCTTCCTAAAGCCACTTCCACTTCCACTGATCATATAAGATGTCACACGGAATTAGATAAAAGAAAATAATTTATAGAAAATGAAACAACGAATAAATCAGCTTCTGTCGCTGCTGGCGGTCAGACCGGCATAGGCCGCGGTCTGATCGCGAGCACGTAGACAAATCCAATTTGATGGATTTCGAAGAAATTAGAAGTTCCAACCAATCAAACTTTGAGCATAGCCTAATTTAGACCATAGCAAACTATTATATTCAACTTTATCTTAAATCCATACCTCATAAGATGAATCCTCTCTTTCAAACCCTAAGCATAAAAAATAAACCTTAAAATTCACGGTAAAAGGAGAACGAATCAAGGAATACCGAGAAAACATGGTGGAGGAGTCCGCAGTTGGACCGGAGATGGTCACAGATCAACCAGGGATAAGGGATTTGGGCTCCCTTGAGTTTCCACCGGGGGCACGAGTTTGTAAGAGAGGAAAAGAAGAAGCGCTTGGTTGGGAGAGATGGGGAGTGAAGAAGAAAAGAAAGAAGATAGATGTGGACTTAACAGCCACTGGCGATCAGACGAGACTCAGGGCGGTCTGACTGTTGGAGTCCAGAGACTCAAAAAGTTTCTATATAGATCTAGTGGTGAGATCGAGACTTGGTGCGGTTAGACTGCGAGAGCACATAAGGGGAAAATAACTCTCTATATAGATATGGCGGTCAGATCAGGAGGGCTTTCAGTCGTACCGCTGGAACAAGATAGCTCCAGAAATTCTAGATTTAGATATGAGACAAGATATGATAACCATATGATCTTTAGAGGTATGAAATGTGATATGACCATATGCGACAGGACATAAACATAATCTTTAGATTTAGATATGAACATTTTAGGCAGCTATGATGTACTTGTAATATGACCACATTGTGCCCCTTTCTACATAGTTGGGTGTGGGAGCACCGTGCGAAAGCCCTACTCGGCCCCCTATACACCAGTGATGTCATTTGGGCGTCGTTCCTTACTTTGAGGTAGTGTTATGGTGTTTCCTAACACTTTGGGAGGTTCTTTGGGTAAAAACCAAAATTTGATTTTTCCGGATGGGTGATGACGACGTCTTTAGCGTCGTGTCCTCTTTGGAGGCGTCATCTGGGAGTTGTTCCTTCCCTGTGTTGGTTTGGGTGCGACAGTGGTTTGTTTTGAGGCGGCGTTGATCATCTCAGGTCTAGTTTTAACTAGGTAGATATTCAAGTATTGTGATACTCTAGGACTAGTTTAGCTAGGTAGTTTATCTGTTTTATAATTTTGTGTTTGGTTTCCCTAATAAGCGGAGCAATGTTAGCTCGTTAGGTTTTTCATCTTATAAATATAATTGGCCATCTCCTGCCGATTCGGTTTTGGAAAAAAGAGGTCAAGTTTTCTTCAGCCGAAGCATACCATGCTCCAGAGTTAGTGCTGGAATGAACAACTGCATTGCATATTTCGATCACCGGAGTAATCGTTCCGACATGGATCAAAGTCTGAATGGGGCTAGAAAGTAGAAATGCGCACGCTTGGTTTTCGTGAGTTCTCACCAAATGCATACAGTGAGAACAAAAAAGACATCTCGCAACAGGATGTACAGTTAAACTTGTCATCGTCCACAGTTTTTAGCATACTATGATTCAGGAAGTGATGTTTTCAGAGTCTTACAAGCTTATCTGAAATCGGGATGTCTCTCATGAAGCATAATTTTAATTCATTTTCTGAAGCTCAGCAGCCACCATCATCTCTTCTGCATCTCCTTGGAGTTGAGCCGGGCTAGCTCCCTCCACCAGGGTCGTTTTGGCTAACCCCTACTCCAGGTAACATCCTTAACTTCTTCCCTACTTCTTCCGATCCTGCGCAGTTTTTTTCCAAGTTGCAGTGATGAGTTACTGCTGATGACAAGCCTTTTTTTGTCTACCACGGGCCGCCTGTTCCCTTCCGTGTATGACTGGCTGGCCATTATTAGCTTCACAACAAGTCTTGGAGTGCTGCATTTTCCTCTTCGTATGAACATTTTCCCTTGTCAGTTGATGCATGCGCCTGACATTCACAGGAAAGATGTACCCAATGTCACCGACTCACCGTAGTCCAACGAACCCCATTGTGTTGGCAGCTTGATGCACTGCGATGGATGGACCCCTGTAACAGTGCTTACTTCTTTCAGTCCGGTGCCAGTCCCTTGCTGCTTTGCATGAGTGATTGCGCCGGGTGATAGCGTAATATGGAAAGGTACCAGAACGAGGCGTGTCCGTCACAGGCGCGACTTGCCTGCGCCCCGAATTGAAGCGTCTCGTGTCTCTGTTTGTACTCCTCGGTCTCGTGTTTGTAACGGAAACTGACCTGCTTTCTGTGAAATTCTTGCGCTCGAATTTCAGTTCGAAGACGATCGAGGAACTGTTCAGTTCACCACCGATAACAGCCACACCGACCAGGGGAGGAGATTGGATCGAGGCCAGGAACAGGAAGCAGCCAGATGTGCCGCGCGCGACCGGTCCCCATCACCCCCGCCAGCCGCTGGCAGCTCGTAAGCGCGCGGCCGGGCGCGGGGTGCAGTGCGGTGCCCTGGGCGATACGTCGTCGTGAGGCCGGCATGTGTGGAAGGCGGCAGCCCGGGCGCGCGCGGCCATACGCCCCCACTTTCCGCGTCATCAATGCGTGGGTCACACATATCGCGCCGCGCTGGCGCGCCCTTGCCCCTCCGTTCCCTCCGCCGTCGCACTCGCCACCCCGGCCCGCCCCCCGCCAGAGCTCACCTCTCTCCATCGCTCTCTCGCGCGCGCTGCTTAGCTTGCTGGCTAGTCGCTTGCGTGCGTTGTCGCGTATATATCAAAGCGCGTGTAAAGCTACCGTTGCAGTTGCAGCTGTGAGCACTGAGCACGTACGCACCTGTACGTGTGTATCTGTGGCGAGGTAGCTGATGGAGCGGCCGATGATGGACGTTGCGGGCGTCGGGGTGATCGGGCGGATCGGGCGGACCAAGTCCGACCAGCTGGCACCGTCGCAGTCGCTGAGCCGGACAGCGTCGCCGGAGACGGTGCTGAGCACGGGGGACGTCACGAGCCTGTCGCGCAAGTCCAGCTTCGGGAGGAAGCGCTCGGCGTCGGGCGGCGGCGGGAACAGCTACATCCGTAAGTCGCGGAGCGCGCAGCTGAAGCTGGACATGGAGGATCTCGTCAGCAGCAGCGCCGCGCTCAGCCGCGCCTCCAGCGCCAGCCTCGGCTTCTCCTTCACCTTCACCGGCTTCACCCCGCCGCCGCAGGGCATCTCCCCCGCCGACCCCCCGCCGTTCAGCGACGACGAGAACCGTACACACGATTTCATAGCCATCAACCCAAAGCTAACTCTAACGACGATTGCATGCTCTGACAATCTGAACTGCGTATGCATGCAGCGATGGACATCGAGGCTGGCACGCGGCGCAAGAAGCTGATGACAGAGCCGACCTTGCCGATATACCTCAAGGTAAAACACAACCAAACACCATGCATCTTGCAGCAAAAACTTTTCCATTTTACCTCAGCGGCGTGCATGCATGGCTGCGGTGGTGAGCGTACGTGCAGTTTGCGGAGGTGAAGTACAAGGTGGCGGTGAAGGGGTCGCCAAGGGAGATCCTGAGCGGGATATCCGGATCGGCGTCCCCCGGCGAGGTGCTGGCGCTGATGGGCCCGTCCGGCAGCGGCAAGACGACGCTGCTCAGCATCCTCGGCGGGAGGGCGGGCGGCGCCGGCGCCGTCGAGGGCAGCATCTCCTACAACGACGAGCCCTACAGCAAGTCCCTCAAACGCAGGTAACTAAGCTAGCTACCTTACCGTACGTGTGAAGGCATGCACCGCTGCCTTAATTACCCGACTGACTTGATTAGCTTCCTATTAAATAATTGATTGATTTCTGTGGGGGCAGAGCTATTCATTAGCTTGGCGCTTAATAAAATTGTGGCCTGTAGCTTTCGATAAGTTAAGTGGCTCGATCGATCGCTGATGAGGTGTTGCTTCTAGCGACAGGTGTAGTCCATGCACGAATGGCTGTGCCTGTCTAGCTGATAAAGGTCAGCTTAGCTAGCCTAGCTACCTAGCCATGGCTCACGGTTATCCTGCCAATTGGTTTACTATTCATAGCTCCTTTCGCCCTAGGTTGGTAAAAATAATTAGAAGCTACTGATTATTTTAGAAACTTCAGTACAACTCATATACATATACATATTTACACACTCACATAATATCTGCTGCAAAAGAGATACAAAACTTAAAAGATTAACAAAATTACTATAGATATCTCGATGTTGATATGTACATCGTCTATCGGAAAAAAAAAATCTAACTTAGTGAAATATAAAATAAGTAAATCTGATATTTAATTTCTAATAGGTCAAAAATACAACCATCTTCCCTAACCATCCGGATAAATGCTTAGGTCTCCCACCGTGGATCTTACTTAACTGCAAATTTTTGCTATGAGTTTTTTTAGGAGACTTTCGCTATGAATAAACTATGGTTGGCTTGACAATTTCCCTCGTCACTTTCGGCCTCCTCGCCAGCAGATGGCCTGGCCCAGAACTGGGTCTCGGGCCGAGCCGCGTGTGAATTTTGGCAGCCCAAACCTTACACGGCGACCCCTCCCCGGCTCCCCTCGTCTCGTCCCGAAACGCCGGCGGCTTTCCCCGAATGAATTCTCCGGAGCATGGTGCGGGCGTCCGGCGACTCCCCCATGTTGCGGTGCTCCCTCGTGTCCCCCTCATGCCACAACCCGCGCTATTGGTCTCACGTTTCGGGTGCGCGGCTCGCCTGTCGCCATTACCATCCCTCATCCCTGTCATGGACCTTTCAGAAGACTGCTGGTTCGTGGTCATGGATGGCTTCAGCGGTGCTCCACTAATCCGATGAGTAAGAACAACTAACTGATCTCCCTGCTGCATGACGTATTATGCCAACCCCGCGGGCCTGTAGCATGTTCGACAAATTTCCCGAGCCAATTGTGGTTACAGTTACCCACGCATTTTTCGCGTTTCATGATCTGGGGAATAAGGACGTGCCCTTCAACACACACTCTCTGTGCCTGAGAGACTGAGACCTCGCGCACCATTCATGTGAATGATGATGCTCCTCATGCTTGTCATTGTCACCACGACTGCCTCCACACCCTCTTCTGCTTCTGCCCTGTCGTTAGATTTTCACAGTAGGCCGTTTTTACAGTATACGACAGGGTTAAAGTGTTAGATTGTGACATGAATTTTTTGGTCTTTAATGCTATGTAGAAGTTTTCTATTTGAGGCCCTTCAGAAATGAATCTGGAAGTTCGCTACTGTACATGGACAATTTCTCTTTCCTAGTATTGTTACATCTTTTGGCTTCAAGGCTGTATTGTGCAATAGCCATCGCCAACAGTGGTAATCCAGTGTAGTTACTGTTGCTTCATAGTTACAAGTTATATTGGATTCAAACTTGGCTGCAGGATAGGATTTGTGACTCAAGACGATGTTCTCTTTACTCATCTTACTGTGAAGGAGACATTGACTTACGCAGCACTACTTCGTCTCCCAAGAACAATGACAAGGCAACAAAAGGAAGAACGGGCAATGGACATTATATATGAGCTTGGCCTTGAAAGGTAGACCACGTGTTCTTACATTTCTTGCATTGTTGCATGTCAGCTATTCTTACAAGGTAGCTTAATCGTGTGTGTTCGAAGGTGCCAGGACACAATGATTGGAGGATCTTTTGTACGCGGGGTTTCAGGGGGTGAAAGGAAAAGAGTTTGCATCGGAAATGAGATTTTAATCAATCCATCTTTACTGTTTCTTGATGAGCCGACATCTGGGTTGGATTCAACTACAGCTTTAAGGATAGTTCAACTTCTACATGACATAGCTGAGGTGATGTGGAAGTAACTTCTAACGGCACATAGCTGGCTATCAGTTCAGTTCCTCTTTAATTTCGTTGATTTCTGCAGGATGGGAAGACGATAATCACCACAATTCACCAACCATCTAGCAGGCTGTTTCATAAGTTTGACAAGGTTATCCTCCTGGGTAAAGGAAGTTTGCTCTACTTTGGGAAGGCATCTGAAGCCATGCCCTACTTCCAGTCCATTGGGTGCACCCCACTTATTGTGATGAACCCAGCAGAGTTTCTACTGGATCTCGCCAACGGCAACACTAATGATGTTTCAGTCCCTTCTGAGTTAGATGACAAGGTGCATATGGAAAATCAGAAATTGGAGAATAATAATTCCAAGAATGACCACAAGCCATCAGCACAAGATGTTCATGAGGTGAAGCATGAAAGAAATGTGCTGATGTTACTTTTATAATAGTTGGTTTTGAATTGTATTGAATAATTTGTATGTGATGTTATGCAGTATTTGGTAGATGCCTATGAGACTCGAGTGGCATATAAGGAGAAGAAGAAGCTTCTAGCACCGCTTCCGATCAGCGATGATATGAAGGCAACTATAACATCAGCGAAACGAGAGTGGGGCACAAGCTGGTGGCAGCAATATTCCATCCTCTTCTGTAGAGGGATCAAGGAAAGACGGCATGATTATTTGAGCTGGATGAGAATCACGCAGGTCATAGCTACATCGATTATCTTAGGTTTACTGTGGTGGCACTCTGATCCCAGCACACTAAAAGGCCTAGAAGATCAGGTATACACACAACTAGCTATTTGGTTCATGTAATTAAGCTCAGCATAAGACAATGCCATTTTGTGTATGCAGGCTGGCTTACTGTTTTTTATTGCTGTGTTCTGGGGTTTCTTTCCTGTGTTTACTGCTATATTCACGTTCCCTCAAGAGAGGGCAATGTTGAACAAGGAGCGGGCAGTTGACATGTACAAGCTCAGTGCATACTTCTTGGCCAGAACGACAAGTGACCTACCACTTGACCTTTTCCTCCCTGTCATATTTATGGTGATTGTCTACTTCATGGCAGGCCTCAAAGCAACTGCCACACATTTCTTTCTTAGCATGTTGACTGTCTTTCTCAGCATAATTGCGGCTCAGGTACGAAATTTGGAGCAAGTCTCGTTGTGCAATACTATTGCCATCTCTTAATTTTTATCCTTTCTAAAATCTAAAAGGAGATACCTGGATATGTGACGAGATGATTGCATCTTTAAATTTCTAAAATATTTTTTTGCTGGTTAACTAGGTACAGTGTGACTTGGTTTTGAATGAAGAACACATGATGAACCTCAAATTTGTGCCAAACAGATAGTCAATAATGTTAGACTAGGTATTTGATTTTACAAATCAGATTTTGAAAAACCATAATATAAATCATTTGCGATCCTTAGTAGGGTTGGAAGGGAGAAGAGATCAGTGAAAGACGGAAACTGAACGCGAGGAATCTTGAAACTAGGTCAAGATGATGTTCTCTAATCATAACCCGTAGCCCATAATACTTGTTGCTTAATGTTAGAACACACTGCAAAAAGATATTAACAGTGATTCTTCTTGTAACTAGTAGAGTTTCAACAAAAAAGTGATGTGCAGGGACTAGGATTGGCGATTGGAGCTACCCTGTTGGATATCAAGAAGGCAACAACTCTAGCTTCAGTTATAGTTATGACGTTCATGCTGGCAGGAGGGTTCTTTGTAAAGGTGAGTGCAAGCATTCTGCTCTCTTACTACTCAGTAGTTACAACCTGATGCAGCCCTGAAGTAGTTACTGCACAAATATATAGGAAATGTAGTCTTGTAAAGACAGACATGTGGCCTTGGATCACTGACTAACTCTGTCATTTGCATTGTCCTCATTCCACTATGATGATCTGCAGAGGGTTCCACCGTTCATATTCTGGCTCCGCTACCTGTCCTTCAACTACCACACGTACAAGCTCCTGCTGAAGGTGCAGTATGATCCTGTGCCGGACATCCTGACCACCACTACACGTCTGGACAACGGCGCCACCGAAGTCACGGCCCTCGTCGCGATGATAATCGGGTACCGGTTGCTGGCGTATCTGTCCCTGAGAAGGGTGAAGACCTCAAGCAGCTAGTGATCGCGCCATTGAGTGCACTAACTGGAGCCTGGAGGCTGCAAGTGTAGCACTCGCTGTTTGGGTGTAGGGAAGCTTGTATTATATTGCACCGCGAAAAGATGGAATGCTTTTACTTTTCTGTCTTTTTCAACTAAGTTCAGAGTGGCCCGAAGGCCAAATATGAACACTGAGCAAGAATTTATAGCAAGCGTTAGAAACAAGTTGTGTTACAATTTTAAAGTGCTTGGCAAATCAATAGACTGATGTTTAGATTGCTGGCATAATCCTAGTATAGGATAGGGACCTGATGTTTGGCAGTTGAGAGTGAAGGCCCTGAATCATCGTTTCGTTTGATTTGTCTACATCACCAACACGGCAATGCTGATTTCTGTTCTGCATTTTTTTTGAACCAAATTTGTGGACTCTACTGACTACTGATCTTTACGAATTGATAGATTTTTGTTTACTATTATTCTGCTTGGGGGTGGGGGGGGGGATGCCTGAAATTTCAAATCTAGACAAGAACCGGCGATGTTAACTTGATGTTTGCGGCTCTAACAGGCCTGTAATTGGTCTGTTTACAAAGAACATATAATGTCCCCAACAGATACTGGTATAACGGAACCATGGAAGTATAAACACGAACAATAGAAACTACGCATAAATACAACATAATAATTTGCCACTGTTGCTCAGTGTTCCTTACATTGTCAATATCTTACAGAAGTCCGGGTCTCCCCTCATTGTCGCTCAGTGTTCCATATATTGACATGGTGGTGGGGTAATCTTTGTCTTTTCACCTGCAGGAAATGAGGCCATACAGAAATCAATATTCCTGTGCAACTCAATTCTCACATCATACTATACACGTATCTATGATATCTGCTGAATTATGCTGCCATCAGGCCATCAACCACCACTTGTGCCGTGAGCCTATTACTCAAATGGAATCCGATGTTGCGTACACGCGTTAATCAAGTAGAAGCTATAAGACGAGGCTTCAAATTGTATTATTTTAATACAATCTTTTTTCCCATTTCTCTATCAAGGAGAAAGCTTGCACTGTCGTGTATCACACCTAATTCAGTCCATGGTTCACTAAAGCATTCAAGTAAGAAACTCACCGTAAGCTCCACGAATCTCAACTTCCCGCCATTCTTGAACAAGCGCACAGCAACAGCACATCAAATGTGAAAGGAAGTCGTCCAAGCAACCTCCCTGCCAGAAGCGCAAGAGAAACAGAACTGTAGTTCAGCTCCCAATTATGGTGTATGCATGAAAAATGAGCATTTCTACTGTAGGGAGAAAGACGAAATCAGCTGGTAACATATATGAAAAGGCCAGGAAGATATGTACCGCAATGTTCAGCTTTTGACGAAGCTTTCTCCTTACACAGCAAGTATAACAGCAGCAGGACAATATTAGGGAGTATGCCATAATATCATTGCACGCTTCTTCCGAAGCTGACAACAACACAGAAATACAGTGTAAAGCAGGCTTTTGCCCTACAGAATCAATTAAGCTCACGAAAGGTGTGACAGCGTTCTATTTGAATGTATTGATGATTGTAAGATCTTTGCTGATGCCCAAAGGTTAGCTGATAAAAATGCGGCGCATCCTTGGAAGTTGCTAGTCATGTGCACATTTAGCTGTGATGTAGTAAAGCAAGAAGAGACAAATGATGCATGGTTGATAATAAGGAACTACTACAGAAGAAAAACTCAGCATGGTCCAAATATTCTTACACATTGGTCTGTTCTTGGCGACTGAAGCAATCCTCGAAAATGTTCCACAGGGGAAAAACAAGGTCTTCAGACCTATGTTATAATAAAAAGCAAAAACGGGAAACAGTTTATGTAAGAAACATTTTCATCAGGATTTAGCAAGCACAAACTGAGTAGTTCTAGAACAGATAAGAAGAAAGAAGCATGTAAAATACTACAGGGAAATCATTAAACCAAACAGTGCAAATAAAGCACAAAAATAAAAAAATTATGTTGTACAAAGGTAAGGTAAATAGACCTACATAAAGCTGGCTCTGAACAGCAACCAAGTAAATCTGCATGCCACTCATCCATTTGTGACACTCTGCTTGAGACAAGATTGTGGCCATATGAAACTGGTGAAGAACATCTGCATAGGATATACATTGTACACCATCAGAACTACCAAAGGTATTATAGTATTATTAGTATGTACTCCATTTTGTGGAAGATAACCAAATTCCCTTTCAACTCCAAAAAACAACACTTCGACAGGAGTTCGGTTATCTTTTGGATCACACAATTTAGTTTACCAGAATTACATCTCTAAAACAAGGAAGGCAATGGTCAATGGCATCTGTACACAATTCTTGTCTTACTCACACCCCCACCCACACTCTAAAAAATAAGTAAATTTCAGGTTAATCTTAGCCCAAGGAAAAAAATGGTTTGCTAAAACTTCTATGTCAACCTCACATCATAAGAAACAATCACCAGAATAATATAGATAAATTTACTAACCGTGGTGCGCTGCAGGCATCTTTTTGCTTCTTAGGACAGTCATCATCATACGACTTTGTCCTATCTTCATTGAATTCTGTGTAATTTGAATCACTTTTTTCAGAAACCTTAGCATTAGTACCTTTCTCTGGAATGGAACTTGCCACAGTGTTAGTTACTCCAAGCAGGTGTTGAATAACCTCACATGAGCCCATATCCATGTTGCTTTGTGATCTTTGAAGCTCCACCTGGAGCTTCTCACTTTCCTTTCGAAGGGCTTCATTGAAAGGCAAATTTGGATAAGAACATGACAGCGTCTTCTTCAGCACTATCGTAGAATTCGTACAAGGCTCAGGATTTAACAGAGCATCCTGCACCTTCTTGTCTTCCTCGTCAAAAGAATACTCACATTGGTCCCTTTCAATGTATTCAAGCCGATCCTGGAACAGAAAAAAAAAAAAAAGAGTTCGAAGAATAAGCCAAAGAGGATATGGAGAGGAACAACAAAAGATGATATTTGATTGGAGCTAAAACAACTGGCTCTGCTATATAGAATTCAGCTTAATTTTCTACTAGCTATCTACAAGTCCAAGGGTGTGTAGAAACAATGAAAACGATGGCGCGTTAAAAAGTAGGAATGTAACTATCCAAAGAACATTAGAATCCTTGGTCACACCAACTTCCTGAGCAACAAACAGAAAACAAGAAACAAATCAGACCATGCAAGAAAAACACCCGAGTCAATCAAAGAATAGTACATTAGAGCATCAAAAGTAGAGATTCCATGCACCATACTTTACAACCAAAGAATGATACACATCACCTTTCCTCTAGAGTCTAAACCAGAATATCCCAGTAAGATGGAATGAATATAACAAATCAACATTTCTGAAAAGCCTACATGGCCACATCCATTCTAGGTGCCTAACAGTCTGCTGCAAAATTAAACAAATCAATATCGAGAGATGTTGATTGCAGAGTAACAATGAAATGGAGCTGATTACCGACCCGAATGCGAGCATTGTCGACGAGCGTGATGAGCGGGACGAGGCGGAGGTAGTTGTCGATCTCGTTCTGCGCCTTGCGGAACTGGTAGACGATGTTCCACCCCATGGCGAGGAGGTAGAGGTAGGAGCGATCCTGGCACGAGTTGACGAGCAGGTAGGCCCGTCGGAGCGCGTCCTCGAGCTGCTCCAGCGGCTCGCGCGTCTCCGGGTACTTCCTGAGCTCCGAAACCCGGAGCGTCTCCAGCAGGCCGCCGATGAGCTTGAGGTGCTGCGCAAACCGGCGGCAGTTGTGCTTGTGCATCCGCGCCGTGGACGCCGCCTTGACGATCAGGGAGATGAGCTTCGCGGCGTCCAGCCCTGTCAGCTGCACGACGTTGGCTACATCCCCCACGGTGTTCCACGACGCCATCGCGATCTTGATTTCTTCTCACGAATCACTCGGTTCCTTGGCTAGCCGGTGGAACGAACGGAATGCGCCTGGATTAATTCGCTTGCAAAGCGAAGATCAGAGACACCCAGCCAATTTTACCCATCACGATCTTTCTCCCCCTCGGCCATGGGTCCAAAGCCTTTGCAAGAACCTCGCTTTCGACTCTGGATTCCAGCGAAACAGAGCGCAGCGGGGAAGATCTGCGAGATTACAGCAGCAGAACTCCCTGTTACTCCTGACCGCCTTCCTCACCTTACTATTGCCAATTTGCCGTACCCTTTTCTCCCCTCTTCTTGCCTGCGAGGAAGACAGCGAGATGAGATTTTTCTTGCAGGCGAGGAAGAAATTAAGCAAGATGCAATCTTTTAGCTTGCGCCAACCAATCTCCACCGGAAACGGCGAAATGCTGCTAAAAATCACGTTACCTGTCGTGGGCTCCTCCTCCCCCGCCACTGCAACGGAGTGGCAGAATCGGAGATGGAATTGGGGAGCGAGCGCCTCTGCGCCTGAGCCTCCCCCTACCGAGGACTGGAGTGGAGAGCAGGCAATGCCTGCACGTGGAAGGGAGAGGCGTGGAGCGGATGAGGCGAGGAGGTGCTGCGCGGTTCAGTCCTCCCCTCCTCTCGGGTGCTTCGGTTACTGCTAGAACTCGTCTTGGACTGGCTCACTCACCGGCTCACTCCACTGACCAACACAGCTAGCTCACCGCTCACCATCATCCCCATGCCTCGGAGTCCGCGCTACTCGTGCAGCTTTGGGTCCTTGTGTAGGACTACGAGTACTCTCTACTCCAGCCTCGGTACGACAAAGCAATTGTTAATTTCTGGGAGCTTGTGTAGTTTAGCTGGAGGGGCAAATGCTTATTCTGAACGTCTCCTTACGGTGTCACTGACAAATGGGCTACAGGATCAGGACCTCAGGTTTCAGAGGTCGTTCGGTTCAGGAGTGCTATACTCCTAGTGCTCTGCTCGTGTACTGCAGTTGGGTTCAGCGCTGGAATTAAACAAGACCTAGGTTAAGTTAAGGCTGCGAGCAAGCGCCCGTGATCTGGTAGTTGGAATACTTGTTTTTTAAGGGAAAGTTGGAATAATTGTTTGGTTGTAGTAGTGGGAGGTTACTAGGATCGCTTTTGTTTTGTTTAATGTAATTACGAAAAAAACCCTGCCGTTGCACTGGCAAGTTTGTCCCTATCCGACAGGCAAGTTTGTCTCTGTCCCGGAACGAAAGAATTATTTAACTATTTATTATTTTTATTATATGTTAATTTAATCTCTCACTGTATATTAGAGTACCTAACTCACTGAATATAAATCAGTGACAAATTTGTTGTCACTTAACCTATAAAAATAGTAAAAAGTTACATGGCCCAGAACGAAATCCCATAACGAAATGGACGTGTACGTGCGCCACCGCCACCACTACCACAGGCACCAGCTCGGGTGCGCATTTGCATTGCATGCGCCCCGCTTTCCAGCTCCGGTGGTGCCAATTGGCCATCACCCATCGCAGCCCACTTCTCCACTTCTGTGCCGTGCACCCAGGGCCGCGGGCCCTAAGGCTCCCCCCTAGGCTCCCCCCTGGACTAGAGAGTTTTTTTTTATATATATTTTTATTAAAAATTTAAATAAATAGATTCCTAGTGAAAAAATTATAAAATTAGACGCCTACCGTCCTCGGAGGAGCCGGAAGATACAGTAAATGAACAGTAAACCTCAATGAACAGTACTTTGAAGTTTAATTTTGTTACTATCTTCTCTATTCAAAATAGTGATGTTCTGTTACTCCAAAAATCCTAAAATTTTTTGTACGTGTTACATAATACATGTGCAACTCATTTTAATTGAATTCACCCAAAAATCCTATATAAAATTTAACTAAAATTCTTCAAAAAAGACTACTTTTATAACCTCTAGCAATTGTTAGCGCCTTAAATAAATTTCTAAAAATCTGTTAAAATTCACTAATATTCTTCTTATGTGATGTGATAATTTCTAAAATTATTTTTATCTCTAGGTTTATATATGTTTGAATTCAAATTAAGTTAAAAGAAGAATATCACATGAAATTATAAAAATACATATAAATGGTGCATCACAAAGGAATCCACTTTTTTACCATATAATCAGGCTAAAAATAATTTTAGAAATTATCACATCACATAAGAAGAATATTAGTGAATTTTAGCAGGTTTTTAGAATTTTACCACTGTTCATTGAGGTTTACTGTTCATGTACTGTAGCTGCCCTCCCTGTTAGAGGGCTGTAAGGCTACCCGCCCTCTCAGGGGCCGGTAAGGCCCTTACCGCCCCTTCAGAGGGCGGTAGACGTCTAGCTTTGCAATTTTTTCACGAGGAATCTATTTATTTAAATTTTTAATCGAAAAAATATAAAAATAAAAAAAGCTCTGGACTAGACTGCCCCACGCATCGGCGCGATCCGTAGGCCGAAGCACCCGCCTAGCAATCGTGCGGTTTGGCAAAGAGCTTTTCTTTATTTCTATTTTTCAAAAATTAAAAATTGTAAAATTAAATGTCTGTTTGAAAATATTATAATTTTTTAACTCAAATAATTACTTTTATAATAAAAAAGACAAACTTTATTGTACATAGTCTCACTAACTGCGTATAATAAAATTTATCTTTTTATTTTTCTTTGTACAAATCATATTTTATCTGAACTTTTTTACATATATCATAGTATCCTCTATAGAATATATTTTTTTAAATTTTTCATGACTATTTTAATAGTGTTTTAAATTTTAAGAGCTATAGAGCACAATATTTTTTTATTTTTTAGCTTGTCACGGGTTGAAAGGACGACATTTTTTTAAGATGTCGCCCTTCGTCCATTGAAAGTATGACAAATTGCTATAGTCCTCCCAACAGGCAACAATATTATATTTTTGTAAAATTTTTAAACAGATGACTAAGTTTACAATATTTTGATTTTTGAAATACAAAAATAAAAACATTCGTTTGGGAATGCAGCGGCGCGGCGTCAGCCGCAGCCCGTGCATGAGATGGTGGCCCAAGGCGGCCTACTTGCTTGCCGCTTCGCATAGTTCATTGCCCGCTGGGCTTGGGGAGGCGGATCCGGTCGATTTGTGATTTGTTGGCCTGGACTGAAAGATAGCTACCATCGGTAGATTCTAGCATGGTTTTACCCTATTAATAATATTATTTTTGTTATCCGTTGAGTAGGATATTGTCTTAGTCAAACCTCTTGACTTCACATGTCACCCAAAAAAAGTATAAGATTATTGTTTTACCATTTATTCATGACGTATCCGCTGAGTAGAACATTATCTTAGTCAAACCTCTTGTCTTCACATGTCACCCACCAAAAAATATAAGATTATTGTTTTATCATTTATTCATGACGTACGCCACGCCACTTTTATAAAAACTAGTTGAATGTCAATAATTTGCTAGGGTAAAAAACTAAGTTGAACCATGGTCCCTAGATTTGGTCTATGCGGCCGACTTGACTTCACCGTTGTACGTAACTAAGCTCCACCATTTACCAAGTATCACGTCTCTATCATTGAATTTACCCTAAATAAGATATCACGCTCAACTCTATTGATAGCATGTATGAGCTTCTCCTACACAAAATCACGAGGCTTTTTCGAGCTTTTGTGCCCCACCACAACTAAAAGTGTGAAAGAAATGAGGTTTATTGAATACAACTAAACTTTCAAACAATAATAGATAGTTTAATAGTGATCGGTCCAGGGTTTACAAAATCGTTTGACACCGAAAATTGGGACCCAATGATTTTACAAAATTCGTGAAAGCCGGAAAATTTGATCGATTTGGCGATAATTCGAATAAATTCACTCGGTTAAATTTGTAAATCGAAGATAAAAATTGATCGAATCGAGTCAGCGAAAACCAGTCAAATTCAACAAAAAATCGAGCGAACTCTCTGATTTACCAAGCGAATTTTCTGCATTTTGAACAAATTCGTCGAAAACCATTCGAATTTCCCGATTTACCGAGCGCATTTCTCGAATTTCAGTGAAATTCGACAAAAAACCAAAAAATAGCTTAACCTTGTAAAATCAATAACTAATTTATCTAAGCTTTAAAACAGGTTACACAAATTTTGTTGGTTTCCTTGTAACATTATCTACATGATAAAATTATTTATACTCATAAAAAATTGAATATTTTATGTGAGAAAATGTATTTGCTAAACCTAGTTAAATGCATAGTTATTTCTTCGTTAATCAAAAAATCATGAAACCAATGTTGTTAGTGTTCTTACATGATCCTATGTCTTTTAAGAATACATGAACTCATGAAATAGTTATTTTAATATGCAAAATTAGTGAAAATGTGTTGTAACTAAATTAATTCATAACTAACCCATCACACCTTCAAAATTAATGAAACCACTTTTATTAGTTTACTTATACTATGTTTTATGTAGAAAAAATAATGGTAGACATGAAAAAATTAATTACAATGTTATTTCTTAACATGTTCACTTTATACCCGTGGACTTTGTAAAAATCATGGAGAAATTAATAAAACTCTAAATAAAGTGAAAGAGTTTTAAAGATCCTCTTAAAATACACCTTACATAAATAAATAAATATATGTTTATATGTTAAGCTTTTTCTTAATGTGATGGCCAAATTATCATGTTCATACGTCCAATTTTAATATTTTTCTTCTTTTTTTTAAACTTTCTCTCTATAAAATATAATGTAAACGATATTATTTTTGAATTTTTTCAAAGAAGGTCTTAGAATTGTCTCTAGATTTTTTTAAAAAATATTAAATTTAAATTCGAAAATTGGTCAATTTCTAAATACGGTAGAACCGGATTGACCGACGAGCGGTTTTCAACATTTTTCAAACCCTGGATGGTCTTCGGTTGCAGTTCCATGTCTTTCTAAGTGGTTTTCTTCATCTGCATCTGCAACTTTGGTTGTTGAGTTGTTTACACATAATGACAACAAGAAACCTAAATTCGTGCATAAGAAAAAAAAAAGAATTTCATGCGAACTTTGAACATGAATATTGAACAACTGAGACCGTAGTTAGTATGAAATTAGTGCCATACAGTGACGGACCTAGAATAGTATATAGGGATAACTTATATTTTTCTTAAAATCTTCTGACATCTTACAGTATTAATAGTTACTTCCATATTTACTTAGTATGTTCTCGTGGACAGTACTATATGAACAGTACCCCACGGCTAATAGCAGCAACGTGCGCGCTGCACCGCCACCATCCTCCTCCTCCCTCTGACTGACTCCACGCGAGTCAGCAGCTCCACACTCGAAGCGCAGCAGCCGCCGTGCCGCGCTGTGCCTTGTCGTGCCGCGCTGTGCTGCGTGAAACCGTCAACCCATCCAGGATCCAGCCAACCAAACCAAGAAACCAATCCCTTCTCCCGAGTTCCGGAGCCGCCGCCCTCATCCTCGCCGAGTCCAACTCCCCCGTTCCAAAAGAGGAAGCTATCGCAATCCATCCTGCTCTCCCGGACTCTCCTAGTCCTCCCTTCCCACGCACATGGAGCGGCTCATCTCCACGCCCGCCACCTCCCCCTCCGCTTCCCCCCATCCTCGGATCCGCCTGCCTGGCGGATCCCCTTTCCTGCCCTCCCGGCGCCTCCCCGCCGCGGGTGGTAGCGTCGCGCCATGGCTACGGCTGCGCTGGCGGTCGCCGCGTCCCGGTGCGATCGCCGTTGCTTCGTCGCTGCGCCATGAGGTTCTTTCGGCCGCGCCAGATGAGGCGGCGGCGGCGGCGGCGGCCGTTTGCCCCCCGTGGAAGCTCCTCGGTGGTTTGGTCCCAAAGGTGATACACTTTTTTTTCTTGTTTTCCCACCTAAAATTGCAATGTTTGGTTCCAAAAGTGTAAAATTGCTAAGATAGATTCGTGTTGGTGATTGGCGTGTTAATTGTGCCGCGTACGTAATTCATGGTTGGCGCTTCTGTTTTAGATCAGAGAGCATGCCATGCCTGGCCTGGTTTCAGCATAATCTTATTTTTATCTGAATATGAATAAGGAAATTATGAAAGATACTCTAGGACGACGAGTGAAAATAGTGTGCTTTGTACGAAATGAACTTGTTATGGCATTTGGCTGCTGTAATTGCTAATGCACGGAAATAACTTAATTTTAGTATATAAGAGGGAATAACACACGAGTCTTGTTCTTGAATCACACGCCTTGTGCTCCGAACTGTAAAAATCTGAATTATTTTGAAGTCACATGCTAGAGACAAAGGAAAGAATAACTGAAATGATCTTTATGAAATATTCCCATGGCAAGGCACAAAAGGATATTTTGTTTCAGAATGACATCTGAAGGGCAATATTTCAATGGTTTGGACATCTGATTGGCTTATAGCGAATTGCAGATAATTGCAGTACTTAATCCAACCTAGTTCTAGGACCAAGCTTTGATTCTACACATCAGTTTATTAGAACTAGGCCTACTGAAGCTTCTGGAACTCTTAAAATAATGAAGAATTGAGATACGATTAATGGAAGCGTCTGAAAATGATTCAGAATTTGTGGTGTTTGCAAAGAACTCATATATCACTATTTCATCCAGAAACTAAGAGATCACATGATAACTTGCAACACCGAGTTAGCTTTTGATATAAGATTTGAGAAGTTTTGAAAGATATTTTTTGTGTGGCTTTCCTTACAAAATCAAGCCCAGATGTGTTGCATGCACTCTAGATGCTCATGGTATTAGGTAGGTCGGGTGTTAGCCATTTTGCAATTTACTGCAGTGAGTTTGAGGATAGACCTAAATTCTCATAGTAGGTGGTAAATTTCGGTGTAGAGTATTGATTTCAATGCAGCCTGATTATCCACTCACCTTGCTTTCAATAATTTATTTTTGAATTGCTGCCTTTTGTTTGTAATACCTAACTGAGGTGTTGCAACGGTTCTTTCTCATAAAAATGTAGGGGTCACTACAAGCCCCATAGTGATTCATCTTCTAAATATAAAGTGCATGTGGTGGATAGTGTCACAGTTGAGGGCCTTAACTGTTGCATTGGTTTATCACACAATTTTCTCTTGCGAACAACATGATTCTCATTTTACCAGGGTGGTTTAAAGCCTCAGGTGGGTCAGGAATATTCAGGTGTGCCAGGAGTCGTTGACAACTGATAATCATGTTAGCTTTAATTATTCACACTTTCACAGTTGGCATTCTTACTTTTAATGTTCTCTTGGTGATTATTGGTATAGTACAACAAACATTTGGATGGGTTATTTTTAACTGCCAGTAACTCTAGCACTGACATTTTTTTTTCCACTTTTGGTAGTTGGGACCTTTTGTTAGGCACATAAAAAATGTAGCAGCTGATTTTGCCCTAAAAGTGTAAGGTACAGAACCACACAACTTCTTAATTATTTAGTTTGGAAAATGGAGATTAATTTTAGAATGTAAGTACGAAACATGCATTTGTGAAGAGGGCCAGGGCTAGTAACAATTCTGGACTCTGACGCTAAATGGGATTATGTTTACAGGTGCAAAAACTTTGAGATCTTACAGAAGTTATGCTTAGTATTATCAAGCTGGAGGATGTTGTCAACTTTGACCAAATGATTGTCCATCACATGTCTGTACATCTTGCTTGATTCTGTTTTACTTTGCTTGCTTGTGGGTTCCTAACATCTACCAGTCTGTGTCATTGTTCATTAAAATTTGGATTTCTGGCTGAGTTTTATGTCAATTCTGTTCTGATGTGGTAAACATTTTCTGTCACAGGCTTCCACTGCTGCCCTTTTCATATTGATGACGCTTATTTCTAGCACCCTGCACTCCAGCATCCCTCATCCTGCCTATGCATCGGTGCAACCAGTAGCCAGAACCGGTGGAAGGCTCCTCACGACAGAGTTACTAAGCAGTGGTTGGGCTGGTTTCTTTGCTGGGTGCCTACATACCTTGTCGGGGCCGGACCATCTTGTTGCCTTGGCGCCACTGTCAATTGGTAGATCAAGACTTGAAAGTGGACTGGTTGGCGCCCTTTGGGGCTGTGGTCATGACGCCGGACAAGTTATTTTTGGCCTGCTCTTCTTGTTACTCAAGGATCGATTGCACATCGAGGTTTTCCGTGCATGGGGAACAAGAGTTGTAGGCCTGACCCTTCTCATCATTGGAGGCATGGGCATCCGGGAGGCTTCAGAGGTTCAAGAATCATCGCTTGTTTTGGAGGGCGTCGATGGCAGCATGACAGGCGGTGAGCCTTTGCAGGCACCTTCTACCCCTAGAAAGAAGAAAGTTGGTTTTGCAACATTTGCAACCGGAATCGTCCATGGTCTCCAACCAGATGCGCTACTGATGGTCTTGCCTGCGTTGGCTCTTCCGTCGCGCTTAGCTGGCGCAGCATTTCTCGGCATGTTCTTGGTTGGGACTGTATTTTCAATGGGGAGTTACACCGCTTTTGTAGGTTCTTGTAGCGAGGCGCTAAAAGAGAAGGTTCCTAGGATAACAGAGAAACTGACCTGGGCTGCTTCACTTGTAGCTATAGGCATGGGACTAGCTCTTCTGGTCGGGCAGTTCTTTGGATTCAGCCTATACTGATTGTATTAATTCACGAGATTACTTTGCAACATTGTTTTCGATGAGAGTATTGTTGGCAGTTAGTTTGCAAGTAGATGGTTATTGTTTGTGAAGCTACGAAATGTATACTGCTGCAACTCGACCTGGCACTTACTTTACACAGGGTTTCTGCTATGTATCATCTGCTGATTAATGTATATGTTGATAATAAGATACTCCCCCGGTCATAAATATATATTGTTTTGAAAAATATTTTGTCAAACTTTTTAATTTTTGATTAATGATAGCTTTAAAATATTTAGTTTTAAAACTTTAAAATTATATGGGTAGATTTGTCTTAATTTTTTTCCTTAATATCACAAATTCAAAAGATTTTATAAATATATTTAATAGAAAATATTAATTAAAGCTATACGTAAAGAATGTATTATAAAATGATATACCTTTTTTTTACTTGTCACCAATAATTCACTGTAGCAATTTTGCTTTAGATCTCGGTTCGGCGGATACATATAATTTCGTGAGAAATGTGTTTGATTGTCTATATGTATTGTTCCAGTTTAGCTTAACGGATGTAAATGTACATTCGACACTTGGCTTGAATCCCTACATCTACTCATGTGTGCGGGCTTACTTGTTAGTGTCACAATATCATCTTTATACGAGCAACTAATTAGAATCTTAACTCTTGCATCCGCTCGTGCGACCTTAGATTCAGTCCACCAAACAAAAAACTCACCTTAATCTATACAGACAGATACAACCAATCAAACAATTTCTTTTTAATACTATTACATCCGCTCAACCTACTTCCCCTCCGTCTGCGTATACGATCCATGTGGGTAACATAACAAGGGAGTAATCAATCACACCTTTACTGGTGAAGGCACTCGAACAAAATGTTGCTACCTTTTTCCTGCACAAGCACGTGTAATCCTACTGTTTTGAAGTTGGCAGGACCAAAACCGTAGGCAAGGCCCGACCTTGGCAAGGGCAGCGGGGGCAACTACATAGGCTCTCGACCTAGATATGTATGATATGTATGTAGTACATAGCTTTGTATAGATATAGATTTAAAAGTAACTATGCAAATGAGAGATTATGGTCCAACACATGCCACCAGTAGGAGGACTCATGTATTTGTTTGTGCTCTTCGTTTGTTATAAGGAAGGTATGGAGATATTTGAGTTTGTTAAAAAATTATATTGTTACCATAAGGTTTCTATTGCTTATCAATCCTATTTATTGTGTATATGACTGTAGCATCAATTGAAAGAAGTTTTTTAAAACTGAAATTATTAAAAAAAACTATTTGAAGTCAACAATGTCACAAGAAAAGTTAAGCAGTTTAGTTATATTATGTATTGAGAAGAATTTGCTAAATAAGATTGATGTTGACACCATTATTAATAACTTTGTGTGTAACAATGTTAGAATGAATTGTTTTAAATGATCATCGGCACTCTAACACACAAATGGATTCTTTGTATTTGTAGGTAATGAATGAATGGATAATGAACTTGTTTCATACTTTGGCCGCTGCGATTCTCTAAAATAAAAGTGTTATCCGTAGTAGTCAAATTCTATAACTTCTACTTATTAATGTATTACTATTGTAAAAAAATGTTACCTTTGTAATAAACTTCTAAATGTAACCGATATTTAATTTCTAATTAAAATATAAAAAATATTTTTAAGAGAGCCTCTGATTTTTATTTGGCCCTACGGCCACCGAAATATCAGTAGGACGGAAGCATCGGATCACATGGTAGAATCGCGCTGAAACTGCATTAGGATCTTCCATAGGAAAGGCGAAATCCCAAAGCTTTTTTGGCCCCGCAATCAGGATCAGAATGTTTCGACTTGGACATGACAGAAAGAATGTAAGAGGCCGAGATGTTCACGGCCTCGTGCACTTGAAACATCCTCCCTTCCGGAGCCGGAACACGAGAAGCATCTCAAGTCATCATCATCCTGCGCACAAGGCCATCTCCATCGACCATCGGGAAGGCAAAAACACTGCGCAAGCCAGGGAGCTCTTCTCGACCGTTAGGCAGCTCGTTGGCCAAGCGCACCTGCGCAGGTAGTCTACCCACCAGCACGGCCGGGATGGTTGGCGTGGACCTCATCGCCGACCTCTGCGTCCTGCCGGCCAAGATCCTCGGCAAGAAGAAGTGCAAGCAGTTCCAGGTACGTGCCGCCGGCTGACCTCTCTGCGGCAATTAACATCGATCCCATGCTATGCTGGCATGGAGGATCCAGCATTTGTCACCCCGTTTCTTGGCACACGTCAGGATTCTTCACGCAGTATGTCACTGACATGTGTAGTTCATGGAATGAAAAGGAATGTAGCGACAAGAACTGACGCGCAGGTCGGTCGTGGATCAAGGGGAGTTTGTTTTTGTTCCTGCTACAGATTGGTGACTGATGAACTCTTCCTCTTTGACGTTGGTCGATTCAGAGGGTGGAATTGATGGTCCGGATGGACTGCGAAGGGTGCGAGCGCAAGGTCAGGAACGCATGAAGGGCGTGAGCAGCGTGGAGGTGGACACGAAGCAGAACAAGGTGACGGTGTCGGGGTACGTGGAGGCGGCGGAGGTGGTGGAGCGGCTGCGCCGGCGGGCGGGGAAGAAGGCGGAGCCGTGGCCCTACGTGCCGTACGAGGTGGTGCCGCACCCTTACGCGCCGGGGGCCTACACGACAAGAAGGCGCCGCCCGGGTACGTGCGCAACGTGCTCGACGACCCCGACGCCGCGCTGCTCGTGCGGGCCAGCTCCACGGAGGAGAAGTGCACCACCGCATTCTGCGACGACAACCCAAGACCCTGCGCCATCATGTGATCCACCCACCCGCTTGTTGCCGCGGCCCGCGCACAGTGAGGGCCTCTTTGGTTCGAACCCTGGACAAATATGCCTGGCCTGGAGAAATCATGGGAGCTGTCACGACCGCGTTTGGTTGTGACTCTGGCTCCTTGCCAGGCCCAGGCGTACAAAATCGACCGTCTGGGAAGCCAGGCTCGTCCGTATCGAGCGTAACACCTCAGCCATACTCAGGCTCCAAGCAAACGCCACGAGATCCTCATTAGAAAAAAAAGTGTCCACTAATACTCGATTGTGTTGCAACAGAAATGACGAATGGGAGCACTGGGTTTGTCGTTCCGTCCTTTTCTGAAAGGAAGGCTCTAGGGTGATTTAGGCCCAGCTAAGCAACACAACCTAGTGCCACTCATATTCTGCCCTACGATCGAGAAGCGACTTATATGTGATGCTACGTAACATCGGCAAACAGTATATCTATATAGTACATTAATAAACAGTAAATTCACACGCTGTTTTCATAAATAACGTTAGAGACACTGTTTCGTACTACAGTATTAGACTCTTATTACTGTGCACCTCTGATATTAAGGCACAACTCCAGAGAATCCGTTTTCATTCTGTCCACACACAAACCATCCTTCGACTCTTCTCACTACCATGTCTTCTCGCCTCACCACCCCATTCGAAACCGTGATATTAGCATTTTTGAACTGTTAGATCTGGAACAGACGTACTAGATCATGTACTATAGCACCTTTATAAATAGTAAATCGTTACAATAATAATGGTAGGATACTGTTCACCTAGACTCATATTACTATGCATTTTGATGACTTTGTAAACCAAAGTCAGAGAATACGCGTCCACCCCACCCACTGGGTTGGAGTGCCTCCTTGTCCTCCTCTCTAAGCCTAGAGACATGGTGAACCATAAACCCTAACTCCAAACCCAGCCAAAGATGCTTGGGTGGAGTACGAATCTCCAAGCGCAACATGTGCTCCAAAGTCGAGTGTTGGCAGGCCAACAATCACATGGGTGAGGTAGAAGTTCCGTTCTGAAAAGACCTCATGGTTCAATTGCGATCATGAAATGTGCAAACGAAATCAAGAAATTGAACACTCCAGCACGCCAAACATAAATGGTTCCATTGGCGAGCTCAGATCGAACAGTGGATAGAAATTTCGTTCCAACGAGAATGAAAGCTTCCAAACACGTGGGACTGTGGTTAGAGATACGTGCAAGAACTATACAAACATTGGATAACAATTCAGTAATATCAGATCCCTACAGAAAAACACACATATATGCTCCATTTAGATAAGTTTTTTCCTGGTTTTTTCTTAAAAAAACAGAAACTATTTAAGAGGCTGGTTTTTGTCCTTTGTTTTTAGTGGATTTTAACTAAGAAAACGATTGTAGCTTAAGTGAATAGAAGCTAAGAAATAAACCGAGATAAGTTTTTCTAACTTTTAATGTGCTAAGAAGTTTAAAGTTTATTATAAAAACCAACCATCAAAATTCAACAGCCACAGAAGCTTCCTCAGCTTTAGGCAAACAAGCTTTAGGCAAACACAACTTATCCAAACAAGCTTTAGGCAAACACCATTCAAAAATGAGGCTTCTGTAATAATATAATTTCAAGACAAGGAAATGTGGGTCATAATGCCATCGCATCAATCAGCATAGAACAGCAAAATCAGTAACAATGCCATCCACTTTTATATAGTCTCGTCCAATTTCAACAGTTCCGAATAACTCATCACACAAAAAGAGCCAATATCCGAATAACTCATAGTGCTTCAACATAAACCCTAGCTACCTATGTCTCTCTCTTTTTCTTTTTCATTTTTTCATTTTTTTTTGTTTTCCGTTTTTATTCATTTTTATGTATTTCTGTCTCATTTTTAATTATGTTTTTTTTTGTTTTTTTAGCCAATTGTGTCTTAACTCATTCAAGTAGATAAGGTCTGCGCCGTCACCATGAAAATTCGGCCTGCCACTGTACTTCATATTTCTTGTGTATGACCTTAAAAGGTATCGCTCCTGAGTAAATTCCTTGCTACCTTCTGCTCAAAAGGTGGTCCACTCGTAGTGTTGTGTAGTCCCCCCAAGGTTGGTACATGATAACCCAGACTAATTGAGGTGGTTGATCTAGTCAGGTGAGCTTCACCGGGCATTCCTTGCATGCTAGTGTGGTAAGTTGCCCCCTCAAGTCTAACAGACTTAAACTGAGATGCCAGTGAATCAATGTTAGATGTCACAGGGAACGATGAACCAGAAGAACAGCCAGCAACATAACTTGCTTTTGGAAGCAACCAACTCTCCCATGTTCCACGCCTCCGTATTTTATCACCCTTCATAAGAAAAAAAGAGGAAGCCTTTTAGCGAGGTACAAACTACGAAATGAATATGGTACTCCCAACTACAGTCAGTGCAACTATATTGTATGGCAAAATAGAGTACATAAGACTATCTGATATCTATGTGACCAAGCAAAGTTTAGTGTATTAGATTTTGCATTAGTTAAAGCTAACTTTGATGTAAAGTCATCTTATCTCAAGAGATGTGTAACAATAGGTTGCTACTGTCATCGAGGACAAAGATTCAAATCTAGTTTTGGATTGCTCTTTGACTCTTTGTACATAAAAATGCAAGCTCACTTTTCGATTTTGGCAAAACTGCGCGTATCAGCAAGTTGAGAATGCTATGATGGCAAGACTTTGACCCATAATACTCCCTCTGGTTGCAAATGTAGGTCGTTTTAGCCTCCTCAACTATTCTCTAAATATAAGTCATTCTCGAACTTCTATGCATTTTTTCTCTTTTGTTCCCGTCTTGCTCTTATTTAATGAATGCTATCACTCTCACAAATGAATGAGTTATCTTTTCCAATGCAGAATAAATGAAGGGCAACAAGGTCATTTGGTCTACTTTCTTAATCCTTGTGCACAAGTCTAAAACGACTTACATTTGCAATCGGAGGGAGTATCTATTTACATTACATAAGTAAATCAATTTAAGGGTGCTTTATGATTTGCTATGAACTAAATCGCCTGAAGTCCTTAAAGGAACAAGCCACACAGGGTCAGTCAATCTTTGTTGAATCAACATGTACCAAGTTTGCCATGGTCATAATTCTGCTAAGAAAACAGCATGCCTCCAGCAGGTAATAAATGATACAAACTGTGCTGATTTGTGATAACATGTGAAACCAAAATAAAGTCCAAATCTACAACAGTAAGTTTCAGTCTATGCCATGTGGACTAACCATCAACCACACCAAGTTTGCTTAACAAAATATACTTGACTGAATGAATAATAAATAAACGGCGGTCTCAATCTACTAGAGGACCCAGTCAAGGATTAAGTTCACAATTCCACCCTTTGGATACTACCAAAGCTTGGTTAGCTCAAAATCATTATAGTGTACACCAGTTGCCATCACTATTATGAACAGACAAGAATGTTCTTCACCATATTTTTTTCTAGTATTAATGTATCATGTTTTGAAGGCATTCATATGTTTCTAGTGGTTAATCCATCTATTACAGAGTATTACAGTGTACTACTTGTATTAATCAATATCCCTGTTAGCCACAAGAATTTTGATTTGAAGCTGCCAACAGTAATTGCACCAAGATTACCTGTACTTCCACAACGTTAGATAGCTGGACTGTTTCCAATATGAACTGTATATTATTAGTCAGCTTTCGGACCTGCAAGAAAAAGACATGAAACATATGAAGCTCTCCTTCAAATATGTTATCGCTAGAATTCAAGGAAAGTTTCATCAGTCATCTGGTCCAAAATTATATGAATCATTCTCATACTAGCAGAGTGCAGGAAGTACAGTAAGCTTCGGCTTTAGAATTAAATGCAAAACAGAAGGTACATAGTGAATAACTCTAATTCAATCTTCGCGCAGCTTAATGATAAACTTCTAAAATCAGAACTGTTTTTCCCTAATAAACATAGTGCAAAAAAGTCAGTTATAAATGATGTCATGTGTCGTAGAGTAAATGTTATGTGTAAGTAGCAGTGCATTTCGCAAGGTTTTTGGTGTTAGGTCTTTTCCCACCTTGTATATGTACATACCTTGGCCCTTTGGCCCATGGAGTATAGTCATTTGCTCCTAATTACGTCAATTCACACCACAAAAACTCTATGAAAACTAAGGAAATAACTAAACCAAAAAAGAGCATAGTAGATAGCGCAGAAACTCAATCGAGTCAACATCATCAAGATGGAGATGGTATCCTGGAAGCATAGGATCGAAACTCAAAAGGGCCATAAACTCACTGTGAGTGAATAAAACTAGGATAAACCAAAAGGCATCCTACTTATATCAATACCAATTTGCTGACATGCTTCACGGCTGTCAACAGACATGCTGAGAAAAGGAAATTTGCATGATACCAAAGCTGAATGAACATACAGAGTCAGCCCCAGCTAAACACAATCACATAACCTGGCCAAGAGGCAAGGTGAGGAGTGACTGTGGAGGTCTGGTCTGCCCTAGGAACTCACTTCAAGCCTAGGTTGTAGTCGTTAGGGGTGCACCTTGAGCTAGGCAAGAGTGGGACGAGTCTGTACCTCAACAAGCGGATCCCGGAAGGACCTGGTGAAAGGAGACTCGTTGAAGGACAAAGGAGGGATCAATGTGCCATCTACATAAGGGAGAAAACCAATTTTACAGCTGCCAACCTAGCCCACTAGGGAATATCCTAGTCTTTTATACAAGGCTGCAAACCTGTAAATACCCTCATGAGGAATCTCATTTGTAACACATATTAATCAATAGAAGACTCATCTATTGGTGTGTCCTAGGGTCCTCTCACCTAGAGGTACCCCTCTCCAACACCAAGTTAGCAATCACACCTTCAGGGGGAACCCCCATTAGGTACCCGAACTTATATAATGCCTAGTGAAAAACTCTCTCATGGATGTCCGGCCATCAAAAAGCTGACAGACTCCTTGCTCGCATGATTACACTATGTTCAACTAAACAACACTTTGTGTCGATTCAACCCTATGATAATGCAGTCACGAAACAATGCCAAAAATTAGTACCCCTCCATTTTCAAATACATGGCACTTTACAAATCTTGTGGGGACTTTCTAAAAGTACCCCTATTGACTTCCCATCATCCTCCACTTTACACCTCGCTTATTGTGATCGTGGTACTAGTAGAGGGTATTTTTATGCAATCTTATTTGAAACCGGTAGAATTACAACTCTCACAAGCATGCATTGGTACTCGCCAATATAGCTAACTATCCAGGATAGAATGTAGAATGTAGAATCCGAGAATCCATATTATCTGCGAATCTGCAATGAACTGAGGTCAATTCATTTCATGTTTCTTATCAGTGTGAATTGAACAACAGTAATCACGAACCATCTATAGATTCCAGTTATTTTGACTAATATTAAAACTGACAGCTATGCAATAATACCACTCTTGTGTAGCATCCCCCTTCCGTAACCTGAAGAACTACAATTCAGTCAACCAGGGAAGAAGATATCTAAAACCCGAGCTAAAACAATTTTATTAAAGGTATGGAATTTTTGAAATGCAGGAACCATGTGTATCTAAGAAATTAGACTCACACAACACAATGCAGCTCTGTCATCAAGGTTATCAACCACACCAGTACTAAACATCTTTCCTATTAATAGTGAAGTTGCTATCTTGCGACTCATTTAAATGAATCCAGAACACTAGATGCCATCTCTCTAACTCAATGGTAACAAGTAACTGTAGACAGTGTCCAGAAGCATAATAGACTGCTGATTAAAGAAACCAAATAAAGAATTCAGTGTGGGTTGTAACAGAAAAAAAAATCATCTCATAAGACCCGCAAACTTACCTTGCGAAAGCCAGCGATAAGTGATAATGGCACCCAACCCTGGTCATCCATATTCTGTCGCAAGAATGGGTCCTTGCACAAATTGTCATCACTGCAAAATGTCAACAAGTGGATCAAATTTGAGCAGAGTTACAGAACAAACAAATGATTCCCACAAGTGTAGATTAACAACTACCTAAAGTAGTAATCTATCTGCACCAGAAGCTCCTTTCGAATAGGGTCAATTAAAATAGTTTGAGGGCTTGTCGGATGAGGCACAAAAGGCAGGACTTGAACGCCTTCCGAGGGGTGAGCCGGGAAATAGTAAACATGTGGTGCCATTTCTGCTATTTATAAAAAAGCAATTTAATGCAACATAACATTAGCACAACTCCATGAACTCACAAACCCCACGCATAACATACCAGGGAAACCCATAGGCGCCCCATAATGCGGTGACTGAGTAGCAGGGCTAACAAATGGTGGCGGAGGCGGAGGTGTTGCTGGTACAACAGCCAGATGAGGAGCCCTAATATACGATGGCTGGTGGCCACGCTGCTGGTGAGTTTGTCCATGCCCATCTCTGCGACCACCACCGCGCCTTGGTCCATCAAAACTCCCATGGTTTTCCTGCCCACGTCGTCCCCCACCTCCGGCATTACCCCTCCTGTTCCCCCCACCATAGCCACCACCTCTGCCATGGGGATGGTTACCAAAACGCCCATTCTGATAATGATAACCACCATTGCTCTGGACATTTGGCACATACACAGGCGACAGCTCTGGGGCAGCGGCACTCTTCTCCAGTCCATCCCCAGCAGGCATCACCAGGGCACGGCGGGCCCCAGGATTGCGCACAGGAGCCTCATTTTCAGGGTTAGCATCCGATGCGCCGGAATTGCCCAAAGAGACCGGCGAGATCACCGCCCCCTGAAACCATTCCGACAACAGTAAAACACAATCCCATCAAATGGTACAAAATTTCAAGCTCCGTTATTACTAGCTAGATCAAACACTGATTAAAACTCACAGTGGATGGGGGAGGAGTGGCCTTCGGCGACGCCTTGGCCACCGCCGCCGCAGCCGGCGGCGGGGGAGACGCCAGCCCGGGTAGCGCAGGCCAGGAGTCCGCGTCCATGATGGGGTTTCCAACCGCAACCACGGCCGGCACCGTGGCGCTCCCCGGGCGCTTCCAGGCGGCAGCGGCGGCGGCCCCCGCCTTCTTTGCGGCCGGGGGGCTATCGGAAGGGGGCGTCCCCGCGCCCGCGACGGCAGCATGCAGGTCGGCGCTGGTAGCCATCGTCCTCACCCTAATCCGATCGGCCGGTAGCGCTCCCAGGGGCGATAGACGAAAGGCGGAGATTGCGACTGCGGGGGCGGGGGCGGGGGCGGGGACCGGATCGGTCAGTGGTACGGCATGAGGTGATCGGCGGCGAGGGTTCCAAATATTGCCGCGCGGTGAGGCGAGGCGGCAGAAAGCAATCGGCGATCGGATCGGCGGTGGACGAGGGCGGTGCGGCGGCGGGCCGAGCCGATGCCTGCGTCGCTCGCTGCTCTTCCCTTCCCTTCCCCCTTCCCTTCCCTCGGGCGGCGAATGGACGCGGACGGGATCCCTCCCCTGCCTTGCCGTGGTGGGGCACAAAAGGGGAAGCCCGCAGCGACCAGCAGGGGCCGCCCGTGCAGCTTCTGCCCGTTCGATTACAGATCAGCAGCTGGGATGCGTCCGGGGCCCGCGCCGCTCTAAGGCGGCTTGCGCTGGCGTCCGCTTGGCTACCCGGCTGGCGCGCGGGGCCCACCCGGGTGCGGCGTTGGAAGTTGGTGTGGAGGACAACTCTTGCGGAGGCGGAGAGGCGTCCGATGGGGGACGGACGGTTGGATCTCTGCGGAGGGGAAAGCGAGATTATTGCGACCTGTGTCTGGTTCCGAAATCCACCAGCGGAGGCGCCTCAACCGCCCCCGCACTTTTGCAGGATCGCCCTCCACTGTTTCTGGATTCCATCATCCACCGGCTTCTCTCTGCCTTCGCCAACGGCGACAGATAACTTAAGGATGAATACGAAAAATCTCGGCAGATACCTGCCTGGCTTGGCTCACTGTGAATGCAGATTTTACCACTGATTCAATTGAAAAAGAGACTTTTCGGAAGAAAATATATATATATCGATATAATTAGTGCGCTAAAAATCCACATCAATTTCTACCCTCCCCATTCACTTGTGCAGCGAATCAGGACCATGTGGATTTGTCAAAACTGATTGAGATAAAGTGAGGTCAAGAGATTCTTTGCGAGATCACGAATCATATTACCTGATTCGTTGTCTAACATAAAGCAACGAGACGGACTTGACGGACTTGTTATCACCATCTGACGCTGCTGGCCAGGTCGTCGCATTAGGAAACCTGGTGGGTCATTTTTTCTTCCCCTGTCATCCCGGTAAATTCGTTGATGGTTAATTCACGCCGTTTTGTTGCACCTGTAGATGCAGTCGAGTCGTACAGACGTGTTCTTCGCGTTGCCTCTGGTTTTGCGCGGCACGTTGTTTTGATGTCAAGGAATATGTGGTACGTACAGCCCGATTGTCAGTTGTCATCAGCACATGAAACACGAGTGCGTTCCAAAGAAGATGCAAGAAACTGTGGGCAGCGATTTCAAATCGATTAATCAATGACAAATCCTGACTGAATAATTACAACCATATATCAGTTTGGCGACCGAATAACCAAGTGATTAATTTCAAACCCTCGAAAATACCTCGATGAAGCTACACAAATGAAATGAAATGAACCGGGGAAAAAACGAAATGAAATGAAGCAGCATACAAATATAAGAAACAGCTTATTCTTAGCCACGAAACAATGATTACCACGCTTCCCGATGAGTTGCTGGATTTATCAAACGTGGTTTATGATAAATCTTAAGTAGTTTTATATAACACACCGTCAAAATTAGGGGACGAAGACGCAGCATGCAGTGGTGCCAGACGAATGAATGATCCACAGATAGATGTTACGCAACATTCATATGTAAGCAAGGTGAGGTCAAGACTGAGGAGTTTAGTGAACTTCTTTTGGGGAGGCAAGCGTATTTTATAAGTCAGAACATGGTGTGTACGTACTTAATACGTACTAGTAGGAGTAGCACTTTGGGAGTGGCTAATTAAAGTGGTCAGCTGCCTGCCATCATGGAAGGTAGTCAGCCACATCGTCTATGATCCGCGAGAGGAGAAATGCGAGGTACATACTGCATGCGCTGATGCCATCCTCTAACGTCAAGGAATATTAGGAATATTAACGTACTAGCTTAGCATCATATTCTTTACAACATCTTCAACCATATTTTCTTGGTTTAGTTCTTTTTTTGTTTCCTTACCCGCTCTTATTTCCTTTATTTTCTCTCATCTCTAACAACTTATTTTTGTGAAGAATCGCGAAGTGAGAGAAGAGATAATTTTATTCTAAAAGAAATGACCTTAAAAATCCCTTCCTGACAAGAACTGTGAAAAAAAAAATCGTTATAACGTTGAAAGAAACAAAAATCACTTCGCGACAGAATTTTTTTTCCAAAATAAAACCTTTGAAGATGGCCTTAGGATGATCGTTTCCAGAATTGTTCTCGCGAAGTAACTAGCAGAGAGCAGAGCCTAGCATGGTAGACATCCTACGATATTAAATAGATCTCTATTATTTAAAAATATATATAGTGATTTCTCGTATTGGTCATGACATCATATCTCTAGTTTTATAGACTATTTTTAAACTTTTATGAAAATTACTCATCTTATACCACTCAATCTCTACTATTCTGCTCGTGAAAATCCCGCTCCCATATTTCGTCTATAGCTTGAGTGCCTACCTGCCAACACGCTGCACGCTATGGACATCGACCGTCTCCCATAGCTCCTGACTGATACGCGTATGTAGATAGATCCAATTACTTAGTAGATAGATAGCGAGAGAGACCCATGCATGGTACGGTGGTGGCCAACGACTCGGCCTGTGGTTCCGGCTTGTGTCTCGCGGAGAGCGTCGTTGTGTTCCGGCCGACACCTCCTTCCTCCGACTGAACGAAGGCCTCAGGAAGCACAGTGAGCAACTGAGCACCCCCCATGCATTTGCACCGGCGCGTACACGTGCGTCGAGGGGGGCGTGAATAACGCGCGTGGAGAACGGGGAAAGCAACGCTGTGGCACCCAAACATGTGCCGGAACTGCCATCGGGATCGGCTGCGCGGAATCCGTGCCTGTGTCGGGAACCGGGACCGCGCCCGCGCCAGTTGTCAGCTCGGTGGGTGCGGTGTGGCGGCCAGAGAGGGCCGCGGGGCACGGAGTGGATGGAGCTCGAAGGTAAAACCATCTCAATCGTTTTTCGTCATGATCTAGAATCTCTTTATGAAATAGTTTTGTTTTTTCAACGCTCTTTTATGATTTTTATCACAGAAATATTTTCAAAGTTATTTTTTAAAAAACGGGATTCTGTTTCCTTTACCTTTACGAATTATTTTGAAAAGAAGCTGTTAGAGATGAGGAAAAATTAAAAAAATGAGAATGGAGAGGAATCGGGTAAAAACGAAATGAAAAGAATTTGGGATGGTGTAAAAGCCATAGCGGAACGTTCACTCTGGTTTGTGCGTGCCGTTCGATCAAATTTGTGCGGTTGAGGTAACTGATGGTTAGCCGTGAACAGAAAATGTAAGGGAATGCTGTCAGCCCACTCGAGTTTACTTTGTCGACAAGCGGTTTGGGCCAAATTACATTGGCCCATCCAAACTTGGGGGGCCGTTTAACATTTTGGTATGATCATTTCTCTGCATAATTTTCACCCGATCAATTATCTGTAACATTTGTTGTCAAAACACGTAGAATATCAGGCGAAATTCTGTTTTGAACAATGGGCAAACCCAATGGGACTTTAGATGTGAGTAGGACCCAGCTTGTAGCCAATAGACACTCTAAAAAATAACTTGTAGCTGATAGCCACAAAACACCAGCACCATACCATTTGGACTAGCCACCTTTTATCTCATGACAAACACTCGTCGATATTCCATTTTTTCACCGCGGTCAAAGTCCGAATGTCAGAAAGCGAAGCCCAATGATTGGTTAAAACCATTCATGGCCATTTCATTTTTTTTTTAAAGGCATCGATCTGTCAACAGTAAACTCACATGTGGTTTGCTTCTTCCAATAAGGGCCATTTCGGCACATCGATCGATAAGTCCACACTTACCTCGTGTCCAAGCAAAAGCAGTCACGACCGAATTAACATTTTGTTTTTGTTTCAGCAACAATTAATCATCGTAAAGCGATAGGCATGGCGGGCACTCGATCAGGCCGGCCGGACGGACCCATGAACTCACCTCTGCCATGCAAGCCACACTACGCATGCGCCAGCTCCCGGCCGGACCTCTGTCTCTACGACCTAGCCGCTATTCAAGTTGCTAACATTTCCATCAAAATGACGCTAAATAAGGTCTTTTCTTGACAAGTCTCCAAATGTAAAACTGAAAGGAAAGGCAAGCGACGAGCCGGCTGGCATTTCGTGCGGCGGCGGCTGTCGCGGGCGCGCCGGCGCTAGTTGAAGTTCACGCCGTTGGTGAACGTCTGGCCGAACCCCCAGTTGCTCGGCGCGACGCCCGAGAACTCGATGGTCTTGCCGTTGGTGGCGGTGAGCCGGAAGGAGATGCTCTGACCGGTGAGGTAGTTGTTGGACTGCCAGTTGGCGCCCCAGTTCCGGGACATGGTGACCCACCCCGTCCCGGACCCCTTGATCTGCACCGTCTTGATGGAACCCGGTCCGCCCACGTTGGAGATGAGCACCAGCTCGAAGTAGTTGTGGCCGTTGATCGTGAACCGCACGCCGCCGCTCCTCGAGCACGACACCCTGCAAGTGCAATGCAACGACGTCAGTCAATAGTCACGTCAGTGCGCGCGCGGCGGCGGCGCCCGCCGGCTGTCGGAACGACGACCAGTTCATGTATAAGTGTTATGGTATATGTACCTTTGGAACTTGACGGGGACGATGCCGCCGCGGTAGATGCCGATCTTCTCCCAGGCGGGCTGGGCCATGTCGAAGTGCTGGCGCGGTGGGTTGCACCAGCCGCCGTTGTCGTTGGGCTTGGAGTAGTCGGGCGGGCACAGGTTGGTCGCCGTGATGGTCACCGACGTCCCCTGCTTGCACCACTGCTTGTTGTTCTGGTGGTCGCACACGATCTGGTAGCACTCCCCGCACGCCGCCCCGTCGTTGAACAACGCCGAGCTCAGCGCCGCCGTGTTCGTCCCGTACCCCGTCGAGTACAGGTTACCGTACCCGCACGCGCCACCTGTTACACGTCACAACGTTTCGATCAGTACCAGCTCTTGCAAATTTGCATCCACCAAGCCACTGCAACGCGATGCAATCAACACAAAGTACCTACCCATTGTGCCGGAGGCGTCGCTCCCGCCGTAGAACGTCGCCGAGGCACTGTTCCACCCCGACCCAGCTCGGGCCGTCACGGCGAGGCACGCCGCGACGACCACCACCAGGAAGCTCTGGAAGACTATGCGCGCCATGTCGATGGCTTTCAGACACAGGGCACGGTGGGCTGGCACACCCGTGGCAATTTGGGAGACCAGACCGGCCGGGGCGGTGATCGGGCCGTGATGGGTGAGGTGAGGAGGAGGGCGGTGATCACGGCAGTGCTTAAATAGGAAGGGGGCGGCGAGCGAGGCGGGGCTCAGCTCACGCGCGCGGACCCCGACGCAGACTCACATGCCGATGCATGCCGCACTCAGACGCTGCACCGTGCGCCTTAAATGCCACGATTCCTCATTTTGCCTCCCCTCCAAAAAGTCTCTGTTCCATTGGCGTTTCGAAGAAAGATTCTTCTGCTCTGCAGCCGGCCAACTCCGCCATTTTTCTATGCTGGCCATAGCCTCTCTGCCATCCGACGCCGATCATTTTCGCTCGCTCAGAGCAACTCTTATTCCGCATCATGCCTGAGAAGAAAGAGGAGGATAGGAGACACTGGGTCCCACAAGTGGTGTCGGGAAGCGTGCGAGACTAGCGCTCGTAGGCGCGCTAGTACTCGTGTGTAAATGGCAAGGATAAGTTTGTTTGAGTTTGTAAATGGTAAAAATTAGATTATATAATCTATATAAACTATTAGCAGATGAATTACAATTTAGTTTTTATAATTTAGTTTTTTATAATTTAAATTTTTACGATCTATAATTATAAACTGTTTTTAACCATTCATAGTTAAAATAAACAGACCTTAACTTGACGCATTATAGCTAGCTGAAGCTGGCACTGTTAGAGATGCTCCAGGGTCGGCCGGTGGTACAATACCTGCAACTACACAAACAGGCCGGAGGGGAGGCTACTAAGCTAGGATTAGATGCCGGAGAGGCAAGAATCTAATCCTAGCTGCTGGAACGAATAGATTTTAACATGACTCTGGCACTGCCGGAGAACCATACGTGCCACTAAACAAATAGGGCGGGAGTTGTCAGATTAGGCGCCGGAGAGGCAGGCGGGAGCGTCACGTGAGCTCAAGAGACTCCAGTGCCTGGAGCACATGGGACTACGGCGAGGCGGGGGGGGGGGGGGGGTGCGTGATTACCGAGGATCCTTGGATCGAGAGGCCGCGCTAACCCTTCCCGTAATCATGATGCAGCCCTTGGATCGTGGCGGTTGACGCGCTCGATCTAACCTGACAAAACTAGAGAGTTGCTTAACAGTTACTGACAGTTAGCTGTGGCCCTGGGCTATGGAATTTAGTAGTTTAGTATGTCCCGTAGGAAACTTGGGTTCCAGGGTAGATTAGGTGGGTAACTTTAGCTTCAGAATAGATTTTTCTATAAGCTTGTTGCTTTGTTTGATTGATTGGAATCTACGAAAAGAAGCTTGCAAGTCAACTGTCACCTCAGGGCTAAGGCCACCATTGGATTATCAGGGCAACTGTTTCTAGATGTACTAATCTATCTTCGAATTTATCAACTGGGAAGACCTCATTTATCTATTGGTGACCCTGCTAGATTATATGGTCAAACCTCTGGATTTGAATGATGCAAAATATATATTGAAAACAGTAGCTGACAACTTTGCATTTTTTTTTTCTCTGTTTATTTTGGTTTTAAGGTGGTCGTGGAGCTGATTACACTTGCACTCTGCTGCTGATTGGGTCCTTCCTGAGTACTCCTAGGTCCTGTTTGCACTTGCACTGAAAAACTCAAATGCATGACTCCTTTTCTTACACTTTCTAGTAGCAGGACTCGTTATAATGTTGATTTTCCATAGGAAATTTTGGGAAACAAACAGATTCTCTGTAAAATGTACAGATATTTATTAGGGACTGTTTAAATCTTTTGAAATTTATAAGGACTCTTTTATGGCTCGTCCAAAATTTCTTTGGCAATCCTCCAAAACCCATTCTTAAGTGTCTCTACCGTGAAGGTTTAGGTTATCATGTATCCACCTCTTCTTTACCACGACACGACGCACCCTCGAAACATGTAACAAGTTTGACAGGTTTTCAAATCACGGCAATGCTTTGCGGTCAAGTGAAGCGGAACCGTCCTTATCAGCTGATTTTGTACAAATCGACAACTAAATTTGACGTGATCATCAATCAGCTGGCTAACCAAGTAGTACTATGAGTATTTTTCTCTGGGCCAGAGCCAATGGATCCACTTCTCGCGGTAGAGAGATGCTAGTGAGCCGTGCATGTTCTTTATCGGCTAATGATGGAGTAGGATGATTCCTCACACATGGCATGGCAGAGTGCTTCCAATCGTGGCCCGTGAGATCCCCGGATGCGGATGAAGCCACTTGGTCAAACCCGTATGTTAATTTGCCCATAGTATGTGTTAAAGCTGAATTATTCTTCTTTTCCATCAGCTTAGGCTATAGTGTGAGTTAGTAGGTGCATAATAGTTTAATATAATATCAGAGTTAGATGTCTCGAATTTGAGTATTTATCGGCATAATCTATTATCTCAATATTTGAGAGAAAAAATAAGTCGTTCGCTCTTAAAATTTTGAAATTACTATGTTAATAGAAAATAAAAAGATTTAGATCACTCATTGTTATGAACATCTAACATCTAAATTAAATCACATAATTCATATCAAATACGATTAATAAATAGATAAATTTGGAATTAAAAATTATAGAAAATTAGCAGTTCGATTTTCATACAGTTTTGGAAGCAAAATATCTAAATAGAGTCCAAATAAAATAAAATAAATAATAATTGAAATTTGGGTTAGAATAGAAAAAAACCATATCAAATATAGTTTTAGAAAAAAATCAATTTATTATAAAGATTAATACCTAAATAAAGAGTGCATGTAAAATACAATTAATCAATATCTAAAATTAATAATAAAAAATAATATATATATTTTCAAAATTCTTAATAATATAATAGATTAAAAAGTAGCGTGTAGCTCAAGTTCGTCGCATCAGACAGACAGTAGGCAAAATACAACACCTAGGCAAAACAAATATATTCTAATTTTAATTGGTACGCCTACACCTCACGCACAATTGTAACAGTTGATCAAAATATATACAAATCGAACCAAAATATGTATAGGATTCGGGTATAAGTTTAAAGCATAAGTAATTTTTCTCTTCTGCTAACATATTTTTTATCTCTTATTTTAATTTTATGTGTTCGGTAACCAAATGACACTAACCTCATAAAAAAAGCTAAATAGGATTTTTTTTAATCAAATGTTATCATGACAAAGTATTACAACGAGGATAACCACGCTATTAGCATAGATCACCTTGTTAGTTTAAGAAATTGTCATATACTTTTATTCCATGTCTGAGGACTGAGAGAGCTTCCATATAAGAGGAACTATTGAAGTATAAGTAATTAGGGAAAAAATACAACTCCCCAAAGTCACTTGGATTTTGACTCCCCCCAAAAGTTGTTTTTGTTGCAAAAAAAACCCCTAAAAATTTGACTTTGTTGAAAAAACCTCTCAAAAATAAAAAAAAATCATAAAAAATTCTAAAAAAAAACTAGAGAAAATTATAAGACCTTATGTTTATTTTTTTTTAAATAATATCCTTTGCATCATATTTCATGAGAGGAAGTTTGAAAAAAAAAGAAAAATGTGCACCTCATTTATTAACTCATGTTATTTTAACTTTGTCATATCTACCATTATTTTTCCTACACAAATAATTGTTTAATTAAACTAATAAAAGTGGTTTCACTAATTTTGGGGGTGTTATGGATTAGTTATGAATTAATCTATCTGCAACACATTTACTCAATTCTGCACGTTACAATAACTATTTCAAGATTTTATGTATTTTTAGAAGATAGAGGATCATGTAATAAGACTAAAAAAATTGGTTTCATGATTTTTGGATTAGTAAATTAACTATGCATTTAACTCGAATTAATAAATGAGCTGCACGTTTTTTGCAAACTTCCTCTCCATGAAATATGATGCAAAGGATATTATTTTTGAAAACAAATTTCACAAAAGGTCTTAGAATTGTCTCTAGTTTTTTTAGAATTTTTTGTGATTTTTTTTAAAAAATGAATTTTTAGGGTGTTTTTGTAACAAAACCAAATCTTTGTGGATTTTTTTGCAACAAAACAACTTTTGGAGGAAAGTTAAAATCCAAGGGACTTTTGGGGGGTTTTGCATTTTTCCCTAAAAAAATCGTCATATGCATCTGCCATTCATGGTGCGTGTACGTAGCAGTACATTGTACGGTGTACTCTACTTATTAATCTCCTCATGATTTGGTTAATAATAATATCACAGTTGACAGGATTGTTCCATGTGGTGAGATAGTGCTTCTTCCGTACTCTCAAGCCCATGTGATTTTGCCAATTATTTCTTGTCTAGCAAGGAGCGGAATCAGAGCGTTCCACAGTCGTAGTCGGCCATGGCGACCAGCACCTTGCCAGCAATCCTGACAAGAACCTGTCCCTGAGGAACTTGATCACGGCGTTGTTGCTCTGTGGATGAAGCCGACGACGTAGGCGGCCGTGATCAGCTGGATGCCGCGCCACCTCCTCGCCTCGGCGTACTTCTCCAGAGCTGCCTTGATCCCCTCGTGGCCGCCGTCGCCGCCGGCGAAGGCCTCGCCCAGGCATCGAGCCAGGACGACGCCGTCCTCGAGCACCGCACACCCGCCCTGCCCGAGCTCGGGCGTCATCGTGTGAAGCGCGTCGCCTGCGACGCAGACGCCGCCCCTGCTGATGCTCCCGCGGACGAGCGCCAGCGGGGACCGGAACCGCAACGGCGACGACACCACGTCGCTCATCTCGCTCCGCTCGATCACGTCCAGCGCCTCGGCTGGGATCTTGGCGAGCACGTAGCTCCGCATCTTGGCCACGCTCTCCTCTGCGTCCCCATCTGCACGTACGAGACCGGATCGATCAGCTGACGTCTGAAGAACGTGTCGTTGCAACTCGGGACATGTCAGGTAGCTAGGCGATGGAACAGGGGACTAGCTAGGGGAGTGGTGTGTGCGTACCGGCTGGGGAAGGGTACCAGGTGTAGTTCCAGGACACGGACGTGTCGGAGCAGGGCAGCACGCCGGGGCCGAAGCCGTGTCCGGCCGGGTACTCAGCGAGGCCCCTGGTGGCCGATCGCCCCGAGAAGACCGGCTTGGGAAGGCCAAGCCACTTCGCCACCACGGAGTTCACGCCGTCACAACCTATCAGAACCTTTTGCAGCCCACGAATGAAAGCGATAGTGTAAGCCATGTAACTTCTGAGAAGAAGAGAAGCTGATTTGGTGCAAGATTAACACGCGGTGCATGTCTCTCTCACCTTGGCTTTCACGATGGAACCGTCTGCCAAATGCAGGATCTTCACGTTGCTGTCTTCCTCAATGGCGACGATCTTGGACGAGTACCTGATGGTGCCGGTCGGAAGCTCGTTCTCCAACGTCTCCAGTACGAAGTTCCGCTTCACGCACCGGATTTCGTGTGGCCCGCTAATGGGACCAGAAAATTTTACAAAGCATGTTCAGATATTTGCTCGTAGGATCACGCAGAGACAGATTGGAGTCAAGCATAGTTTCGGACTTTCAGTACCTTTTTCCCTGCATCTTTAGGCTTACTTTTGCAGCAGCCTCACCAGTGGCTGCGGAGAAGGTAATCAGCCTGCGGACAAGCAAGGCAGGTAGCAAGTTTGATTCATTTCCAAAGCACAGTACATTACAGTACTACCTCCGTTTCTTTTACTTATCGTTTAGAATATCGATACGATCTCTAACAAATATGTTTGATTATTATTTTTGACTACTAATTTTTGTTAAAATTAATAAAAAATAGATGATGATAAAGTATTTTTCATGACAAATTTATTATTATCATTTTCATATGTCAAATCTTAATAGTTTTATATATATTAGTATTCAAAAATTCTAAAATTTAACTACACATTTTAGGACGATATCCGGAGGGGTACGTCGTTAAGGTGCTCTGTATACTGTACTTTGGGGATTTGGGCTGGTCAATGGGCCGGGGAGGAAACCTGCGTACTGTACTTTGGGGCTTTGGGCTAGCGATGGGCTAGGGGAGGAAGTGGGCTGCGTCACGATGTCCATAAGCAGCTTTGGATTTTGAAAACCATATCTTTTTATTTTTAAAAAACAGCGATCCCCGTAGAAAATAACATAAAGCTGTAAAATTAAGGAGTACCTTTTTTGCAAGGAAAAAAATGAGGACTACGTGGTACACATCTTTCCAGAATTTAAGTACTATATACCCTCAAACTTTAGGCCATCTCATGTTTTTGTGGTTGTGTTCCTTGCGGACGCAACAACAATCAACAAATGTGAAAGTAAACCGAACAAACAAATAATTGATACTCTTTCGGGTAAAAAATACATGATATTTTTTATTTTACACGATTTTAACGTGCAACTTTAACAACTATTTTTTATTAGAATATAGTTATAATATATAATAAAAATATAATATTATAAAAATATGTTTCAAAACAAATATACATATATGTTATTTATATTTTTAAATTAAATATTTTAAAAGTTACTGACAGTCAAAGTTTGATCAGATCAAAGCGTCAAGTATTTATGATCGGAAGTAGTAGATAACATAAGATTTGATGATAAATCTATAGGCCCATTAGGTACATTTTTGCCTGTTTTCCCTACCATGCAGATGCCACAATAAGTACTTTTGCATTATATTTTTATTTTCAAAGAACCTTGTTTTATCGGTCGTGCGAGCAGCAATAGGGGTTAGAATATATGAGGTTGGCCAAACCATATGGATGTCAATATATTTTTTTCCCACCTTACTAGTGGAGATAGAGGAATGTCAATTTAAAATATTTTCTCTCATCCACCTACTTAGCATATATGAATGAGAGAACTATGATAACACACATGCGCTTACTCGCCTCGCCAGGGGGCACCTACACGAATGGTTCACCGAAATCGGATCTAATTGCTTACGCATATGTGGTTTCTTTTTGCAGTTTTATTGCGCAGATAAGTATATGAAAATCATGTCGGTCAAGAGTATGATCATGACGCATCTCAACCGTGCAATCCTCCCTCTCTATATATATGACAGCCACCGCCATAAAGTAATATACACAATTAGGGTTTTATCAAAAAAAAATTGTGCCGTTGCATGTATTCTACTCCATTCTGTTGCGCCGGTATGCACTGATGAACAGGAGATCATGTCTCCGGACCCGTCGCTCTTGGAATCCTGCACCAAGAGAGGACAAATAAGGTTTTTGGGAAGCGCTCGTTGTAAGTGCTCATGATCTGCACAATCTACCTCATCATAATCTAATTTGACTACTTCATCATCTTCATCATCACGGCCCTCATGCCAGTCTAAACAAAAGGCTAGATCTTTCAAGAATTTCTCATATTATCTCGACTGAAATGTGGTAGTAATTTCCACCATCATTTCTCTATTTTAGTAATTTGTGTCTGATTCACCTGTATTCATCCAGTCGGAAAATATTATCGACCTTTTTGCAATTTTTTATTTTAGAAGTGTTGTTTATGTTTCTTCCTTATTGTACCTTGTTTATGTTCCTTAATATTTCTTCGGTTGTTAAATTAGGTTCCTCTTGTTGTTGCAATGTCTCCTAAATTGTTTGTGTGAATGAAAGCAAATAAAACAGAACTAGACAGCATGAAACTCAGCGAAAAGGAACCGAAAAGAAAGGAAAAGAAAAAAAGGTAGGAGGTGGCAGCGGTGAGGGACAAGGAGGTATCCACACCTTCTTTGGATTTAAACGTGACTCAGGATTATCTTGTGCTCTTCCAGCAGATGTTGGTATAGGGAATAATATGTGCTTTTCCAAAGTACTACAGAGAAATTCTACACGACAGACATCATACCTAACTTAAGAAAGATTTAGTTGAACATATCTGGCATCCTTTTCGGAGCAGGCAAAATAATTATGCCTTTTTTAGCGACGTTTTCATGCAACTTTTCCCATTTATTTTTGTGAGAAATTTTATTGTGCTTGCAAGGTAAAGGGTAGCACCACTAAAAAGATAACAATCGTTGATTAATAGAAGGGTACTTTAGGAATGGAGTTTTATTGGCACAAGTAAACCAACCCCACAACATGTTTTTTCCTCTACAGCCGCATCATTTGATTCAGAAGTGTTCTCCATGATCTGCTGCACGGACATCACGCGATATGTAAGAAGCCCTGCTTGACTCGATCATGAGAACATGCAACATTTGTGATGGATTCAAGGACCTGGTGAACTTGTGGATTACTTTGAGAAAAAATAGTTGTGCTCTTGTGCACCTATCCATCAACGTCGTTCATGTCCAGCCGTTGTTCAACATGTAATTTTTTTAGTGTTTGTGAATGTGCGGTCGTTTTCCAAATTTTACTACATGGTGGATGCTAAACAACACTGGTACATATTCAACTCCGACAACCACAGCCTGCTATGTTGCTTGGTCAGCAACCGCTTTGCCATTTGCAAGGTGTCATCGGCTCGTCGCACTACTCTACGCACGGTGTAGCTACAGTTTTTACTGCACTTCGTTTCATTCCACTGGCTGCCTCCGATCCCGCAATCTGCCGTGGTCCAACCCATTTGTCCACTCGTCATCTCAATCCTTGTCTCCTCGATTCCATGGTGCTGCGATAATACATACGTTGGTTCTATTCACAAGGTTGTAGACATTATGATCACAAAAATCAAGTAGATAAATAGGAAACGAGGCGTGATTTTGTTTCATCCCATAATAGTTGGGATTATATCTTTTTCATTTTACCCCATCTTAATTTTAATGATGTAGCAATTTACCAACCTAACCTTCCATCCTATGTTTTAGTTAGTACCTGGTCCACGATTTTGGTACCTTCACATAGGTTCCTTTGATTGTTAAGCATTGAATTGCCACCAATGGATGGTCCACACAATTTGCAAGCACCATAAAACACCTCTTATTTTTGTACAAAGTACTGTACAATGATTTTGACGTGAATATATTTACTTGTTTTTTTTATTTTGCATACAATTATTTGAATCATTGTATGCATGTATAGTAAATAGCATATTTTATTTCTAAAAGAATGCATAAACAACCAGTGACATAAACAAGCTAGAAGACAACTGAAAAGGCATTAAATCATCCCAGGATTATATACCAATATATGAAGCGGTCTATAAAATGATATCATTGTATTCGTCCTCCTTAGGGGAGTAGGGACCCTTACCACACCAAGTGACCCTTTTCTTTATTTAGGGATTACAGTGGTCACCGAACGGTTGAGTCTCGGCAGTTGTTTTTATATACTGGTTCAAGTAACACTTAGCTGTAGGACTTATTCTAGAACACACCATCTAGTAATCATATTTCTCGAAAGTGTACACGCAGAAGTAGAAAATAACTAGCTAGCTCCAGAGCGTGCCGCAGTTGTAGTCTGCCATTTTCAGAAGTCTTCTTGCGAGCAATCCTGATAGAAACTTGTCTCGCAAAAAGCTTACGATCACGTTGTTACTTTGTTGTATGAAGCCGACCATATAGGCAGTCGCGATGAGCTGAACACTTCTCCATCGCCGGATCTCGGCGTACTCGCGCAACCCTGCCTCAATCCTCTTGTTTTCTGCGCCGCCTCTCGCACCCTCATCGAGAACGGCCTTGCCGAGACACCTAGCTAAGATGATGGCATCCTCCAGCGCCGAGCAGCCGCCCTGGGCCAGGTCGGGCGTCATCGGGTGCAGCGCGTCGCCGGCCACGCAGACGTTGCCCTTGCTGATGCTCGCAGTTATCAGCGACAACGGTGGTCGGAAACGCAGCGGTACGGCGACGACGTCGCTCATCGGGGTCCTCTCGATCACCGCCAACGCCTCTGCAGGCACCTTTAAGCCCCTGAGGCTGGTCAGGACGAACTGCCTCATCTTGGTGGCATTCTCGTTGACGCACTTATCTGCAAGTAAACATGCCCATCTTACGAACTCGGGCATAGTTCAAAATGCAGGAAATTTCATAGCTCAATTCTGAAAATGTTCAGGGATATATATATTTTTCATTCCCAACAAGCTCCCATATCAATAAGTTATCATAATAAACTACAAATAATTCAGTGAACTAAAATGCACCTGCGATACTTAAACATGTTCTATAGTGTTACATACATCTCTAAACTCTTAAAATGATCTGAGGGTTTGTTTGGTTAGGCTAAGGCTTTTCTAAAATCTGCTTCTGATATGGAAGAAATGTATAATATATATAATGTCCATCAGAAGTTACAAAAGCTTATCCAAACCGACTTCTGATTTATAATAACAATGACAGTTTGTATCAGCTTTTGCTTATCAAAAATAATTTTCAGAAATATACTGTTTGGTTCAGCTCGAAAGCTTCTAAGTAGCAAAAGCTAAACCAAACATGATCTAAATCCCTCAGTTTGTTAAATGTACCACTAGAGGTTCAAATCTTCGAAATCAGCATGTACCTACTACCTATATGGCACACCATCGATTGGATCTAGATCGCACCTTCATGCTGATTAGGGTAATTTGGATTTTGAGTGGTACACTTTAAGGAATTATATTTGCATTCTAAGAGTTAAAGATCTAAATGACACCGTAGGATAAGTTTGGGGACTAACTGTTTTCGGAAGGAGTCCACGTGAAGAACCAGTAGATGTCAGTCTCGTTGCAGGGTCGCATGCCAGAGCGGAAGCCGTGGCCGATAAACTGTAGGGACTTGGGCTCCAAGCCGTGGCCATCCGGGTAATGCGCGAGGCCTCTCGCCGCCATGCGCCCTGAGTAAGATGGCGTCGCGAGCCCCAGCCATTTCGCCACCAGGGAGTTGATCCCATCGCATCCGATCAGTACCTGCAGACGCGCAGAGCGCCTCTTGATCAACATTTCGAGCTCTGAAGCTGCGCATAGCTAGGAACGTAGTGTACCGATGTGTAGAACAACATTTTTACCTTCGCTCTCAGAATTGATCCATCAACTAGATGCAGGATCTTGACGTCGCTGTCCTCCTCGATCAGCACAACTTTGGAGGAGTAGCGGATGGTGCCTGTTGGCAGCTCCTCCTCCAAGGCCCGGAGCAGAAAGTCCCTCCTGACGCAACGGATTTCGTTTGGTCCTCTGCGTCAGGCAACGATGTTAGAAAAGAAAAAAAAGATAGTTCGGCCAAAATAATATGCAACGTTGTTCAAATTGCGTGATTTAGATTTAGTAGAGAAAATTGTCATCTCACTGTTTCCCCTGCACCTTGAGGTCCAGTTCTTGTGCAACCTCTCCGGTAGATGAAGACATGACGCGCAACCTGCGCAATATCCAGGAGAAACTCTAAATACACTAAACTGTTTTCTCTCTCTCCTCTGATGTGAATTGGCAGAGCTCCTGCCGTCTTGTTTCCAAAAACAACAAACCTCTAAAAGCACAACGCTACAGACATCGGAAGAGCAATGGACACCTGAGACAAAGAAATCGGAGATAGGATGTGTATAGGGCAACATACGCCTGAACCTGCGGATGCTGCCTCCTGATCTTGTCTCCCACTCCAAGGGCGTCGAGCGCCCGGAAGGCGTTCTTCCACGCCGTGAACGCGAACCCCGACGCCCGCAGCGCCGGCGACGACTCCAGCACCAAGCTCCTCACCCCTTTCCTGCGGCGTACGTATTTCCGAACCGAATGATCAGTTTCTCAGTGGAGTGGGACTCGGGCCGTACCGCAAGAGACGGCCGCATGCCAGCTGACCACCGTTTGGCCGGCACATGAGCTTATATACCTGTGTAGCCCGAGAGCCGTCGCGAGGCCGGCGAGGCCGGCGCCCACGATGACGATGTCCTCGGCGGCCTCCCCCTGCTGCATGCTTGCGACGGCACAGTCGTCTCCAGTTTCCGAATAACGATGGTGGTGGCTAGATATATAGATGAGACGGAGAGTATTGAACGAATCTAGAACACTCTGAACACAGAAGTGAGAAGTCAAGATCGAGCTTTTGAGGATTGCACAGAGAGAGGGTAGCAAGCGTTGGAAGAGAGTAGAGGAGCTTAAGCTTGACCACTAACGTCGCTATTTCCTTTCGAGGAAGCGATGGCGGCGTGTAGTGTAGGGCTACTATTTCCTGGAGCTTTTGAGGATTGCACATAGAGTCCTCTTTCGTTTGCATCAGTAGTGAGAAATAGATGTTGGCAGCGTCAATGCCAGATGCTAGACTGTCGAGTAGCCTTGGGATTTCGTTTATCAAGGTGATCGAATGCTGGATAGCTTTACCCAAGCGCTCCCATGAGGCCATGACTATCTTTTGTAGTTCTTCTCCATTCTTGTTTGTAAGTCTCGAATATACATAGCACATAAGACTCGCTTATAAGTAGTGTAACAAACCGTATGCACACAAAGCGAACTTGCAAGTATACTTAGAATATACTTATACGTAAAGTTCAACGACTTGTAACGGCTTCGGATGTAAATTACACGACGTCCTACAAATAGATTTGTCCCCAAAAAAATTCCTAACTCGCTCGGTAAACCAGTTAAAAAAATTTGACTTAGCAGTGTTGCCATAGCAATATTACAAGGATGATTTCCTGCTCAGTAAACAAGTTACAACGCAGTTCGAGTAAATATTACTCATCGGCCGTCAATTACTGTGTAACTGCAAGACAAATGGTTCATGTCCTCGCATAACAGCATGTACATGTACACCGATATACAGAGTAGATGCTATCACGAGTTCTGCTATTTGACAATGTTCCATGCCCACCAAAGGATGATGCATTATAGGAATTGGAGGTTCTGGTGCTTTATAGGATCTGGAGGTTCTTCAGCAAAGCAGTTCACGTGTTCTTCAAGGCAGAAGTACGTTTGTCGAACTTGTCCATCACCCGCCATTAGACATCCAGGAGAGACAAGCCTTCTGAGTGGAGTAGCAGCTCCTGAATTGTGAATATCAGAAGGAACACTGCTTTATCCTTCGAAGAATATGTACTTATCCGCATTAGTTCAACAATCATCACTGTGAACTCAGGTGTCATCTCTAGTTGTTGCCTTCTAGTGCCTTGATATCAGCCTGTTTGAGTTCAACAAACTTCCCAATTCTGAAAAGGTAACATAGAGCAAAGGGTTACATTCGCTTTTCCATTCCCTACCTTCTCTTTGTGAACATGTTGATTAACCAAAAAATAACTTCAGTGCAATGAACATCTATTGACTATCTAACTTCGCTTCTGGACTACAATTCAAACTCATGCCCATAAATAATGACGCACATGCTGCCTCTGACAGTCAATCCACACCACAGGACTGATATTCGCATAACCACCTCTACAGACTACAGGTACAGATGTACAGTACACTTTGCTCTTGGCGAGCCAGACGTACACACATGATACCACGATAAATATATCAAATATTGATCTCTCTGACATTTTTTTTTTGTGGATTGCTCACTTTTGTACCATTGGATAATCCGAGGCAGAAAATGTTAGCCTAAAAGAACATTTTATAGAGCGGCCAAAACGAGACTACAACGGTATCTGTTCACGCAAAAGAAATGGTATCTGCCAAACATACAGTGATACAGTAAAGTCCATTACCCCAGATCTGCCGGAAGCCTGAACCTTCCTATCCGAACACGTTTCAAAGCATAAACCTATCAGAAAGGATTAAACATCAGTTGCTTCCCAAAGGGGAAAACAATATAACAAAATGTTATTTGGTTCACAGCATCTGCAATTCTACCATGTCGAAGCACACATTGCCAGCCAAACTACATGAAGAATACACAAAGAACAGCGACTTCTATGTATTTGTGAGTGTATAGCAGTGTGCCGACTGTGAGGCATGGTAGCAAGGCTTCGCCTGTTGAGTTGTCGGGATGTCCTGGTTGAGGTGCTAGCTGGGCGCAGTTTCTGGTTGTGTAGCGTCGTTTGGTTTGGGTGTCGCTTGGTTGTTCAGGAGTGCCGGGCTGTATGTTGCTTGTGTGGTTGCCGGGTTGTATGTATGTTGCTTTGTCGTGCCTTGTCGTCTGGTCGTTAGGGGGTCTGGGGTTCTTTTCTTTCTTTCCCTCTTTGTCTTGCACGTGAGCTAGACTCCGCGGTTGTATGGCGGTGCTTGTTAAGGTTTTCCGGGGCCGGTTTCCGTTATAAACTGATCCATTTTTCTTCTTAATATAATGACGCGCAGTTCTCCTGCGTGTTCGAGGAAAAAAAAGTGTATAGCAGTGTGTGCACCCATCAGTGGTTACCGATATGTGTGTTATGGAAGCATGTGGCTGAGCTCTATCAAATCTCTGTCCACAAATCAGCAAATGGACACACAGAGAACTATACACTAACTCGTGCATATGAACAACGATTAAAATCTGATACAATGGAATTCCTGACCTCAAGCAAATCAGAACCTAAAAGTGCTTAACAGTCAGTTAAGTTTTCAACATATTTTTGAGTAAGTAGAAGCTAAACGATGAGACAATCAAGCATACCAATTATGCCTCCAAGCTAACGGTTAAGACTATGAATGCCCAAAGTAGAATGTACACTGTCATTACGAACGGATTTGAGTTCAGAAAAACTCTGCAATGTGTTTGTCAAGAGTGTTTAACCTTCTAATGAGCATTAAACATCTTCATTTCAAACAGTACAATGAGAGAAGAAGGCAAAAACAAAAATATGTTGCCGTCTCAAACCAAGATCCAAATAAGTATAGCTACTAACTTATTATGCAACAATAAATATTAAGATAGGAATGAACCAATAAACTACAAAGAAAAACTTGACAAAATGACATTGATCATACAAACTAACCTGTAGCCCTGCATTCTGTACAAGTTCACGAACTTCATGATTTCGTCCTTCATGAACCTGTGAGAAGTCAACAATATCAACCAACAAGTAGAAAAATACACGCAATGCCTCAGTATCTGTAGAGCGTTGCTTCAGTCAAGCCTATTTGTAGCAACTAAAGAACAACTTGAGACGTTAGAATGTTAGTAAGTCAAAAAAATGGTAATATCTCCATTAAGTAGTATACCCCCATTAAATGAAATGCTACAGCATTACATTAGGGACTACTTGTAGAGAAGGAATATTGCAAGAACTACAAGCTTCATTCCTCAATGAACAAACATTGTGAAATGACACTTCTCAATATATGAGCAAATATTGCGACACTGAACTAATTGGCTTAGTGTGGAACTAAATTCCTGGCCCATTCACGTGGATTGGGCCAGGATTTGGCCTAGCCGAACAGGCCCTAAATGCTGTAATCTAACAAACAGTGTTTTTTCTTGCACCCTTTTAGATTGTGCGAGATGGCAATACTGTCATTCAACCAAGATTTGAGTTAGTAAGCAAGACAAGGTTCCAACGTCAGTTCATCACAGGCAATGATTCTTTTTCCAATCGTGAACAAGTTGAAACAAAAAGTTGCTTTAATACCTGCAGCATGATCTATTCCTTATCGTTAGGACAATTTCAAACATTGCAAAAGGTAACCTGATGAGATTGGAATTTGTTTTAGTCTTAAAAAAATATCCACGGAATTACTTCCTTCCCACACATTGTAGAAACTCCATATGTTTACCAAGCACTTTACCAAGCCTACCAAGTACTAAAAAAGCCCTAACCATACCCAGAAAGAACTTTCACGTGGATACACAACAATGCATAGAGAGATAAGAGGATACATTACTAGGATATATTTTTGGCTTGAGTGAACAAGCCAAATTGCCTACATTCTACATAGTCCTGTGGATATACAACAGCCACAGTGAACAAGCCAAGCCAAAAGCAATGAGGAATATAGCAGAATAAAGCGAGCTAGAAATGACAATTACCACTATCCTAAGGCGGGTCTTTCTTGTATCTGATTGTGCAGCCAATAGCTCTACTAAATCAGGTATGCACTTGACCCCATCAATTTTTGTGCCTTCACTGATAGTTATGAGGTGCTTCTTGTGCACTGCACCATCTATAGTTACTACATATCTGCAACATCAAACAAACACAAATTTGTGAAATTCAAATTTATCTTCATTTTTCCTATTGTTCATTGCCCAGCAGCCATTTTAAAATAATTTATTATTGGAAACTCTTGCCCCAAGAAGATTTAAAGTTTTACTTTGATGCTATTTTAGTGGTCTTCCTTCATAATTCTCATAGTACAATGGATACCTGAAGGTGGTACCAAGAAGACATTACTAAATATTCCTGCTATCAAAATTTAAATAGTGCTTATAGTATTGGGTCAAAAAATAGTATTTACAGTACTTCAAGTACATTGAAAATAACATATATACCCCCAAAAGAAGTTAAACTTACTCCTTTGTTACATTTGAAGAAGGATGCGCAAGTTTCTGAGCAAACTCACCTGAAAGGGGAAACAATAATCAAGTTTAGGTCTTGGACCACCAAGACCACCGTTTTCCAAGAATTATGCTATAAAGTATGATCAAATTACCATCATTTGTGACTATTATCAAACCAGTTGTGGCAACATCAAGACGACCCACAGTAAACAAACGTGGTTTTGGCAGCCCTGGTTGAGTCTTATTCTGTAAATATGCATAGGTATATTAGAAATTGGCAAAATATAGAATTCATAGATAGAAAAGGTGCAGCAATTCATCAATTATTGTGAAGTTCATTAATATCATTAGAATACAAATATTATGCAAAGCCCTGTTATGGAACATACCCAGCCCTTCAAATAGTCATTAAATAAGGAGACAACAGACTTTGATTCTTCACCAGATGAGCAGATATACCTGTACAAAATGGAAATAACATTCACAAGAGTGATGGATCCTTTTCTCTGATTCAAAAATATTCCGCTGGAATGCAAGATAATCATGACATCGCAATTGATGTGCAAACGGATGGAAAATAAAAGACCAACCCTTTTGGTTTGTTAACAGCAAAATACAGCTTTGGAGGCAGCTTCTTTGAAATGCGGTTCCCATTAACGTAGATAGAATCCTTTGAGATGTCAACTTTGGTCTGTATAAAACCAATTATTTTATTCATTGATGTAACCAAAGAGAAGAATTTTTTCATAGAGTACTGCACTGGAAAAAGATTGATAAAAAATTCAGAACTCGTATAAAACAGTTCCAACTTTTCTTGGACCAAACAATTGTTGTAAGACCAATAGCGAATAAAATTGGATAAGGCTAAAAATATTACTACAAATGTACAAAACTAAAGTACCAAAACTAGTATCTCCTCATTCATAGAAGATATATCTCCCGAAATCCATACCTGAGGAGAAGTGCAGACAGAACCATTGACAGTCACCTTCCCTTGGAAGATGAGCTCCTCACTGCTCCTTCTTGAAGCCACTGGGAAGAGTCGTCGAGTAAGCAGCGATAGAAAAAAAATCAACTTCAAAACGTTGAAGAGTGAAATATTATACTTCTAGAGCTACTCACAATCAACTAAAAAATCCAACTTCGTCAATATCACAAGTGATAAATGGAAATAACAGCCCAAACTGCTGAAACATCAGCAGCACACAAGCTAATTATGTAAAAGGAAGCAACCCGATTTTGGGAAAGCCTTCTGACTCCGAAGGAGAACCTTCTGGATTTTGTAGCGCAGTTCATTTGGCCTAAAAAGCTAGGTGCGATTACACAGGAGGTCATCATGGTAGCATACAAGCACAGTTCCTAATCTCCGTAGAATAACAAACCAAGTGGCTTTTGATATCACTAGAATCAACACCATATCAATACCAAAAGCGTCCGTCTCTAACTAATCTGTTTTAAACTGAGGCACGTTTTCTATAGTACTTCTTAAGATATTACTATTCGGTTCAATTCAATTGAGCTATCGAAGTCCAGAATAACAGAAGGGCAAGGACTACCTCCTGCGGCGGCAAGGACCTTGGCAAGCCGCTGCGGCTCTCTCTCCCTGATATTCTCATTGTAGAACCTTCTGGCCGCCTTGGAGAACTTGGGCGGCGCGGCGGGGGCGGCCTTCTTGTCCCTAACCTTGACGCTAGCATTGGCGGCGGCGGCGACAAACGCACCCTTCTGGCTCTTGAGGGATTCCTTCTTGGCCTTCTTCTTGGCCTCCTCCTCCGCGAGCTCGATGGCCTGGAACACCTCCGGCGGCGGCGAGGTGCTGAGGCGGGGCTTGCCGTCCTCCCCGCGGACGATCCACGGGACAAGCGGCTGCGCGGACGGGGCAGGGGATGAGGCCTTTTTTGACGGGGCGGGCTCCGCGAATGTAATGTTGAAGTCCGGGGCGCTGGCGGTGGAGCTGGAGGAGGTGGAGCTGGAGGAGGTGGCGCGGAGGAGGAGCGGAGGGAGGCGGCGGCCGCAGCGGAGGATACTGGCAGGACGAGAGAGGAGGGGGTGGAGGGAGACGGCCACGGTGGTCAGGGCCATGGGTAGCGCCGGTGGGCAAGGGGGGCGGGCGGGTGCGTGCGTCGCTGCTTGCAGTTGAGGACCGGGGGTTTATCGGATATCGCCTCGCTTGCGCCTGGGAGCTGGGCGGCGAGACAGGAAGCAGACCGGGACGGGAAGATGTGGAAAGAGAGGACCACGGGCACGGACCTGAGCAAATCCTGGGCCTTGAAACCTTTCTTCAGGCTCGGCCTGGTAAGAGCTATCGGGTTCAGAGCAGACATGCTTGTCGGCTCGTTGTGGGCTGCCCGGTCCGAAATTCTTGTCAGGCCTGTAGTAGTCGTGAGGGAGAATGAGAAAGCTGAGAGGAAGGGGATCTACGGCACGTTTGGATGACTGCTCACGCAGTCACGCTAACCTGGTCAAAGCGTGCTTCGGTCGTTGTTTGGATGGTTGTCAATAATTGGCTCGTCGAGATTATTAGATTGTTTGGTTGAAAAGCGAGATAAAATATAATGATTATATTTATATATAAATGTTTGTTTGATAAGTGGAATAGAAGAGTCTATTTTAGTATCTTAAGCTCACCATCAGTGTTACGTTTGAAGTGTAACGACTATGTTCCATCGTCTTTTTAGAATGGTTATGTCCCGAGTCTTCGAATAATATTCCCTTAATTTTGAATTATTTCATCGTGATGCTCTCCATCCAAATAGCATACGCCATCGTAGGGGCGGACGCCGACACTGTGGTGGACTTGGGTGTCGATATGGTGATTGTTGTGGCCAGAGTCACTGTCGATCTAGGAGCGTTGGTGGTGGAGGTAGGCAGAGCTACTGATGTCAGCGTGACAGTGGTGGACGCCAACGCCGAGAGGGACGTTGCAGCGAACATAGTAGCAGGGCACACAGATGCGAAAGCTGTAGTGGTCACCGACTCCAGAGTGGATGTCGACGCAACAGTGTACACTATTGTAGGGTGGACACCGATGCCATGGAAAATGCCGACATGTTGAAATGGTCGCTAACGGGATGCACGAATTGGACATCTAACGATCAGCAACTATCATAGATGTTGCGCTCTTAGGTGGCACACTGAGCTCACTCGGCATTGAGACCTGTCCGAAACCAGATGAGATCCTCCACCCGCCATGCGCGCGTTGATGTGAGCACCTGCACCACTGTCGCCCCGTAGATGTCATAGATTTGATGAAGCACATCGTCGGTCATCGGGTAAAGCACACGGTTAACAGAAACATGCAGCCCAGCTCCAACGAAGCCTCCCCGCTACCCTAGCATTTTGCCGAAAACTTGGCGTGCGCTTCCACCTCGAACGCTTCCTCTAGCAAAATTCATGGCCATTGCTCCATAACTCCGGAGACCGATAGTTCTAATACCAATTGTCACATACCTCGTTCGATTGGTCACTCAATCATGCACACAAGCTCACCAATCAACCAAATCAAGAGCTCACAATCACCCAAGGACAATACACAGTTCGGTACAACTAAGAGAGAAGAAGTGTATACATGGAGGAGCAATAGACTGGGAAGGTGTCGGAGGATGAACTCCACAAGCGGGAATCCAGAGGGACCCCTTTGAGATTCGGCAGGGGATGATTTCTGAATCTACCTCATACGTGAATTAAATGAGAGTAAATGAGATGCAGGCGGGATGGATGATCGGATGCTAGAGAAAATAAATGCTCAGGGGTTTTTAGATAGGTTCGGGCCGCATGGAGCGTAATACTCTACTCATGTGTGTATGCTATAAATGCTCTGGGAATGCCTATCTGTGGGTCTCTTGCGTTACAAGGATTTTTGTCTAAGTCTAGAGCTTCAGTCTTCGTGAGCTTCTGCTCTGTTGAACTTCTTGAGCTTGTCTCGGTCTTCTTCAGCTCGTAAGACCTGTAAGACTTGGTCGACCTGTCGTCGGGGTGCACTCCCTCCTTTTATACCGTCGGGGAGGCTTAGCGTGCCCAGAAAGGAGGGCGCGAGTCTCAAGACGCCATAAATGGAAAGCAACCATCATGGACTGCAGCTTGATGTTACGGGGGGGGGGGGGTGAAAATGCGCCCTCGTCCGGTCCTGTCGTCACCATGTCGCTTTTTAGCGGGTGCACCAGGGGGCCCACCGAGCAGCCACCGAGCAACCCTACGTGCCCGCCCGGTCAGAGCAAACCTGACACAGCAGGACGGCAGACGATATGCCTCGAGCCCAGCGACGATATCCCGAAGCGCGTCGGATGACGCACGATGGGACCCGCCGCATTAAATGTCCCCACGCCTCCCTGCTAGGCAGTGGCAGGGACTGACAGCAGGCGTGGAGGGAGTGGTTGGAAGTGACATACCATGCTCCCTCTTAAATGCAGCATCGGGTTTCTCACCAATTGATACCTCACCGCTGAGCCCTTGTGGGGTCCACCGGCAAAGGGCTTCTCAAGTCCTCGGGGAACTCTGGGTGCTCGGGGACTACTGTTCATAGCCCCGAGCGCCCTCTCCCGGATATGCCTTTTCTCGGTCCTCGGGGAATTCGGGTACTCGGGGACTACTGTTCATGGCCCCGAGCATCCTCTCCCGGAACTGTCTTCTCAGATCCTCGGGGAACTCGGGTACTCGGGGACCACTGTTCATGGCCCCGAGCACCCTCTCCCGAAATTGTGTCTGCTCGGGTCCTCGAGGAACTTGGGTACTCGAGGACTACTGTTCATAGCCCCAAGCGCCCTCTCCCGGAACTTGGTCTTCTCAGACATCGAGGAGATAGTCTCCGAGGGAAGGCGCCATGTGACCTTCTGCTGTCCTGGCCTCGGGACTCGGGGACCCCTGGTTCCCATGTCACCGATAGAAGGGAAGAGTAGGAGATTGGGAGGAAGAAGTAAAGCAACAGTAGCACGCGAATGAGATTAGAGAGATAGGCTGGGGAAGAAGATCAAAGGAGAAAGAGGGATTTTCCATTTGTTCATCCATGGCCCGAGCTGCTTGTCTGCTTCCCCTTTTGAAGACCCAGCATTAAGCACCTAGCCCCACTTTGACAGCAAGTAGCCCACTTGATAGCCGAACAACCAGTACGTGACACCGACCCACGCCATTGCCCGTGGCTGGCGCCGATGCACTTGCCATCTACGTCCGTGTCCAAGGTGCTGGAGCAGGAGCCTGAGGTGCTCCCATGCCGCATCCTCCTTACATCGTCGTTATCTCAGCGGCTGTGGAGGGCAGTTGAGGCTGCCACAATGGCAGATGTGAGGGAGAACTAAGAGAGAGGGGTGGTAGAGTGGTCATTTCCAGTGCATATCCACATCAGCAAGGACAAAAAAAAAACCAAGTGGTAGGAAAAAATACCTCAAAGTGATAAATGAGCAAGTTTTTGTGAGACTCAGATGGTATTTTAGCACAACAGTTCAAGTGAATGTCTTTTGGAAATATGACATCCGCTAGAATGGTAAAAAATTAATTAACCCCAGTTTAGAGGTTGAAAATAAATCTGTCGCTGTTCCATATCCTCTTCCGAGCATAGGAGAATATTCATCCCTGCTGATCCCGGCCCATCCTTAGATTTTCATAGCTGAATCTGACCCCTTCATCCCGTGAAGAAGAAACCAGCCAACGTCCGAGATCCCACGTCCCCTTTTGTGGCCACGAACTGCCGATGCCGAAAACACACCACCGCCAAGCCAAGCGAGCTCCGGCCAAAACGAAGACCACCTCTCGGAAATCCACGACCACCACAGGAAAAAACGAGCGCGCCGCCCATAAAATCCTCTCGTTTTATCCTTGATCCCCCGTGCTGCCGCTGCTGCATATTCTGACTCGTCGTCCTCGCGTTCCCATGGCCGATTCCGCCGCGCTCCCCACCGCTGCCTCCTCCTCTTCCCTCCCCCGCTCGCTGGTGTCCAGGCCGCCCCTCTCCTCCCCTCTCCACGGTCGGTCCCGGGCCCCGCGCCGCTGCCGCTTCGGATCGCGGTCGCTCCACCGGTTGCGAGCTCGGGCGGGGAAGGACGATCCCGAGGACCTCTACGGGCCCTACCCCTGGGACCAGCCCTTGGATCTCACCACCGACTTCGGTAAATCCTCCAGCGATCTCTCGATTGTTTCCAAATGCTGCGGTGGCGAGCAATGAGTTGTTTTTACCATGCGCTAGCAAGATTTGTGCTATGCATTGTTGAACAGTATGCTGTAGGTTAAGACTGTGAGTGAATGATTGATGCCCCGATTGCTAGCTTGTTCTGTGTGAAATGCTAATGAGATAGGATGATATGTTCACCATCATCTAAACTGCTCAAGTTGTGTGTCCTAGAAGATATTCAGTGGGTGCAAGAAGACAAAGTCACACTGTTCACTTCTGAGGGCCTGATTCAAATTGGGGGTTCATTGGTTCCTCGTCGAGTTAGTGCTTCCCAGGTACTGATTCTTTTAAGCCAGAGCATTCCCACTATGTGAAGTGTATAGTAAACGGCAGTAATTTGATCTTAATTTTAGCTATTTACTCCCCTACTTTATGTAACATCTGCATATACACGTCAATTGGCCTATGGACTATGGTGCACTCATTGTTAAGTTGGTCTACCCAGCCTTTTGCTTTTGTTTGCTGTAAGACTTGAACCCGTTGCTTACAAAGTTTCAATATAAGTGGGGATGTCCTATTGTCTAAAAAAAGATATATTAGAGGAAAATAAAAATTTGAAAAGCAGTATTGTATATATTCAGCATTGTATTAACATGATCATTGCAGTGTACCTTATTTGCAAAAGCTGTGAAGGATGCCCTATCATGAATCTCTAAGATCATGTTCTTGGTCCGCTTATGCTGTTTTACAGTTAACATAAAATCAGATTCACTTGAGAAAGCCAATGGTACAACAGATGTATGCACTGCAGAATCAATAACAAGTATGGCATCCATTTGAATGTGAACCCTTTCCAAGAAGTTTCTCTAGTCATATGCATCTGTAGCTCATATCTTATAAATACTTGTTATTGATTCTGCACTTTTTAGCACACAGCACTGCACCCATGCTGCTTGGTTAGAGTGTTTCTTGTATTCTTGGTAATATTAAGTAAAGCTCTTCTTCATGTATTATGGATTTTGTATTACTCGCCGAAGCTGCTAGGTTTACTTTCTCCTCATCAACATTTCCCATATTAGCTGCAGTAAGTTCTCATGTAAATTATTTTTGGCAGAAGAGGCAACGAAAAGTGAAGGGTACACAGATGCTTCGCCGGTTTCAGGAGAGCTCTTACATGGATCCAAATCAAAGTCTTTGCCTTGGAGCACTATTTAACATTGCAGCAACAAATGTAAATATTTATTGCTGTTTATTTTCTTATCATGTTTTCATTTCTTTAGTAATATATTACCATTTTATATCTCAGGGTCTAGACATGGGCAGAAGATTATGTATCTTTGGCTTTTGTCGTTCTGTTGAAATGCTAAGCGATGTAGTGGAAGATACAGTATTGGAGCATGGTGGTGAGGTATGTTAAGCTACTCGATGAACTATACATGTGCAAGGATCTATCTTTATTCTTTAATCTGATAACTGCTTTGGCGTGCCTTGATCTGTCCACAATAAAGAAAAGATGCCCAGTTTATTTCCTTATTTTTGAGAACAATGAGCTAAGAGTGCCACACATGGACAATGGTTACTGAACTAAGGTAGCTTCAGGAAAACAAAACAAAATAAAACAGTGCCCAAGGAATAAGGTATGCAACACCAGGCACGGCTAAATGGTTACAAAATAAACAAACACAGTTAATCAATCATAATAAAACATGTATAGAATATAGAAAGTTAACAGGGCAATAAATATTGTGCAAGTAACAGTGATCTAACCAAGCGACTCTAAATGCTTCTTTTGAAGTTTAATCGTTTGTAACTTTTATAGAAGAATTATCAGCAATTAAATAGTGAGCTAAACAAACTTTTTTGCTGAAGATTTGACAGTGAGCTTAACAGACTTTTCACGATATGCTACATTTTTAGGTTTCTGTTCATCTGAACCATGCCAAATGTCTTACTGACATGTGGTCTCAGAACTCATATGTCAAATGACACATGTAGTGGCAAATCCTGAAGTGCCAATCTTTGGGTTATGAGGACCTGATGAAAAAAATTAAGCATATATCATTGCAACAGAATACGCTGTGCATTCTCTTATCCATGGTTGAAGCTTTCAGTTTAATTCATTGTTTGATCAACTTACATATAAAGTTTTTTCTGTAAGGCTGTGCCAGCACTAGCGTTTGTGCATGGTCTTGGCTCACGGCAAGCGCATTGAACAATTAGTTAAGGAGAGCATAACATGGAGGCGAGCGCATATTCATCTTTAGTTTGTAAAGGGTATCACTTTTGCAGGTTGTTACTGCAGAGAAGGCGAGCAATGACGGCCTTCAGGAGAAGCTAACCATGTCTGTTGCGGTACCATTGCTGTGGGGTGTTCCGCCAGCAGCAGAGACCCTCCATGTCGCCGTGCGGAGTGGTGGAGGTATTGTAGATAAGATCTACTGGCAGTGGGACTTGTTCTAAATGTCCGGAGCCGAAACATTAACAAAATCGATTCCATCCTGTATATACCCCCAATCTAATTCGCTGCACGCATTGTGTCAGCAATTGTGCATTGTGCAAAAACTGTAAACTTAATCTCTGCTTGTACAGACACGGTCACCCTTGTGCATATATAAACAAAACTCTGGAATCACATCCCATTTTTAATTTAGCCCTGTTTTAATATCCCCCGAGTAATTTATCTAAGAGAACTGAACGCATGGCATGCATCAGTGCTCGGGTTTGATACTATAGCACGTGAAGCACGGGCATCAGTGAATCAGTATCGCCCCCCCCCCCCCATATATATACTCATAACAATCAAGTCAGGAGCCACGAGTCGGCTGCAGGTGAAAAGCGAACTTTTTTAGCATTCGCCTCGATTGTTCTAGGCACATACATCTGCCCTGCCACGAATTTTTATCTTCTGGCAGGACCTCATCATCCTCGCGGAAGCGCCGCAGTCGTCGCGTCCAGGTCCAGTCGAGGCTGCTGTTTAGCTTCCAGAAGGCGATGCCAAGCAAGAGCCACCGAGCCAAGCCATTCACCGGTGTCATCGTCTTCTCCGGCGTCAAACAGTATGGGGACCGACTTGCCGGCTTGCGAGAGTACACAGAGTGGCCGTGCGCTTGCCTGGACTCTGTAGCGCCATCCACTTGGCCATGCCAGCTGACGCGGGAGGCCACAAGCAGTGCACAGTGTCCAAAGCGCATGGTTCTTCACATGCTGTCATCCCTTACACTAACACGTCCGGGGGTACGGGGGTCGTTGGTGAGTATCTGCTCATGCATATATATCATCCGTCGATAACGAGAAGGAAGCTGCTCTCTTCTCCGGTCCAGCGATTTTCACGAGCGATCCGGACGCAACGAAGCGGCGCGAGGGGGTAGGAGGCAATGGTGAGCAAGGCGTTGCCAGCCGCGGGCTATGGCGAGGACGGCGTGTACCGGATGCTGCGCCCCGCCGTGCCCATCGCGTCCGACCCCAGCCTCCTCAACGACCTCATCTTTTGCCGCTGCGCTCGCGCTGGTCGACGCCGCCAGCGCCGCCGCATCCACCTCGGTGCTTTCAGACGCCAACGTTATACTCTACTCCGACCTCATCGCCGGGGTGCTGGAGACGGAGTACCGCCGCCCGCCGACCAAGCAGAGCGACACGGCCGCGCTGCTGTACTCGTCGGGCACTACGGGGGCGACCAAGGGCGTCATCCTGACGCACCGCAACTTCATCGCAGCGGCGACGATGGTGACGTCGGACCAGGACGCGCGCGGATACGGGACCAACGTGTTCCTCTGCTTCGTGCCCATGTTTCACATCCTCGGCCTGTGCATCATCACGCTCGCGCAGCTGTAGCGCGGGACGCCGTCATAGTGAGGACTAAACACAATGCAAGGTAAAAATTGAACACACTTCCTAACCTTTACGCGCTCGATTTCAGCCATTATGTTAATGCCAGCGAGTTTATGGGAGGGGTTAGGGTTGATTCACCGATGACTCTAAAAAGGGTTGGTAGTAAGTCGGGTCGGGTTTGGATAAAGTAAAAATATGTCCAATCCAAAACCCAATAGTTTTAACCTAACTTATATCTGAAGTACTAAGGGTATATTTGGTTGGAGCGAGAGGTTAGATGGGATAAGGGTATATTTGGTTGGAGCGAGAGGTTAGATGGGATGAGATCATCGCTATTTTTTGGATGAGATGATCTAATTTTTTATTTAGTTAGAATAGATGAAATGAGCAAGTGTTTTGTTTAGTTGGTGGGATTAAAGTTGATAAGATGAGTCAGATTATAAAAGCAGATTTCTTTAGAGAATTTTAATTAAATACCGGCTCAAGCTTTTTGGATTAAACTAATTAAAACGAGTTGCTAGTGAGCTCTAGTTTACTCTAATCCCACCAACTCTTTACTCTAAATAAAATCAAACGATCGAACAAGAAAATTGGATGAGAAGATCCGACCGTTTTCACCGGACAGAGCCATCCAGCATAACGAGAGAATATTCTCTAGCGTGGGATCGCTCTATCCACTCCCGTTCTGGTCGTCCGCCAACCAAACACCGCGTTTCCTGGATGGCCATCTCCGAGACGGCCCCATTTGGCCATCCAAATACATGCTAAACGGGCGAAAACATAAACCTAAATCCAAACTCGTCGGGTTTAGGCTACCGGGGGCGCAGGCGGCTGTTGGGCGGCGGCACTACGGGAGCCGGGGGGGTTCAGTGGGCCAATGGGGTAGCGGGAGCGGCGTAGTGGGGTGGCCGAGCGACACGACGGTGGGGTGATAGTAGCGGATGAGTGATGAGGCGGCGTGGTGTGCTAGCCGGGGGATGGGAGCAGCAGGGCGCAATGCTGGAGTGACAGGGTGACATGGTGCACTGACTAGGCGATAAGAGCGATGAGGCGCGGGCGACACCATGGCGTGAAGGCTAAACAACGGAACAAGGCTAAAGCTAAGTAGGCTTTTCAATTAAGCTGGGTTGCAATGCATTGGGTTAGGCTGAGATGCATGCATATGTATGTATCGGGTGACCCGTGGGTAGCTGCGGGTGAAATACAAAATCCAAGCCTGACATGACCCGATTAGGATACTCAACCTGTCAAACCCATGTGAAAAAATTGTGATCCAAACCCGGACCCATCGGGTCTATAACCCATAAGTATTCGAATCCATGAGTCCAATTGCCAGCCCTGGAGGGAGGCTAGGGTGAGAGCCGAACCGACGATAGACGGTGAGCAAGGTTAACGACAAGAGAGCTTAAAAATTGATTAGCTAGCAAGAGAGAGACAGTGATGACGGATCTGGCAAAGGCGGGCTTAGATAGGGGAGCAGAGCTGTTGCACAGTAGACGGTGAGAGGAGAAAATAAAAATAAAAAGATAACTGTCAGAACTTCATAGAATAGCTGAGATTGATCGTGTGTTGAAAAAAAAAACAGATATCTGATAAACAACATCATTCTTATTTTACAGGGGTCTTGGTCTGTTATATCTCGTAAAAATTAGGTAAGTTTGATATTGCAATACACCCTTGAGAATATGCTTTGCACGTTTGAAGCACGTACGTGTATTTGCCCCCCGACTCTTGCATATGGTACGGGGCCAAATCGGCTGCTATATATTGAAAGAGTAAAAAAAATCGCAACTCGCAAGCCAGATGACTCTGGATCCAATCAGCTCCTCGAAGGTCAGAATCAAGAGCGTTGAATCGGCGTTGCGTGCGCGTCCATCCGGCAGGGATTAATTTATGAGCCTTGTTCGTCGTTGCGAGCAAATGGTTTGCGTCGGGGTCGGGGATCTCCCAGATCGAGGCGGTAACAAAGCCAGCCACCAAGAGGACGTGCGTAACAGAATTCCCACGCTGATAAAATCAGCGCTCCGGCAGCAAACAAGCGGACGTGTCGCTTCGCCGGCTCCCGCAAAATCCTGCAGGATCAGCCTTCCGCGTCGGCCGCGACACGTGGGGACCGACGAGTGGCAATGTGGCAGGGGCGGATCTAGGGAGGGGAGCCCCACTTCTTCTCAGTCAATAGAGTCCCTTTTAATCCTCCAATATTTTTTCTACCATAAATTAGAGGAGAAAAAAGAGAAGAATAAGGTAGATAAATAATATTACATTAGTCTTAAATTAGATAATGTTTATATTTTTTTTAATTTTTAAAATACATGATATTCTATGATTTTGAAGTAACTGTAGTTTAATTTTTTCATCTTACATCTTTAATTAAGTAACTTATTTTCGATATAAATCTTATTTCCCACTCAATAAATTATATTAAAAAGTAAAATAATTATTTTATCAATTATCTTAATACATATATAAAATTTTAAAATATCATCTATTTTAAGATGGAGGGAGCTGTCTACTCTCCATCACTGCTTACGCGTGTGGACGCATGCGAGTCTACTGTTCTACGGCGATAGCTTATTCAGCCAGGTGACCAGGTCAGCTCGTGATCCGGTTGCTAAGCTTGTCCAGCCCCACACAACATTGATAGACATGGTTAATTGAAGGAAGCGATGTATAACCTTTGTCAGCAATGGAGACTAACGACAGAGGGTTTTTAAGTGCCCCTGCTGCAGGAAAAAAGGAAGTGCAAATGTTCGCCATACGTTCGGATCTGACTGACAAAATGTCGAAATCACAAAACCGTGGATAATCTCCATACTGTACGCCATCCATTTGGCTACGTTTGCTGATGTGAGGTCGCAGCAGGAGCTCAAAGTCAAACCGCACGCGTCTTCATCTGCTCTTATCTGGATCGTCTCAACCGTTTTTTTTTTGTGCACGTTCTCTCCACACGAATCCTAGACGAGCAACTCTACAGGCGGATTTTTTTTTACAGTGCACAGTAACACTCAAAAGGTACGATGCTTAGTTCGTATGAACCGTATAGCTAGACTGTATGCTGTTGTTATATATATATTTAATTAGTAAAGTCGAAAATAAAATTTAAAGCTCGTGAGTTATTTTAGACTCGATTGTGACCAACCGAGCCCGGTAGCCGGCCGAGCCCAGTGCGTATCCTCACCACTCCGTGCCGTGAGGCCGTGACCCTGAGTCCCTGACCCGTGATCGGTCGCCGCCCAGAGCCAGATCCGCAGACGCGGCGACTCCCCGTCGACCGTCGTCCCCTCCCCGTGGCATGCTGCGCGACGGTGTCCCACCCACTACGTCGGCTGTGTCCTGTGTAAAGCGTCGGCGACGGTGTTAGCACTGCTACATGATTGTACATGGCCTCCAGGAATATGGTGTCATTACAGCTCCTCCCAGCGAAAATCTATGACATCTTCCAGCTCCTCCCAGCGAAAATTCAGGGTCGAGTCTTCTCTGCTACCATGCCTCCTGACGCCCTTGATATTACTCGCAAGTTCATAAACAAACCTGTGAGGATCCTTGTGAAGAGGGATGAGTAATAGCATTCAGAAAGTCAGTGCTGTATTGATGTATGCTTGTCTTGAGATTTCTGACATGTGCGTTGATAAAAATGCATACTTATCTTGAGGTTTCTGACATGTGCGTTGATAAAAATGCATACTTATCTTGAGATTTCTGATATGTGCATTGATAAAAATGCATACTCTGCAACATTTATGCATTATGTTTTATATCTGTCGTCATTCAGAAATAGTTAATGATGTATTGTTGTATGTTTACATCATGTTTGATTGCTCTGAGAAATTAACAACTAAGAAATATAGAACCACAACCTTGGCTGAGTTGGCTCGCGAGCCAAGCTAAGCCTGGGCCGAGCTTATATTCTACTTCTGTCAACTAACCGAGTAGAGTTAGGCTTGGCTCGTTTCCACCCTTTTAGCTAGTTTTATCTGTCTGGATAGAGTGATATAAGTTTTTATATGGATGATTGAATCAGAAGCTACATAAATGAATATAAAAATTAAGATTGTGATTGATTGCTCATATGAAAGTGATTTTATGATACTAATAAGTAGATCCATCTACCTAAGCAGGTGTATAAATTAGTATCTATTAAGTCAGGCTGCAGAGTGAAGGTCGAATCAGGTTTTGCTCTCAAACCAGGTTGAAAACATATATTTGCATTTGTTAAACCATACTAGAACAATAGATACGAGTAACTAAGTTTGATTATTCTTAAAATTATACACATCCACTGTATTGTATCAGGATCACTCCATATAAGCCACCAATCAGGCCCCCCCTCACTGATACACAGTTTGCATATCTCGTGCGGACCTCGCAGTTTTTGATTTGTTTCGCTTTTATTTTTCTCAAAAAGAAAGATACCGATACAAGTACATATTTTGTACATCCGTTATTTTCCAAATGGGGATGATTATAGTCTTATTTGGTTTTTAATAAAAACATACGGATACAAATACATATATTGATGTACAGTAGAGTATAAAATATACTAATTTCAATTGTCTGAAAAATTCCTATCTCGCATTGACCTAGAACTTATAACTACATATCTTAAAATTGTAACATTATTTAAGTTGTTGGATGCTGACCTAATCTAGTGGGAAAAAAAAAGAGCGAAAATAATGAAACTTTCAAGCAAAAGACAGTTCTGGATGCTGGATGCTGGATCTACAGACGACACGACACGGCTCTCTTCTGCCAGCGATTTTTGCGAGCAACATCGGGCGCAGCAAGGCAACGCGAGTGAGCAAGAGACAATGGCGGGCACGGCGGCGCCGGCCGCGGGCTACGGCGCGGACGGCGTGTACCGCTCGCTGCGCCCGGCCGCGCCCATCGCGTCCGACCCCGGCCTCTCCCTCACCGACCTCCTCCTCCGCCGCGCCGACGCGTGCCCCTCCGCGCTCGCGCTGGTCGACGCCGCCACCGGCCAGGCCCTCACCTTCGCCGCCTTCCGCTCCGCCGTCCTCACTACAGCAGTCGCGCTCTCCTCGCGCGCGGGCGTCCGCCCCGGCGACGTCGTCCTCATCCTCGCGCCCAACTGCGTCCTCTACCCCATCTGCTTCTTCGCCGTCACCGCTCTCGGCGCCGTCGCCACTACGGCCAACCCCCTCTATACCTCCAGGGAGATCGCCAAGCAGGTCTCCGACGCCTGCGCCAAGCTCTCCATCACCATCTCTGGCCTCCTGCCCAAAATCGCGGAGCTCCGCCTCCCCACCATCCTCATCGACGGCGACGCGGCCAGCGCCAGCGCCATCGCCTCCATGCCTCCAGGTACCAGCGTCACGCTCTACTCCGATCTCATTGCCGGTGTGCAGGAGACGGAGTATCGCCGCCCGCCGACAAAGCAGAACGACACGGCCGCGCTGCTGTACTCGTCGGGCACTACGGGGGCGAGCAAGGGCGTCATCCTGACGCACCGCAACTTCATTGCGGCGGCGGTCATGACGACGTCTGACCAGGACACGCGCGGGGAGGGGCCCAACGTGTTCCTCTGCTTCCTCCCCATGTTCCACATCTTTGGCCTGTCCGTCATCACGTTCGCGCAGCTGCAGCGCGGCAACGCCATCATCGTGATGTCGGGGTTCGACATGGACTCTGTGATGGTCGCCGTGCAGCGGCACCGTGTCACGCACCTCTTCTGCGTGCCGCCGGTCATGATCGCGCTTGCCAAGCACGGAAGGGCCGGGAAATACGACCTCAGCTCGCTCAAGTTCATCGGCTCCGGCGCAGCGCCGCTCGGCAAGGATGTGATGGAGGTCGTGGCAAAGAACTTCCCGGACGCCGAGATTGTCCAGGTGATTGAGCGTTCGCGATTTTGCATTTCTTCAATTTAACCGTGGTCTGCTGATGAACTGTTGGACTGAGCTTAGTGAATTCGTAGTAGTACTGTTTCATAAAAACCATGATGGGGTCTTTTTGGGACTGAAAGGACCACAAACTTTTCTGCCTTTCTGGCAGTCTCCTTGAGGGGGCTAATCTCGATTTTTTTTTTTTGTCTTTAGCTTGAAAGTTGAATTAGGCGACAAAGTTTGAATCTTTGTTGATACTACTCCATTAAGGACATAATAGTGATGATGGAAAATACCAAATAAATGGCTCTTGGACTTGGTTTTTTAAACAGGGAAAATGACATTTTGATGTTGGATACTTGTATATTCAAACTTTTTGTCCTGCGCATATAACCTTATTAAGGCACACTATAGCCAGTTTCTGCTGCAGGCAATATGTGTACATCCTTTTCTTAATTTTGAGTTCAATGGTTATCATATTCCAATATTCTGAGCTGCTCCAAATTTCCAAATACATGGAAGCACTAAGTCAACTATGGGTTGTGTTGCTTATCATGTGAGTAGCCATGGTAATGTTGCAATCATATAGGTCTATCAGTGATCTGTTCTTTCTTTCCTCTTTTTTTTATCGTCCGGATCAATTTGATATGTTATACATGCTATTGTCGATCAGATGTTGGACGTGTGGTCCACATGCTAACAAGAAAATAGCATCTGAGAATTAATATTGTGCCCACCTGTAAAAGGTAAGATGCCAGGCCTGCAGCCAAAGGTTAGTTTATCTTAAAATTGTAATAAAACGTTTACAGCTAAGGTCATTTTCATAACATTAGCTATAATAATCCTATACCTAAGGAGCTGAGTGTGCACCGTAGTAACTATCTTAAATAGATTCATCTCCTTCTTGGAACATGTAACATTGTGGATTCATCCCATTTTCTCTTCAGAATCAGATTATACATATACTCCCTATATTGCTGAAAGCCTGAAACTGTTGAAAAATGTTCACTCTTTTTGGCGTTCCTTTCTCCGATGAGTCATGACATAGCTGTAAACTCAACAACTATTTCATGCTTAAGTTTTATGGTGTATGGATGTATGGTTCTCGTCTTGCAGGGTTATGGTATGACTGAGACTTGTGGGATCATATCGTTAGAGTACCCAGAAAGAGGACAAGTACGTCAATTTGGGTCAACTGGAACACTTGTGTCAGGAGTTGAAGCAAAGATTGTTGATGTAGAAACATTGAAATATCTTCCACCGAATCAACTAGGAGAAATTTGTGTTCGAGGACCAAACATAATGCAAGGTAAATTTTAATCGTGTTATGTATACATTGTGTTTTTATTCTTTCTCCCTGTCTTTGTCAACTATTACACATTACCAAGCTTAGTCAAATGATATTATAATGGGACTGTGGCAATTGGTCGTATTGTTGTTGGTTTGCAATTGTTTGTTGGCAATGTACAATGTAGCAATGCCTAGTATTATGAAGAAGCCAAGGTTTTCCATTAAAAAAAGCTGCCAGCGTTTTAGATGTTCCACCTAGCTCCTTGTCAATGAGCTATGTGCATCTACATTGTTTTTCACTGACAATAGGTCCCAAATTTCTCCACTGTATTCTGTCCACGAGGAATAATGGGGCCAAAAAAATTCCTACTTATTTGAGTGTATTATTTGTAGGGTATTTCAACAATGTGCAAGCTACTGAATTTACAATCAAGCAAGGGTGGTTGCATACTGGTGATATTGGACACTTCGATGAAGGAGGCCAGCTTTTTGTTGTTGATAGACTTAAAGAGCTGATTAAGTACAAAGGTTTCCAGGTAAAGAATTTCGTTTTTTTTGCAAAAATAACATTTATAGTTTTTGCAAGCTTTTGCTTATAATCACGTGAGGGAAAAATAGTTCTTGGACAGTGCTTACCGAAAGAAGTTTCTATCCAGCCTTAGTACATAAGTCAGCCTCATTTGGGGCCCTTCCTGTTACTAATGTCTGTGGTTCTACTGATGGTGTGTTTGTTGTAAGCATTTAGATTCATACACAGAAGTATTAAGATTTAGCACATGAAAATGGCATTCATATATTTGTCATCATGAGTACCTCATACGGTTAACTCTATAACCTTTTGTAAGATATAACTAGAAAAAAGGCAGTGTGTATTGGGCACCGTGCCAATGTCTTAAGCGGCATCTATTTGGAAGCAGATAGAATATTTATTTGAAGCATGGGAGTTCTTCTAGTTGCCTGAATGAGTGTATTCTTTCTTTACTATTCAATCTAGCTTACCATAAAAGGAACCACACTTGTGCAACTCGTATTGTTTTCTTTCTTTGAGCATATCATGTACGGTTGGTTCTTTTTAGGGAAATCTCATGTTTTTCTTTATTTTACTGGCAGATTGCACCGGCTGAGCTTGAAGGACTGCTTCTGTCTCATCCAGAAATTCTCGATGCTGTTGTTATCCCGTAAGTTGAGCCACCTATTTTTTGGGGTTTCTAGCTGCGTATGAGTTATGAATATGTTTTTTTCCCCACCAACTGTTGTTTTGTTATATCTTAATGGGGATCTCTACTTGTTTCCAAGGTTTCCTGATGCTGAAGCTGGGGAAATTCCTATTGCCTATGTTGTACGGGCCCCTATGAGTTCTTTGACTGAAGTTGATGTCCAGATGTTTATCGAAAAGCAGGTGAGGCTGTGTAGGAACTGTTATGGTTGTGGATGGTGGAGCTGGGCTCGACGGGAGGGCAAGGTCTGGCCTCGCCTCCCCGGAGAAGATAGTACAGAAAATAGAATTTAACTTTCTCTTTGCTTGCCTTTATTCAATCCTGTCGTATTCCTTTATAGGGTGAATCGGCTTACAATCTAAATCCAAATCCTAACAATCCAATGCTAACAACTCCTAACAAACTAACTCCTAATGACTTATCTTTAATGGCAAGCAACTAACTACTTGCGGCTGGCTTTGACGCGAATGGCTGTGGCTCCTGGCGTTCCAGATTGGGCCTCCGGCTGTAAGTCCTTCCCCACATGACATATCTCCCCCCCCCCCCTCGATGAGCAACTCGTCCTCGAGTTGATAGGTGGGGTAGCGCTGCTGGAATGAAGCCAGGTCTTCCCATGAAGCCGTGGAAGCCAGTTGACCCTGCCATTGGACGAGGAACTAACGAACCCCATGGCAGAGGCGTGCCTTCAGCGCTCGTTCCGGTATAGGTATAGTGGCACCATGGTGTATTGGCGGCAATGCTGGTGGTGCTGATGAGGGGGGGGGGGACCCAACGAACTTCTTGACGAGGCCGACGTGGAAGACGTCATGTAGTCGTGCCGTGGTTGGAAGCTCCAAGCGGACTGCCACCGGGTTGACGCACTTAATGATTTTGTAGGGACCGTAGAAATGCGGTCGCAACCTCCCATTGGTGTCCTCTCCCAAGGACGCCGGGGCGCGATGTCGGAGTCACAACCAAACCCACTCGCCCACCTGGAACGAAATGTCACGGTGACAACGATCATATGCGCGTTTGGCGAGTTGCTGTGATTGATGCAAGCGGTAGTGGACTTTTGCCAAGAACCCCTCTCGTTCAACCATTGTTTGCGCCAATGCTGCCACCCGGATGTCGTCAGGCTCGCAGGAATGAATGGTTGGTAGGTCCCGTCCGTAGACCACCCGGAACGACGTGTCGCGCAGTGCCGAGTGAAACGAGGTGTTGTAGACGTACTCCGCCCAAGGTAGCCATCGAATCCAACTGCGCGGCCAATCCCCTGCCATGCAACAGAGATACATGGTAATGACTTTGTTCACTGCTTCGGACTGTCCATTGGCTTGAGGATGGAATGCCGTTGTCATGTGGAGTTTGGAGCCTTTTGCCGCGAACAAAACCTTCCAGAATGCTGACGTCAACACTAGGTCGCGGTCTGAGACGATCAACACCGGAACACCGTGCAGGTGGACAATGTCGGCGAAGAAGGCATGAGCTACCGATTCCGCGGTGTATGGATGCGCCAGCGGAATAAAATGAGCGTACTTGGAGAAGCGGTCCACCACCGTCAAGATGACCGATTTGCCGCCGGCCTTTGGAAGACCCTCAACAAAGTCCATGGCAATGTTAGTCCACACATCCATTGGAATCGGCAGTGGCAACAACAGACCGCCTGGATGAAGATGGTCAGTCTTGTGGCGTTGGCACGTCGTGCAGCTTCTGATGTAGTCTTGCACCACCGTTGGCACATTTGGCGTGTGGAAGTCGCGGCACAGGCGGTGCAAGGTTTTTTGGACTCCCTCATGACCGCCGTCGTGGACTGCGGCGAGGATGTCCGACAGTATTGATGAGGACGACAGAACAGAGGCGATTCTGATACAGAACGAGACCATTCACCATGGACCATGGTGCTGCCAGAGGTCCAGCCGCTATGTCCTGCTGCAACACCATCAATGCAGGATCAGTGGAGTTAGCGTGGCGCAGATCAGAGAGCAGGTCGAATGAAGGTCCTTTGAGTGCCATGGTGGCACCTAGCTCCGCGTCGTGTCATGACAGGGCGTCGACAACAGCGTTCAGGCGTCCTAGTTTAATATTCCACCACGAAGTCGAAACCCAATAATTTGCTGACCCAATGATGTTGCAGAATCATTGCTAGTCATTGGTCGAGGAGGAATTTGAGGATGTAGTGATCCGTTTTGACGGTGAACGAGCGTCCCCAAAGATACGACCGCCAATGGCAACTGCGTTCACGAGGCCAATGAGTTCGCGCTCGTAAGCAGCGAGGGCGCGGTGTCGAGGAGCCACTGGTTGACTGAAGAAGGCGATCGGTCCCTGCCCTTGGTGAAGCACAACGCTAAAACCCGATCCAGAGGCATCGCATTCTACGATGAATCGGCGAGAAAAATCCGGTAGCTGGAGGACCGGCCTAGTTGTCAGCGTCGTCTCGAGAGCTTGAAGCGCCGCATCAGCCTCGGGCGTCCACAAGTACCCCTTCTTTAACAATTGTGTCAAAGGAGCCTCCATCGCTCCAAAACCATGGACGAGCTTCCTGTAGTACCCCGCGAGGCCAATGAACCCTCGGACGACGTGAGCCGATTTGAGGGTAGGCCACTCCGAGACGGCTTGTACCTTGGAGCTGTCCATGGCCACGCCTGAAGCCGACACCACATGGCCCAAGCATGTGACCGATTCCTGGCCGAAGGAGCACTTGGATTTCTTGAGATAGAGTTGGTGCTCGTAGATTACTTCAAGGGCTGCTCGGAGATGGCGGAGGTGTGTGGACCACGATGGGCTATAGATCAATATGTCGTCAAAGAAGACAAGAATGAATTTCTAGAGAAATGGTTGCATAACGTCGTTCATCAGAGATTGGAAGGTCGCCGACGCGTTCGTTAGTCCAAACGGCATGACCAAGAACTCATAGAGATCCTCACGTGTGCGAAAAAGCGGCTTTCTCAATTTCCCTCGGGTCCATACGGATTTGATGGTAGCCTGATCGCAGGTCCAATTTGGAGAAGAATTTGGCGCCATGGAGTTTGTCGAGGAGCTCATCGACGGTAGGGATCAAAAATTTGTCCTTAACTGTGTGTTCGTTGAGTGCGCAGTAATCCACGCAAAGGCGCCGAGAGCCGTCTGCCTTCTTGACGAGGATCACTGAGGATGAGAATGATAACGTGCTTTAGCGAATGATGCCTTGTTCCACCATGATGTGGCATTGTCGTTCGAGCTCATCGGGTAGCGATATGGTCGGACTGCAATCGGCGATGTCCCTGGTAGGAGATGGATGCGATGGTCCTGAGAGCGTGGCGGCGGCAAACCTTGAGGATCGGTGAAAATTCTGCCAGGAGTTCCTCCAAGAAGTTGCAGACGCTGCAGGTCTGGAGGCGTGGACTCGACGACCCGGCGATGTCGTGCCACGTGACCCAGTGGTCGTGACGCCAGAAGGACAGCGTCATGCGGCCGAAATCCCAAAGGATCGAACCCAGAGTCACGAGCCACTAGGTTCCGAGGACGATGTCATATCTGCCTAGCGGAAGCACGAATAGATCCATCCTGAAGTCTTCCTGGCCAATGGTGAGCGCAACTTGGTGATAGACACTCGTGCATGGCACGCGGTCCTCATTGGCGACCATGACGTGTAGGTGTTGTCGAGTCTGGATAGGTAAGCCTATGTGCGCTGCAGCGGATTCGGACACAAAATTGTGTGTGGAGTCGGAGTCTAGAAAGGCAGTCATCACTGTAGTACTGAGCTGGACTGAAACCTGCATTGTCTCCCGTGTCTTGATGCCGGCGATGGCGAGCAACGAGATCCGAGGTTCGTTCGCCGTGTCATCAATTACTTCGTCATGGTCGTCGTCCAGCTCGAGGAAGAAGAGGCGCTTGCACACCCGGTTGTGGCCGCGAAGGTACTTCTCATCGCAGTTGTAACAAAGGCCTAGCCTGCGGCGTTCTTCCATCTCTTCTGGAGCAAGTCATTGAACGGTGCGACCGGTAGCTGAGGTGGCTGCAGCGGTTGCTGCTCCCGTGATCATCGGTGTAGCTAGTGTGGTGGGCGCCTATGGAGTGCTGGGTGTTGCCGACGTCTGGATGACGTCGGCAGATGCGAAGCCCGGGACGAAGTGGCTTGAAACGAATGCGACCCCACCTGGATGGCTTGTTCCCGGCGCTCGAAGGCACGAGCGAGATTCATCGCCACCTCCAGGGTTTGTGGATTCTGCATCTGCACGTCGAGGCTCATAGGCTCTTGCAGGCCAACCGAAAAAAGCTGAATATGTTGGCTCTCTGTGAGGGGTCCGGCGTGGGCCAACAGAGCGAGGAAGAGTTTGGAGTAGTCCGCGACCGAACCCGTGCGGCGACAAGCCGCCAGTTTACCCAACGGATTGGCACAGAGAGGTGGGCCAAAGCACAAGTTGACGAGCTCGGCAAAGCGATTCCAGGACAACGTGCCCTGCTCGCGCTCCATGTGCATGAACCATTGATGTGATGTGTCCGTCAGATGATACGACACAAGCCAGACTTTCTCTTCTTCCAGTGTGCGTTGGCCGCGGAAAAATTGTTTGTAGCGGTTGATGAATAGAAGCGGGTCGTCGTTGTCGTCGTATGTGGGGAAATCGAGTTATTGGAAACAAGGTGGTCGATCCGCAATAGATCGATCGTCACGGTGTGGGAAGGAGCCCCCTGGTACAAGGGCGCCCGTGTTCCAGGCGATTGATCGCGAGGTGATGGACACGTTGCTGATGGTCGATGTCAGAGAGCTTACCCTCAATGGCCTCAAGATGATCTAGCTTAGCCAGGATGGTTTTCATCCGTGCCAGCGTGTTGTCGACTTCTCCGGTACCACTTTCGGCCATGGCAGCAGGCGCATGAGGTACCTGATCATGATACCAGATGTTATGGTTGTGGATGGTGGAGCTGGGCTCGACGGGAGTGCGAGGTCTGCCTCGACTCCCCGGAGAAGATAGTACAAAAGATAGAATTTAACTTTCTCTTTGCTTGCCTTTATTCAATCTTATCGTATTCCTTTATAGGGTGAATCGGCTTACAATCCAAATACAAATCCAATGATAACAACTCCTAACAAACTGACTCCTAATGACTTATCTCTAATGGCAAGCAACTAACTACTAGCGGCTGGCTTCGACGCGGCTGGTTGTGGCTCCTGGCATTTCGGATTGGGCCTCCGGCTATAAGTTCTTCCCCACATGACAGGAACCTTGACATATTTTTTTTTTAATTTTACCTCGACTTAATTGTGACAGTCGACTAGTTTACATTTCAGTATCTATCTCACTAGCATGGAACATTTGTAATTCTTGGGTGAATTAATGTTATTCTGTACTTTTTCCGAAGGAATATTTTGTACTTTCCATCAACTGAATATGACTCTGCTAATATATTAATGATTTTATTCATGACATACATTATAGGTCACATACTACAAAAGATTGAGGAGGGTTACCTTTGTGGACAGCGTACCAAAATCTGCTTCAGGAAAGATTTTGAGAAGAGAACTCATCGCTAAAGTCAGATCGTCCAAGTTATAGCAAATCTGCTTCTGTTTAAATTGGAAATTTGTCAATTGAACGAAATGGTTTACATATTATTGACTGGAGCTTATGAGTTACGAACCACAGAATTCAGTCCAGAAATGCCAGACATTACACATGGAACCGTACATGATATATCGTATATGTGACATGCCAATATTTGTTCAAGCTAGCCCAAGTAACCATTCTGTTGTAGTGTGCAATATTGGACGGACCTACCTGCAAAGGCCTAATGCCCACACTATTTGCAAACAAATACGAACAGGTAATGGCTCTGCTGCAGCTAAATCTAGAAATGGCATTGTGGACCAATATTACGAAGTAGTTATACCACAATGTATTGTCTGCTAGTTGAGTTCTCCTGCCACCTCAGGTTGTCAGCCATAAACGAGTTTACATGAAACAGCTCGAGGACTGAGCTGCTGAAGCTCACGCCGCCAATGTCCGGGAGCGTTATCGATTTGGAAGTGGCCTCATGTCATCGTATGCTATGTTTGTGTTGTCTGTGTTGTGAAGTCAGTTCCTGCAAGTTGTGCAAACTGTTATCTCGGATTTGACTGACGGGCAGGAGCAGAATTGTGCTGAGGTGAGCTGTATTTGCTAGTACAATATAACGATCAAAATCTACCTGTGTTTGATGAGTTCTTCAGCTGTTCAGCATACCTGTGTCACCTCTAATGCAGGGGTAACAAGAGCTAGGGGCGGATCAAGGGTGGCATACCTGTGTCACCTTAAGTCCCCTAACATTTTTTTTGTGCCATAGATGAGGGTGAGAAAGAAGAAAACATAGAGAAAGAGGAAGAAAATGAAGAGAGGTGGTTGAGCCCCTTATCTGTTTTCTCTGCATCCGCCACTGACAAGTGGCGGGTGGCGAGGCAAAGGTGCTGCAAATGTGATTTTCCTTTGTGAAAATTTGGTTGGTGTTGATGGTTTGGGCTTGGTCTCTTCAAGAAGAGATGACAGAGAGACCCAATAGAGTGGGATCAGTGCATAAGACCAACTCTAGCAGAAACTCTATCTGGAGAGGCATCTGCATCCACGTCGGATGCAAGTTGTGCTCACCCAGTATTTGCACTCCAGCAGAGTCGGTTTTGAGCTCTACATTGATGCGGTGAAGAATCGGGGAGGAGAGAGGAGCAACATATTTGCTGGAGGAAATACCCGGCCATAACATTGTGCGGGGGCCACTTGGCAATGGCTTGGTGCTCCCGCGAGTTCACATAATCGGTCGTGGCGGAGGCGGAGGTGGCAACATCGATTGATGGCAGCTCGCACAGATTCGAGGAGGGGTGCTCGGGTGGAGGGATCCAGTGGCGGAGGGAGGAAGGAGGCGCGATAGTGGAGGGAGGGAGGGAGGGAGGGGCGCGGCGGATGGAGGAGGGGGACCATGAATAGTGAAGTAGGGCCGTCGCGAATGGAGGAGGGAGGGGGTGCAGTGGTAGAGGGGGGCAGACCGCTAGTGGGGTGCATGCCACTCCTTGATGCTATAAATACCCCTCCATTCAGTCATTTGAGGGTGTGACATGCTGTTGGAGTCTAGAGGAAGCTCATATACACTTGAGAAGATATCCAAGTCATCAAAGTGTTTAAAGTGATCATCCAAGATAATGAAGCACAAGATTAGAGAGTATTTAGTATTTGTAGGCCTAGAGTGAGTTGTAGCTAGGTGCTGCAGCTTGAAGAAGTGATCAATGAGTGATTCTAACTTGTACTAAGAGGTAAGCTGGTACCTTAGAGTTTTGGTGACTTGACGACATCTTGTGCCTTGGTGGCACAAGCTTGTTGACCCTCCGACTTAGTGTATAGCGGTGGCAAGACACATGTATAGGGATGCCGAGACCCTTGTCTTGGTAGCTCAAGCTCCGAAGTGATTACGACGACAAGCGACTGGAAGAGAGACTAGTGGTGAGACCTTGCCTTGGTGGTTTGGTGACTCATCTGGTTTGAGACCTTGTCTTGGTAGCTTAGTGGCTCAAGAGTCATGACCGAGAGCTGACCAGGAGCATATCCTTTGTGTTGCTCCAACGTGGACTAGGGGTGGTATTCATGCTATCGATACCACGGGATAAAAATCATGTATGCCGAGTTTGTCTTTTTACCTTATTTACGTTTTCATATTTACATTCTTGCAATTTACCTTGCTAGAGTAGGTTGCGATCCTCTTGAGCGATATAGTAGACACATTTATATAGAAATTGAGATAGATTTATCTTGCGAAGTTTTTGAAGCCATTAGTTTCTTGTGTCCTAATTCACCCCCCCCCTCTTAGTACTTCATCGTTCCTCACAGTGTCACCTACCACTTTAGCAGCACACTATGACAATGTACGTTCCGTAATCTACCGTTGCAAATCTTGTGGGTTCATTGTGTCTAACACCAGGTGAGTTAGCAGGAGTATGTCATTGTCTGTGTCTTCCTCATCAAGCTCTGGGGCAACATTTGATTTACCGGTCTCCATCTAGTCCTAGAGGGGATTATTCTCTTCGTTCAATATGAGCTTCATAAGCCGTTGAAATGGATCATCATCAACAGCCGACCTGATGCTTGCATCTAAATTATTCTGTATTCTCATGTTGTAGTTTACATATACCAACTTATGGATTTCTTGTAGCTTAATCGGTTGCAAACTTTCGTGTGGATAAATGCAAATGTACTCTAGTTCCTCTCACACCCACTAGATGAAGCGCACTGAAACACTAGGCGCCTGACAAGCATCGTTAGTGTAGGTGTAGACGAACCGAGCATAGACCACCATTGCGATGCAAGTATGTAAAGTGATATAATGTTTAGAAAAGTAACGGTTAGATATGTCAACTCAATTCGTACCAGGTGGAGTCCTGCTGTCACAAGCCATCCGTGAAGTGAGCGGACTAGTGAATGACCGAGACTTTATCCGATATATTTCAACCTCATTAAGTGCTTCCAGGGCAGTAATAACATCGGCCATCCTCTCGAATGCCTCCCGAAGATCTTCGAACAAGTTTGGATCTATGCCATACGCGTAATGCGTGTGAGGATTCAATGCGGCCCCTCCAAGTTGACGATCAAAGCTTTAGTACCATAAGAATTTGTACAATAAAGTGCTAAGAGTGTATCATCGGCATTCACGTAGGTCCTATTCGTTAGATTATATATTCTACGATCGACAATTGCCAGGTACTTTTCAAAGTTATCCCTATCATTGCGATATAATGAATCGTACTCATGCTTGACAATGGTGTATCTCAGAGCACCTCATTCAATGTTGGCACTTTGTCTTGATCAGCAAATCGGAGGAAGACATACAACGGCTGAACGAAATTGACAACCATTTTAAGGTTGTCCCACCATGGTAAGTTGGATAGTCAACCATGTGTATATCTTCCGGTGTCAGAAACAATGTAGCGAGACTGATGTAGCTCACTAGATATCATCCATTGCATGAACCTATCCTTTCGGTGTTGAAAGCTTTCAATAAATCGATAGTTTGTGCCAAACCTTGTGGCATTCCACCTCACCAGTTCTCCATCAATCGTGGTCTTCATCATTTCATGGAGCTTGGAATGATTGTAAAGTAATCGCGATATGGACCTTGCACTTTGAATGACAATGTCGTGGTCTCTAAATTCACCAATTAATTTCAACATTAAATTTATCATATGCACCACACAAGACTGCCACACGATAGCAGGATACTCCCTTCTGAATTTGACATGCCAATTAATTTCAACATTAAATTTATCCTTTGCTAATTTTGTGACCCCAAATCATTGACCACCGATCTTATCTCCTGCATAAATGAACCAACCAAATAAATATGCAACAATTGCAATACCAACTCAGCAAAACAATGTACCTTATTCAAATACTTGGTATCTTGGCTGTAGCTAGTCGCATCTACGGACTTGTGAAAAACATACGACAATTGCAATATAAAAGGAAATTAATAATACTCAGATGTGTCGGTCCAGTCCACGAATCACACATGACGGTCACACCATACTCTGGCCATTCTAGCTTTCACTTGTCAAATATCTTCTTTAATGCACTCTCGTTCTCGTCTAGATACTTACCAGTTGGAGATGGGACACCCTCTCCTGTTATAGAACAGATGGCATAAGTCAAAAGGAAAGAAATATGACAACAATATAATTCATTACAAACTTTATCACTCATCTTATTTCTGTGTTTCTTTCATTGTAGCAACAAAGAATACGTCGTTCGCCCTTCTACCAGAAATACCTGAAGTGTGAAAAAAATTGGAACATGTCAAACCAATAGCTGCCTTTGCATTCTTTTCCTTCATACTCCATGACCTGGTGTCAGTCCTCTGTTGCACAGGGGCTTTTGCTGCAACAGCATTATGATCCCTAACACTTAGTGGTGACTCCCTGGTTGAAGATATCCTCCTAAACACCCTATTTAACATATTGTCTCTTCTGACACTTCTACCACCACCTCTATGCTCGTAGGACTCACGTGCCCTCCTCCCGAACTCTTCCTTCTCTTTAGACTGAGCCATGGTACGCTGCACCTGTTCCTCTTCCATCTCCTCATTATCGCTTATCAAATCTACCTAAACTCTTGCTGACTCTTGCCTCCAAAGTCTCTCCTCAGTCTTTCCCTTCCTCTTATCTCTTGCCATATCCAGCTCATACATGAAGTAATCACGCACATCTAGAGACACTCTATCACAATGTATAATATTCGATCCGTGTCCTGCTAAATATTCTTTCAAACTTATGGCACTACCGCTTTTTTTTATTGCAGTAATTATATCTAAACCCCAGAGCCAAATTATCCTATGAAACTTTGCTGAAACCGTCACCAATGACCAAGCCTACTCCAATTACCAGCATTTCCATGCTAAAAACTAATTGGCGATATGACAAGTGAAGCCAATAGCCCAATAATAGTATTCCACTTCTAAGATTGCTACTACTTTCAAGTAAAGGCAAACCAAGAGCAAGAACAAAACCATGGCTGTGGCTCTGTTAACCCCGGCAACTAGGACAACAAATGCCTTGTGATCCGTGACGGCGTGGACTTTACCTCCTCCCGGTTGACGGACCCAGGGCTCTCCGACTTGTCTGAGCTGCTGTTGTCATCGGCGCTCGTTTTGCCAGACCAGAGCTTGCTCAGTATCTTCTTTGGCATCAGCATTCCCTTTGCCTTTCCCGCGGCGCTCTTGTCATCACCGTTCTTGTTGATGTCACTGCTGCCACTGCTCCTCTCGCTGCTGCTGCTGCTGTTGGCCAGCCTCAACCACGCGCAAGGGGGGGGGGGGGGCGCTCAATCTGCACAGCGTGCATGCACGCATCCTGCGACAGCTGCTTGCAGTCCATCAATCCGCATAATTTCTTCTTTTCACTCTTTGATAGGCTAGGGTGCTCCTGTAAGCATGGAAAACAGTGTTAATTTTCAAACTCCCAACAATGCAAATACTCAGTGGAAACAGCAAGAGATACCTTCAGATACATGTCAATGGCACGATAGAGCCCGTCATGTGTTGGTCGGGGTAGAGAAGACACCATTTCAGCAAGCACAATCAACTTTGGAAGAGGAAGGTTGGGATCTTTGGCAATCTCAGCAAGATATCCATCGATCTTTGCAACTGCCAGTTTTGACGTGCTGGAAATAGAAGTCAGGTTCTCAATCTCCACGATTTCTTCATCTTCTTGAAAATTCGCCTTACATTCTGCAACATGAACTCCTCCACTATTGCCATGATCAAATCTATGTTATATACACTGTTTTCACCTGTATATGCTGGTATAAGAAGGTCCGAAACTGAAGCACCATCCAATTGTGTGCCTATTCTCTTGATCAAGTTATTGCGATGGGACTCCCCAGATTCCAGCAAGCATGCAGCTCTTAGCAGCTTAAGAAGAAAACCACACGGCACTGAACCTTCCTCAGCGGGCACAACGTTTTGTGCAATCCACTCCATTGCTCACAGCATCTTCTAGTACAAATCCACATCGAGCTCACAAAGGTCTTCAACCCACCAGTCATTAGGTACTATCTGTTGCTTCCTGACACCATTCCAATGAGAGTCGATACTATTCTCAGATGAGAGTTTTTTTTCCTGATGTAGGTGTATAACCATTCAACCTCCAACAGATCAATTGATGCCTTCGATGCAATAGAGTCAATGCAGTGGTTGATTACCTTCAAATTTTCCGACAAAGGTAGGAGTGACTTTGTGCTCTGTAAGACTATTATTGAATCCTTCCAGGTGCGGAATACGCTTGATGTCAAGAACACATCAATTTTGTAGATGAGGTTTCCTTTGCCAATGGTCTCAAACATTTCTAGATACTCAGCCGCACAGCGGGCAGCGACGACATTATATGCGTTGAGTGTTACAACCATGCCATAGCAGAACTTAGCACAAATTTCAAATGCTGAAGGTCCACCAGGGATGTCAGAGATACCCACTTCATCATTTTTCTCCTCATTGCTTGAAGCCACTAATCTTTGCAAGCGTGAACTCTTCGATAGAAGAGGGAACTGAAACAACATCCATTGTGAGGGATTTGAATTTGGTAAAGAATGGTGCTAACTGCTAACGGAATCAAAAGAGCAATTCTTCTGATCAAAGTAGAAATATATGTAACTACAAATACTTGAATATCATCATATAGTTCTTTCATGACATGGCTATTAATGACTAATTTGACGAACTTATAAATATTTGGATAATTGGCATATGTAGAAATATATCTAACGTTGAGTGCATAAGTGGAGGTGTGAGAAGACCGTATAGTTCTGCAAGTCACATGGTTGGTAGGTGTGAGAAGACTCAAAACATATAACATTCCCTGGCACGGAATGTAGGCTAATGTTTGGGCTCGATACTACTTTTACATGACCCAACAAGTACCGGCCCGTCTCCGGAAAGACCTATTGGTGTCGAGCCAATCCATGCGCAGGCGATATGTTGGATTTTAGTTCAAATTCTCGGTCCACCCATATGGATTGGGTTGTGATTCAAACTACCCAGATGTGCCCCAGTAGTAGTGTTACTTAATACTCGTGTCTAAATTTTTTTATCGAATTGGTCATCTCGGATCTGAGTCAAAATTTGACACCTCTGAATTGTATTTTGCATGTCCAATTTTTTTTTTCAAATCCGAGTTAAATTTTGATACTCGTGTCCGTATCCAGGAATCACTGCCTACAATATGGTTGGATTTTAGTTTTATTAATCTTAGTTTCATATATCAAGATCCCATTGAAAAACTACTATTTTAGGGAACCCCGTTTTTCAAATAGTATCCAACAGTTGTGTAGATGCATATAAATACGAAACAGTTGTGAGAAATTATTGTTGGTTTCATAGTATAGCAGTACGTGTTTTGCTCATTCCTTCCCATTTTTGTGTTTAGAAATTTGCTTATACGTGAAACGTTGACTGGATAGAGATAGTTAAAACATGAAGTGAAATGTTGGGAACTATGGTTCATGCCATATTCAGCTTACGTCTAAAGTAATCATGCACATCTAAAGATATCCTATCACAATATATAACATTTGATCTACGTCCTGTCAAATGTTCTTTAAACCTTGTGGCATCACCGTATTTTTTCCTTATTGCAATAATTGCACTAAACCTTAGGACCAAATTGTCCCCGTGCTGCTATACCATATCTCTATCCGCCATCGATTACTGCAAAACAACATATATCATCCTATTAGCACTCCATAAATTTTAACAGTGAGTATACATTGAGCCAAACAAACTACTAGATGCTAACTAACCCTAATAACCTAAAAACGAACTTTAACTAACACTAAATAGTTTATATATATGTTGCTAATCATGCATAAATATCTCAAAAAATAATTAACTTCATCAAAATTAACTACCCTTGCCACTACAATGTATTAAACGAACTAACAACCTTCTAAACACGCATATCGACCGAATTGAGCGAAAAATCACTTGAGTTTCAATGGTTACCAATCGAATCAAGCGAAAAATCACTCGGCCATCAATATTGCCTCTGCGGTCGGTAACCACTTCTTCTCGGTCAGTAACCAACCCTTATCGCTCGTAACCATTCCTTCACGCCCGAGATATGTGTTGTCTCCGCTGGATTTGCACAACAGCACGGTGGATCTGGACAGCCAGGTGAGGAGGGTGGAGGTTTTTGCTGTGAAAAGAAGTAGGGGAACTGAGCGTTGAGGAATACCTCCTGCACCCTTATCCCATTGAGATGGGCCAAAACAGGTCGTTTGTACTGTGCATTCAGCCCGTTTCGACCTTTTCTAAAAAAATTGGCCTTCTCAATGTTTGAGCACATATTTCATGATGTAAACAATTTTTTTTTGAACTTTTTTCACAGATAGTCTTATAATTGCCTCTAGTTTTTTATGAATTTTTTTCCTGATTTTTTTAAACCTGATTTGAATTTTTTTAATTCAAATTCGGTAACGGTTCGCATTATGAAACCAAGGTGGAGCGGTAAGGGTGGTTATCACAATTTTTGAGCGCTAACCGTCTGCATTTTTGAACCCTACTCCAGCTACGCTCGTCGGTATCCTCTACGATGTGCTTGGGCATCTCAGTTATGCTGGCATTTGAGCTGATGCCCGATGTCCTTGAGGTTGGCCATTCTCCTCACCTCAGCCAGCTCCTCTGTCTCACTAGTACTCCACACTTTTGGCACTTTGCCGAAAGCGAGACAAGTCAAGAAACCGTGTGTTTGTGTGTTTAGATGGAGGGGCGGTGGGAAATGTAACTCCACAAGCAAGGGCAGAATCAGCCCTGGACTAAGCCCTAGACTGACCTATTCAAATTTAGATCAAACCTAAAAAACTACTATTTATATAATAAATATAAGAGTGATTTGGGCCTATGTCTCAGGGTGAAGCCCAACTTGCCATGGACTTGGGTCCTCCCATGACCACAGGTCTTTGTGGCGCATGATGTCATCTGTACATTCTTTCCGTATGATATTTATCTATCGATTAATTTTTTCACCTAGTTTATAATTATTTTAGCTACCCCTACAACACAAATCTCAACACAAATAAACCATCTTGATAGGTCATATATACGCAAGAGCAAGTGAAAATTTCCTATTTAGGAGGTTAGGGAACCCGTATGGTGACGCGTAAGTGGAGTGGATGGAACCGGTCGAGCACGAGCAAATAGGGGAGGAGGTGACACGGGTACACGCGGCCACGAGAAAAAGGCAGGGAGTCCATGAAAGGCTGGATGGCACGTCCAGAGATATGAGGTTGTTTGGTTTTTGATCTATATTTATTTGTGACCAAGTCAAAATAAATGCAGTGCTAAAAGAAAGTGTTCGGATTATAGTCATACCAAAATTTGTCAAAATTATGCATATCACAAGTGGGTTCCACATGTTATTGATTTTTGCGTGTAAAAACATAACCAGTATGGGTTTTGATTCGTAGATTTAATTGTTACGAGTACAATAGTATAAACGGATCATCAATTGGACATCGGGTTTAGAAGATATAATCTTTAAAATTATTGCTAAACTCAAAAGATGCTTTTAATACCTCTAATGAGCTATTGACACCTCAGCCAGAGCTTGCATGCAGCAAGCCGAAACTGTGGCAATTTTTTATTGCAATCCAAGTGATAACTAAATCTTATTGGCATGACTAAATTTTTATCCGCCATGCAAGGACCGACAACCAAACAGTACGTATGTATCGGTGGGCCAGGTGCGGACCGCGGGGGCGTGGTTGCTTGGTTCGTTCTGTTGGCTATGAACCCCGGTTCATGGGACGGAAGCGCGTGTCGCTCGTCTTTTCGTGCAGGCAGCCTGAGGTCGAGCGGAGTGGTGCTTGTAGTAGGTAGATTATATAAAATTTTGTTTAAAAATATTCTCGTAAGATCTTATTTATGTTATTTATTTTCTAATCTAATAATTAGACTGAAGATAAGAGTTAGAAAATAGATACGTATTTATAAAAAATAATCTTTCGTAAAATATGATCTTATAAAATTTACTTATATGTTTATAACGTGGGAACCGGGAAAGCCGGCGCGTGGCATCTGCCGCCACCATTTGCTGTGTGTTGAACTCGAGCGGTTGGCTGCGGACTTTCGATCTGCGGGAAGTGCGGCGAGGCGTCCAGGCCACCGGATGGACTGGACTCGGGGCCTTCATTGGCTCTGGTTTGCCGAGCAGGCACAGCCGTGCGTCCTGGTAACCGCAGCATGGCTGGGCACTTGCCTCGCGCTAAACTCCTTCGACGAAACAATTGCGCCCTCCCTCCATTTCATGATTTCAATTTGACATTTTGTATTCCCTATGGTTTTTTAAGGTGCCACTTTGACTATTTTACACTTTGAACTTTATATCACTGCATTTATAAAAAAATGCAGTATTATAAAAAATATTTGTATAACGCTAGTGATGTAGTTTGAACATATTTATGCCCGAAGTTTGGAATATTTAACCGCACATATCTAAAGCGTCAAATAAAAATAACAAATGAACAATGTATTGTTGCTCAGCTACGCGTCCATGGCCGAGCATTCCATCCAACAGTTTAGGTTTCACGATCGATTGCATGATTTCAGACCAAACACATGGTTTGCCTGTGATACGTTGTCACATGATTTACATCTGGTTTTCAGCACTTTGTTCTACGAAGAAAGTTACACTGTATATCACTCTATATAGAGCGGAAATTGGTACATCTGCCAAAAGAACATACAACGTGTCTCGAGAACAAGAAAAGACAAAAAAAAAAGGATCAAGACTTCTTGTCGCTGTTAAAAATTCGACACAACGGTTGCGTAATTAGATCTAGTAATCAGCTGTAGACTGTAGTACGTACGTTCTTCGTCCCTTCTACCAGAGAGAGAGAGAGAGAGAGAGAGAGAGAGAGAGAGAGAGAGAGAGAGAGAGAGAGAGAGAGAATTAGGATGAAATGCTGATGGGAGCGTACATGCCTGCCTGGCCACTGCAGCGCGCGCACGGCACTGCCAAACTGGCAGGTGGTCGAGCGGCTGCTGCATCTACTGCTGTCCGCCACGGAGCGAGCTCCTCTTCTTGATCTCCTCGTCGGCTGCCGCTTTGGCAGGCTCCTCAACGCCGGGCGCCACGTTGGCCGCCTCCTGGCCGCCGCGGAGTTTCGCTGAGTTCCTCTTCCTGATCTCCTCATCGGCTGCCGCTTTGGCAGCCTCCTCGGCGCCGGGCGCCACGTTGGCCGCCTCCTGGCCGCCGCGGAGTTTTGCTGAGTTCCTCTTCCTGATCTCTTCGTCGCCTGCCGCGTTGGCAGCATCCTCGGAGCCGGGCGCCCCGTTGGCCGCCTCGTGTCGGCCGCGGAGTTTCGGGGAGTGCCTCTTCTCGATATTCTTCTCGCCTAACGCATTGACAGTCGCTACGCCGCCCGGCAACTTGCTGGCCGGTTCGTCGCCTAAGACACTATTGGCATTGGCCTCGATTCCACCGGTGGCCTTGTTGCTGATCGCCTCGGTGCCCACGGCCTTGTTGATCTCTGCGTTGCTTATCACCTGGCCGGGTGGTTGGCTGCCAACGGCCTTCTTGATTTCCTCGCTACCAGGCCCCTTGCTGGCCTCCTCACCTCCGATCACCTTCGTGCTCTCCTCGTTGCCGGCGACCTTGCTGATATCCACATTGCTCGTGACCTTGTTGGCCGCTTCGTTGCCTGCGACTTTCTTGACCTCCTCGCCGCTTGACACCTTGCTGGCTGCCTGGTTATCCACGACCTTACTGTTCTCCACGCCGCCGGCCACCTTGCTGCCGGCCTCACTACCCACCACGTTGGTCGCTTGGTTTTCTGTGACCTTGTTGACGTCCATTCCGCCCATAACATTGGTGGCCGCCTCATTGCCAGTGGCCTTACCGATCTCGGCGCCACCCGGCTCCTTGTTGACCGCTTCGTTGCTGGCGACCTGTTTTATCTCCTCGCGGCCGGCCACCTGGCTGGCCGCCTCGCCGCTCGCCTCCTTCCTGAGCCCCTCGCCGGCAGTCGCTTTGTTGCCCCCCTCGCCACCGTTTATCTTTCTGATATCCGCTCGCCCGCCCACCTTTCTGGCCTCCGCGACACCCTTCGCCCCTGGTTGCGACACCCCCTGCATCTGGTCGGGTTGTAGCGAGCTGATCCGTATCACAGACGGGCCGTCGTTGGTGGGCTGCGGGTTGTTGAACTCGCTGCACGATCGCCTGATCTCGCCGTCCTTCCCCGTGAGAACTTGGAGGACGCTGATCTTCTCCATGGACTTGGCGAACTTGGGGATGAAGTCCTCGGGCTTGGCCGCCATGGCCTTGATTATGGGCTCCGTCCTCGGGTCCAACCCCATCAGCCGGTCGATGGTGAGCGGCATCTTCTTGGCCAGCACGAGGCCGAAGTAATTGCCGTCGAAGACGTTGGGCGTGATTTGGTCCATGGGCACGGCGCCTTTGTCCCGGTTCGCGCCGTCGCAAGCCGCGCTGATGTTCTTCTTGTACTCCGGGTCGATGGGTGCGGCGTCGGCCTCGATGAAGAAGCACTTGCAGTTGCCGATGGTGTGGCCTCCGGCGAGGAGCGCGACCATCTCCTCGGTGCTGAAGCCCTTTTTGGAGAAGTCGTCTATGAGCTTGGGCACCGCGATGTCGGGGCCCGGCAGGTTGTCGGCGTCCTCGCGGTTGGACACGAGCGAGTCGCGCCGGCCCGTGGTGACCTCGTAGGCGGGTCCGCCGGTCAGCCGCACCGCGTCGCGGGCGCTGACCGCGAGGATGTCCGCACACGACACCACGTTCGGGCACTGCTTCTCCAGCTCCGTCTTGATATCATCGATGATGTCGTACCCTTTCACCGAGATGTTCGGGCCCGCTTCCTTCTCCGCGGCCTGGTTCGACAGCGGGTCGATCAAGATGGACGCGTCGCAGCCCTGGAGACCACCCATGCATCAAGAGCAGGAACAGAGAACGCAATCAGCGAGCAAGCATGCCACGTTGCCACCAACTGCGTGCATGCATGTATCGAACGACTAATGGAGTGACGGGCCGGGCCGGGCGTGTTACGTTTGCGAAGCAGTCGTGGAAGACGAGGCGGAGGAGGCTGGCGGCGGTGCCGGGGTCCTCCTTGAACCGCTTCTCGACGACGCCGAAGATGATCTTCTCGGCGTCTGGGCACGATGTCTTGTAGAACCCGGAGGCGAGCTGCGCGGAGGCCAGCGGCGCCGCGGCGGCGACGAGGAGGAGAGGGAAGACCAGGCGGGCGTCCATTTTGCAGGAGGAGGTCCTTGCGATGCCTCGTTCGGGCCACGCTTATACCGCGCGCATGCAGAGGTGGTCAACGGGGGAGACTCCGAGCGGAGCGGAGCGGTCGACGCGACGAGAGGCTGTCTCTTTCGAGGTGGTGTCCAATAATAGGAGGGTTTCTTTCAATATAAAACCATATACACTTACACACATATAGTTTATCTAAGCCGTTCAATCTTTTTATTTAATATTCAGTCTCTTATTTTTCTTATCTATTTTATGTTTTTCTCATCTATTTCTCTAATATGAAACTCAACACAAGCCTATTTTCACTATATGTTGTGAGCCCCTTTCGGCGTAGGCGTGGCTGCATGGCCATGACAGTGTTCCCGTTCCAGGTGTAGCGACAGGACTGACATGAATGTCTTCATCTATCGGAGCTCGCATGGTTTACTAGTACGAAGCGCAATAGCCTAGAAAAAAATGTTGTTCCAAATAAAAATAACAATATATTAAGCATTTGTTATGATGAATCTATTTGACATCCATCTTATATCATCAATCTACATAACTATTTATATTTTATGGTCAACTTAAAAAGTTTGACCAACATGGATCTCAAAATGACATTTTGGATCAACGGGGCGGCAGTAGTCTTCAAAAACTACAAACATGGTTCTTGTGCTCGAATGAAGCACGCAACATGCTGAAAATTCATCCAAAGCAAGCGTTAACTATTTTACATTGCTTTACACAATTACGTCTCGTCAATGTTTTCCTCAACCATAAGACGGTTAGAATTACTGAGGGTACCCATCGTTCTACCAATCTGGTGCAGAGCTAAATCAGATCAAACTACTACTCCCCTTGTACAATAATTTACAGGCCCTTTACACAAAGAAGAACTGTAACAAAAAAAACAACTCAGACAACATGGTCGATAAACAAACATCCTAGCCCTAATGCTCATGCTTCACACGCCCTTTCAGAATTCCTGGGATAGGGGGTGAGGTTGGTAATCTAATTGTACCGTTATTAGGCCCTCCAGGATGCTGTAACTGATGCCGATAAATATTTGGCATGCTTGAGCTCTCACCTCCATTTGAGCTTGGCTCTTGACTACCGTCATGCTGTTCTCTTCCACATAACCTCATTTCTTTTAGTACATACGAGTCATCATGCAACTCAAACGGAGTGCTGCAGTTTGGGAAACATACATGTCAGAAAAAAAATCATGAGAGACCTTATGTTGACAAAAGAATCATCTAAGCAGAATACATTAATCTAGACATATTTCTTTCAATAGAACTCAACACATTGAATGCCAAGCACGATTCTTGTTTTCCCTTTTCTAGATGGACCAGAATCACGCTTGGATAGTTGGATGTTTATCCGCCCAGTTTAGGATGCTGGTGCAGCCCATTATGCAGGAATTCATAAACTACAAGTCCAAAAAGACAAGTAGTGACAACAAAATTTATATTTTATATATTGAGACCAAAGGAGCTGTGTATTGACAGCAATTGCATCAGCTCCAAACTTGAAAATTATTATAGCAGAACCTCGTTAAAATTAGATCCTAGTTTCAGTGTCAACAAATTTGTTCTAAGATTAGAGAAATAGGCTACAGGCAGGCAAATAACATATGTCCACATTAGGATGCTGGTGCACTCCATTATGCGGGATTTTATACAGTATACAGGCACAAAAGGACAACTAGCGACAACAGAAATTATATTTTATATTTTGAAACCAAAGGTGCTTGTATTGATCACATTTGCATCAGCTCCAAACTTGAAAATTAGTTCAGTGGAACCTACTGGTTAAAACAAGAGCCTAATTTCAGTGTGAACAAATTTATTCTAAGATTAGAAAAATATCCAACAGGCAAAGCAAATAATTTTCAACAAAAATGGACATGATGTTTATATGTTGCACATATTTGCAAACAACCTTGACGGCAAGCATGTAAATGAGATACACAAACTTTTCAAGCTGTGGAGCAGTCACGAGTCATAACCACATTGGACAAAAGCAAGAACAGGCTCATCTTGCTAACTAACTTGGAAAACTGTGTCCGGGAGGGAGGAAAAATAATTTGTGCCTAACCTATTGAAGTCAAAATGCACCAATTGCATATCTTCAGATATCTCGACTTCTACAGTTGCATGAGGTCGTGTCTGCATGCAAGAGAAAAACAGACACCTCACATTTAGCTCTGAATTATGTGCAGAAGGCAGTAGAGTTAACTTCCTCTCGGCCCACTACATATAAAAAAGGAACTAAGCATAGTATCAAAATATTATTCACCTGGACCAGGATAAATGGCAAAATCACTCCACCTGGAGGTGTGTTTCCTGAACCATATAACTGCTCATTCCGTAGAATCAAGTTTTGCAGACCTACATACTTGATGTGCCAAAAAAACAATGATTATACAGATCACAAATGGAGCAGGTGATACAAAATGTAGATGTAAGAAAGAGCAAACATCAAATCCTAAAGACATAAAGTAACAATTGTTAACAACATTTTCTATGCACAAATATTGTGACAAACAGGGTTCAGAATGCTGGTGGTACACCAGGTTTTCAGTAAAACCATAGTGTGGAACTTCCAGTTTTAGAGCTGGTTCTGATCGATACCGACCATGTCGCAATTATTCTAGCAGACTGCAACAATCGCTGGTTTCAAACTAGTTGGTCCAGGATCCAACCCGCTTCCAATATATTGATCATGACAACTGTATAAGACAGATGTATTCTTCGAATAGAATGAAGCATGGAACATCACAAATGCCGAAGGCCCAAAAGTAAAATACATATGCAGAAGACAGAATAGCGTGGATAATCATATGAGGTTCTGGATAACATATGCCAGAAAAGACAGTGAGCTACCCTAAGCATGCAGCCTGAGAGACACAATTGTGCATCTGTATACCAGTAAAAGACAGTGCTTGTTCAATCTACAGATGAAATTATAAGCATGGCACAAAAGATTATGTATTCACTCTACACTGCAGTAGTCTTTCGTAGAAGTAGAGCCATGAAAGAAAGTCCACAAAACAATAACCTCTTTTGGTTTGGGGCTGTGACATATAAAATTGAAATTGTATGAAGCAGGAAGGGGAGGGGGTGGACTGAGGTGATATCCTTACTTGGTCTTGCAGCTCTTGCAAATAAGCACTTTTCTTCTCAATCCTACCTTTCAGTCCCACAAGCTCTGTCTGTAAAACGGGACAAAGTGATGAATAAAACTACCAAAAGTATATTGAATTTCAGTATGTGACAGCGCAAAAGAGAAAAAATACCTTCAATTCTTCAATATCATCTATACTAGCCCGAGGCAAGCCCTTCCACTGGATCTCCTTTTTATCTTTCGATATAATGTCCATAGCCATCAGAACATTCAAAGCGTCATAAACTCTTCTTCGTATATTTTTCTCATCATATTGTTGCTGCATTTTAACATCAATGAGGACTGAGCATGTATCCAATTAAAAAAATAATTGATGCCAAGAAGAAGTCATATTTCTTAACTGCGTTGGGATTGTCGGGATCTGGTGATTCAATATTATTATTGGGATCTGCAAACTCAGCAACAAGTTCATCTGCCACCTGACAAAGAGAGACGAAATGCATTAATTCCGAATTTAGTATCATTAATAGAGCTACATCAGTGGAATTCAATAAACCAAAAGAAATAAAAAAACAATTTAGACGCAAATTATACAGTAGTAACACGCTCATATTCAAAGTTCCCAGAGAAAGCCAGCTTAGTGATTAAGGGCCAGTTCTGTCTCGTACAGATAATGCTATTAGGTTTTAAAGTGTGCATCCCTATCCCCTTTCGAAAGAGAAGGCAAACTCATATATGAAAATGGATCGGGAGCTCATAGATGTAACTTTGTTGTTTTCGGTTCAGAGAAGTAAAAGATTTGAAATATATGACTTGCGTCACAACAAGAAAACTTGGGGTAATAGAAATAACAAGGCACTAACCTCGTTATATGTTGTTCTCCCTTTACTTTCAACTTTCTCACAAACTGCAAACAAACAAGCAGAACACGTCAAGACGCCTATGATAGTTTGCATTCAGTGTACTTCTGTACGATTCACTAAGCACAGACCCATGAATAAATAGTGCATAATTATGATGGAAACAGAGAAGACATACTAGTCACACTCCTTTAGTGTTTGTATTTAAACTATGCTGCCTACGTTTAATTTTGGAAGATAACTGTCAGTTAGAAGTATTAACAGGGAATTAAACAAATCAGCTCACCTTTCATACTAAACTGGCGCAATCCCCGGTTACCTTTATCAGGACCAACTGCCCGTGCTCCTCTCTTTTTCTTCTTACTACAGTTTCAGAGTGCACCAAACCAGTACATAAGCAACTAAATTAAAGGATACAAAAGATTATTAAGAAGTAGAAACTTCTGCTACGAATTTCAAAATTTTAATTATTGTGATTAAATATACACTCTAAAGAAAGTCTGATTAGCCAACCTACAAGCAGCAACATCGTAGAAAAAAACCACATGACTGATAGCGAGATTGTACTTTACTAACTGCTAATATCCATGCTCCGCGGTATAGGACTCTGGAGTAATAAAGCCATATGAGCGATGTTTTACACATTAACACAGGTATACTGTGCAACTCAAATAGACTATCTGCTTTATCGTCCACGAGGCATTAGATAAATCTTAACTCATAAGGTTGACACAATCAGGAGTGCAGATCAGCAAGGCGTAATCCAAAATCATGCTCACGAGTAATTCATGCTAGCAGATAGAAGCATGAGCAAACTACGCTTCACTAAGCATGCTCAGTCGGAGCAACCAAACCTCACCACAATTCGAATAACGAGCATACACAACTCCACAGACCAGCATTCAGGACTTCACATCACTACATGATCTATATCCAATCTCTACAGTTTCTAATAGAACACTGAGCCAATACACGCACGAGCATACAGATGGCAGCGAAACTGGCCACTCAAGCAAATCGGACTCACGAACCTCGTAGGAGCCTGCGACGAAGGCGCGTCGTCGCCGTTGATGTCGAGGTTATTCAGACGGAGGAACGTGCTCTCGCTGACCGGCGTGGACGCCGACGCCGACGCCCCCGCCGCCGCCAGGGCCGCCCCCTTGCCAGCACCGTCGGGGGCGTGCTGCTCGCTGCGGCTGGACGGGGAGCCCGCGCTCCCGCCGCTGGTGGACGCGGAGGGCGTCGGCGCGCCCGGGGACGCCCGGGCCCCCACCGGCGGCAGCGGGCGTTGGACGGCCGGAGCGCCGCCGTCCTTGTCCGGGCGGTGCGCGACGCCGGAGACCATGGCGACGGAGATCGCGCCAATTCGGCTGGGCGCGGAATTGGGGAGGGAGGAGCTGGAGAGCAGAGTTGAAGAAACCCTAACAAAAAGACAAGAAGGGGGCAAAATGGAGGGAGAGAAAGAAATCGTCGAGAGAGCGGGCAGAGACGGGAACCCGAGTTTTTCTATTAAAAAAATCGTCGACAGAGCGGTTGGCTTTTTGGCGGTTTCGGGTGATGAACCGCGGTGGCCGATCCGGACACGGCGGGCTGATGGATTTGACGCGGGGATCGGCCCAAGAATGCCGCACGCACGTAACAACCTACTCCCACGAGTTTTTTTATTTTTATATTTTCTAATTTAAAATATTAAATAAATAGACTCAGAAATATTTGTAAAATAGTCGTCTACCGCTCTTTTATAGAACGGCTAGTCCCTTACCACCTCTGAGGACGGCAAGCAGTCCAACTCTATCACTATGGTAGCGTGAGGCCTTATCGCCTATGAAAAAAGTAGATAAACCATAGTTATCAAAATTACTATTCATGACTCCTATTTTCTCTCTCATATGATCTATTCAAAACAGTAGTCTTGTATTTCTCTAAAAATCCTATATTTTTTACGTATTTTATAATCTATGTGCAACTCATTTTAATTGGATTCATCCAAAAAGCCTACATAGAACTTAAACCAAAATTCTTCAAATAATACTACTTTTATAACTTCTAACAATTGTTAGTGTCTCAAATAAATTTTCAAAAATCTAAAAAAATCACTAATATTTTTCTTATATGATGAACAATTGAGGAGATGAAGCTAGTGTGGCCGCACGGGCTCATGCTCGGCCGTGACAATAATGTGTGTTTTGGTGAAATAGAGGGAAGATAGATATTCAAGCAGGAAGAAAGATATGAGGTAAAATAGCACTTTCTTTCTTGATTTTAATTGTAGTAATTTTTTCATAGATATAAGGATGATTGAGGAATCAGAGTTGAGAAGTAGCACTTTGTTCTAATATACAAAGGTATAAGACATTGCATCAGCCACGATACAACTATGAGCCATGCATGGGTAGTTAACATGGTGCATTTTTCTACAAATAATTCAGAGTCCTATTGTTATCATTGTAATAAATGAAAAAACTGGATTGCATGTGACCAGCCATTTTCAATAAACCAATGCATTATTATATAAACATCTCTTTATGATATTGGTCATCTTCATATATTTGTGTATTTTGGTTGATTGCAATTTTATTACCATCTTGATGCATTCTTCGTAAAGCACTGTCTGGTTTAAATCACGTATGTTATACGTGCACGCTTAATAGTCTTTACAAAACTCTTTCTTGCATCTTTCCTATTCTTTCTGTAGCATTTTCTATTTGTTGCCATTCTTGATTGTTTGTGTCACTTATTATTTTCTGCCATCCATTTTGGATGCCTCAAATTGGAATGACATTAGCAATTTGGTGGAAGCTTGGAACTGCCTAAGTTGCAGTAGCTATTGCAACTGCAGCTGATCTGGATCCGGTCCAAAGTGATGGCAGAGCCCTGTCTAGAAACATGGCCCACAGTCATCGTCGTTGTTGGGCTTGGATTCTGACCAAGCAGGTTCCGGCCCGGTTCCATGAAGCTCGGAGAGACGTTCCAGTTCGATGCCCAAATTTGGCCCACTTCGTCGAGACGTCTCCGTCCAGTCTCCAGTCCCTGACCATGGCAGGTGTCGTCATCGTCCGCGTCACGTCGTCGACAAAAATCGCCGTACGCACGCGCAGGAGGATCAGGGAAAAGGAAAGCGAAAGGGTCAGAAGACGCAGTAAGAAACTACGGCTTTGCCCCTTCGCGTTAAGGAGAGATTACTCTTGTTTTTCTCAAACCGGGTGCTAGTAGGATTCATGCCATTTGTTGTACACCTGACCTGCAGTTTATTTAGGCCCCCTTTGATTGAAGAGAATCTATAGGAATTACATAAGATTCAAATCCTTACAATTTTTTTCTATATATTAAATTCCTATGGAATGCGTTCCTATTTCTTCGATTCCATAGGAATTTTAACATGAGCTCAAATCTCATATTTTGAGAAGTCCAGTACAATATCTCTCTTTCTCTCTCTACTCTTTCTTCTTTCCTCCAAAAATTCTGTATTGTTTTTCTAGGAACTATCTAAATATGTCACCTCTAATGCTCCTATATTTTGAAATCCTATAGGATTAGAAATTATAAGACATTATATTTCTGCATTTTTCTTATTTCTATATATTTCTAATCCTATATTTAAAAAAAAGCTCATTATCATTTACGAAAGGTAGTCACATCGCATAACATGGAGCTAGCGAGTAGAAAGATAAGACCGGAAGAAGAGTGAGTGGGAAGTCATGGTAAATTTCACACCGGTAACTGAATGGAAAAAATATTCACGCGGGTTTCTTTTCACATCACAGAAGATTTTGTGATTTCCTTAGGAATTTTTCACCTGAAAATAATACTCAAGCCCTGGTACGTATTTTTTATTCTCCTTTTGCATGCATGCTGCACTATCATCACTGTAGTACGTGCCACGCGTCACACACACGAAATTGGATATTAGTATATCACGCACAATCCAATTTTTTCTACAGAAAATAGTGCTGCAGCAGTACTATAACTCCGGACAGTACTAGAAGGGGTAGTCCAGACTGAACGAGGAAAATCCGCTCGCTGACGTCACAGATGACCGTAACCGGCACTCATCCACAGCAGCAAAACACCAGCAGTCCACCAGCCGCCAACAGCAGCCAACAGGCTGCCAGAAACTTGCCGTACCGTCTCTCTCTCTCTCTCTTCTCTCTCGTCCTATTTATCCCCGCGCACCCCTTTGGCATTTCCTCTCTTCGTCAAACCAACACAACAACAGCGCGAAACCCATCAAAAACACACGCCCATCCAAGGAACGATCCAGAGTCCACTCCAGTCCAGTCCATGGGAGCGGGGAAGGGCGGCGGTGAGGAGGCCGCGGCAGCTCCTGGGGCGGCGCAGCCCGTCGTGCTGAAGATGGAGCTGCATTGCGCCGGCTGCGCGCAGAAGGTCAAGAAGGCCATCAAGCACCGACCTGGTGCGTGGCCGCCGGGCGATTCTTTACGCGCTCTGGTTCGGTTTTTGGGATTTTGGGCTCGATTCTTTAGCTGATTCGCCGGTTCTTTGTCGCAGGTGTGGAGTCGGTCGTGGCGGACGTGGCGGCGAACAGGGTTGTCGTGGCGGGGACGGCCGACGCGGCCGCGCTGAAGGCATGGATCGAGGCGAAGACCAAGAAGTCCGTTGAGGTCGTCTCCGCCGGCAGTGTTCCCAAGAAGGCCGCTACCGCCACCGCGGAGTCCAAGGACGGCGGCGCCGGGGAGAAGAAGGCCGACAAGGGCGCGAGTCCCAAGGAGGAGGCGAAGAAGCAACCGCCGGAGGAGAAGAAACCCAAAGAGGTCGGTACACAAGAGGCAATCCAGCCCATGCAATCTGCTCCTGCTCCCAACTACTCCTCTGACCCGCAACTAAAAATTGCTTCTGCTTTTGGTTTCGGACAGGAGACGGTGCTGCTCAAGATCCGCCTCCATTGCGACGGCTGCGCTGACCGCATCAGGCGACGCATCTACAAGTTCAAAGGTGTGACTTTTTCTCTCTCTTTTCCGTCCCTCTCCCAAGCTGTTTCTTTTGCCTCGAATTCGCACTCTGTTCTGCAGTTAATTTTGTTCTGCAGCTTCAAAATTGACGCTTTTGACTAACTCCAGGGGTGAAGCACGTGGTGCTCGACGGCAATGGCAAGGACGAGGTGAAGGTCACCGGCACGATGGATGTCCCCGCCATGCTGGCCTACCTCAAGGAGAAGATCAACCGCACGGTGGAAGCCGTGGCGCCCGGCAAGAAAAAAGGCGGCGGCGACGGCAAGGACGACAAGAAGGACAAAGGCGGCGACGGCAAGGACGGCAAGAAGGACAAAGGCGGAGACGGCGACAAGAACAAGGCCGCGGGCGGCGACGACAAGAAGGACAAGGGCAAAGGCATCGACGTGGCGGGCCCATCCACGGCGGCCGCCGCGGCGTTCATGGCACCGGCGCCGGCCGAGGCGAGCACGTACCGCGTGACGCCGCTGTACGGCTACGTCGCGTCCCCGCAGGGCTCCGACCCCGCCAGCTACTACCCCTACCCCTACTACGGCAATGCCGATGGCATGGGTCACGCCAACCCCAGCGCCGCCACCTACTACCATCAGCAGCAGCACCCCTACGCCGACGCCACCCAGAACCAGGGGTACCCATCGTACCCATACCTCTTAGACATGCCGCCGCCGCCGCAGCTCTTCAGCGACGAGAACCCCAACGCCTGCTCCGTCATGTGACACCGCCATCAGAGCTCAGTGATCATCAGCTTTAACTTAGCCGGGAAATACCTTCGACATGTTACATGTCAGCGATGAGGATTTAGCCTTAGGACTAGAGGCATTTTCTGATCAAATTTTGCTTCGTTTGTTTAATCCTTCCATTCTTATCCTCGGAGCAACGCTTGCTCTCCTTTTTTTATCCTCTCCTACTCATCGGAACCCATGCGCAAACTCACACCACTCACAAAGCCACATGTTTCGCTAGCAACGGAGACGTTAAACTACCATTTGTGATGAGAGGCAGGCACCGGAGCTAGGAGAAAGCCCTTGCCATGCGTGTATCTCGCTTGCTCTCCTCCTTTGGCTAATTAAACAATTAGCAGATTAGATGAAGTGGTCGAAAAGTGTTTTTCGAGAGTGCGTGGTCAGCGATGTTGAATTGTGAACTGGCTTGCCTTCGTTGCCGTTACTTAATCAAAGACGTGGTTGGTGAAATCCAGTAATTAATCAGACAATTAATCCAGTTAAATCCTGATTGGTCTGTGCTGTTCTTGATGGACAAGAAACTGTCCAGAAAACGGCTGTTTTGATCGATTTTAATATCGACGCCGTTTTCCTAGCTACCATGGCCGCAAACTTGGAATTTTTTATCTCGTGTCCGAGGTGCAGTCGAGGAGGATAGACAGTTACATATTCAGATATTCTCCATGGTATCTGTCTCTTTATGATTCTTTCTGATGACGTAGCGCTCATTATGTTGAGATTTTCTGTGTGCTGCATTGCAGCTGCAAGAGAAGACACGGATGTTGATCTGCGAAAGATCACGGCCACAAAATAAACCTCGGTACTGATAAAGCTTTTATGAAATCTCGTCAAGATATGGCAAGCCTGGCCGTGCGTGTGCAGACCGTCGTCTCTCTCGGATCACGTTCTCTTTAGAAAAGAAGATCTCATCACGCGGTGAATCCAGGCCCCTCTTTTATCTCCTGGAATCCTCGTTTCGTTTCGAGACCGTCTCTGAACAATCTCGCACGGTTTGGTTGGTGGCACTGCGTCTTCCTTTTCGAGTCTACCTGCGACGAGAACGGGTCTCAGTTTTCGAATGAACCCACGAATCGTGTTGGTAGCCTGGGGAAGTCCTCGTCTTGTTTCTGTGCGTTCGAGGCGTTCATCCGGACGGGGAATCGCATGCATTTCATGTGCTTTTCGCATGTCTTGCCTCACCACCAAGTCACCAATCATCGCAGCAAGCACGACGGAGTCGACTCGTAGATATTCGCTCATGTATGAACAATGCGACGATTGATTTGGAACAAAGAAAAGCTATTTTTGTAGCATGCGCGAATGAACGTGGACTACGACCGAGGCATTAGGCGTTGTCGCATTGACGTTGAACAAGAACAACCCGTTCGAGGACTAGAGTGCACGTCACAGCAAGGGAAGGGGAGGTCTCTCTCCTTGGACAAACTCCATGTTCCTGCAGATTGCAAGTTTAAGTTTACATACTCCATCGGTTTCCTAATACTTGCCACTTTTAATCAAAATAGTCTTCTCAAAATACTAAACATTTCACGTATCCTAATACATTTTTTACCACTCTTTTTTATTTTGTCCATATCAATTCATACTTTATTTCGTTATTCGTATAACTCAATACTAATCATGAAAGAGGCATTTTGGTCATAATTTTTTTACCAATGATAGTTTAAATCTCCGTGATTGATCAAAAGTGACAAGTAGTAGTATTATAAAACAAAGAGAGTATTTATTTTCTTTAAAAAGAGAAGAGACGAGTTTATACAGTTTTTTTGTAAAAGCCTTCATGATTAGGTCATGCAAATTCAGATTTCCATGGTCTAATCTCACGTGCCAATCCTCGTTATCATCTGTTTTGAGGAACATAGCTCGATTCCCACTCATCTCAACCTTAAAAAACTATGGTTAGCGTAAGCCTGCAGAACTTCACACAACATGTTCAGACAAAAGTCTGTGCCGCAAGTTAAGCTGCTCCGGCATGTAAACCCGCGCCTTATCCACTTACAATATTAATCAATCAATGATCCGTGCCGCTTTTTAAAATAAGATGGATGCTAATGATTAGTTGTTTTTTTTAAGTCGACGTTCTAGACTGTCGGATTCGATTTTAACGGTGGATCTTTTTTCTTCAACTTTCGTCTTCGACGTTCAATTCCCTCGTGTCACCCACCCACATCTGTCTCCGGTGTCTTCAGTACCATCGCCATATTAACCCGACATACTTACCTCACTTGTCCCCACACTGGTCCACTAACCGTCCTCCACCGTCTCACCCTCGTGCATACCTTCTCCGTCAAGCTAGCTTACTTTCTTAGACATCTCTCTCAATGATTTTAAAAATCTACTTCCTAAACTCTAAACCTAGGCTGGTCCTGATGTACCCATCGCATGATTGCCACTCCTGAAATTTAGGAAGCGTGTTAAAATAATCACTAGCTACGCTGCTGCATCATTGAGACGGTGCCAAAATGTAGGAAAGAAACACGCATCAGATGTTCAGATCCCCTACGTCGCCTGCTATTTTTTGTCCTCAAGCATAAATCCGTTTGACCGGGAATATTCTCCCGACGGCTGAATAAATGTCAGCAAAATGGACACTTTGGACTTGAAACTAATATCCAATTACATTTTAAGTTGCAGGTTCGCTTCTCGAAGCTGCAGGTTCGCTGATTCGTGGGCAGCACAACAGCAGCAGTTTCAAAGCCCTCAAGAAAGACAACCAATACCATTTTTATTTATCTAAGTTAGAATATTTTAAAGGAGAGAAACGTGAGGACTTTCTAATATTCTAATCTGCAATCAAATTAAGTTTTAATCTTGGCAAACAAAGACATCATTGCAAAAATAGGAGTGTTTTGGGTGTTTGTTTAGCTCTCTTTTATGTCTATATTAGAGGTGTTCTGTGTTGTTATGTACTAACATATTTATTATTTGATTTTCTATAGTTTCTCATCTTTTAGTTTTAAACGAGGATAGTGTTTCGTTGTAAAACTCTGTTCTTTTTTAATGAATGGCTAAGCTACTACCTTCTTTTAGGAAAAAAAAAAAGATTAACCAGACCTGTTCGAGCAACGACGCCAGGCCACGGATCTCTTGTCGGCGTGCTTAGCTTTGTCAATTAATTGAGTCGATGCTCTGAGTTTGTTTGGTAAAATGAAATGCCAGCCTCGTGGTTTAGGAAACTTGCAAGAACCAGTCCAGAAATCATTTGACTGGATTGCAAGGCCGGCCGTTGGGTTTTGAACTGCTTTTAAAAATACAAAAATGATAGTCGTGGTGGCAATGTTACTGGTATTATGTTTATGTGTTTGCTGAGCCTCGTGACGGTGAGGATAGCATCGCCATCTCATTCGGATCTTGTGTTCTCCAGCCTCATGGATGAGGAGCAGAATATTCGAACGGGCATGGATGTTGGTAGGCCAGATCGTCCGAGTCAGATTCTTGATAAAATCAAAGAAACAACGGCCGGGCCGACTTATTTCATACTATCTGTAATAGTTCGTTGGAATTGTATTGTTCCAAAAAACAATGCTGATTAATCGCCTACTTTGCATAAACAGTCAGGCATACTGTTTAAGTGCAATTGGTTTTCATTGACAGATGTTAGACAGAGAATCCGTCTCCTTACCTTATGCGTCTGGCCGTCCGACTCTTTCACATGCATGGTCATCTAACTTTTGTCTGTTCGGCTCCTGTGATCGTCTGACTCCTTCGCATGCATGGCCATCCAACTCCTGCCCTTCCGGCTCTTGCACATATATATCCGTCCGACTTCTTTATCTCATATGTGCCTATATAATGTAATTATTGCAACTCTGAATTCATCAACACAATTATGTGTGATTAGCTTCGCTTTCAGTTGCGCGTGCCACTCCGAAGCCTGCCAAGAAGGGCCTTGCCAAGCCCATCCCTTGTCCTGAGCAGGCTATCAAGATCACCGCCGGCTCCGACGAGAACAGGAGGCTGTCACAGGGTGCTGCTCGCAGCAACTCTGATACACATAATTGTGTTGATTAGCTTCACTTTCCGTGTTCGCATCCTGCGACCACGCGCTTCCGCTTCATTCCTAGCCACAGTCTCACCTCCGTTGTGCCGTGGCCGACGATGACGCCACCCATGTCGCCACCGTCGCTCGCGAACGCGAGGCCACCGCAGCCCGCGACCGTGAGGAGGCCGCCGCACGCATCAGTGATGAGGCTGACGCCCGCGCCCGCGAGGAGGCTACCGCCCATGATGATGATGTCGCCCGGGCGCTGGTCCTCCACGAAGCCGTCTCCATAGCCAATCTTCACACCCAGGCAGTCGCCATCCAGAATATCTGTGCGTTGGTGCCCGTCGTCCTTGACCTCGGCTCGCTAAACTACAACAATTGGCGCGGTCGGTTCCTCATCACGTTGGGCAAGTACTCGATGACTTCCCATGTCCTCTCCGACGTCGTCCGCCGTGACTCCGCCGATTGGTGTCACATGGATTGCGTCGTCCTCGAGTGGCTATACGGCACGATCACCCTCGACCTTTGTGAGATCGTCATGGAGAACGGCGTCACCATGTGCACTGTCTGGCAAGCCTCGAGGGGCAATTCATCAGCAACCGGGAGACATGCGTGCTGCACCTCGACGCCGAGTTCCGCCCCTTCGTCCGGGGCGACCTCACCATCTCGGCTACTGCCGCCGCCTGAAGAGCATGGCAGACGCTCTAGGCGCCCTCGGCAAGACTGTCCTTGACCGCACTCTTGTCCTCGCCGTCTTGCGCGGGTTGAACGAGAAGTTCGCATACATGTCGGCTCTCCTCAAGCGGCAATGGTTGTTCCTGACATTCCTCGAGGTTCGTTCTGACTTCCTTCTGGACGACGACGAGATGGCGTTGCGCCCTTCTTAGCAATCAACGACTGTCCTCCTCGCCACCACCCCATCTGGCGCAAAGGGGCGCCCAACCCACTCGCGGCTAGGCTACCGCCTTGGGCGGCCGCTCCACGGCACCTCTTGCCGTGACGTATGATGGCACTGGCTCCTCCGGCGGGTCAAGTAGCGCCAATCGTCCACGATGCCGTAACAACGGGGGCGGCAACGGTAATAGGGGCGGCAAATCAGGCACCACTGGGGCTTCATCCGGGTGGCCTTCCTTCTACAATGTGTGGACAGGCACCATCCAATGTGGCCCGGACCACAGCAGGGTGCCGGTGCCCGCCCTCCAGGACCAAGTGCGCCGCAGTCACGTGGCTATGCGTCTATGCCCCACGCCATGGTGGCATACCTACCGCTACCAATGACGGCGCCCCCCTATTACTCGCAGCCGCCTCAAGTTCCTCCGCCGGCGCCCGCTCCTCCCTCCTGGACTCCGATGTCCGGGCATGGGACCTGGGACCAGTCATCTCTTGCAAACGCCTTCAACACTATGACGCTAACGCCATCGCCGACCACGGACTGGTACATGGACTCCGACGCCTCCTCTTCACCAAGGGGCTTCTGACGTCGATATTCACTGAGTTCATGTCTAGTCTGAACGTCCGCTCCAGCGACGCTTTGGTTGCAGGGGCGTGTTAGACAGAGAATCCGTCTCCTTGCCTTCTGCGGCTGGCCGTCCGACTCCTTTGCATGCATGGCCATCCAACTCCTGGCCGTCCGGCTCCTGTGATCGTCTGACTCCTTCGCATGCATGGCCATCCAACTCCTACCCTTCCGGCTTCTGTGCATACATGGCCGTCCAGCTTGTTTATCTCATATGTGCCTATATAATGTAATTGTTGCAACTCTGAATTCATCAACATAATTATGTGTGATTAGCTTCACTTTCAACGGAGAGCTCCATGAAACTGTGGTATCTGGATTACAGCAAGACTTGATCTAAGTAAACTCCCACCTAAATGGAAAGTCAAATATTTACACTGTCCTTTTACCCCTTTTCATCTTTAATCTGATTTCTCTTCTTCTTTTTTCCCTCCTTTTGGCTATGTTCTTTTCTCTATATGTCATCCTTTTGCCTTACCTGTAAAAAAAAAAGAGAACAGGGTTCCACAAGGGAATTTATCAAAAGACACGCATGAAGGAAACAAACAAGACTGTTTCCATCCTTTGGGGGCCCTCTAGTTACATGCTTGGGGTCCTTTAATCCTAGCTTTGCCACTCACCCCTGTCCTCTTTCTAGTAGCCATTTACCTGATGGCTGCATCCATGGGCAATTTGTGCGTATGCTGGCTGCTGCTCTGCTACCTCTGTTCTGGGACCAATCCTTCCATTCTGGTGCAGGGTGCAGGGCCTGATGGTGAGTGGCCACATCACATGCTAGCTTTTGGTCCAAGTGAGTCCTCCAACTAACTGTAGGTGTACTGGTAACTGATGCCAGTAACTTGCAAGGTCATCAGTCACCTGCCAGTTCATTTTCTGGTACCAAAAACAATGACCAGCATGGTAAAAAGTTTGGTTTGGTGAATCACCAAATGGCTAATCTATAATTCAAATCCCCCCCCCCCCCCCCGCTTTTTTGTGCTTGGTTTCCAGTTGCAATGTATAGCTTACTTCGTGCAGCGACTTGTATGAAACCTCCAATTGAATTGCATACCATTCAGTGCAGTGGTTCTCAGGTCTCAACCAGTACATTTTTTACTTTGCTAGAAGAAACCAAGAGGCAAGAAGATGATTCAGCGCGTTGACTAATATCGTCGAGTTCAGCATCCTACCTCAGGAATGAACTCAAAATTTGCGCACAGTCTTGACCAACAATTTCAGAAACAGACATCTAGCAAGAATACAAATTGGTATTTGCAAGTTCAGAGCCATAGCTGTCTAGATTTTCCACCATCCTTTTGGGCGATGGGAAATGAACAAGTAAAATCCTTAGTTCTTAACACTAACGTTTTTAACCTGACCATACTAATTTGACTCTAGCAGTAGGGTACAGCACCAAGGATGATCATCAATTGGACTCTAGTTCTGGTTTCAGAATCCATCTGTTGAGGATTGAGAAAAAAAAAAAGGCGTCCCTAAAAAATAATCTACTCCTTTTTTCCAACATGAAAGTAAAATTAGAGCCCCTCTGAAAGGCAAAAGAGAAAGCGTGCTGCATGGACCACCGCTACCTTGGCATTTTCACATCCTTGCTGCCAAATTCAGAGCCGCTTTTGCTTGTCCTCTACTTCTTCAGACGTATCAAGCATGCTATATCCTCCTGCATGCAGGTAGAATAGGATTCACAGAAAGGGAAAACATTCTTGCACAAGCACGCTACAGACAGAGCGGCAGCTTTGGCTTTAGAGCTTTAGGGAGGGGCGCTGCTAGGTCAACTTTGCAATCGACTCTCTTGCTTTGCGCACATGCATGGTTGGTTGCATGGGCCGGCATGGCTGCATTGTTCAGTTCCACGAGGATAGCGATCGAGGCATGGAGACGAATGCGTCCATCCAAATGAATCGTAGAAAGTTTCACGAGTTCATTGAAGTTTCATCAAGTCTGCAGGAAGTTTCGCACAGCATGATAGCAACTAGGTAGTAGAGATCGAAAGGAAAAAAGAGTGTAGCGCCTGCTGTAGTTTGCAGGGCTTGCAGTGTATTCTGCATCTTCAAAGAGAGAAGAAAGAAGAAACAAGCAGTACAAAAGGGAGAATTTCCGGCCCATCTTTTGAATCCAGCCCACCCAGTTGCTTGCTACAAAAGTAGTGCAAGTTTTTCCTCAGATAGTTGGGCCGAGGCCCGGTAACTCCATCACCAACTCTTCTACCCTCGACATCTAAGCACAGTCGGCAGTTGCAAAGTAGACAAAACAATGTATTGCAATTTGCAAACATCGCTGTCATACTCACCTTGGCTCTGTAATTTTCAGGTCTGATTGAAAATTGTAGGACATCTTGTGTTTCTTATCAATCTGCTGGGTTGCGTTCTAAAAAAAATGTTGGGTTTTTCACCGATGATTTTCTTTTTAAAAAACTGACAAAAAAACCGCACTTGTAAGCAAGCTCGGTGAACTATATGAAACTACTATCGTGTACTTGTTGCTCGAATTTGCCCTTACACTGTTCGGTGGATACGTATAGTCTTAAAAAAATATATATTTAATTGCTCATATTAACTGTTTCAAATTTTATTTTATAGTCTAGTCTGACGCATGGTGTATAGTCATAGTCTAACGCATGCAGACTACACACAAGGTGCTTACTGCTTACTACACGTCGCAATCACAAGCCTAGTCATGCCCAAATGCACGATGCCCATTCCGGCGAGCCAGGCCGGCCCAAAAATCGCGGATGAACATGCATCGCATTTCCAATCTGTGACTGACGAGTGGACCTGTCACGCCGAAGTGCCAAACAACCTGCCTTGCTTTTCCCCGAGCAGCGAAGCGTCCGGTCGCGCGTGCATCAGAAGAGACAAGAGAGGTCAGAGACTCAGAGCCCAGACGGACCAACGAGGCGAACCGCGAGCGACCCGAAGGCAGGCCAAGGCCCGATCCGCCCTCCCCCCTCCCTGCCGGCCGCCGCTTGCCGCCTTCGTGCCCCGGTGCCTTACCCGGACGCCGGCGGACAGCGTGAGCTATGGGTTGCTCCTCCTCCGTGCCAGGTTCGCGCCCCCTCCCTCGAGTGTTAAATTTGCAGGATGCGGTGTAGAGTTGTTAAATTAGGTCTTCGATTTGTGATCGAGGGATAGATTAACCCTGATTCCGATGGGGGTTCGATCTCCGGTCGTTGGGTCCACATAATTTGTTCGTTTGAAGAGAACCTGTAGGGTTTTGAGCTGTGTTTAGTAAATTGATTGAGTTCCTTGGAGTGGCGTGGTCGCTGCAACCAAAAGTACCATGTGCATGAAGTTCGGCTAAGTGTAAGAGGGATTTATTTAAGTTGGTTTAGTCAATTTGGAGATTTTATGTTACAGTTTGTAAAGAATGGAAAAAGGGGTAGCCTGATTTGAAATGTTTCTTGGAGAATTTATGTGACGACTAGGTTTCAAATAAAGTATGCGGCAATTGTGTATGGATGTGCGTTGTGGGGATAATTTGCAACTGAAGCAGGAGAAGATCCAGATTTGTGTCATTTGTTAAACACGACGTTTTCTTTCCCCCATTCAGCGAGAAGTACAGGAGGACTGAACAATATCAACAACGATAGCTCTTCTGCCACTGATTCCAAGGACTTGCGTGCTAAGGTTAGCCAAGCATCTCCTTCTTTATTATATTTGTATATTAATGACGGTTGATTCCTCATGTTCCGTTCCTATTTCTGGTTGCTTCTCTTGGCTTTGCTTGTGGTACCAACATGCCAACTGTAACTTTAGGTTCACCTTTCAAATACGCTAGAGCCAAGACGTTTGATAATGTAGCCATGTAGGGGTAATTTAACTATTCAAAGGCACATAAAGGTGTTCTTTATGCACTAAAACTTGTCTAATCTACTCAAGGTTTGAATAATATTACACTGCCTGTAAATTGTGCATTTGCTTAACTTTGCATTTCAGACAAGGGCATTTGGGCTCTTCCTGAGTGAATTTGCATATTGCAATAGCTAATATACTCAAACAAGTTGTTAGCTGTCTGTATCAGACAGTTAACAATTAATTGTGGTCTATCATTTTAGCATACATACTCTGTTAGGGCAACATTTTAACTACAGCAAGCAATAGATGTATTCATGTATATACTCAGCTTGTTTTTCATGTGGATATTTTTTTTACAAGGTACAACCCACAACATCGCGCCACATTCAGCTTGTTTTGTATGCTTTTCACATGAGATGTATGCCATGCACATTGCCATGTGTATTTGTATTTGTACCAACAATTCCTAACAGTCAAATTATCTGCAGCATTTTTCTTAGGGAAAATTCCAAATCACCCCCTGAACTTTGCTTCGATCTTCAAATTTCACCCTCTACTATTAAACCAGTTATTTACCCCGAACCTTACAATACCATTCAAATAGCCCCTACCCCGGTTTCATACAGTGGTATTGCTTATGTGGCAAGGTGGGACAGTGGTTTTTGCCTACCTGGCAGGGATTGCTCGCCAGCTCTTGCTGCTCTCTCTGCCACTCGCACCAACCGTTGCTGCTCATGAATGCAGTTACTCCTCCTGCACTTCATCTCCATCCATCACAGTGAGCTCCATTGTTTTCTTCCCTTTCTCCATTCCCCTGCCCCTGTTTTGCTTCTTCCTCTATTTTTACACGTGAAGCACAACCCGTCTCAACTCCCAAATTCAAGCTGCACACACAACAAAAGTCTAATTCCTCTTGCACCTCTATAGCATCTCATCTCCAAAATTCACAACCTACTCAAACTCAGTTCAGCTGGAACCTCGCCGTCGGACATTTCCCGTGCATGCCGTCTCTGCCGGCCGACCAATGCACACCCATCCATAGCAACACAGCTTGATTCCAAGCACCCGCAAGCTCTTAAGGACCTTCTGGCCCTCTCCCGGTAGCTTCCAGTGCTGCCTGTCTATCGGAGCAACACAGCCACGTGCATCACCTTGGCCGCCTAGGACTCACGTCGTTGGCCACTCACACGCCACCTCCAACCAAGCACACCAAAGGCACGTGCTACCTTGGTCGGAGCAGTGCTCACACCGCCGGCAGTCCACCGAAGCCGGCCTGCGTCGCTGGTTCCAGCCGTCCGTCGCCTCGGCCAAGACATAGACCAGTCTAGAGCCAAGACCGTCCATCCAGATCATTGTCTTCAAACCAATCAGCACACTAGTAAGCAAAACCACCCATGCATCCCTGCCATGTAGGCAAAACCACTCACCCATCTTGCCACATAAGCAATACCGTTGTATGTTTATGAAACCGGGGTAGGGGGCTATTTGAATGGTATTATAAGGTTCATGGTGTTAAATAACTGGTTTAATAGTAGAGGGTGAAACTTGAAGATCGAAGTGAAGTTCATGGAGTGATTTGGAGTTTTCCCTTTTTCTTATCTCTCACATAGTATATTGCAATAATGTTATTATGAGTGACTACTATATTTTGAGACCGTGATTCTTTTTTTGTTAGTATGCTATATTGCTAACCTAGACAGTAGAAGCAGAGACATACGTGTTGCATATGGATTATTGAATACTCTTGATTTAGAAAGCTAATGCATTCATTGCATTGATGGCCCTACCAAGCATGTCAACACGTTATGATTTATCTAGTAACACCTAAATTAGAGACTTTGTTTGATGTTTTCGCTCTTTTCATGTCATAGTTGGTATTGCTGGGAGACTCGGGTGTTGGGAAAAGCTGCATTGTTCTTCGCTATGTTCGTGGTCAGTTTGATCCTACTTCCAAGGTGATTTACTGTTTTGAGTCTATTGAGCCATTGATGAAAAATGCTACTCTCCACCTTAGAATCTTAGATGCATTACTTTCACTTGCAGAATTTCCTTTCTCCAACTTATCTTCTCAAATGATTATAGGTAACTGTTGGTGCATCTTTTTTATCGCAAACATTGGCACTGGAAGACTCAACAATAGTGAAGTTTGAAATTTGGGATACTGCTGGGCAGGAGAGGTACATATTTGGTCCTGTAGACCAGTACTTCTTCTAGTTTTGGGTAACTGATATGTCGTTGACTTCACAGCACAGTTCTAGTAATGCAGTCAGAAGATTTCTGATAGTATTCTGTGCACATTTGATCCACCTTCTTTGCAAACACATGCATGTTTTTTCCCGAATCAAGAAGTCATGAGAATTGAGAACCAGTCAATTTCAGGTATGCTGCCTTGGCACCACTTTACTACAGAGGAGCTGCTGCTGCAATTGTTGTCTATGACATAACCAGTCCAGAATCATTTAGCAAAGCACAATACTGGGTAAAGGTAAACTATCAGTACCTCTCTTCTCTTCTGAGTTCTTGTGCTTGGTTTGCCTCCCATTCCTCTATTATTGGATTGTGCGTCTGCTTGAAACTCCGCTATAATAAGGTTTCTATTATACTATGACACTACTGCTGAAAGATTAGAAATGGGTTGACTCGGATATTATCACCTTCTATTCAAAGAATTATACCTGTGCAACATTGGAATTTAGAAGTGAAAGTGCACCTTGAATATTTTATTTTATCAGTACTAACTGACTCAGTGATTATATTCAATCTTAGTGGTCTAAAATTCTATTATGGATTCCACCCTGTTTTTGGTTTGAGGTTAAATACAGTACTTTATATTTTTTCTTTCCTATTCTGCAGGAACTTCAGAAACATGGTAGTCCTGGAATTGTAATGGTTTTGGTTGGTAATAAGGCTGATCTACATGAAAATCGAAGTGTATCTTACCAGGTAAGAATATATGCTCGCTGTCAAGTGATAGACACATAGTTAGTGGCTGCTATGTGATTTTGACAATATGGTACACTTTTTGAAGGATGCACAAGAGTACGCAGAGAAGAACAATATGTTTTTCATTGAGACGTCAGCAAAGACAGCTGATAATATAAACCAACTGTTTGAGGTATGCTTTGCGAGGACATAAACCTATTTGTTTTCTCATGACATAAGAGGAGCAGCATACCTAGCAGAAGATGGAACCTAGCGGCAACTATTAATTTTATTCAACTTAAAAAATATATCAGGCTGAGCAAACAAAGCATCGATGCCTTGAATTCCACATTATGCCTTGAATTCCACATTTTTTGACCCTTTTTTGAGCACGCACTGAGAAGCTTCACTTAAGTGAATTTGGACATTTTTTGACCCTTTTTTGAGCACGCACTGAGAAGCTTCACTTAAGTGAATTTGGACATTTTTTGACCCTTTTTTGAGCACGCACTGAGAAGCTTCACTTAAGGAACTGCACGAAGCTAGCCATCAACACTTAGCTATATCGTTATGATATGCAAATTCACTTGTGTGATTCCCATAAATAATTCCACCTCTGTTTTGCCATTCACACATTGTTCTCTTATGTTTAATTGTTCAGTTACAATCTGTAGCTATATTAGTATGTATCTGTGGTGAACATCTTCGTCCTAACATGACCATGTTCCTGGGACAGGAAATTGCAAAGAGGTTGCCCAGGCCAACGGCGTCTTGACAAACACTTGTGGCGTGTATCGAAGAGCCACCCAAATACTAGTTTGCGCCATGTAATGCTTGTAATATTTCAGGTTGGCCCATATTTATGGGCGTTGTGTGGACGATTGGCGCTCATGTAAAGCTTATTTCATTGTGTTAATCGTGGATAACCTTTTGTGTTGAATATCCTTAGATGGTTCAACTATTTGTAATCTAACGACGAAGTTGCTGCGCAAATTTGGCATGTTAGAGGACAAATTTCATGTAAACCAATACTTGGGTAGTTACAAAACTTTAGGTACTTGCCGGGTGATGCTAAGTCCACAAGCGCTGTTGCGTGCACATGCTAGGTCCGTAATTGTTCTTTGGAATTTGGTAACATCCTTTTGCCTAACCTGTTTGAAACACAAGAACTTTACATAAATTTCAGGAGTTCACCCAAATTTAGTTAAATTGTGGTAAACAAATGTTTCTAAAACTTGCATGTTGCAAACGAAGCCTACCTTCAATTCATGGAGTCAAGTCCATTCCTTGCATCATAAGATTTCCTTGAAAGTAAATTCTACATAACAGAATCTTGTCCTTAAAAAAAACTCTCTTATATGATGATATATGTTCCACTTTTTTTTTCTTTTTTTCTCTAGCTTTAGTTATCAGATTATGAAATAAATAGTATACTGATATATGTTCACTCTTTCTCTCTTTTCTCTAGCCTAGTTATTAGATTATGAAATAAATAACATATAAAATCTTATAATTTTTTAAATAGAGTTCTATAAAATTTACCTAGTTATTCATTACGAAATAAATAACACAAATAAAATCTCATAATTTTTAAAAGAACTAAGGATCAAGATACCAAACTAGTCAACGGAGGCAACCTGGCAAGCTTCCCTCGCTAAATACAACATGCACGCACCGTGTCACCCTCCGGACACTTCCGAATCGGCCCGGCCGCCCGCACGCCACGCCACTCCACTGACCGCAGTCGGCCACGGCCCCGCCTCTCCCGACACTCCGAGCCGGACACCATGTCAGGTGGACCGCGGACTCCTCGGCCCCACACGTCATAGACTACACGCCACCCGCGAACCGAGCCCGACGCGTAGAGAAGTGCCGAACCCCTGCTCCAAGACAGAAGATATAAAGGCGACCTAATCCCCTCGGCTCCGTCCTCACTGCGCCTCCAGAGTCCAGACGCCCGCAAATATCTGTCGCCGTCTCGCGAACTGTGCCGGCCTAGCACCAACCGCCTCGTCGAATTTGCCCGCCATGGCGAGCCAGGGCGAGCCGTCGTCCTCCGATCCGTGAGTATCCTCTCCCGATCTGGCCGCCCGCACCTAAGGCTTCGATCTGTTGTAGAAGATGGTTTTGGGGGGATTTTTTGGTGATTTTTTTTTTTAACTCTGTGTGTTGGGGTGATGAGCAGGAAGGAGAAGAAGGACTACTCGACGGCGATCCTGGAGAGGAAGAAGTCGCCGAACCGGCTGGTGGTCGACGAGGCCACCAATGACGACAACTCCGTCGTCTCGCTCCACCCGGACACCATGGAGAGGCTCCCGCTCTTCCGCGGCGACACTGTCCTGCTTAAGGTATGGATAAGCCCTTTGCCTCGGTTACTCTTCAGTTTGGATTGGATTGCGGTGTGTTGGGTTGTGGTGATTGTTTACCGTGTATATTTCAAATCCGTGGGGGAAACTATGTTGTTATTCCCGTATGCTTAGCTGTGGGGAATACTGGTTGGTGGGCGATTTTAGGAATTTTAGTCGGTTATAGGTTTAAAGTTTCGACCTTTGTTGTGGTCTTGCTTCTAGTTTTAGTCGGAGGGTTTTGTTTCAGATATGTGAGTAGAATCACAGCATGGCTTTGGTATAAATTTAGACATCTAGTGCGTGTTTGTTTTAGTTATGCTTTTTATCATTGATGCTAGAATTTAACATGGTAGAGTTCCCGACCTGTAACCATGTGGTACTTACTGCATAGATCACTGCTTGATATTTTACTCAGTTGCTAGATATGAGTAACCAAACAATATTTTGCTAGGTATGCCACAATGCTTTTGGGTAGGTTGTTAATTTTCCGTTGTGATTAACTGTGGAGTTCGTAAAGATAGATTTATTTTGTTATTTCTGTTCACCAGTGATAGCTATTGTACATTGCACTATGCAATTGCATGATGGGCCATACTTTTTCTATGATGCTATGAGGTCGAGCAGACTGTATAAATGGCAGGTTGATAACTGTGTTCCAATAACTTTTTCTATTCTCAAATTTAATTAATTGGAAGACACCTATTCTTAAATTAATTTAGTTGGGTGTCAATAAATTTATACTTCGAATTTAATTAATTGGGAGACACCTATTCTTAAATTAATTTAGTTGGGCGTCAATAACTTTATACTTCTCTCGTTTCTTGCTGTAGTAGCTGAAGGTATTAAACTTCTATCAGATTGGAGTTGTTGTACTTCCAACTCCTTTTGTTTGGTTTCTAGCCATTTATTTTTTATCTAGAGCTGTAATGTTTCCCAATTCTCAGTGTTGCAGTTATTTCTTACTTGTTATGGATAATACTCTTTAATCCCCCTATGTGGTAACTCTTTTACCCGCAGACCCTGGTATGAGATAAGATGTGGCAACTACCACTTCATTCTTGACTGCTGACATTCTGGATCTCTTCATTACAGGGTAAGAAGAGAAAAGACACAATCTGCATTGTGCTTGCTGATGACACGTGTGAGGAGCCAAAGATCCGGATGAACAAGGTCGTCAGGAAGAACTTGAGGGTGCGACTTGGTGATGTGATTTCTGTCCATCAATGCCCAGATGTCAAATACGGGAAGCGTGTGCACATACTTCCAATTGATGACACAGTTGAAGGCATTACTGGCAACTTGTTTGATGCCTTCTTGAAACGTGAGATTTCTTTATCACTTGCTTATTCTTTCTTACAGAGTATTTTGGTCAGATAAATTTATTTTGGCATGTTGGGTTATTTTTTTTAAAGAACTTTTTAGTCATATGGACCCTGATAATTTAACTTCTAAAATGACCCTGTCTCAAAAGATTGTCCCATCGAGGCTGCTTTTTTTATAGCTATATGTATGTTGAAAGATAATCTTTATGAGTACTAAGGTTCAGTTCTGCATTGGTGGGACTACTAGGCATGCTACATTTTTTCGCAATTGCTAGTCTACTTTAATGTGTATATTTTTTTTCTTTTGCTAACATTGTCTGTCTTGAACCTTTCAGCGTACTTCCTTGAAGCCTATCGTCCTTTGAGAAAAGGAGACCTTTTCCTCGTCAGGGGTGGTATGAGAAGTGTTGAATTCAAAGTTATAGAGACCGACCCTGCAGAGTATTGTATCGTTGCACCAGATACGGAGATATTCTGTGAGGGAGAGCCTGTTAAGAGGGAGGATGAGGAAAGGCTTGATGAGGTTGGCTATGATGATGTTGGAGGGGTTAGAAAGCAGATGGCCCAAATCAGAGAGTTGGTTGAACTTCCACTGCGTCATCCCCAGCTTTTCAAGTCTATTGGTGTGAAGCCACCAAAGGGCATACTTCTGTATGGACCACCTGGCTCTGGCAAGACCCTTATCGCTAGAGCTGTAGCCAATGAAACAGGTGCATTCTTCTTTCTGATCAATGGACCAGAAATTATGTCAAAGCTAGCAGGAGAAAGTGAGAGCAATCTCAGAAAGGCATTTGAAGAGGCTGAGAAGAATGCACCATCCATCATTTTCATTGATGAGTTAGATTCCATAGCACCTAAGAGAGAGAAGACCCATGGAGAAGTTGAAAGGCGTATTGTTTCACAGCTCTTGACTCTTATGGATGGCCTCAAGTCTCGTGCTCATGTTATTGTTATGGGTGCTACAAACCGTCCAAACAGTATTGATCCTGCTCTCAGAAGATTTGGTAGGTTTGACCGTGAGATTGACATTGGAGTTCCTGATGAAGTTGGGCGCCTTGAGGTTCTCCGGATTCACACTAAAAACATGAAGCTGGCTGAAGATGTAAGTGACTTTTACTGATAATCGTATGAACAAGGTGGCCTGGTAATATAATTTCTCCAGTTTCAAAGTCCTATCTCAATTACAATTCAATTCTGTTGCAGGTTGACTTGGAGCACATTGCGAAGGATACCCATGGTTACGTCGGTGCGGATCTTGCTGCCCTTTGTACTGAGGCTGCTCTCCAGTGCATTCGTGAGAAGATGGATATTATAGATCTTGAGGATGAGACCATAGATGCCGAGATACTGAACTCCATGGCTGTCACAAATGACCATTTCAAGACTGCACTTGGGATAAGCAACCCGTCTGCTCTCCGTGAAACTGTGAGTATCTCTAGGAGTAATCTCTTTTGTATATTGTATTGAATTTGTACTTGTTTTGGAGGCTTACCTTGAGCTTTTGGATTCAGGTTGTTGAAGTACCTAATGTCTCTTGGGATGATATTGGTGGTCTGGAGAATGTCAAGAGGGAGCTCCAGGAGGTATTTTGGGCTCATATTTTGTTTCTGCTATCGAATAGTTTCTTAGTTATCGTTTGTTTACAAACTTCAAATTCGTGCAGACTGTCCAATATCCGGTGGAGCATCCAGAGAAGTTCGAAAAGTTTGGCATGTCTCCTTCAAAAGGTGTTCTGTTTTATGGCCCTCCTGGCTGTGGTAAGACTTTGTTGGCCAAGGCAATTGCTAATGAATGCCAGGCGAACTTCATTAGTGTGAAGGGACCTGAGCTGCTTACCATGTGGTTTGGTGAGAGTGAGGCCAATGTACGCGAGATTTTTGACAAGGCTAGGCAATCTGCTCCATGCGTCCTCTTCTTCGATGAGCTTGACTCCATTGCTACTCAGGTATCATCCCTCTCCTCATGCACAGACACGACTTGCAAATATTATGGCTGACAAACTTTTATGTATTTCAGAGAGGAAGCAGCGTTGGTGATGCCGGAGGTGCGGCTGATAGGGTGTTGAACCAGCTGCTGACTGAGATGGATGGCATGAATGCCAAGAAGACTGTTTTCATTATCGGTGCCACTAACAGGCCAGACATCATTGACCCCGCCTTGCTTAGGCCAGGACGACTTGATCAGCTGATCTACATTCCTCTGCCTGACGAGCAATCCCGGTTCTCAATCTTCAAAGCCTGCCTCAGGAAGTCTCCTGTTGCTAAGGATGTTGACTTGAATGCTCTTGCCAAATACACCCAGGGGTTTAGCGGTGCAGATATCACAGAAATCTGCCAACGCTCGTGCAAGTATGCCATCAGGGAGAACATCGAAAAGGTACCATCGTTTCTGCTCAGAATTGCTTTGCAGTATCGGTTCTTTCTTGTACTTGTTTGCTAACGGAAAGATTGATTTTGATTTCAGGACATTGAAAGGGAGAGGCGGAGGAAGGACAGCCCTGAGGCCATGGAGGAAGATGAGGCGGACGACATTGCTGAGATCAAGGCTTCTCACTTCGAGGAGTCGATGAAGTATGCGCGCCGGAGCGTGAGTGACGCCGACATCCGCAAGTACCAGGCCTTCGCCCAGACTCTGCAGCAATCTCGTGGGTTCGGCAGCGAGTTCCGGTTCCCTGACCAGCTGGCGGCGGCAAGCACTGGCGCTGCGGCCGACCCCTTCGCGTCCGCTGCGGCTGCAGCTGACGATGATGACTTATATAATTAAAGCCCTGCTCCATAACCTAAGTGCTTTCCTTCGCTATATTGTACTTATTATGCTATGCTAGACTTTATGTGAGACACGGGACGACGGTATACTAATTTCTACGTCAATATTTTGGGATGTACCGAAAATCACATCAACTTTGTATATTCTTATCGTGGAGTTGAATGCTTGGCTGGGTTTCTGGTGTCTTCATGTGCAGCCGAGATGACACACCATATCGAGGGAAAAAAATTACCATTGCATACATACTTGGCTCAGAGTTTGTTAAGTTAAAACAGAATACGAGATGAGGGAAAATTTCCTCCATTGAGCATGTTGGAGGAGTAATGCTACCCCTAAAGAAGGTTTTACAAAATTCTACTTACATGCTGTGGACATCAGTACACATTGGCGGCATGGTCTGACGAGATTGTTTGAAGAGTTTGTTTTTGAATACGGGGAACCCTATTTTCATGACAGAATAACGGAATCCCAGCAACGAAGAGGATAGATGTTGGTAACAGACATAAACGATGTTACAGACCATCGCCTAGACTGGCGCAACATAAGTTTTTAACATTCCAAACGAATTAAAAACCAGCAGAACCAAAAAGAAACTAGCGTATTTAAGGAAACAGATACCATCAACCACGCGCAAGTCCACCGAAAGGAGCAAGTAATTAGTTGGGGAATGTTTAGAGTAGAAAAGTAATTGGACAGTAGAAAGTCGAATATGAGATCGAATCATTCATTCTCATTGCATTGTTTGATTTTGTGTGTGTGTGTATTGGGAGACATTCCTCCCCAACGGACAACAATAACTGTTAATTGCAGTTGCAAATTGATCATTAACCGTAACAGGGACGTCATCCTCCTCCTGTGGCGCCTGATCATCATCCACAGGTCCAGCACCAGGTAAGAGCATCAGGTGGCCACCAGAGTGAGGTCTCCCTATCTAGACGAGTTTTGTGCTATCCTGATTATGCTTCTCCCTATCTAGACGACTCCTGGATGACTTCATGGAGACGACCCGAGTTGGCAGCGATGATGGCTGCAAATAGAGGAAGCCTCGAGTGTCTCGGCCGTGCCATCGGATCTGTTGCGTGTCAGGCTGTCAGTGAGAGGTGACACGATGAAGGTCGAGAAGCCTGACCGCTTCGGCGGCAAGTTGCATGGCTTGTGTCACTGCGCAAAGCGGGCTAGTGGCATCACTGACCTGCGCTTTGATGAGTATTGCCGGATGCTCCGGAACGAAGACGCTGAGGCCAGCCGGAGTTGGCCCAACAAACCTGATTTTCCTACGGGATTGATGCATCCGTTTAGCACCGTGGACCTGCAAGTGTTAGAAATTGCTCACCTGTTCCTTCTCGAGAAGTCATCAATGGCGCCGAGCTGGAAGCTGGGCACCGTTTAGCATGGCCTGCGCATGGCGATATACGTTCTTCGAAGTAGTAGATAGATACTGAATTATCGCGAGCGCTTTGGTTTAAATACTGCTGCCATACTAGTGGACATGGATACCTGCTGCTACATATACATAGACAGGGGCACGTAATCTCGTACACTTGTATCGCTATTTTGCCGCCAATTTGAGTAGTGGCCGGCCGATTTCACCTGAGTGTACTCACACTAATGTGGGCCTATTTCCTTTTGAATTTTCGTATTCTCTAGCGTCCCAACGAAGCGCATATGGTCACATGTAAAATTACCAACGCGTCTCGATCTAATACACATGTGGAAAAACACTTTCTGATTACTCATCTATCAAAAATTCTGTCACGCTCGTGTACGAAGGAAATGAGCACGTTGCTACAGTGTATAGCTTACAAAGCTAGAGCGAACCAAAATTAAGTGCTTTGCACTTGCCCAAGGCTCAACTTTCACCGGACGCTTTCTTTCTCTTCCTTTTCCTTCTCTCATCCTTCCCAATTCCCATCGGACCTATCTGACCGTTTTGATTGCCCCTGCCTGATTTCCATGAGTTTTGCCTTCGCATCACGGAAAGGTGCATCTGATCTCAACGCCAACGATTCCTAAAAGATGGACACAAAAAAAAAAAATGTATCAGCTGATGTCAAATACCTAGTTGTGCAAAATTTCGAGAGGATAAGGAGCACCGTACTTTCAAATGATCCATTGCAGCAAGGTTGAAACCTATAGTATCCTTAGATTCCTGGGGGATAAAAGTAAAACAGATATACGATCAGATTGCTGCAAAGCTGTCTATTCGAATTTTAAAGAGATCAAAAGTTACCTTTACTCTACAGTAAAGAACATCCTTCAGTTCTGTCAACAAGGATCTCGCAGCTGGCATTGTAGTTAATTGATTATGATGTGTCTGAAGGAGCACTAAGCATACCCTACAAACAAGCTCAACCTGCAAGCTTATAGCAGAAATCAGTATTTTTGCAGATGATGCTATAGAAAAGGGGAAATTGGAATGTTGTAAGTTGCGACACAGTAAAGCATACCAAACTACAATTGATCAACATGGTTTTTCCAAGGAAAAATAAGAACAGATAACAATCGTATTTGCTGATTGTAGGTGGCACAACCTTGGTAAGTAGTGTAACAATTAACTTTATAACTAGAGAAACTTGTGTAAACATAGCCATTGTGCAATACAACAAATCACATGATGGCATCTATGTTCTGGATCCCTAGGACAGAAACCACCACTCACATCTCATGGAGGACAGCAGAAATATGCAATATAATGTGATGAGTTGGGAAGGTGGGACTTCAAAGGAGAAGGAAAAATGTTTTGACAGAGACATGGTGGTGACACAACATTCACAAGCTACAATAATCAGCCAGAAATATTTGATGCGGAAATGGGAGTGGAAATTGAGAAAGCTAGCAAGTAATTTTTTTTGACATAACATAGCGATCAAGATTACATATAAAAAATTATTTTACCTTTGAAGAAATCAGAGACCACTCCTTCAAGTAAGACATGAGCTTTAGCGAGTCTGAGAATGGCAATGACTGCTCCAAAGATTTAAAAAATACATGAATATGCCATCAAATGATAATTGATGGTAAAGAAAAGAAAATCATCGTCATAAAAATAAATTTTATGATTAAACACAGCTAAACTCCTCTTTGCCTGTATGACTATGATCTCAAATTTAAAGGGACTTAGATTTATTCTGGGAACAGAGCATAATAAATTGATTTTTTTAGTTAAAGAAGGCAATGAATGAAAACTGATGCATCAACGATGTTCTGTTTTGTACATTTAGCACACTCAACTGTATGAGATGAATTTCGAAGAGAAACACACAGGAAGGGAAGAGACAGGATCAGAACATTATATACAGTGTATTTTACAGGGAACCACGTTTTTTTGTTTTTTGCTACATTAACTGACATGAACACTGTTTTTAAATGGAACTCATAAGAAATGTGGGCAAGAGAAACTAAGGCAGTTAAGCAGTCCATCACAGAAGAACATACCAGGAGGGCCTGTTCCAGGTCATTTGGGCGGATGTTTGAAACTACGTTCAGAACATAATCTGAGGGTGAATGCCCTTGAATTATTACATTAGGTTGAAAGTTAGCTCCTTTCCCATTCTTTTGCTCTTCCTGAAAACTGGAAAACATACAGATCAAGAAAATCTTCCGTTAAGGTGACTCTTCATTAATTAATAATACATTACTGGGTGGAACCAGGTGTAATGTGTGGGTTTACTACCTTGTGCTGATTGAGGCGTTTTAGTTCTTCCTCAGCAGTGTCAAGTGCATCCATAATTGCATCAGCAGAAGTTATTGTCTCTTTTGTTTTCCTACCAGGAACACCCACAGAACCTTCATCAGGAGTATCATCTTTCTGCCCATATCTATGCTCAGTATCATTGTCGAAATCAGCCTCAAAAGTTTCTTCCAACCTTTTCTCCTTCTCTTCCTGCGGTTTATTGGAGATTTGGGGGTGAAAATGCAATCTATGGGGAGATTGAAAAAACTACTGGAATATGATTTGAAGCAAATATTCAACAATAAACTCCATGCAAGCCTATTAATCATAGAATACCTCAATGAACAGTTGTTCTTCAGTACATCCCAGCGACAAATAGAGCGATCATGAGAACCAGTTACAACAAAATCGCCACGACTGAAATGTTCGCGAATGCAATTCATTCAAAATTCCTGCGACATTGCTACGCTCTAATATAAACGGACCTTAACTAAGTATGGTTCGATCAAAATGAATCGTTCTTAAAGTGGGCCTTGCTACTTCTTCCACAATCCGAGAGTTTCATTCATATCGCGCGGTTTCCTTGATCTCCCTCGTTTTTCTTTCTTTTCCCCTAATCCACGCTTTCCCTTCTCTTCTTTCCGTCCACGCCCGGAGCTCGTCTTTCTGCTCAAGGAAGCACCGCCTATAGATACACACAGCCCCTCCCCTCCTCGCCATCACCATAGCAGCAGCAACATATTCTCCTGGTTCCTTAGCCTGATCTTTTCTCTACAGAGATCAAGCCAGTTTTTCGCTTCCCTCGGAGTGTTCGTGATGGACAAGGAGGAGGCGATAAGGGAGGCCGAGCGGTGCCAGGGGACCCAGCCGGCTTGGATGATGTGGGCCAGCATCAAGAGCAAGCTCCGCGCCGCCAGCGAGAGCGCCATCCTCAGGACCCGACAGATGTTCGGGGAGTCCAGGATCGGATCCACGGTCAAGGAAGCCGCCGCCAAGGATGAGTCCCAGTAGATCCATGGGGTTGTTCGTGATGCTTTGGGGCGGCAAGCAAGTAGTGATTCTTAGTACTAGTTGGTGGTCTGTCTGTGGTTACGACTTGCGAGGCATTATTGGTAGTTCTGTTTTGGCGTTGCCAAGTCTTCTAAGAAATGAGCTAGCTCGTCATGTAATTTTGTTATGGTTTTTATATGTTAGTAGAACATGAGTAGTACTAGTCAAGTAATTTTCTGGGAAAGATAGTTGTTTTGTTAAATCTGTGTCTGATGCTGTGGTCCTTGTCCCCGCTCTTTCACACATTGGTTCAACTGGATAGGAATCATTGGAGCTTCGTTTATTCCATGCAGACTTCTACGACCAGATCATAGGAACTGCCTTTCGGTTAACAGCACTTGCCAATCTGCAGTAGCAGCTAGGTAAAACAACTTACCCAGAATTTTTGTTCTATCCAGCGTCGAAAGATACCAATTTCCGAAAGTCTCTATACCCATAGACCGATGGGACACCCTGAATAACTTGCGAAAACTGTACTCGCAACCTCTCGCTACCCTGAGGTGTAGACCGCCTGGTTGAGAATGCACAAGATCCACATATGGACTCGTTAACTGAATGACTGAATAACAGCTTCAGCCTTCAGACACTGCAGGACACCAATGACGTTACACAGGTTGACCCAGGCAGGAGAGTAACAGAAACATCAGACAGTAACGGCGTACAGATGACCTTTGACTCATCAAGTCACACGAACAGATTTGAAGTGGTACGAAGCCAATCAAAGTTTATTTTGAAATCATATGGTTTCATCTCATAAAGTTTATCTGGGATTAAATACATCACTGATCTGAGAAACAAAGAATGAATGACCACATGTCAAGTGAGAAGACCAGCTTATGCAACTCTACATGGACACAGGAGGGGTGCGCCTTCACCCGCAACAATTTCTGATTCCTAGACTAAATTTAGCACATTGTTAACAAAGGTACAGACACTGTTGCACTAGGCCTATCAGCTGTCAGGTGGGCCCAACACAAACAGCTGGAGATTTGCCCCCAGCTGTGACTAGGAACTCGAAAACTAGAAACTATCACTGATGATTAAACTTCTTTCTATGGCGGCTGTAATCTGAGACATATCTAAATGTCTGCCCACAGTCAGGATCAGAGCACTTATACGGGCACTCTCCTGTGTGCACTCTGACATGTTCATTCTGAGCCCACAGCCATTTCGAAGTCATGTTGCAACCATCCCAGGGACATTTTAATGGCCTCACATCGCTGTGGACACAACGATGACGCTTCAAGTATTTGTGTGAGCTGAAACGCTTGCCACATGACTCGTCGGTGCAAATATTGCACTTGTGGGCATGAAGTTCAGCTCTAGTCTCAAATGTCATGTCACAAAAATCAATATCACACTGAAACGATTCTCATTTGGTCCTCTTACCCTTTTTTGCAGCAGAGTCTTCCACAATCCTGTTCTCTGCCAGCCTTTCAGCAGAGTCTTGCCCTCGGCCTCAAGCTCTCACAGGGGGACCGGACAAAACTCCCAAGACTTTGCGAACTCTCAGCATTTGACACGGATTCCCTCTTTCTTTTGTGTTTGCGTCTGACATACCATATGATATGTGTTCTACTTGAGCGCCCAATGCTTCTAGACACCAGATCTGGTATATGGAAGTCACCTGGCCTATCAACCTGTTGGTCTTTTATTATTACTCCCGAAACTGTGCCTGTTTTTGCCATCTCTCTAACTTTGCCTTCTGTGACTTCATCTGCAGAGTGCTCATTGCTAGCCAGTGTCATTAATATCAAGGAAGCTTTGCCAATCTCATCTTTTCCAGGAGTATCTGCTACCTTGGACTCTTCAGCTAAAGCTCCAAGTAAAGTATCAAAAGAATTCGATCCAGTGTGGACAGATTCTCCATCTTGCCCAGGGATTGCAGTCATTGAAGCACCCAAATCATGTATCTCAGGTTGATTATCAGTTGCAGAGTTATTACTTCTTATTACAGTATCAGAACAATAAGACGTCATAGCACAGCCCTCCTCATTTTCAAGGGTCGCTGATACAGTGCCCCCATGATTTTCTTCAGATATAGCCAAACCCTCTGCCAGGCACGAATAAACTGGATTCCCGTTGGGATTATTGCAAAGCCCTGTGTTTTCCTGATCTTGCTGATCCAGCAGCTGTTCATTTCTGTACCCTAAAGTAATATTCTGAGATTCCAAGCGCTCATGGTTGCTTACACTGTTCATGCTTCCTTCCACAAAGATAGTTTCATAATCAAAAAACTGTTGAACAGAAAAAGTTGTTGAACTACTCAACCCAGTTGATTGTACACACCCTTGATCCCCCGTAACTTCAACTGGTGATGCGGCAAGTTGGGATGAATCCTGGGAATCTGATGAACAAATAGAGTCATTGCATGTGCTAATAGTTACTGGACCTTCACAAACTTGATGCATCATAGGATATTCAGCAAGAGCAATAGGGATATCAATAAAAGAATGTGTGTCATGGTCATTTTCCTCAGAACACAAGTGTATATTGGCTATATCTTCAGAATTTTGCAGTCTACTTGGTTGCAGCAGGCCACATTGTTGGAAAGTCCACTGGCTATTGTCATCCTCATAAAAATTTCCATATGTGCCTATCTTCATCTTTGTAACTTCAGGGTTAACTTTCTCAGCAGTTGCTGTGGCATCAGAGCTGGAAATAGAACCAACAACTTTGTATGGAGTTCGTGCTTTTCTGCAGAGCCATTTTAAATTTGGAACAACTGAAATAGGCGAAGGGTTGGAAAACAGCTCCCAAAATGACAAAGGAGATTGTTCTTGATTCCCTAAGTCTTTCCTAAGCTTGGCACAATATTTCAGGTTCAGATCCATCTGTGATGTCCAGTCTCTTCCATCTTCCTCATGCCCCTCATCATCAATTGAAATGTTGATTAAATTTAGATCAGACTTCGATGCATTAGCAAGTGGAACATCTGTACAGTCAAATTGAAACTCAATTTCCTCAGCTATTGATATTGCAAGCGCTTTTAATTTGATATAATCTGCATAAGTGAAGTAAAAAAAAACTTTAGATCAGTGAAAATGCAGGATACGAAAATAAAAAATGACTATATCGACTTCAAATCATGATTTAGTGCAAAGGATATTACAGAGGAGGTCCCAACTAGGTATCATTAACATGTATCCTGCTCTGTTTTTGCCTTATAGACTATAAAAGGAACAATTCTCAGTATTTCAATACTAACCAACCAGACTGGGGCCACAATATGTAATCAGCCAATCCTAGCATCTAATCAGCCTACTTTTCGATTGACACATTTAACGAGAGAGAGCAGATAGTTTTCATCTTTAAAGGAAACATGAGACACGCTAAAGAACGACGGTCATGAATTATGTTTGCAGTGAGAGCCTAGGTACAGAGTTACAGACTAGTCAAATAGTTTCTTTTACGGTGATGAAAGTAAGATGGAGTCATAATTATCATCCACAATGCCAAAACACATTAGTTTCCACAATGCATTTTGTTGCAAAATAAACTCAAGTTTTCTTATTAACACAAAAGTCATAAACCACAAATAACAAAATGTAGGTTCCAAAGATTAAGAAAACCTAAGTTGCCATGCTCTGCATATGGCAAAAGTAAAACATTTGCAAATAATCGTGGCCAACATGTCGAATGAGTAATAACTAATGATATCGCATCAAACATGCAGGATGACAACAACCACCAGCAGTCAAATAGAATATGTAAACAAAATAAGTTATCTTTATATCCTACCTGAATGGCAAATAATGAGGGCATGGACACCACCTTTGCCCTCAAGCAACTTCTCAATCTCAAGGGCATGCTGCAAGCAAAAGATTCGAGGCCGTGCAAACGTACAATTAGTGTTCCAGTTGATAGTATTGCCACAACATTCTACAGCTGGCACATCAATGTCATGACTGTCACTTGGTATATTATTCTCAGATTTCTCCCTGTTACTGCATGAATGAAGAGTATTTTCACTGCAGCAAGAATGTAAACTTTTACCGTGTTGCTGCAGATCAAGTTCTTTCTCAGTTAAACAAACATCATCTTTATGCGACTTCATATTCTGATTATCCAAGTTAGCCTGTTCTGCGAGAGAAGGCAGACATGGCTGTTCCACAGGGCTGGAAGGTCTATTGGGAATAAATGGGCATCCTGATACATATGCAGAAACATTTGTCAAGTTTTCACACATGCAAGGAACACACAACCTATCATTATGGATGATGCAGAAGATGCACCATGTGAAGAAAAAAGAGCTCAGTAAATTATGGTAATAAATAAAAGAGCACAGCTGGATGGAATTCCACCATTATATCAGAAAAGGCTCAAAATCATGTTAAGGAACAAGGTCAAGACAGTAAATTCTAGTATATTAATCAGGTATGCATATGGTAACAATAAGAGATGTCTTCTGATTGTTCAAAGACCATGTTTGCAGGTCACATCACTCTTCCTCATATACTAATTGCAGTTAGAAACCCTCTATTTATCCATATTTCATAATAAGGTGGTAAAAGAAGCTGACTCTCATACTGCACATCATGTCTATAAAAAAAATTAAGGGTGTTACAAATTATAAGAGATCCCTTCCAGTGAGGTTCATCATATAAGAACCAAATTTCTAGAACAACAACAAAATGTACCATTAAATCTTATATATAATTAAAATTACTTTAGCTCCAAGATATACAAAAAAATTACAAAAATTTGAAAACTAATGAAGGCGTACCAGAATTGCCATCAGCAGGACAGCATGGAAGTACATTTGAACAATTATCTTTTTCACAACTCAGTTTGTATCTATCTCTATGAACGGAAATTCTTTCCAATGCTTCTCTGGAAGGTTGCAGAATGGTCATAAATGGATAACCAAGAATTCCACAAGCAACACAGGTCAATGAACCAGAATCAATGCTCAAATCAAAAGGCAGGTCACCTTCATCATCTGGATTAGCATCAGGCTTTTCCTCCTCGGAAGCAGATGTAGCATCAGATGATTTGCTATTTGTAGGCATGCATCTAGGTTGTGTCCCAATCATCCGTGCAGTACCATCAGATGTACTGTTATCTTTGTTGTTGCATTGACTAGATTCAATTCTGCAACCATCCTCAGACTTCTTCTCAGAAGCTTTTGAGCCAGAAGAGCAGAAATGTAGAGCAGTAGGAGATGGTAGCAAGTCAGGTTCCCATATCACAACATTATCAATTAATTTCTTTTTTAGAAAAAAACACAAAAGCTTGTTTTCACTAATCATGTCCTGTAAGAATTCTTGTTTGACCAGCAGTTCTCTTTCTTCTTTTCTTCGATTTCTCAAACGAGAAGTTCGAATTCCAGACAATATTCTCGGGGTTCTGAAATCAAAATGAATCCACCAGATTCAAATTGCAGAAAATAATAAGCATTTGGTGCCCTCATGATTATAAAATGGTCACCAAAAGCCTGGTAAGCATCATAAAATCCATCAACAGATTACACGATTAAGTTTTCAAGTTTAATTGCTACCAGATAAATAATGTGTGTTTCTTAATTCTTATTATACATATTTTGAAAAACAATTAGCATCCAATAAAGAAGGCTGCTGTGAGAGCAACCAGTAAATGCTGGATAAAAAAGGCAAGTCATACGCACAAAGGCAGGCATAAAAGATTATCTAAATTCCAAATCAGTAGTCAAATTTCATCATGGTCCAATCCTGATTTTATCCGATTTTCTTTACCATGTTCAGTTCTTGCATGACACAAGCAAATGCATGACTTTTGTACACCGATGATCTCACAAAGTATAATATGTTCTTTTTCTGTAAAATATCTATTTATGATTTTTTATGGAGATGAAACCCAAAAGAAATCCTATAACTATCTGAGAGTGTAATCTTTAACCATGCTGTCTCAACTCTCATCTAATATATTTCAAACGGTGCTAAGCCACCGACATCTTGACTGTTGCCATAATCAAAACAGCAATTGAATTTTTTGCTAATTATACCATATTAAGAACTAAATCTAAATCCAAAATTTTGTAGAAACAACGATCAAATGCTTACTCAAACCAAAAGCCATTTTCTATTCACATAAGAACATTTGGAAGCATCAATGCCAGTTTCCTAGGGACTCTACCAACTGTAGTGTGTGCTCGAATCCCAGAGACGCTAATGATTTTAGTTACTTTACTGTTTCACACTTCTTGAATTTTCATTCATGCTTCACAAGATTTTTAAATTTTAATCTTTTTTCTTTCAAGTAAACAAAATTTGGGAGTCAATGTCTCTTGCACAGGTGATGACTGGCGAATGTAGATTTTTTTTTTTGTGAGCCAAAGAAAAGATAAGAATAAATCTTGTTCACTCCACACATAACTAGATACAGACCACCAGAAAGGCGCTAAATTTAAACTTAAGTTGAATCACATTATAGCAACAATCGGCTATTGCTGCTATGAAACAGCTGGCTGCTGGTTTGTTAAGCTACATGTTAAGCAGCCATACCTTCTACAAAATTTATATTTTAGCTACTGAACTACAAGACTGGCACCCGTGTGAAGGTAGATAATGAAGCAATGCAAGATGGATACTCTGTATTGAGGACTCTTTTCATGTTTAGTAGCAAAGTTTCTATCTAGCTATGCAGCCTGGCTCCCCAGTAATCAATCAGGTAGATTCATTCCAACATAGTAGGTTAGTTTGCCTAGTGTCCTAGCCTTAAGTTGCAACAGATGTCACGGACTTCTAAGGTTATGCATAATCACTTTATTGGGCAGACTAACAAGTACATCTAATCAAATCAACTGACAGTTTTTTTATCAACAGTTCAACACAATAGGTATATTCCACTTAGCTTAAACTTCATCAGCCAGACCTAAAATGTACATCTAATCCCAGCAACTAGCCTGTACCAGTTGGCATGTCAAGGAAGTTGCACTCTGTTACACTGGACTTTGAGTAAAGAAAAGAAAACTGTCAGCAGAAATCGAACTCTAGCAAGTAAAGTTTACCTGGATATAAAAGAAACTGCTAGCAAGTACAGTAGCTGTTGATGGGAGAGCATCGGAAGATAGTTCATCACAGCCCTTCGAACTGCAGCCTCTTTAGCAAACTTTAACCATTGGGGAGTTGCAAAGTTGGCAGCTTCTCCACAATTAAATCCTGTATTATATGGGCGCGAATATATAGAACAGTGAATTAAATAAGCAGAAACAAAGAAACTAAGGCATGTCCACAACATCAGAAGATACTACTGCAAACATGTAGATAATCAGCTTCTACATTGTGCCAAGGGGCAATAAATTGCCTTCTTTTGGTCCACCAAAATAAATTATTTGTCTGGATAGCATGTTTGGTCCTAGATGTAAATGAAGCCCTCAAGCGGAATGAACATATATTCTTACGTGAAGCTATGAGTGTAATAGTAGGCGGAGCTATGAATGTAATAGCAGGCAGCAAAGGCCAAAGATACACTTAGCCGTTAATAATTATTCAAACATTAAAGCAGCCTTAGGAACTTGAATTCCTTACTTACATATGGCAACTAAACAGTTAAACAGCAAAAAACACGCAATAGACAATGATCTTACTTCAGCGAGAAAAGTCCAGTAGTGTCAAACTGATCGTTAGTACCATATGTCATCTTCATATCTTAAGTTATTGTGATATAAATATGGAAGCAGCATTGATGTGTTGTAACGTACTAGATCATGTATTACAAACTTCATATTGACAAATGACAACTACAACAATTACTAGTAAAAAAAAATACAGCAGTTGTCTAGGAAGCCACAAGCACTGTGTTTTTTTGTAAATAGTTTGTTTTTTTTGCTACCAATGCCAGAAATGTGAAAATACAGCATAGCTGCAATGAACAATAGCTCAACAAATAGCACATTGTGATTCATTCAATAATGTAAGTCGCTCCAAACATGCATGATGAGTTTAATAACATAACTAACCATGGCTAAATCCGACGTGGTAGGCCCTTGGGAATGTTACCACAAACTCACCAGGATATTGCACTAATCTGAAACACAGTGCATACCAGCGCAGAAATTCATAAGAAACTGGTGTATTAATACCATATGCACTTGACCAAAAAAATTGACCATTCCAGAGCTTGTACCTACAGCAAGGCACACCACAGGATATGAGGACTTCTGGGGACATCAATGTTGTTTTCTCCCCTAGCACGGCCAGCGACGCTGCATGAATCAACAATCAGACTTTATGGCATCTGCTAGGCTGTAACCTTAACATGCAGATCACAAAATTGGGAAACGACAAATACCAAGGCGGTCAGAGTTCCCTCCATATCCATGCACACGGGTAACTTCCTCAAGCTCAGCAGCCTGGTCTCCAGGAACTGCATACCACGTCTTGGGTGCGCCAGTGTGGAGGAAGTTGAGACTGTGCAACTCATGGTCCTCGACATGCCATGCAAACCAACTAAAGAGCATTCCAATGTACACCATTGGAGAGGTTACCCCAGGAACATCATCCGGCATGAATCGTGTGAGTGACCCAGGAGCCCGTGCAATCGCCTGGAGGTTCCATGGGCTTCCTGACAGCCTCCATCCGGAACCCTTCTCCCCATCGTCCACCAGGGCGCCCTCCCGTTTCCGCTTCTTATCCCGCCAGGACTGCGCTGGAGCGGCAAAGCCGGATCCTGGGACGTCATTCGCGTACTCAATATAGATAGGACGGTTCGCCGACGCCTTCCAAAAGAGGGATTCTACCTCCATTGGAGTCGGCTCGCGAAGCCCCGCGAGGTGGGTCTTCGAGAAAGCACGGGACTTGGCCTCAAACTGCTCGAGCGTGTACCGCTCGCCGCTCTGCCACACCTGCTTCAGCACCTGCGCCGGCGGGTGCCCACGCCGCGGGGTGCCGAGTTCCTGGTGTCGGGTGGTGAACACGGATGCGGATTCCGCCCGGGAGGATGCAGGGTTGGAGGAGCCGGAGGTGGTAGGATTGGCGGCGTCGGAGGAGGAGGAGGAGACGAGGGAGCGGTTGAGGTGCGCGAAGACGAAGCGGCGGGAGGGGCGCGGGTAGGGCGGGATAACCTTGCAGATGCCGTATGCGGCGGCCTCGCGCTCCACGCGGGAGAGGAAGGCGATGGGGTCTGCAAACTCCGACTCCGTGGGGCGGTACTCCGGGGCGCGCGGGAGGCCGCGGAGCCACGCCGGGACGGGGGTTTCCGCGGGACCGCCGGCCGCCACCGCCAGCGGCAACATCGGCGCGCGGGGCCTAGGGTTTTGGGAGCCGGCGACGGGAAGCGGAGGGGTGGAGCATTTGCAGGGTTTGAGGAAAGGATGGAAGTGTGTGCGTGGGGATTGCGAAGACGGTGGAGCCTGGGGCGTGCGTGGGAATCGTGTGGGGAACGAGATGCGGGCGGTGTGGGTGTGGACTCAAGTTTGTGGGCGGTTACCCGGCACGGAGGCGCGGTCGTCGGCACGTGGACTCGCGTCTCAGTGGTGAACCACGTGCCCTTGCCGAGAGGCGGTTATGCTGATCGCCCGGGAACCGTTCTCTGAGATCTCAAAAACAACCGTTTTCCTGTCGAAAAGACTACGGTTCTTCACAAATTCCACGTGCCCTGCCGTCCAACTCAAAGATTTGTTCCCTTCAAAGCTATCAAAAATTGTATCGGATGTTCTCTAAATTCAACATTAGGTTTGACGATAAGATAATAGAATCTATAATAACATAAGAAGGCATCATAGTAAATTAGAATAATAACTGGAAAAAAAAAATGGTACTTATATTACTTCCTTCGATTATAAATACTTGTTAACTTTGACTTATACTATCTTCGATGTGCAATTTTGATCATTATTTTTTATTAGAATATAGTTATAATATCTAAAAATATAATATTGTGAAATTATTTTCAAAACAAATCTACGTATGTGCTTTTTAGTTTTCATATTAAATTTTTTAGAATCTATTGAAGATTAAAGTTTTAAAAGTTTGATCAGATCTTAATTAAATCGATAAGTTTTTATGACCGGAGGGAGCAATATAAAAGCATAAGTTGGATGGGGAAATTTTGATCTCAACTGTTCTTTGTCTTTAATTGGATGGTTTAGATTGTGCATGTGTTCTTTAAAAAAAAAATCAAGGAATTAATCCAATCAACCTCCTAAGGGTTTGTACAACGCGTTGACGTGGAGGAACACTTCTGGGCAATTATGGGAAATTGTGTCACGGTGGCGTCCAACGTGGTATGTACAACATGTTGACGTGGGGGAACACTTCTGAACAATTATGGAAAATTGTGCCACAGTGGCGTTCAATGTGTGCATTTGCGAAAGGTGTCCGCGCTCAACTGGGCACTAGATAGTGAATTTTAGCATTTTAAGGACACCAAATTCCAAACACAAATAGGGTTTTTTTTTATGAATGTTAATATTATGAATTTGATATTTAGATGACACATGTATATTTGTACTCTCATTACCTAAGAAGGCATGTTGATTTTTCTTTACATATTTGTACTCTCTGCTGGCACAAGAAAAAGTTATTGTTCTTCTTCACTCTATTCTGCAGAAGGTATTTGACCTTGAGTGCACCAGAAAAGAGGGAAAAAGGGAATGACAAATATTAACATAAGTATGGTGACAAATTTAATTCAATATGTAAGATGATAAATTTGGAAGTCTACTATGAAAGCACGTTGATTTTAGACAATGCTAATGATTTTGTGAGGATTGTGGCAACGATTGTGATGACAATGATAAAGATGCCTTTAAGTCATCAATAATAATTTGAACGATCCAATCATTTATCGTTATTATTTAACATATCAAATCATTGTTTTTTATTCTGAACACGTGGATTTTATGTGCATGCTTACTAATAACTTTAGTAGACGACAAAGATATAGCTCTGAATGTGGATGTAGCATGATGGCGCCATCTCAGGTTGTAGCAAAGATTGACAAGAGTGAAGTAGTAATATCAAAGCAAGATATGCAACAAAAATGTCAATAACAATTATCTCCATCGTATGTGCAATACATAAAGATGTAATTGTCACTTGGATGACATATGGTGTTTGGAACAATGATACCTTACATCACAAATATTTGCCACATTGTCTCCTTGGTGTCTACCAGTTTAGTAGTATGTCGGATAAAATTAACTCGCAATTTACCTCGTAATCGTCTGCATGTATCGCTTAAACCACCACAACGTTGCTTGAAACTCTCTTATAATTTCGCCTAACGCCAACTCTTAACTCTAATGTCAGGGCCACAGTGAACCTAGAAAACTGATTAATACACCTGTATTTCAAAAGGCATGCCTCCATGGAAAAAAAAAATCAACAAGAGTATCTACCCTGTCACAACAAAAACCTGTAAATCAAAGCTGCATTCATATATTACAGCGGAAGATGCACATGCACATATAACAATAAGAGTTAAGTACTTTCCAAAAAGCGTTACAATTTTAAAACCATCATTTTTTAGTTAGTTAGACTTAAGACTGGTCTTGAATGAAAACATACGCTGTCCTTAAATTAGAGTATCTCCAACGGTCAATGTCAGATTCTTGCCTATGTGGTGAAAAGAAGAGGAGAGAAGAGAGAAAAGCTAGCCAGTAATTATAAGTTAAGTCTATAACACCCTCTAAGACACGTGCAAATTTTATCACTCAATTACATGTGAATCCACATTAAATATGGACACGAATGCTACATCGATTTCATTATAGCGATTATCTATTGTGCTATATATAGATGGCATTGACAACCATTATAGCTAGTAGTTGCACTTGCTTGCTCCCCTAAAAATAAAATTAATAAATTGGCAGCTGCTTACTTGCGTGTGGATTTTTTTTTTTTTAGAGGAACCATGATGGTTTTCAATGATATAATATGAACGATACAGATCACCGATTATAGATACTAGTTTTCTATTAAAACATCTGAACATTACAACACCTCGTTAATGATAGACAAAACACACCAAAAATGATGCTAAGAGCCATTCCCTCAACCAACGAAGAAACGTAAACTTTTTGAGCGCGAGACGGGCGTTAGGCTATCTCCAGCAGATACTCTAAAAATTCATCCCCTATAACACTATTACAGCATCCCCTAATACTATTACAGTATACTTTATTTTTTCATCTCCAGCAGTTACTCTATTTCCTACCTTCTATTACTCTCCTCCTCCCCTCGGGCCCACATGCATACGCTGTGAACAGTGTTAGAGGACGCCGTATCGTGCGGCAAATATGCCGAACTCCAGCTGCATGCCGTATCTCTGTAGCTTTGAAAAAGCTAGTTTGCGGATTCCGTTGGAGCTGTTTGCGGCAGCTGCGATCGGCAATTGTGTCAGGCACAGGGATGCGGAGCGCGGAAGCCTCCTCCGCTGGAGATGTCCTTAGGAACTTGCCTGTGGATCTTTGAGCGCGGATCCAGCTTGGGCCAGCATAAATAGGCCACATTGCTAGTTGGGCCTCCAGAAGGCAACATTTGACACGCCAACGATCGACTTCAGTAGGGCCCATGTGTCATCCTAATCCAGCTAAGGCCATCTCTAACAGAATCCTTAAAATTTCATCCTCTAAAATACTATTACATCATCCCCTATCACTATTGCAGCATCCCTCATTCCCTTCATCTCCAACAGAATCTCCTTTATTTCATCATCTATCTTCTCTTTCCTATTTTGTAATATACTGAGCATCGGACCGACATAATAGGCGACTTAGCATCCCGTTGCACTGGTTTCTTACAACATAAATTTTGGTGTCTTGCAGTAGAAGGAATCGTGTGAAGCAAGGATGAAGCAAGCTTGCGGGCGAAGCCTCCGACAAAGTGGCTTGCAAGGGAAGGAGCACAAGTGGCTTCTCTTGGAAGGTTCGGCCGGGCACTATATATAGGTGCAAGAGGGGCTCTCATTTGCAAGCCACGAAATGGAGTCTCGTGCTGCATGGAAGCAGTACATGAGAGAGTTATGCTTCTCCACCGAGGAGTCCGATGAGGAAGATGAGTTGGTCCTAGCGACGCTTGCCGCATGGCATGCCGACGTCGAAGCTTCGGCCAGAGGGCCGTGGGGCGGCTCCGTCCCCGGGCACCGGCGCATCCGTAGGAATCGTCAGGAGGGACACAATCGATTGTACAACGACTACTTTGCTGAGTCCGCAGTGTACCCCGACTATATTTTTCGGCGCAGGTAACACTATCCGTTGGTGTACGTACGGACGATTTATGAACTACTACTGATTCATTGCCGTGCAGGTTCCGGATGAATCGCGATTTGTACTGCAAGATTGTGAGGGAGGTGGAGGACCATGACCCGTGGTTCAAGCAAAGGAGGAACGCTGCCAGAGAGCTTGGGCTATCACCCTTGCAAAAAGTAACTGCCGCTTTCCATATGTTAGCTTACGATGCTCCTGTAGATTCTCTCGACGAGTGCCTCCGGCTAGGGGAGAGCACCATCATCGAGAGCATGCGGCGTTTCGTGCGGGCCATTGTCGAGGTGTTCGGTGACGAGTACCTCCGGGCGCCGAACGAGGAGGACACTGCTCGATTGCTGGATATGAACCAGCGTCGAGGGTTCCCCGGGATGCTTGGAAGCATCGATTGCATGCACTAGAGGTGGAAGAACTGTCCCACGGCGTGGTCCGGTTCGTTCAGGGGCCATGTCAATGCACCGACTATCATTGTAGAGGCTGTGGCATCGCAGGATCTATGGATTTGGCATGCCTTCTTCGGGATGCCAGGTTCATTGAACGACATCAATGTGCTGCACCGGTCTCATCTCCTTGACAACCTTGCTGGGGGAGTAGCACCCAAGGTACAATACTCTATTAATGGCCACCATTACACGATAGGGTACTATCTTGCAGACGAGATCTACCCAGAGTGGGCGACATTTGTGAAACCCATACCATCTCCAGTAGGCCCGAAGCATCAACACTTCGTGGTGCAGCAGGCGGCTGCACGAAAGGATGTTGAGCGGGCATTTGGAGTGTTGCAGTCCAGGTTTCCCATAGTCCGTGGCGCGGCGAGGTTGTGGGATCAAGAAACCCTCAGCGACGTAATGACCGCGTGTATCATCATGCATAACATGATAATCGAGGATGAGAGAACGGAAGGTGCTGTCGAATACGTCTACGAGGGTTCGGGCGAGGACGCGGTGCCGTCTCACGAACCAACCCCCCCCCCCCCCCCCCCGCTTGAAGCATTTATGGAAAGGTACGGGCAAATTAGAAGTCGACCAACGCATCATCAACTCCGTGACGACATTGTGGAGCACCTGTGGCAGGTGGCAGGAGGACAATAGACCTCATGTTCTTAAATAAATGTAATATCGTGTCGCATTACATCGTGTTAAAATATATGTCTAGCCATTGTTGATTCTAAATGTGCCATTCCATGGTTCCATTATGTCGCTTCCATGGCTTCATTATGTCCTAGTGAACTTTCAGCCACACTAAATATCATGAAATATTTGGGGTTTCTCTTGTGCCAAATGAACAACAAATGATGTCAGTTTGTTACTGAAACAACTCAGTTGGGTCACAGCCTAATTCAGTTTGTTGCTGAACAGTTGTTTCCACAATTAACTGAACTTGGTCTTATCAGGTGCCCAAAGCTGAAGAAGTTACCCCCTCTTCCATCAACACTGACATCACTTAGGATATATGAATCTGGACTTGAGTCACTTCCAGAGCTTCAAAATGGAGCCTCTCCATCTTCTCTAACATCTCTATACATGAATGATTGCCCGAATCTAACATCTCTGCGTGTAGGCTTGCTTGCACACAAACCGACAGCTCTCGAGAGTCTAACGATAGCCCATTGCGAAGGGCTTGTTTCGCTGCCAGAGGAGTGTTTCCGTCCTCTTATATCACTACGGAGCCTGCACATCTACAAGTGCCCTTGTCTGGTGCCTTGGACAGTGTTAGAGGGAGGCTTGCTTCCCACTTGAATCGAAGACATCCGTCTGAACTCATGCTCTCTGTTAGCATGTGTGCTTCTAAATGCTCTCAGACATTTTGAAATTGCTGACTGCCCTGATATCAGTAACCTCCTAGTGGAGGGTTTACCTCACACACTCCAATTCTGGGTCTAATGTCTATTAAACACAGCAGATCATGGTCAGGCACTCATGCATGTTGATCAACATATCAATAAGGCCTGCCATGCATGAACCTTCGTAGACGTATTCCTGGAGCCTGAAAGCGCAAAGCATATCATCAGCAAACTCACACCAAAAGTTCATGAATTTTGCAGCCCACAATTCTTCAGCATAATGAAATATCTAATGGCCTCATCTACTATCTCAATAACCTGCTCCAAAACGAAATAGACCCAACTGAGTTGTTTCAGTAATTCGAGCCAATCGGCCACAATCTATTCTAATCGGCCAATCGGCCACAATCTTACAGTACCATATATTAAAAAAACCTTGCATACTGAAACATGTACGTAATACAAATTGTAGCAGGTCCATAGTATTGAACAAACAATAACGAAAAATCTGTTTGCTTAACAAGTACCAGGCAGTAAAGGAAAAGTCTTGTTTGCAAAGATGGGCACCAAAACTCAGGAGGCAGATTCAGCTCGGCGAGCTGCGATTATGCTTCGGCGTAGGCTCTTGTAATATGCCTGCTGGCCCTCGTCCATTTGCGAAATATCCATGCTCATGATCTCCCTCTCCTCCCTGATTTTTTTCCTCTCCTCCTTGACCTTTTCCAGTTGGACACGCTCCTCCTCAAGGCGCAACCTCTGCTCCTCAATTCTCAACAGCTCTGCAAAGCGATCAGCGCGTTCCTTCTCAAGTTTCTCCTTCACCGTAATTTGCCTATCAAACATCTCAAGCACTGGTTTTGTGACCAATGTTGATGAAGCCGGACCGCGAGCGAGGTCCCTTGCCTTGTTGCGGCCTGCTGGCCGATTCTGCCGGCTGCTCCCGTTGGTATGCGTGGGCGTCGCACCGTCACCATCGATGCAGCCGGGGGAGGTCTCTCCCTCCTGTGTTGATACCGGAGTTCCCTGTGCCGCAGTCTTCTGCTTCTTGCGAGACGACTCTGATTGCCATTTAGGATGGTGGCGTAACTCGGCCCAGCATGGCATCAATGTGAACTCCCTTTTCTCAGCTGCCTGGAACATCTGACATGCAGCAACAATCTGAAATTGGCCAACATCAGATTAAATGCCACAGTACATATAATGAATTGAAACTACACATTTGCATTTAATGATGCTTACCGTGTCGGCCTCTGTCATCCCACTCCTCCTATTACGAAGGGCTTTAGCATAGTGGCCGCAGAATCGCTGCACCATGCCGTTGACGAAGGTCCACCTACCCTGAAGAGACTTCTTGTTCCGAGTGGTAGGGAACTCCTTGTGCTCGTGGTAAAATGTCTCGATCCTCTGCCAGAAAGCACCCATACTCTAGTTGGTCCCCACCACTGGATCCATACTCACGTTAAGCCACGACTTGACAAGCAGAAGGTCCTCCTGGATCGTGTAACTGCTTCCACGACCACATGCCGCTGGCAACTCGTTCTGTCCTTCCGGCGCTTGTTCTTCGAACGTAGGAAGCTGCGTCCCGATGAAGTCATCCTGAGTGGGCGGCACAACATCATCCCACGGAATGTCATCTTCATCACCCCGAAGAAATGGGGCATACTCCATACTGCTCCTGAAATATGTGACAAAGGCTATGAAATACATGAACCATGCACTTTATTCGACAAAGACAGTAGACAAAGACAGTAAGCAACATATGGTTTGGTTATATCAGTACATCACATGAACTCGACAATCCAGTACACAACACTACGTTTATAACCACTGCAGTAAAGCAAAGTACATAGAGCAATTTACTGCAGACGCCACGACCTATCGGATTCTACTGACATAGAGTCCGCTGAATCTTCACACAACAGCTCATCGGCGCTCCAATCCACTGGAACAATGTTGTTGCAGTCGACATCCTGTGAACCGGACCCTTCCTCGAGCAAAGTGATGGTCTCGGACACTTCCTTGCGGCCATCACCTTTCTGCAGCGCATCTTCCACTTGGAACACGAGCATCTCCAATTCCCCGGCAATGTTCTCGACCTGAAGGAGAGCTCGGTTCAGGTCCACATCGGCGGGGGTGCCCTCCGTACTCAAGTTGTCTTTCACGACGTTCTTCAGTTCTACCGCCATTTGTTCGACGTGGTCCTGCATTTTGGAGACAAGGGCGGCAAGCGAAGCGGCGTCCATCTACAACCAATGAGACCGATGGCTCAACTGAGAATCTGTTACCTACCAATCATGCATGAATTCTGTACATGTACATAATGTACCTTTGCATACAGTTGCAGTACAATAGCAGTACTACTACCCACAACAGCTAGGAAGATGGAACATATGCTGACACTTGCAGTAAAATGCAGAAAAATAAGATGACTACTGTGATGCAAACAAATGTCATTCTGTGGCCTGCCGCAGCCAAAATTAACCAATCATTCTGGTTCATTACACTATCTAATGGACCATTATTATCTAAAATGAATGAATCATTCTGGTTCATTGCACTATCGAATATGCCTGACACAAACAGATCATGTGGACAAAAAACAGGTCATTACTAACATAGAGTCAATGTGGTAACAGATCATTACTAACAGATCATCACATCTAGCATGAATAGTGTGGACAACTGCTAGGATAGGAGAGCACATCACTCCCTCATCTCAGGTTTCTCAGAAACAATTAGGAGAGCACATGGAGTCCCTCATTTGGTTTCAGACTGGGAAACAGTTTGCACAACATAATCCTAGGAAAGAATTAGCTATGTGTATATATAAGAAAGACAGTGTGTATCCTCAGTCAGTCACACAAAGCATCTGGGAATGGTTCAATCAGATTGTATTTGCATATACGTATAGAACCTATGTCATTCTGTGGCCATCCTCATATGAATCAATCATCCTTTTTGATCATTACTAGTCGACCTTTACTAATTTGACTCACAAAAACATAATAACATGTGCACAACAACAGATCAGTGCATAACATAACCATCCGAGCTCAAATAAAGCAACACTAGCCACACCAGCTAGGACAGGAGAGCACATGACTCCCTGATGTCAGATCCGCAGCTCAAATGCAAGTCTATCACTGTTTCATATAGCTCAATCAGACCATTAGATCTATTCATAAAATTCTAAGTTTTCCAGTTTTCCGCTACTGTATTATGCCAGTCCTATACTTCACAATTATACTGATCTTGAGATCGAGCACATGAATGCAAAGGGAGCAAATACCAGTTGTTCAAGCTCTGGCCATAATTCAACTACATTGCTTTATCATCACCAATGCCTTCACTATGTGGTTTCCAGACCAACCAAGCAGTGTTCCAGTTAACTACAACAAACTCCTCGGTAAAAAGGATCAAAAATACTTTTCCTATGCTTGCGGCCGAACAACCTCTGGCCACCAGGAATCGCCTTCCATGCTACAAGCTTTGCGTCTACGCGCTTGCCACAGCCACAACCGAACCGAGGACAAAACCAATCCCTAATCCCTAGCGCCGTGGAGAACCCAATCCCTAGCGCCGACAAAACCACCTCGGTCCCCCCCCCCCCGCAGCCACCGCATGGACTGGAAGTAGCGGCGGGAGGACTTACGTTGCTGCCGACGTCGTCCTTGGTGCCGTCGCCGAGCCCGCGGACGGCGGGGACGAATGAAATGCCTCCGCCGGATCTGCTTCCCTCCTCTCCTCCTCCGCAGGGACTGTCGCCGAGGGCCCCGACCTTCCGCGCTTCCGCCCGAGTCCCCCCCCCCCGCCGTCCTCACCGCCGCGGCGCCTCGCCAGATCCCCTTCCGCAGCGTCTCGGGAGCAGGCGCCTCTCCTATCCGCTCGCCCGAATGCGGCCTCCAGCGACATCTGCATTTGCCGAACGGTTCCCCACCCCGCATCCCTGTCGCACGCGATACCGACTCCGTTGGAGTCGCTTGCGGGCGCCCTCCAGCCGCAACAGCCAAAAGCCGAGCCGATACCGACTCCGTTGGAGTCGGTCTAACATCGGCATCGACTTGCTCCCGCACACACTGACATGAATGGCTCTGTTTCTGGACCCACATGTCAGTAGTGTACTCTCGTACACTCGTTATCGACCTGCGTCAACAAGATTTCTACGTACGACAACAATTATTGGGGAATTTAATTAATCTCACTTAATTCTAATGTCCTTTCTCTCTCCTCCGTCCTCGGTCCGCTGGCCTCTCTCCGTCTCTCGCCCGCAGCAGCCACCTCCTTCGCCTCCCGCTTCGCGTGCGAACCCATCGCTCACTCTTTCACTCATCCCATGCCCTCGCGTCTCTGGTCCGGCCGCCGCCATGCAGCACCGTTCGCCGGCGGCCGCGTCAGCCTCCGCCTCCCCGACGGCGGCTGCGGCGGCTTTGGCGTCGGCCGTTGGCGGGGTGGAGCTGGCCGTGACGCTCGGCCAGGTCCCGCGCTGGAGCGACGCCGACCAGTGCACCTGCTCGTCGTCCCCCACCGCCGCCTGATCAGAGACCCCCACCTCGTCCTTCCTCTCCTTCTCCGACACATTCACCGGCGACGACGCGGCCGCCGGGGCCGGGGGCCGCGTAGCATTTCGGTTCCCCGTCGACCACGACATCAACTCGAAGATCTACCTCTGGCGAGGCCACCTGTGGAACCTCAAAGTCGATGCCGTCGTCAACTCCACCAACGAGGTCGGAATTCTCTTCGCGACTGGTCTGTTCTAGCTCCGAATGTTGCATATTGAGATGCTAATGCTCCGTATGGTTGTGCAGAACTTGGACGAAGCTCATAGCAGTCCTGGGCTTCACGCTGCTGCAGGGCCAGGACTTGCTGAGGAGTGCGCCACCTTGGTATTGTTTGGTTTCGAGATGCTAATTTTATTTACTAATTTGGTTAGTAAAATGGAGATTGTAAGGTGGCTTTTCCTTCGTGGGTGGTCTGCAGGGTGGGTGCCGGACTGGCATGGCTAAGATGGCCAATGCTCGATCTGCCTGCCAGGTATGTGAGTAGTGCTTTCGAAGTTGCAGCGGAGTACATATTAGTGTGTTCGCCAGCAACATAGCTATTTGAAAATTGAGATATATTAGTAAGAGCAGCAAGCCTTTTGAAATGTTATCAGGCATGCTTAAGAATAATCCCTTTAGGTGATGCATAACATAATACTTTCCTTACGAATGTACTATATAGTTATAGCTCATTTGGAGTCTAAATTATGAACGTTCTTGTAATGAGCTATGACTTACCGATAAACATTTTTTCTCTTCCGAATGCTGATTCTAAGCCCTACATTGACTATTTGTGTTTTTTAATAGTTAGCCAGGCTAAGTTGTGTTGCCAAAATTTCAATGTGATATTTACATTTTTTGACAAGCCGCATGTGGCATATGCTCAGATTAGCTTTTCTTCATGGCACATGCCGTATACTAGAGTTTATTCTTGTAAGACCTATTGCAGTTTACTATAGTTGACTAGTTTAAGTGCTTGCTTGGTTTGGCTTTTCTAGGCTTCTGCTTCTCGAAAGCTAGAAGCCGAACCAAACAGCTTAGCTGTCAGCTGGCTTTTGGAAAGTTGAAAAGCTGGTTCTTGAGGAAATGAACTAAAAGCTGAGAAGCTGGTTGAAATGAGTTTTTCTGACTCTTGGTGTACTGAGAAGTTAAAAATTTGTTACAAAAGTCAATAGTAAAAAGCCAACAGAAAGAAGACAAAAGCCAGAAAAGTAGCTTTTCAGCCAAAAGCCTCGACCCAACCAAACATGCCCTAAATTCGTATCATTTCCAATTGTTTGAACTTTAAAGAAATGTTTGCTTTAAACATACCAGAGCAGAACATACCTGACATGGTTTTGATACTCTTTTGCAATGTTAAAAGCTTATTATCTAGTTATGTAGGAAGGTCATCCACACAGTGGGCCCTAAATATGCTGTCAAGTATCACACAGCTGCAGAGAATGCGCTTAGCCACTGCTACATGTCTTGTTTGGAACTGCTTATTGAGAATGGCCTTGAAAGGTATTTGTAAAACTTTTCATATTTTAACATTTAAATGCTTATAGAATTTTGTTCAGTTCCATTTTTCAATACTAGATTTCACATAGAATGTTTTGCAACTTTTGCAAGTAATTTATTCTGCTTTCACGTGGTTAGCATTGCAATTGGTTGCATATACATGGAATACAAGAATTACCCTCGTGAACCAGCAGCCCATGTGGCAATAAGTGAGTTTGCTGATTGATATTTGATTTTGCTCTCATATGACGGGTGCAAACATGAGTTATCTATGTTAATGATTTACCTACTTCACACTTAGTTTTTCTTGTTCTAATTCTTATCTCCTTTGAATGAGATTGAGCAGGAACTGTTGGACGTTTTCTGGAGAAGCAAAAAGACAAAATAACAGCTATTGTCTTTTGTACAACATCATCATCTGACACAGAGATATATCAGAGGTGCTTGAACCGAATACCAGTAATATTAGTTAAATATGCTAATTTTTCTACATTGGCTAATAATGTTTCATTCTTCAGATTGCTTCCATTATATTTCCCTCGGGACAAGCATGAAGAAAAATAGCTGCATTGAAACTTCCAGCTGATGTTGGGGACGAGAATGGTGAGACAGTAATAGATGAAAGAAAAATAAGAATAAAACCCTTGCCCGCGGGGGCAGCAAATAGCAAAACACCCATTCCTGCACTTGAAGATATCCCTCTTCCCAATTCTGGATTGGCACGTAGAAGGTGAGGTTACAAATACATGCATTTTCCTTGGTTCTGATGACTGACAGAAATTACCCTAAAGGTCTGTCTGTATGTTTACTGGTCTTTCATTAAAAGTTTACCTGATTTTAGCTGGTCTGTCTGAACAGGAATTCTTTCAAGTTGGACTCATATTTGGATCCTGCCTTTATGTCTATAATTAAAGATCCTGATATCCGACACAAGGAGCAATAGGGAAAATCTGTTCAGGCAAAAAAGGGATTTAGCTGTGCTAACTTACTTGGGTTTGGTGATCTTGGCAGTCCATCATTATTTGTTGCTGAAGAATATTCACTTCATTCACGATACCTTGCTAAAGCAAATTCTATGAATCTTTCAGATATTGCAGAAATGAAAATAATGTATTCAGCCTTATTGTTTCCTTTTGCTCTTTTGTACCTTATTCATGACATTTCCTTTTTACCACTTTGTCATTGCCTCTATTTTGATGTTCTCTATCAACCGCAGTTACCGTGGAGGAGTTGACAGTGAAGGGCGTCCAGCTATAGTTGTTGTTGGTGCTTACTTTCTTCTTCGCTGCTTGGATATTGAACGGTTTGTTCTATATGTAGTAAAGGTGATTGATTCTTAGTGCTGCTTAGACACTTGAAATGCATATAAAAGAGTATCTTGTTTTCCCTTTGTTCCATCGGAGGTAATCTCGCGAATGCCCTAAATGACCAGCTATGATTTTCTAACATTGTGTTTCTCAGTTATGGTATTCCAACATTTATGACTTGCTCAGCTTGCCCAATCATTTTTATCTTCTTTGTTCCTTATTGTTGGCATGAATCATTCTCTGCCTTGATGCAATAGCTTCCTCCTCAACGTTCACTGTCAGCCTTGGTGCCCGATTCTCTGGGCTTATTCATGCGTCGGTAGACTAGGCTAGAGTCTTCAGGCGGCAGTTCAGGTTAAATTAGCTTGTGTATAGCAACGTTGGTTGGCTCATGTACATCTTGTGTAAACTTCTATATAAAGAAAGCACCTGCACAAGATTCAGCAGGGTTTGCAATTCTATCGTCTCACATGGTGTCAGAGTGGGTTCGGTCAACAATACACCGCCTGCTTTCACCACACTCTTCCGCCTCTTTTGTGCGTTCTTCCCCACCCGCCTCTCCAGTTCATCAGCCCGCCGATTCCCAACGCGTTTCTGCTTCCACCATCCAAATGGTTCACATACGTACCCATGTCCCGATTACCTTGAACCTCCATGAATCCAAGTACACTCAATGGCGTCTGTTCTTTGACACTGTTTTTTGGAAAATTTGCTCTCGATGCTCATGTGAACACTCCACCCCCGTAAACCCCCTCATGCATCGTCAAGTGGCTTTACACCACTACCTCGAAAGAAATTCTTGATTTGGTGATGAAGCCCAATAGCAATTCCTTCGACGTTTGGCGCTCCATTGAAAGCTTGTTTCTCGACAACAGGCTCACCAGGGCGGTGTACATCTAAGCCGAGTTTCGAAGCTTGTACCAAGGTGAATTGTTGATCATGCAGTACTGCTCCAAGCTCAAAACTCTCGCCGATGCATTGCGGGATGTCGGACAGCTTGCACGCGAGGAGAATCAGATGCTAAATCTCCTCTGCAGCTTAAATCCGAAGTTTCACCATGTTATACCCATTATCACGGCGAAAGATCCACTTCCTCTGCTGTTGTCAGTTCGTTTCACTCTCCTTGAAGAACTTCAGGCAACACAATCTAAAAAGCAGGTGGCCGCATAAGCTCTTTTTTGCTGCTCGCTCACCCTCCCCATATATTGTTCATGATCCGGCAAACGCTTCCAGCGGCCATCGCTCTCGCCAGAAGAAGTCTGGGTGATCCACCACTAGTGGTTCTTCCTCCACCAATGGCACCTCTCGGACTCCCTCCACTCCACCTGTGCCATGGACGGCCAGCTTCAACCCTTGTACCGGAATGGTGCAGGCACGGTCCATGCCATGCCCCCCCCCCCCCAAGTGCCAGCATTCTTGGTCCCAAACCTAGTGTTCCATCCAGCCAACAGGCCTTGACTGCGACAGCTACGCCGCCTGCCCCGGTGCCTATGGCTCCACCCTCCTGGGATCATACTGGTCTCCTTCACGCACTCCAGAATGCTAGCGTCGCCACCACTAACCCCAACGGCGGCTCCATTGATTGGTTCCTCGGCACTGGTGCCTCGTCGCATTTTGCCTCGAACTCTGGTATTCTTCACAACTTTCATCCCTCTCCTTCCATCATCTTCGGAAATGGCACTACTCTTCCTATCTTCTTTTCTGATGATTCACTTATTCCCACATTACACTCTCCTTTTCATCTTCGTAATGTTCTTTTTTTCTCCCAATTTGGTTTTTTTTATTTGACTCGTGCTTTAACTCGAGATAATCCCATTACCGCTGAATTTGACTGAGCTGATTTTTCTAACAAGGATATATCAACTCAGAAGGTGATCCTCCGATGTAACAACTCTAGTGATCTATATCCACTACGCCCGGATCAACAGTCCTGCTTGGCCTCCTTCACGGCTTCCAACAATCTTTGGCATCATCGCCTTGGTCACTCTGGTTGTGGATCCTCACCACAGGACTACAATCAGTTTCCCTTTTCCTGTAATAAGTAATCCTCACATGTATGTCGTGCTTGTCAACTCGGTAAACATGCGAGAATGCCCTTTTCAGATTCCACTTCAGTTAGTTATTTTCCATTTCAGCTCATTCATGCCGATGTGTGGACCTCTCCAATTGTAAGTTGCTCTGGTTGTCCGTATTACCTAGTTCTCTTGGATGATTACACCCATTACACTTGGACTTTTCCTTTGGGGCACAAATCTGATGTCCTGCACATTTTTCTCGCCTTTCATGCTTATGCTCTTAAGCAGTTTTAGCGACCAATTCTTTCTCTGCAAACTGACAACGGCAAAGAATTCGATAATGCTGTTCTCCACGCCTTTCTCTCCCAACACGGCATCACCCTTCGTCTGTCTTGCCCGTACACTTCTCAGCAGAACGGATCTTGCGTACCCTGAATGATTGTGTTCGCTCTCCGCTGTTCCACGCATACACGCCGTTGCAACTTAATTTTCCATTACACTTTGGAGACCAAAAGCTCAATGCCGCATCTAGGATGCTTTCGAGAGTTGACCAATTCATCAGTAAGCAACTTAATATTTCCAGTGAAATAGTACATCTCTGAATTGATTTGTTATGGGGCAGCACTTTCCAAGTATCTTGAAGGTAAACTAGAAATTTGATGCATGTATAGTACAATTGCCAATGTCACATGAATGGTTTTTGCTTTGCCCACGAGTTGGCCTGGAGTTTCCATTGTTGAGGTTATACTGGCTGCTGAGCAGCAAACTAAGTTTTTGACACTCCATCCATCTTCAGGGATCGATATGCTATACCCTTGTTGCTTTTGAATGACAGGTTTCTTAAGGTGTCCAATTTATCTATAGGTTCTAAAATATCTACAAGATAATGAATTTAGGTATATTTGCAATTTAACCAAGTTGTGTGGTCTGGGCCTTGAACTAGCAAATTGAAACCCAATGTTGGAATGGCTTTAATGAAACAGGAGGTGCAAGTATCATATTGCAAAATCCTTATCATGCACTCTGTAAATAATTCTCTAATTTTTTTCATCAGAACCCTCGCTATCTACTATCTTGATTCCTCATTGCATAGTATTTTATTCATATTGGTTTGACTCATTTGAGCAGTAAATTCTGACAGCATCATCTTATGCCATTTGTGCAGGAGTTTGAACCTTTGATTCAAAAGCCTTATACAATCGTCTATTTCCACTCTGCAGCATCCTTACAAGTGTATGATAAGGATTTTGCAATATGATACTTACACTCTGTAAGCGTTGGATAAGTTGCTGAGATGAAAATTATATCCTTTGTCTTAACCTTGGTGGTATATGGAAGTGATTTTTTCAATTGAATTTACAGAGCCTGATTTAGGATTCATGAAACGATTACAACAAATACTAGGTCAGAAGCATAAAAAAATCTTCATGTGAGTATCTCATTTGACCTCATCTTGTGGTTGTAATTTTCTTTTTGGAATACATGAATTCTTGATAGCACCAATCTTCGCAGGCTATATATGTACTCGACCCAACAGTGGGACTGAGAACAGCTATTTTGGCGATGCAGCTTTTTGTTGATGGAGAGGTACTTGCAGTGCAGCTAAACTGCTGTTCTTTTGATTATTTGATATGCTCCTTGCTTTTCTGTAATTGTTTTCTGTTTCAATTAGGCCTGGAAGAAAGTTGTGTATGTTGACAGACTCGTGCAGCTGTTCAGATACGTACCACGCGGACAACTAACCATTCCTGATTTTGTCTTTCAGTAAACAATCTATACTTTTTAGCTTTTATAGAGGATTGCTAGTTAAGCTGGACTTGGTCTCAAATAATCAATCCTGCAGGCATGATCTCGAAGTGAACGGTGGAAAGGGCATAATTGTTGACCCAAGAACAAAGCATGTCTACCAAAGACCATCTGGTTGAGATCGTCATGAACTTGCAAATGAGAGCTCCAAGGTTAATCTATCTGTCCTCTGTAGAACAGTTCCCTTCTAGATCTGTGCATTTTGTATCTAGTTGAGTTGGCATTGTTACTCTGTGCTATTCCTTTTCTTTCCTTTTAGGAAAGGGTAATTATGTATCTTGTTCTGTAGAAACAAATAAAGGCGATCTAAATTTATCTTAAGTTCTCTAGAGCTGGGTGTACTCCTTGGGTACTGTAAAAATGTTCTCCCTTTTATAATATGCAATGGAAATGTTAGTTATACATTGGAAAAATTTGCTACTGTGAAGTCTGATCTGTTTTCCATTGGAGACGAGAAAAGAAATACTGATCTATCTGAGTTTAGGTAAACTGTATGAAGTAGCAAGGCAATATTTGTTTAGATAATACAGAAGTCAACTGCCAATATACTAAAAATGTCAACTCATTTAAAATTAATATGGTTGACGATTAATCCTCATAACCAAACTTAAATTTCGTCAGGCATGATGCTTCATAGGCTTGCGAAGTGACAGACTGCCATGTCTTAGGTTGCAACACGTCATTGACGGTTGCTTTCAATAAGGATATTACAATTACAGTGGTTCTTCTGCTTATATTGGCAGTACTATATCATAGAGTGCCTTCCTTGCTGTCAATTTGTCAAAGAGAAATATCCAAATTGGCAAACGACAGAGAGTTGGAGACTGCAACATTTCATCTTGCAATCTGGGTACAGAGGGAGAATATCATTATGGATTGATTAAGCTGCACGACCTGTTTAGTTATAGTGAATCAACGCTAAGACGCCATTAGCATATACAAAATCACTGCTAAGATTCGCATATTCGGATCTTTGCGTATTCTTCTCGCGTTGACAACTAATGTTTGTACTAAAATAGGCCTTCACTTGTATTATCAGTAATGATCTCAGGCGTACATTATTGAAATGGCGCCAGAAGAATTGTAGAGACGAAATTGGAAGTCAATGGTCTAGCTGGAGCTGAAGATGTCGAATGCCCACCTGATGAACACCATACATCAATTAACCAATTAATAGCACTAATGTTCCGTATGATTTTTTCCCCGGAAACTATCTGACATATCTAAAATCAAAGTTCAAAAATGTTAATTAGTACTCCATCCAGTCATAAATACTTGTCGTTTTAGACAAGACATAGTCTCCGATGCATAGTTTTGATCACTATTTTTATTAGAATATATTTATAAAATCTATTAAATTTGTGATACTATGAAAACATTTTTAAAGATAAATATACATATATAATTATTAACATGAGTTTACTTAAACAATTATTTGTATAGGAAAAATAATGGTGGACATGACAAAGTTAAAATAACATGAGTTAATAAATGAGTTGCACATTTTTCTTTTCTTTTTTCAAACTTTCTCTCCATGAAATATGATGCAAAAGGATATTAAAAAACAAATTTCATAAAAGGTCTTATAATTGTCTCTATTTTTTTTAGATTTTTTGTGATTTTGTTTTTGAATTTTTGGGGGTGTTTTTGCAACAAAACCAAATTTTTGAGGGTTTTTTTTTGTAACAAAACAACTTTTGGGGGAAAGTCAAAATCCAAGTGACTTTTAGGTGGGGTTGGATTTTCCCCTAATATGAGTTAATAAATGAGTTGCACATTTTTCTTTTTTTTTTCAAACTTCCTCTCCATGAAATATGATGCAAAGGATATTATTTTTGATTTTTTTTTTCAAAAAAGGTCTTAGAATTATCTCTAGTTTTTTTTAGAATTTTTTGTGATTTTTTAAATTTTTTTGAATTTTTTGGAGTATTTTAAAACCAAATTTTTGGAGGTTTTTTTAACAAAACAACTTTTGGGGAAGTCAAAATCAGTGACTTGGGGGGGGGGGGGTTGCATTTTCCCCTATTTTTAAACCGCTACACCATATGCAATCTACGAACCATGTTTGAAACAGGATTTACCAGCGTTCTTACCTCACACAGCTTGAAGTCATGCACACCCAAGTTCACAATTCTATATCGAAACTTGAAAGTCAGATCTTCGGAACCTAATTGGACATTCCATGATTAGACTAGACCATCCAACAGAAATACAGATAAAGCTAGCTGTAACTCTCCAAGCAAAACATCTGACTTTCGAATACACCAATCTTTTAGTAACATGTCAACTTGTGAGGGGCCATTTCAGTAATGTATGGAGGCATGACATGCAGTTCAAAAGTTTTCTTTTTATACGTGCAGCTAGCCATTGTGAGATTGGCGCACTAATTGTTTGCATCTTGCCGGCCTGCTTGGCTATATATATATGCAACACCGTTCAGGACACTTACCAACAAGGCTGGAGCACAAGGATCTTCTCCTGACCTCAACTTGAGTCGATCTTCCTCTATCTGCTCAAGGTAAGGTTTCTCTCTTGCAACCAAGTTCTCTCTCTGCTGGCATCCAAGTTTGCTGAAATGATGGTTTATGCTTAGCTAGTAGAGTATTGGATTTCAAATGTCTGGTTACTGCCGGCTACCGAAAATCTCGGTGGGTATCGAAATTTGTGATACTGGCCAGTTTAGTGATTTTAGATTTAGTCCTTTTTTGAGCTATCTCCTTTCCACCCTTGAGGATACCATCTATCTCGTGAGTTGTTTTAGTGTAAATCGAATTTTTTTACCATTGGATCAACATGAGATTCAAGCAGGCGTTAGTTAGAATATTTTCATTTGATTACACTCAAATGGATTGAATTCGAACTTAGAACTTTATTTAAAAAAATTGGATTGAATCGAGAAGCACATCAACCAAAATGAAAAGTTTATACGATTCCACCAATCTCCGACTTTTTTTTTTGACAGTGAGACCCATTTCTATGGCTTTCATTGAACACAGGGTCATGCGAGGCCGGGGTTTCGAACCCCCGACTGGCTCGGTCCCTCCCTAGAACTTTGCCATCGGGCTGTGAGCCCGTTCGCATCTCCGATCAGTCTCTGATCAACGGGAACAAGCTACCCGAAATGTTCAATTATTAGACGGGATCTTGCCAATTAAGTTGAAAGACACACATCCCTAGTGAGGAATACGATCATTAATTTGCAGGTGCGGCAGCAGCACGAGCAGAGAAGGGAAAGCTTGACACAATGGCGGGAGGCCAGCTCAACGTCTTGGCAACTCTCGACCAGGCCAAGACGCAATGGTACCATTTCATGGCGATCGTCATCGCCGGCATGGGCTTCTTCACCGATGCGTACGACCTCTTCTGCGTCGCGCTCGTCACCAAGCTCCTCGGCCGCATCTACTACACCGACCCCTCCAAGCCTGACCCGGGCTCGCTGCCGCCCAACGTGTCGGCCGCCGTCAATGGCGTCGCCCTCTGCGGCACGCTCGCCGGGCAGCTCTTCTTCGGGTGGCTCGGAGACAAGCTCGGCCGGAAGAGCGTCTACGGCTTCACCCTGATCCTCATGGTGCTCTGCTCCGTCGCGTCAGGCCTATCGTTCGGACACACGCCCAAGGGCGTCATTGGCACGCTCTGTTTCTTCCGCTTCTGGCTTGGCTTCGGCATCGGCGGTGACTACCCGCTGAGCGCCACCATCATGTCCGAGTACGCGAACAAGAAGACCCGCGGCGCCTTCATCGCCGCCGTGTTCGCCATGCAGGGTTTCGGCATCCTCTTCGGCACCATCGTCGCGCTCATCGTGTCCGCGGCGTTCCGGAACGCGTACCCGGCCCCGGCGTACTTTGTCGACGCCAGCGCGTCCCTCGTGCCACAGGCCGACTACATGTGGCGCATCATTCTCATGTTCGGCACCATTCCCGCCGCGCTCACGTACTACTGGCGCATGAAGATGCCCGAGACGGCGCGGTACACGGCGCTCATCGCCCGCAACACGAAGCAGGCCACGGCCGACATGGCCAAAGTGCTCAACAAGGTGATAGCGGAGGAGGAGGAGGAGCAGGTCCAGCGCCAGGTGGTCGGCGCCGACAGCTGGGGCCTTTTCTCGTCGCAGTTCATGCGGCGCCACGGCCTCCACCTCCTGGCCACAACCAGCACGTGGTTACTGCTCGACATCGCCTTCTACAGCCAGAACCTGTTCCAGAAGGACATCTTCACCAAGGTCGGGTGGATCCCGCCGGCGAGGACCATGAACGCCATCGAGGAAGTCTTCCGCATCGCGCGGGCGCAGGCGCTCATCGCGCTCTGTGGCACCGTCCCCGGGTACTGGTTCACCGTGGCCTTGATCGACATCGTGGGCAGGTTCTGGATCCAGATCATGGGCTTCGCCATGATGACCGTGTTCATGCTCGCGCTGGCGGTACCGTACGAGCACTGGACGCAACCGGCGCACCACACCGGATTCGTGGTGCTGTACGGGCTCACATTCTTCTTCGCCAACTTCGGGCCCAACAGCACTACCTTCATCGTGCCGGCCGAGATCTTCCCGGCGAGGCTCCGGTCCACGTGCCACGGAATCTCCGCCGCGGCCGGCAAGGCTGGCGCCATCATCGGCGCGTTTGGGTTCCTGTACGCGGCGCAGGACCCGAAGAAGCCCGACGCGGGGTACTCGCCGGGTATCGGCATCCGCAACGCGCTGTTCTTGCTCGCCGGCACCAACTTCCTGGGCACGCTCATGTCGCTGTTCGTGCCGGAGTCCATGGGCATGTCGCTTGAGGAGCTCTCTAAGGAGAACGTCGTCGACGACACCGAAGCCCCTGCCCGTGTCTAGAGATCTACACATTCCTGCATGAATGCATGATGCATGGATGGTTTCTGTTTGTATGCTTGCTTTTGTCATTGTGTGGTTACCTTACGAATTTGTTTGCGTGTAGTTTGAAACAACTGCTGTTGGGTTACTTAGGTAATTCTCAATCGAGAATTGCATTTGTGATGGTATTTGTGTTTTTTTATCAACAAACATTCTCAATGAGTAAAAGGATTTGTTTCTTACGAATGACACAGCAATACAATACACAAAAATGTGTCCTTTTTATGCTTAGAAGAGAATTGAAAGGCTTGAAGCACCTCCCAACTCAGGATTTTTTTAATAGTATTATTTTACTAAAAAATTGTAAAAATAATAACTAAATTAAAAATTACAAGAATATATACCTGTCGGTACAGAAAATACCGATAAGGGATCTATTGTTATTCCGTATGCCGATAGCCTACGTGGCAATGGGCCCGAGGGCTTGTCGGTATTCCGAAAGTCGACAAGTTATGGGCCCACCTAAAGGGTGGTGCCACGTAGGCAGTTCGTATAGGGTGACGGCATATCGGCATTCAAAATGCCGACAGGCGACTTCTCGTAACATGTCAGTATTCTGAATGCCGACATGTCTTTATATATTCCACGGCTGTCGATTTTTTTCCCACGTGCGACCGTACACAGGGAGCGGGCGGCGACAAGCAGCGACAGTGAGCGGGTGACATGGGGCGTCGTGTGGCGGGAGGCGGCGGAGCGGTGTGCGGTGGGATGCGGCGGGCGACGATGTTTGGCGAGAGCGGCGGTAGTGAGCGGGCGGGCGGTTTCGGCTGGCGTGCAGCGGCACCGGTAAGTGGATTGGAGTGGACAAAATGGATAACCGTGTTCTCTAAAAATCTGATCCACGAGATTACGATAGATCATCTGACAATGTAGAGGGAAGCCATCTGATCGGCTATTATCCTCTTGGCCAACCAACTGGGGCTCCGAGATGCATTCGTGATTTCGGCCTAGAGTGTAATCTCCACCTCATATAATGTACCCTCGTCTTAGTTTTCACTAATTAAACTTCGGATACTGAGATAAACTAAGGTGCAATTTACTCCTTATCTTCTACAATGGAACGACAAGTACATGCTAATAAATTCATGCTGTAGAAGGAGTATCTGAAATTGTTTTCCAAAAGAACGAAGAACAAACCTACTACTGAAATCTTTTTTGCGTCGGACCGCCCAATTGAATTGATTCAGACATCCGGGCACTAGTTTACACAACAGATCAAATGTCTTATGTGGTACTTGTACTAGTATAGATGGTGTGGGATCATATGAACGATCTAGCTAATTGCCAACAAGTGTAGTAGGAGGATGGACTAAGCAGGGATGTTTAGGGCCGGATGATCGGGATACCGGGTGAGGTTAAAGATGAAAGTGATGAGGTGAAGGAGAGAAAGAGATCGGAGATGACTCTTTGTAAATGAACTTGTTATCATCCTAGGCTTGGAGTGTGCCAAGGAGTAGCTGTAATCAACATCTATCCAAGTGTAACATATAGCCAAATTTGTCCAACCAATTCTCTCAATGTATTGCTTGTTCATCTCTATGTGCATATGTTGACTTCTTGCCTTTTTGGCTCCCTCTTCTTATGGTTATTTGATCCCTTTTGATTTTCATGGTGTAAGAGATGGTATATCTTGTATATGCCCAGATCCATCCTTCCATCCTCACAAGTTTGGATCTTGTTGTGAGATTTTCTAGGTTTGCCTGACTTTACCTCTTTTGGTGGATTTCTTGTGATTCTTGCTCTTTGAAGTTTTTGGTGTGATCTCATTGAGTTTTTGAGTGCTATGATATGTGAGAAACTATCCTTCAAGATCTGGACATAATCCATCTCATGAGCTCCTCAAAATCTCACTTTTTCGATTTCTATCTAGGAAACATCAATTTTGAAAAAGATATCTCTCTTTTTTTATATTTGTGAGTGCTTCCTGTTGGATTAGGTTCTACATGTCAAGATTAGGCTATGGTCCAGATTTGAGGTGATCCGGTGTTTATTTGATTGGTTTTTCATCTCTTTTTTTTTTTCTCAAGTTTTGTGGTTCAAATTATAGGAACATAAGTTAGACCGATCTATGCATAAGATTAGACACCGATCCCCTTTAATTCGAGAGTTTTGCTGACATTTAAGGTTAGCTCACAACTAATATATGGGTTAGACCGCTGCACCTCTCTTTTGTGAGTTAGGTTATGCTGGTTTGAGGCTAGACCGACCCTTAAGCAAGGTTAGGCTGATACCCTATATATCTATATTGTTTCGTTTATTTGTTCCCGGTTGGTTCGAAGATCTTTTCTCGGTACTTTACGTTGCTTTTCTTTCTTGTTTCCTTGGTGTTTTGTGAGCTTCCTAACCTGTTCCTAAGGTATACACATTTATTGTGACGTATGTGATCTTGATGTTTGGAAGGAAGACGCGTTGGATGATAAGTAGGAAAGATCATTCAAAAATTTAGTGAGACTCCTATGCATCTTTCTCTATAACATGGTTCGGTCCTTTAAATGATGAGCAGGGGAATCATTTCTCTACTATATCCTATTGCATTCCTCATTAAACCTCGTGTTAACTGGCTCATGTTTGACGTGTTTAATTTCCTCACATTGCATAGCATGCAGTTCATTAGAAACTTCTTCTGGTTTCAACTTATCCATGCAAAGGGACCCGTTTTGGTTTCTAGTTTGAAATTCCAATCCCTGTCAATTCCATCACCAAACTTGACAGCGACAAGCCAGATCTTGTTCAGCAAACTGGAACTAAGAAACAAGAGACTTGAATAGAGTGAGGGCCCTTGTGCTCCTTGTGCTCTGTGCGACCTGTGTCCACTCTCCGGAAGGACATCCATGATCCATGAACTGGATTTTAGTGAGCCCTTGGCCTAGCCAGTAGTGCAGCCAGTTCAAAAACGAAGGCTGCGCACAGTAGAAGTGACAACCTTTAGGTCACCAAACAACTGAAACAAGGGATGCAACTAAAATTTCCAAAATCCCACCCATAGGCATATCATTTAATCATGCTTTCTTTTGGGATTTTGTTCAACTTCGCATGGAGTAAAATGGTATCACCCGTACTAATTCACTGTGCACCCCTACCATTTTTCTCTGGGGCTTTTACAAATTTGCCACTGGTTTTTTATTTTTTGTAAAAATGACACTCGAATGACAGTTCTAGTGGTATTTTTGTAATTTTTTATGATAAATTTATAATAACGATTCAAAACAGTGGCAAATTTATGATTGTTCCTTTTCCTTTTGTTTTTGTCTCGACCTGATAAGAAGCGACGTATTACCTGTACGGAATATCCGTCACAGCACAGGAGATACACCAGCTTGCTTACAATTTCGCTGATGAAGGTGTGCCGATTTACACCTTGCAGACGCGGGAAGCATGATGGCTCCGAGCTAACTCGCGCGACTTCCGGTTTTGCAGTCTGCCGCCTCCTCTGATCGCGATAAGGATGAATTCAAGTAGCGCTCAGAGTTGACTGATTTAGCATTCTGGGTACGGCAAACGAAAATGTAGTTACCAGAATGCCACCTCGAGGGTAAGGTGATTTATCTGTACTATCTAATTTTGTATTGAGATATGTACACTGTATATAGGACAAAGAACATGTACAGTCTATACTATAAAATTCTCAATAGAAAGTAAATGGTGGAATAAGTCACCTTATCCGCATACTGGGGAAATCTATGTTGCTATGGCAGCTGCGCCAACGAGATATATATGTGACAGCCAGCTGCGGCAGTTCCACGAGCAATAGCGGGTAGTACAATGGAGTAAGCTAGCTTGACAGCTGAAACCATGGCGCCGGGAGGTCAGCTCAACGTGTTGCCGAAGCTCGACCAGGCCAGGACGCAGTGGAACCACTTCATGGCCATCGTCATCGCTGGCATGGGCTTCTTCACCGACGCCTACGACCTCTTCTGCATCTCCGTCATCACTAAGCTCCTCGACCGCATCTACTACACCGACCCCTCCAAGCCTGACCCGGGTTCGCTGCCACCCAACGTGTCGGCCGCCGTGACCGGCGTCGCGCTCTGCAGCACGCTCGCGGGCCAACTCTTCTTCGGCTGGCTCGGCGACAAGCTCGGACGCAAGAGCGTCTACGGCTTCACGTTGATCCTCATGGTCGTGTGCTCGGTCGCGTCCGGCCTCTCGTTCGGGCACACGGCCAAGGGCGTCGTGTCCACGCTCTGCTTCTTCCGCTTCTGGCTCGGCTTCGGCATCGGTGGCGACTACCCGTTAAGCGCCACCATCATGTCCGAGTACGCCAATAAGAAGACGCGCGAGACGTTCATCGCTGCCGTGCTCGCCATGCAGGGGTTCGGCATCCTCTTCGGCGCCATCGTCGCGCTCGTCGTCTCGGCCGGCTTCCGCAACTCGTACCCGGCGCCGGCTTACTCTCAGGACCACGTCGCGTCGCTCGTCCAGCAGACCGATTACGTGTGGCGCATCATCCTCATGTTCGGCACCCTCCCGTCCGCGCTCACCTACTACTGGCGCATGAAGATGCCCGAGACAGCGCGGTACACGGCGCTTGTTGAAGGTGCTGCACACCGAGATCGACGGGAGCGTGGACTGCGTCGAGAAGACGATCGTCTCCGGCGAGGAGTGGGGGCTCTTCTCGTCGCAGTTCCTGCAGCACCACGGCCTCCACCTCCTGGCGATCACTAGCACGTGGTTCTTTCTCGACATCGGGTTCTATGTTGAAAATAGGGAAAAATATAAAAAACCCCTTAAAAGTCACTTGAATTTTAACTTTCCTCCTAAAAGTTGTTTGGTTGAAAAAAAAAATCCCCAAAAATTTAGTTTCGTTGCAAAAACACCCCTAAAAATTTAAAAAAATTATAAAAAATTCTAAAAAAACTAGAGACAATTCTAAGACCTTTTGTGAATTTTTTTTTTCAAAAATAATATCCTTTGCATCATATTTCATGGAGAAACGTGCAGCTCATTTATTAATTCGAGTTAAATACATAGTTAATTATTTACTAATCCAAAAATTATGAAACAATTTTTTAGTCTTCTTACATGATCCTCTAAATTGTAAAAATACATGAAATCTTGAAATAGTTATTGTAACGTGCAGGATTGAGTAAATGTGTTGCAGATAGATTAATTCATAACTAATCCATAACACCCCAAAATTAGTGAAACCACTTTTATTAGTTTACTTATACAGTTATTTGTGTAGAAAAAATAATGGTAGACATGACAAAGTTAAAATAACATGAGTTAATAAATGAGTTGTACATTTTTTTTCCAAATTTCCTCTCCATGAAATATGATGCAAAGGATACTATTTTTGAAAACAAATTTCACATAAGGTATTAGAATTGTATCTAGTTTTTTTTAGGATTTTTTTATTTTTTTTTTGAATTTTTTTTGGGGGGAGGGGTTTCAACAAAGTCAAAAAAAATTTTGGGGGGGGGGGGGGGTTGCAACAAAACAACTTTTGGGGGGAAAGTCAAAATCCAAGTGACTTTTGGGGTTTTTTTGCATTTTTCACTTGAAAATAAATTATTGTTGCTAATTTTGTTTCTTTTTGTTTTATGTTTGAGTCAAAGCATGTGTTTCCACACATATATACAGCCTCTGCTTAGTTATAGGACTGAGACATGGGATAAGACGTGTATCGTGCCAGTGCAACTTTCTTGCCCCATGTTAGTTAGGGTGTGTGACGCAGCGCAAGTTGCAGAGCATGTGGTGTCTTCTGAAGTCTACGTGCAGGAGTTCGAGTCTATAAATAAGAGAAGAAGAAAATTCAAAAAGTCGTGGTGGTTGAGCAGCACAAATACATCTCTCGCTCTCTCTTGCTTCTGTGTGTTTCCAGTGTTGTAGCGACCAGTGCTTGCTTGTGCTCGTGAGTGGCCGTTAGTTCCCGTTAGAGTGGTCATGAGTATTCATGAGTGGTGGAGGAGTGGTCGTGCATCTCGTTCCGTGTGGCCGTGAGTGCACCGAAAGTAATTGAATGGCCAACATTCTATAGCCAAAACCTATTCACGAAGGACACGGTATGAGAGGTTGGAGGCTCGACGGCGTATCCAACTCTGACCCGGACGAACTACGACGATTGGTCGCTGATGATGAAATTGATGCTCCAAACTCGAGGGCTCTTGGATGCCATCAACATCGACACCGTTGAAGAACAAGAAGACCGGATGACACTAGAGGCCATTCTCCGGGTGGTTTCACCAGAAATGACCTCCATGCTGGCTAGCAAGCCCACCGCCAAGGAGGCTTGGGATAGGCTCAAGGCCGTGCGTGTCGGCACCGATCGCGTGTGGAAAGCGAAAGCCCAGCAGCTGCGCAAGGAGTATGAGGCGATTGAGTTCTGTGACGGCGAGGCGGTGGAGGATTTCGTGATGTGCCTGATCGATTTGGTGAACTAGATGGCGATCGTCGGTGAGGTCATCGATGACATGATAGTTGTCAAAAAGTACAAGCGTTGGTGCCTCCAAGGTTTGCGTAGATCACTCTGTCCATTGAGACCTTGCTCGATTTGTCCACACTGTCCATCGAAGAAGTGACCGGCCATCTGAAGGCTGTAGAGGACCGTTGCATGCAAGCCGCTCCAACAAATGCTAGCGGGCAACTCCTGTTCACCGAGACGGAGTGGATGGCGCGATTGAAGGACCGGCAGCCGAGGAAGGGCTCTTCCAACTCAGGCAAGGGTGGTGGATGTGGAAGCCACCGTGGAAAGCTGAGTCGCAAGAAGGGTGACTCCAACATCTGCAACGCCAGCAGGAGTCAGGGCGTGACATCAGCAATGACAAGTAACAAAATTGCGGCAAGCTTGGTCATTGGGCCAAGGATTGCAGGTAGCTAAAGCGAAAGGATCAAGCCCACCTCGTGCAGGGTGATGATGATGAGCCAGACTTGCTGATGGCACAGGTGTGCTCCCTCACCAACTCAGATGAGCTGACACATCCAGGGTGCATCAAGCTTGACGAGATGCATGCACATCAGGTGAACCTTAGCTGCGAAGGCAAGAGCCAGAGAGACATGTGGTATCTGGAAACTGGCGCTAGCAACGACATGATTGGCAACGGCAACACGTTCGCGAAGCTTGACACCGACATTCGTCGGCTTGGTCAAGTTCGGGGATGGCTCCATCGTCGACATCTGAGGCAGTGGCACGGTGCTATTCAAGTGCAAGAACGGCGAACACCGCACCATCACGAACGTCTACTTTATCCCTAGGTTGAAGAGCAACATCATCAACATTGGTCAGCTCGACAAGCGACGCTGCCAAGTGTTGATCGATGAGGGAGTGTTATAGATCCGTGATTGGGAGTGTCATCTTCTCACCAAGGTAATGCGCTCTAAAAACTGGCTGTATACGATTGAACCAAACATCACACAGCTGGTGTGTCTGTCCGCATAGCACGATGATAAGGTGTGGCTCTGGCATGCCCGTTTTGGTCATCTGCACTTCGATGCGCTAAAGAGGTTGGCGCACCATGAAATGGTGCGCGGTATTCCGGTGATCGACCACATCAGCGAGGTTTGTGACAGCTATCTTCCTGGCAAGCAACAACATGCTGCATTCTGGAAGGAGGCCAATTACGCCGAGGGTCATCTAGACCTCGTGCACGGTGATCTACGCGGGTTCATCACTCCACTAACACCCAGTGGGTGACGCTACTTCCTATTCTAGTGGATGACGCTACTTTCTATTGCTAGTGGATGATCACATCCACTACATATGGTTGCGTCTGCTGGCCAGCAAGGACGAGGTGCCCACGACGATCAAGGAGTTTCAGGCGCGCGTTGAGACAGAGATCGGGTGGCGACTGCGTGCACTGCAAAATGATAGGGGTGGTGAATTCACCTTGGTTGAGTTCGGGCAGTACTGCATCGAGTAGGGAGTCGAGCACCACCTCAGCACTATACTCCCCATAGCAGAATGGTGTTGTGGAATGGCGCAACTAGACTATCATCGGGATGACATGCTGTCTACTCAAGGCAAAGCAGATGCCATCGGCGTTTTGGGGAGAGACAATGACCACATCGGTCTTCCTCTTCAACAGCTTGCAGACCAAGAGTCTGAACAGCATGACCCCGTTCGAGCATGAGCTGCACTTGGTGAGTGCAAAGGAGCCATCTAGCTTCACCAAGGATGAGCGTGAGTTGTGTTGGCACCGCCCTATGCTGGAGGAGATGCATTTGATTGAGGACAATGAAACATGAGAGCTCGTCGACCCACCAATTAGTCATCGACCGATTGGGTTGAAGTGGGTGCTCAAGGTCAAGCAATATGTGAACGGTGAGCTGGTGAAGCACAAGGCACGACTTGTGGCAGAAGGCTACATTCAGCGTGAGGGTGTCAACTTTGAAGAAGTGCTCGCACCCATCGCGCGAATGAAATCTGTGCACACAGTGTTGGCACTGGCAGCACACAAGGACTGGTCCGTTGACGACATGGATGTGAAGTCTGCATTCCTGAATGGGGAGCTCTCCGAGGAGGTCTACGTGCAGCAGCCACCGGGTTGCATCGTCGAGCATCAAGAGCACAAGGTGCTCCGGCTACAAAAGGCCATGTACAGGCTGCTCCAGGCACCCCGTGCCTAGAACATCAAGCTAGATGTGAGCCTCGTCTCACTGGGCTTCATCAAGTGTGCCATCGAGCATGCCCAATACATGTGACATGAAAGACATGGTGTGCTGGTCGTCGACGTGTATGTTGATGATTTGATCATCACCGGGTCAAGCCATGGCGACATCGACAAATTCAAACGTGAGATGATGTTGATGTTCCAAATGAGTGACCTTGGTCTGCTCACCTACTACCTTGGCATTGAGGTGAGTCAGAGTGAAGGCGGCATAACGCTCTGCTAGAGCACCTATGCTAGCAAGCTCCTAGAGAGGAGCGAAATGGAGGGGTGCAATCCCTGTCTCTCACCGATGGAGGAGCGATTGAAGCTCTCCAAGGCGAGCAAGGCACCACCTGTTGACGTGATGCACTACCAAAGCATCATCGGTGGTCTGCGCTATCTGGTGCACACATGGCCAGACATGGTGTTCGTTGTAGGGTACGTCAGTCGGTACATGAAGATCACTACTCGGCGATCAAGCGCCTCCTTCATTACATGGCTGGTACTCGCGGCTATGGCGTTGTTTACAAGAAGGAAGGAGGAGCCGCACTGGCGCTGATGGGGTACGACAGCGACATGGCTGGCGACCTTTATGGCCGCAAGAGCATGACCAATGCTCTCTTCCTTCACAGTCCCATCTCCTGGCAATCACAAAAGCAGATAGTGGTCGCACTCTCCACATGTGAAGCAGAGTACATAATTGCGGTTACGACAGCTTGCTAGGGAGTTTAGCTTGCTTGGTTGCTGCGCGAGCTCATCGACAAAGAGCTTCGAGCATCGACATTAATGGTGGACAACAAGTCTGCCGTCTCACTCATCAAGAATCCAGTCCTCCACGATAGGGGCAAGCACATTGACACTCGTTATCACTTCATACATTATTGTGTCGCTGGAGGACAGATCGACCTTGAGTTTTTCAAAACTGAATGATAGCTCACGGACATCCTCACCAAATCACTCAGCCACGTTCGGTTCTAGGAGCTTCATGCAAGGATTGGCGTGGTCGAGATCAAAAAGGTGCAACAAGATTAGGGGAAGTCTGTTGAAAATAACTTGTTGCTGTCAGTTTTCTTTCTTTTCGTTTTGTGTTTGAGTCAAAGCGCGTGTTTCCACACATGTATGGGGCATGCGCTTAGTTATAGGACTGAGACGTGGGACCAGATGTGCGTCGTGTCAGTGCCACTTTCTTGCCCCACGTTAGCTGCGACGTGCGATGCAGCATAAGTGGCACAACATGGGGCACCTTTTGTAGTCTATGTGCAGGAGTCCGATTTTGTAAATAAGAGAAGAAGAAAACCTGAAAATTCACGGTGGTTGAGTGGCACAAATACCTCTCTCACTCTCTCTCTCTTGCTTCTGTGTGTTTCCCATGTTTTAGCGACCAGTGCTTGCTTGTGCTCATGAGTGGCCGTTAGTTCCCGTTAGAGTGGTCATGAGTATTCGCAAGTGGTGGAGTGGTCGTGCATCTCCTTCTTTGTGGTGGGGAGTGCATGAAAAGTAATTGAAGGGCCAACATTCTACAGCCAGAACCTGTTCAAGAAGGACATCTTCAGCATTTTCGGGTGGATCCCACCGACGAAGACCATGAACGCCATCGAGGAGATGTTCTGCATCACCCAGGAGCAAGTGCTCATCACTCTCTACGGCACCATCCCGGGCTACTGGTTCACCGTCGCCTTCATCGACATCACCGACAGGTTCTGGATACAGATCATGGGGTTCGCCATGATGACCGTGTTCATGCTCTACCTTGCCATCCCGTACCACCACTGGATGATGCCCGGCCACTACATCGGCTTCATTGTCATGTATGGCTTCACCTTCTTCTTCGCCAACTTCAGGCCCAACAGCACCACCTTCATCATGCCGGCCGAGATATACCCGGCGTAGCTACGGTCCACCTGCCACGACATCTCCGCCATGGCTGAGAAAGCCGGCGCGATCACTGGCACGTTCAAGTTCCTATATGCCGCGCAGGATCCCCACAAGCCAGAGCCCAGGTACCCTAGGGGCATTGGCATCCGCAACGCGCTCTTCGTGCTCGCATGCACCAACTTCTTGGGCACGCTTGTGACATTGCTCATCCCCGAGTGCAAGGGCAAGTCGCTCGAGGTGATATCCCAGGAGGTCGCCGACGACAAAGAGGCAGTATAAATGTATAATGAAGCAAATGCCCGCGGAAGTAAATTATATAGGACCGGGTCCTACGAAAGATCTCCTTCCCTGTGATGACACGTGTCCCCTCTCTCTTCTATTCAATCTAGCCGTTGGATCAGAGGATGTGCGGCTGGATCAGAGTCTCACAGAGGTCTTTCATAAAAGGTACTATAAAATTTGCTTCTGATACCTGCGCGCTCACACAAACGCCTCCGATGGAGCAGTTGACTGTTGTTGCATATCTACTTGCATTTTCTTTTGACTTTTTTTTATTTTAGCTTTTTTGAAACTAATATTTTAATAACAACACGTGGACATCTAAATTTTTAGGAACTAGCCCCTTTTATCACGCCAAAGTGTCTGGCGTGACTCCCAACGTAGTCACGTCATATTCATTAGCATGAACAAAGTGGCCACGCTGGCGGAAACCCCGGCGACTTTTCAGATGAACAGTGTTTTCAGCGGTTTCAATTGTTTTCTTTCCGCTTTCTCTATTTGAACAGTGGGGTTACCGTACTTTAAAATTCACGAAACTTTTTCTGTATGTCCTATAATTCATGATGAATCCATTTTAAAAGGATTCATCTCAATACCCCATCTAGGTTTCAAAATAAAAAACTCTAAAAATGGCTACTTTAAGAAATTCTAGCAATTTTTAAGGCCTCAAATAAATTCCCAAAAATCTGAGAAAATTCACTAATATTCTTCTCATATGGCGTAATAATTTCTAAAATTATTTACAACCCTAGGTTACTTGGTGAAAAAGTGAGTTCCTTTGCAATACTCCATTTATATACATTTTTATCATTTTATACTATTTAGCCTTGTAAACGCCTTATAAATAATTAGTAATTATGTTCGATTTTCCTCAAAATTTATAAGCGCTTAATGTTGCATTACACCCTGAGATTACTTCTGTGATGCACTTATCACTATATCAGTACCAAATTTCTCAACCTTTTCCTTTATTTAAGAAGGAAGATGTCTAACAGATTGTTGATCCCTTGTTTTGTGTTAACTCCCACTCTCAACATATGAACAGTATGAGTTCGAAGATTCATTCCCTTGTTTGCTAGGGCATGTTTAGCAGAACTCCGACTCCAATAATTTTTTAGAACTGATTATATGTAGCTTTGAGAATTCGTAAAACTGAAACTATGAATTCACTATTATAAGTATTTGAATTAGTCATATTGTTTTCATTTCTGGACATCAAACATAGATGGCTGGGATCATAAGCACACAGGTTTGGACTTTTCGTTCTGTGGCGCCCTGTGAAGCACGAGGTCATCCTACAAGTAGCTTTTTTTTCTTCTAGAATACAGGCCATCCTACAAGTCGATTTTTTTCTTATAGAATACGTAGTGGAACTGACCCTACAAGTGTCTGGCTGCAGAGAGGTTATCTGTAGCCGCTGAGTTGGAGATCGAGGAATTGAAGGATGCCGAGGGGGGGGGGGGTAAAACTACAAATGTCTTTTTTTTTTATCATAGCCCGTCCCCGCCTCTCGAAGAAAATTATAGCGCGTCAGCAATACAATAGAGCATACAAAAAGTCAGACCGGGCCAATTTTTATAAGGCCGCCCCAAAAAAGGACAAAATTATTGGGTCAAGCCCATCTTTGAGCTGGCTCAGAGCCCAGAAAAAGGAAAAAAATTCTTGGGCCAAAACTGTCGAGTTCAGGCTCCTGAGGCTGGCTCTTCTTACAAGGTTGTTCGCTGGGAAACCCGCATTAAAACATGGCCCCTAAAAAGAAGCATTAAACATGGAGATTTTCGACTGGCTTAGTTGTAAAAAAGAAGCATATTCGAGCAAACTAAAAAGCAATTCCAAACTCATTACCTTAAACTTTTGACAACCAACTCGGTAGCTTCAACCAAAAAGCTACAAGTACAAAAAACACACAGATACTCCTACGTGCTAACAAAAAATTCAATGTCTACTGCCGTTACAAAAAACTTGTACTTATGCAAGCACGTGCCGTTGCATTATAGGGACTACACCATCTCAATTCCAAAAGGCTGGACGGAATTGGCGCTGTTGCCGGAGGCTTTCTCGTCGTCGGCCTCGCCAGACATCTCCTCTAGCGACTTCCCTTTCGATTCCGGCACGAGGAAGGTGAAGAAGAACCCGAGCAAGTTGCACACGGCGAGCACGAACAGCGCGTTCCGCACGCCGATCCCAGGCTTGCACCCGGCCACGTGCGCCTTGTCCGGCAACTGCGCCGCGTAGAGGAACCCGAAGGCTCCTATGATGGCACCGGCCTTGCTGGCAGCAGCGGAGATGCCGCGCCGGGAAGATCTCGGCCGGCGAGATGAACGTCGTCGCGTTCGGCCCGAAGTTGGCGAAGATGAATGTGAACCCGTACTTGACGGCGAAGCCGACGTGGTTACCGGGCGTGGTCCAGTGGTGGAACGGGATGGCGAGGTCGAGCATGAAGACGATCATCATAGCGAAGCCAGGAGCTGGATGGCGAAGAGGCCCAGGATGTCGATGAGGAAGACGGTGAACCAGTAGCCCGGCACGGTGCCGCAGAGCGCGATGAGCGTCTGCGCCTGCGCCTGCGCGCGGGAGATGCGAAACACCTCCTCGAGCGCGCTCATGGTGCGCGCCTAGGGTAACCAGCTGATGCTGGTGAAGATGTCCTTCTGGAACAGGTTCTCGCTGTATTACGCGACGTCCACCATGAATCATGTTGTGGCCGTGCCGAGGAGGTGGGAGCCATGGTGCTGCACGAACCGCGACGAGAAGAGGCCGTAGTCCTTGTTCCTCGTGATGACATCCAGCTTCTCCAACTCTGCCTCAAACTTTTTTATTTTTTATTTTTAAATAAAAATTACAAATATCATATATTTGTAATTTTTAATTAAAAAATATAAAAACAAAAAGTTCGCCCATCCGCCCGCGGACAGCCGACGCCCCATGTGCAGCATCCTCTCTCAGCCGAACTCCTCCCCGGCTGCTCACGGGCTTCACGGCTCAGCCGACCGATGGAACGCGCGCTAATCTCTAGTGCTCTCGTGCGCACTTTTTATATCGCGATAACCGATCTTCTCGATCCGATTCGGTTTTAGAAACCAAACAGTAACCGAATCTGAATTCAAAAAATTCAAAAAAAATAAAAAATTAAAAAAAATTCTAAAAAAGCTAGACAAAATTCTAAGACTTTCTGTGAATTTTTTTTCAAAAATAATATCGTTTGCATCATATTCTATAGGGATGAAGTTTGAAAAAAATGAAAAAAAATTGAAGCATGCGGCTCAGTTATTAACTCAAGTTAAGAAAAAGTTTAACATACAAACACATATTTTTCTTGTGTAAAACATATTTTAAAAGAATCTTTAAAATTGATTTCACTTTATTTAGAGTTTTATTAATTTCTCTATGATTTTTACAAAGTTCACAAACATAAAGTGAATATGTTAAAAAACAGCACTGTAATTAACATTTTCATGTTTACTATTATTTTTTCTACGTAAATCATAGTATAAATAAGCTAATGAAAGTGGTTTCACTAATTTTTGAGGTGTGATGGGTCAGTTATGAATTAATCTAATCGCAGCATATTTACACAATCATGCATATTAAAATAACTAATTCATGAGTTCATGTATTTTTAAAAGACATATGATCATGTAAGAAGACTAACAAAATTAGTTTCATAATTTTTGGATTAGCAAAGAGTAAACTATGCATTTAACTTGGTTTAACAAATACAATTTCTCACAGAAAATTTTGAACTTTTTTATGAGTATAAATACTTTTATCATGTAGATCATGTTACAGGGAAACCAACAAAATTTATTTCACTTGATTTGAAGCTCAGATGAATTAGTTATTGATTTTACAAGATTGAGATAATTTTCGGATTTTTTGTTGAACTTCACTAAAAATCGAGAAAACCGCTCGATAAATCGAGAAAATCAAGTGGTTACAAGAAAACCGAGTGGTTACCAAGAAAACCGAGCGATTATCGATAATACGGAAAATTAAAAAAACCGCTCGATAAATCGCAAAAACCGCTCGGTAACCGGTCCAAACCGACCGATTATCGAACGGCTAAAATCGTGATTTTTTTCAAATTTCAAATTTTACCAAATAAATTTTATCCAATTTTTTTTAATTTTTGATCAATTACTGTGATAACTGTAAATTTTTAGTTACCGAGTTTCGGTCGGTAAGGTGAACCTTGCTCGCGCGCGGTTCACAGGCTCCAGGCTGGCTCCTGAGTCCTGGCTGCCGAGCACAGGCCGCACGAGTGACCGCGTGGGGCCCTCTGGCGCAGGCGGCTGTACGGCGCCGGGGCCGGGCGGTCTGACCAGGTTTGGCAACCGAGGCCGACGTCTTGTAGATGCCTCCGTGAGCGTTTCCTTTATGCAGGAAGCTCCCGCAGGGGTTTCCTCCTAGTGGAGAATCAACGCTGTTTCCATCAGCCTTGACTATCGACGACTGCTAGAGTGGAAAAGCTAAGGCATCTTTTTGGGACAAGCTTGGATCATTTGCCATTTGTCGGTGGTTGTAAGGGTGTAATTAGATCAGGTAGGGATGAATACTGCACTGCACATCTTATATCTTATCTTAATCTTTTTTTATATTGGAATCGAAGTGAGACACGGATGATTCTAGATAAAGATACAGAAGCGAATAGGCTTAGTCACGAATACGGATCAAATATACGAGGAGTTAGATGCAGATAATGTTGTTCACAAATATTTATTCAAATATTGAATAAAAACATCATATGTATTCTCTATTCTACTCTTTATGCTAAAAATAGCTATTTAACACCCAGGCCATGTGCGCCCTCCGACCCTGACCAGCCTTGAACCACCCCACCAGCCAGACACCCAGTCTGTAACCGTAATTCATTTGTTATTGTAATCGTATATCTGTTCATTATTTTACGGTTAGACATTACCATTAATCGCACCGTTTCCTATAAGTAAATTCTTATTCATTACGACCGTACATACGTAACCTCTCCGCCAACAGACACATTGCTCCCTAGCCTAGCCTGCAACCATAATGCAATAGTTATGGTAATCGTATATAGGTTTTTTTTTTTTTTACCGCTGGACGTTACCACCACCCGCAACCGTAAAAAACACAGAGATGCTCCCGCAAGCGTAAAATCTCGACCACCTTGAATACAAAAATGAAACCACCCCCTCTTTCCTCCTATTTCATTCCAGTTTCCATCCCCATGTCTCTCTCCTATCCAACTCTCTCTCATACCCAATGCTCAGATCTAGATCTAGATCGGTGGTGGCGACGACGGTGACGGTGGATGCCAAGAAGGCCATGATGCACGCAGAAGTGGATGCTGGATGCACTGGTGGCAGCCCCCATGGGAGGTCGCATCCAGCCTCCCTCCCTCGAACTGAGGTCGTGGAAGAAGAGTAAACCGCGAACTGTAATTTAGGCTTGCATTATGTATGAATGAAGCTTTTAATTTATCTGATGAGCTTGTATCGCTGCTTATGGTCGTAGAGTCCTAGAATTGACCGCCCATCTCACTCGCCTTGAGTCGGAGGTCGTTGAAGAAGAGTAAATCGTGAACTATAATTTAGGCTTGCATTATGTATCAACGAAGCTTATAATTTATCTGATGAGCTTGTATCGCTGCTTATGGTCGTAGAGTCCTAGAATTGACCGCCCATCTCACTTGCCTTGAGCCAGAGGTCGTTGAAGAAGAGTAAACCGCGAACTATAATTTAGGCTTGCATTATGTATCAACGAAGCTTTTAATTTATCTGATGAGCTTGTATCGCTACTTATGGTCGTAGAGTCCTAGAATTGACCCCATCTCACTCACCCTGAGCCCTCGACCACGCCTATTGATAGTATTGATGACCAGCATAGTCTGGAACCAGTGGCCGAGTGTGTGCTTAGATTACGATAGAATGAGAGATCCTGCAAGGCGATCTTCGAGGTGCGTTAGCCCTACCACCATTTAGCCACATGCAGTCCTAGGCATGCCAGGTGAAACTCGACCAGTTGACTCCTGCATGGTTTTACGACCTGTTTCCTAACCAGCTTGTCAAGAGGAGTTGTTTGCAGAGAAGAGAGACTTGGATCGAGTGCTGAGGGAGGACGACCAGCGGCGGGCGCGTTTCTACTATCGCCTTAATTAGGAGTTCACACCCTTCGACTCACTACTCTGGGCCACCGGTATTCAGATCCGCCCCATTGAGTCTCCGTAACTACTCATGTTGACTGGTTCTTGGCAGCCTCCGAGGAGGAGAGTGCACTCGAGCAGATGCTACATGTGACCGCTATCAATGACGCTTGCCTTGCATTCGCTTATGTGCTGAGCAGGAATCTTCCTGCTCCCAACCGACCCTCTTGCCCTGGATCACGTCGTGGAGGTCGCCTTGATGAAGAGAGTCACGCATGTCAGTGGGTTGCCTGTCCTGACACATTGGGGGCCTCCGAGTGCTTCCTGTCACAAAGGAAGCACGGGTTGTTTCCTGCTGTGAGTATTGGCGACCGCGACCTTCACCAATCGTTGCGACGAAAGTGGTGTTTCTCGCTATAGTTTGGCATCGGACGATCTCTACCAAAAGGGCGAGGTCACATAGCCATGGTGCTACTAGTGAATCCTTCAGCACGGCCATCGATGGGTGGCTGAGAAGCATTTACATGGTCTACAGATTCTATGCGGGTGTCATAGCCTCATAGTCAAGCTACTGAACGCGAAGTGGTGACATATCATGAGGAGGAGAGTCCCCAACACACGCATGGTGTGACAACTTAGATGATGATGCCATCAAGGATCGCACCCAAAGCAGGGGCCCCCTCTAAGCGGCACTACAGTGGATGGGCTATATCGAAGCGTCTCCTTATTCGGTGTCGGGCAGGCATCCCACTAGGCGCAAGGCCAAGGACTCGCCGACGGTGTTCGAGACACAAGGGCCTCCACTAACCCCTGTTGCATGGTTTGTCATGCAAATTTCACATTGAGTCTTAGAGCTTTTGGACTCTGATTCAGTGTCCCAAACCTAGAGCACACCGGGCTCATCTGGGTCGTACCCCATGACGAACACCTCGTGGCGACCGAGGTCCTCGGAACAGGACTCAGCGGTTATTGTGAATCCAGTCATGGGTAGCCGAATATTTATCGAAAAGTGAAAACGCGTCCCTTACCTGGTGCGCTAACTGTCGATGGTTAATCCCTGACAATATACCCAGGGTATGTCGGACGATGGGTGTGTTATCAACGTTTCCAGTGGTTGTTGGTGTACGTGTGTGCTGAAGGAACTCAAGAAACCAAGAATAATCTAGGTTCAAGCCTCGTGAGATAACAGTCATATATCATATGTATTTTCTTATGAGTTAGATGAACTTCTCTCCCGTGTCCTTTACAAGCTCAACCCTCCCCCCTTTATATAGCAAGAGGCTCGGTGTACATACAAGCAGATTGTATCAAAGACGATGGTTGCCCTGTACTTGATGAAAATTTTGTATGATTTTATTTTTTAACTCTAGAGCAATTTATCTACAGTCATTCGGATGAGAGAAAATAATCCGAGAGAGAAAAGAATATAAATCGTATTGGAAATACTTTGTTTATCTAGCACGTGGGCCCCACCAGGTGGGCCAACCACCCCATCTCTCTTTGGAGCAGCCCCCACCTGCCCTCCCTCACTCTCCCATGCTCCCTCTCCACCGTTCAAGCACAGGGGAGCTGCCCCATCTCTCCCTCTCAAGCTCTCTCTCACTCCTCACTCAAATCCGCCCACAAGAACTTGGATTTGAGGTGAGTATATGGTACCATCGTGATCCTTAGCTCATAAGCTTCCTATCCCTCCAATTTGTTTGCTCTTTTCCGAAGGATTTGAGCCGAATTTGATGTCTTTTGGTGTTCTTGGTTGAAGCACAAGGAACACCGGAATTCTTCGATTTTCTATCGTTTCCTCCTTCTCCCAGCAGTCCTCAACCTCAGCAAAGCACCTTGTGTAAGTCCCCTAGGCATACGTGTCAAGAATCCATGTTTTGGTTAGATAGATTTCGAATTTGGAGCTAAGGTTGTGAAGTTCTAGTGTTCTTGAGCATTTAAGGCAATGATCGAGTTTCGATCGTTTACGGCGTGTGCTTGTTGTCTCACACAGTATAGGAGGTCAAGAGGATGCTCTAGGTCCAAAATACCCACCCCAAAAGCCACTTGAATCACCAGAATCATCACTGGCGAACTCACCAAGTGCCTCCGGCCGCTTCTAGCGGTCTGACCGTCGTTCCAGGGGTTCAACCCCCTTGGGTCGGTCTGACTGCCAGAACCCAAACCTCTCTGCACGCCGGCTGTCTGACTGTGATTTTTGATGATCTGACCGCGACTCCCGGCGGTCTGACCGCGGTCAACTCAGTAGAACCGTTTTCAGCACAATTTACTATTGGCTAAAACTTGTAAAATTCATAATAAATTATATGTAGTTCCAAAAATTATGAAACAATTTTGTTGGTTTCATAATAACCTAATATACCTATTAAAAATGTCTCCAACTATTAAATAATTAGTTATATTTATGAGATTTATTAATTAAGTTAAAGCTTCATTAATTCACCATTAATTCATCACAAGCCCAAAATGGGTGAAACCAATTTTTCTAGTATTCTTATGACTTGTTCTAACTAGGAAAATATTTTCATGCATTATTAAGCATATTTTGTAGCATTTCATCAGGCTTATTGCGATGCATTATTTTCTTTAGCGATCGTCGAACCAGAGAGTAGCGTGTTATCACGAGGAGGCTTTGCGGTTGATCTCGTTTTGAAGAAGAGCAGCAAGGAAAGCATATAAGAATATTGTACCTATTAGTTTGGATTATATATGTCTAAATTGATAAATTACGCTTTATGTATGTTTGCATATTAATGAGTCATTTATCGGGAGATATGGGTAGAATCTATGTTAATGCATTACCTCTATATCTTATATTGTTGATGATCCGTAGCCCTAGTAGCCGGATTTTAACGTGATGATGCCTAACTCAAAAGTGATGCGACATACTTAGTAATGCATAGATCACCGGTAGAAGTTGAGTGGTGGTATGTTCCATCGCTCGCGAGCTTTAAGTTTATTTATTTGTTCACAATGACAATGTCGACGGTGTTGGTTGGATGAGTGGTGAGTATGAGACGAGATGTGGGCGGTGTTACAGGTGTTATCTGCTCCGGAGGAAAGTCCTATGGGTAGGCTGGGAGAGGAATTCGGGCACTATAGACCACTTGCGTCGTTTAAGCACCGTCCGTCGGTGTTGTTGGCTTTAGCACTTTTTCGTACTCACCACATGTCGCATATTGGAACGGTAAGCCAAGTACGTAAGTCGCCACGTTCATTTGACCCTGTGGTTGAGGTGTGAGCGGGGATGCTGTTAGGGGTGCCTGAGGTTGTGCCGGTAAGTCGTTGTACGCACGAGATCTAGATGGACTCCACATTAACTCAACCGGGGCACAAAGGTTCAGGGTGGGTACGTGAACGGTTGATACGTGAATCATCGCTCGCGACTGACGGGTCATGTGGGCGGTGGTCTCGTGTTGTGTGGGTCCAAGAGTACTCCCCTGCAGGGTGTAAAATTAATTCGAATTGCCATACTCTCGGTTCTTGAGCAAGCTTCTATCTATCTGCATCGGTCGTAGAGTCACGATTATGGGATGATTGGTATGTTGGGAGGTGGTTGGTCATTACTATTGTTGGTCTATTATGGTTCCATTTACAATATTTGTTATATTATGTTGTTGGTTACGGAATAGTTTGATATAGGGGTTCTAGTGTAGATGCTCACATAGTTGTGTCATGTTTTGCTTAAGCATAATAAGTTACTTAACCTTGTGGTATTTTTTTTTCTAATGGCTCAATGTATAATCCTTGGAGTCGGACTATTTATATGTGCTCTATATGGATTAAGTCTTGCAAGTACCTTTGTACTTAGCTGCTCTATAGGTTTTACAGGTGAGGAGGAGTCGTGTTTGGCTACTTCATGTTCGCTAATGTTGGTGCGCGGGCAAGAGTAGTGCATCCTACTCTTTTATAGCGTGCTTTTGGGTGAAGCCTAAGAGCATATGGCTCCGCCTAGTTTTCTTTTTGTATTGTTAGATTTTGTTCTGTCGCGTAGTTTATCTTTTATTGTAAACTGTTGTAAATCATGATGCTTAAGAACTTGTAATATAACTTTAATTACTTGCTTTTTCTTAAGCTATGTTGTGATGCTAAATGTTGGAAGGCATGTGTTCCGATCTTAGGCACAAAACACGTGCCAGGACTACCAGAGCGGTATTCGGGTTAATCATTGAAGTTGTGATTAAGTAAATGATCAACTTAATGATTAATTTGAATACTATTTAGACGGTTCCTCACAGCATGGTATCATAGCCTGGTTTAATTAAGTAGCCTAAACAACGTCCTAAGAGTGTTTAGTAAGATGTGTCAACTTCACTAAGTAACCCACTCAAGTTTATTTTCGTACCTCCTCATGTTAATATATATGAACTTGCTATTATGCCCCTAAGTGCGGTATATGCGTAACTAAGTGGGGAGTGACGATCGTGAGTGTCGGGTCAAGTCGCTCACGTTGTCGAAAAATCACACTTGTTTACTCTATGTGAGTATTTGAGGTGCTCAAAACCAGGGGTTGCTTAACATAGACCTCTTCCTCTATAAATTCATTTAGGAAAGTACTTTTGACATCCATTTGATACAACTTAAAACCTTTGGATGCCAAAAATATAAGGAGGATTCTAATGGCTTCTAATCAAGTTACTGGTGCAAATGTCTCTACAAAATCTATCCCTTTATCTGAGTAAAGCCCTAGGCCATAAGTCTAGCTTTATTTCTTACTACAAACCTATCTTCCCTCTGCTTGTTCTTGAAAACCTATTTGGTGCCTATGGTATGGATATTTAGAGGTGGTTCTACAAGGACTCAAACTTGTTTCTCTCAAAGTTCTCAAGTTCTTCATGCATGGCATTGACCCAATTTAAATCAGAAAGAGTGTGTTCAACATCATAGGGCTCAAAAGAAGTAACAAATGCATAATCTATGAAATGAGCATTATTTACCAATTTAGACCTTATTACCCTTTTATTGAGATCACCGATAACCATCTGCGGGGATGTCTCCATTGAATGTGTTTGAGGACCTCACGCTGTGAGCAAGTCTCTCCCTCAAACACTACTAGTGTAGACTCGAAAGCAGCTGAAATGAAGGTAGAGCCTACAGGACCCTTTGCCGGTGTTGAAAAGGCATGAGCTAGCTCTAAAGCCGATGTGATAGCAGGAAGTAGTGAATCATCCTCATCAGCACCGAGAGCTAGAAGGTCACTATCTATAGAAATGCTTTTACTCATCTCTTGATCATCTACACACTCAAGAACAAGGTTAGAACAAGAGGTTGGTTCATCAAAGGTCACATCACGGGACTCCATGATGGTGTTAGTATCAAGATTATAAACCTTGTAAGAATGACCATGAATCGAATAGGCTAAGAAAATCCCATCGGAAGAACATGACTCAAACTTATCATGATTGCCACGCTTTAGGATGAAGCAACGATAGCCAAAAACTCTCAAATGTGAAACCTTCAGCTACCTCCCAAAGCGCAACTCATAAGATGTCAAACCCAAAATCAAGTGCAAGAAAACTTGATTTGAGATATAACAAGCTGTGCTGATAGCATCTGCCCAGAAACTCCTAGGAGTCCTATGCTCATAAAGCATTGTCCTAATCATTTGAACCAATGTTCAATTCTTCCTTTCAACCACACCATTTTGCTGACAAACACATGGGGCAGAAAATTGATGCTCAATGCTATATTTAAGACAGATAATATCAAAGAGAGAATTCTTGAACTCTGTGCCTTTATCACTGTGAATTGCTTTCAATACACCAGGGAGTTACTTGAATAATCTCAAAGCTAAGCTCCAAAAGTGTAAATACACATCATCCTTGCTTACAAGAAAGAAGACCCAAGAATAGCGAGAGTAGTCATCAACAATGATAAGTGCATACCATTATCCACCTACTGAATGAACTTGGGATAGACCAACAGTGTCCATATGGAGAAGTTCTGCTGGTGGGGTGAGGGGTGACAACCATCTTGCCATTGCTGACAAGGAGCGCAAACAAGATTCTTCTCAAGTTTGAACTTGGGCAATCCTCAGATCAAACCAAGGGCACTCAATTGAGCAAATAAAAACTCATGTGTCCTAGCCTCTTATGCCACAACCAAATCTCAAAAGAAGGTTGTGCAATTAAACACCAAGAAGAGCCATAAAACTAAAAAATCGGCTCCAAACACTCTCCCAACTTGAGAAATCTGATAAATCAAAGTGCTCGAGGAATCAAGAACTCGAAAAGCATTACACTTAAAGCACACTTCCAAGTCTCTTCCAACAGCTGAGATACAGAAAGCAAATGGTATCCCAGATGCTCCAGCAAAAGGCACATCTTTGAGAGTAAAACTCTCACTTACTTTTACCATACCTTTGGCCTTTATTCTACCCTTTCTATCATCCCCGAATGTGATGTACTCAGTCGCTCCGTTGGGGTGAAGATGGAGAACCAAGATGCATCTCAGGGTACTCAGTGTTGGGGTAAATAAGAAACTTCTTAGGAATCCAGCACCAAGTCACTCAAGGAGGAGTAAAAACAGGTGTGTAAATTAGCCCTATCAAACTCATTATAACTCAGACTAATGAACAATATATTTCTAACCTTATTGTTGGCTCCATATTATTTAATCTGGGCTAGAGAAGTAAGAACAATAGGAATTTCATAGTTGGAGTCAACAATCTCCCATATAGCACTTTCTTGGCTTAAGAGATAAGTCTCTATGCGCACCTTCCAGTATAAAAAGTCACGACCCTCAAATAACAGATTCTTCCCATGTCTCTCCATTATCACTTATGGATCACAAAACTAGTTAAGGTCAACAAATGATCAAACTCGGCTCCAATACCAATTATAGGACCCAAAAAGATGACTACAAGGGGGTGAATAGGAGCCTCACTAAATTCTTAGATGGCATATCCTAATCTTTCACCCCAAAGCGCCTCAAATCAACAAGCGGAAGCAAAAAAAAAAAGAGAGAAACAAGTCATAATAAAAAATTTCAAAGAAAACTTGGCTTCCATTGATGGTATTGAACCCTAGGTTCCATAGAACACCATTTCAAGAGTCATAGTCGTAAAACTTGTAACTTGAACTGGAACCACTTAGATCCAGGCAACGGGTGAAGAAATTCTCTAAATTGACAGATCTAGGTGCATGGGTTGGTTCAAGACTAGCTCATATGTGATTCATATGCCTCTAGAAATAAGAAAAATAACTCCAACACGATAGAAAATTTTAGGTTGTCAACAAAAACTAAAATCATAAAAAATACCGAAGAACTTGCAAACAATCAACGAAGACAAGAGATGGAAACTAGAAGAAGATGAACAGAAGCATAAGAGAAAATATAATCTTCATTATTTGCAAAGGAACACCCTACTTTTGATGGATTACATAATATTTTCACATACAAAACTCTCACTTAACACATAGGCTACGCACTCCTCTCTCTCACTTCTAAAACCCTAGCACACCACTCTCAAAATGGTTAGCTCACTCAAACTCACACAATTGTCCCCCTCTATTTATAGGCCTAGGGAGATTACTTAGCCCCTAAGTTTCTTAGATTCCCAAAATACCTCTATCTTCCAATACACTCTTACCTACTATCGAGCGCATTATCATTCAACTTTTTCTTCGTCCGTCGAACGATCATGGTGCCTTCATGTCGTAGCTTCATCTCAACGTAAGCTTCGCGGTGATACCATGCGCGCTTCCAAACTTCCCACGGTTTTGAAGCCAAATTGCAAAACCGTCTTGCACGATTCTCGAAGCGTGACTCAATGCCACTTGTTTACACCTTAAGCAAACCATCTGATGTCGACGCATGTACTCCATCTTACGATCTTGACTGCCAACAAGTCTCTCTCGCTCCTGATCCCTCGGACCGCCTTATCACTTGCATCAGCTTCTCTTTCGCTTGACTTTGTTAACATGCTGTTTTCATCCACCATCTCACGCTTTCCTTGATCTCCACATATACAGCTAGGATCACCCTTTACTTCACTCGGACTCCTTGATCGTCCGGCACCAAGCACCTCGCTTAGCCCCGATCATCCCACTGTCGATTATCAAGTCACATTCATCACCTGCACATCATCAGACAAGCACAAAAGTTTCTCCAACTCCATCTCCAATTAGTCATAATCAAGATTCTCAGTTGAAAGCTCATAACAAAAAAATCGTGAACACCAGATGATCCGGTGTACACTCATTCTGAGCACCGAACCATCTGATGCGTAGAAAGCCTTTCTTCACTAAGTAGAGAAAAAAATGCTCTGATAAAACCTCTGGTATACACACCGGACCATCCATCGTGTACAGAAGCTCTTTCTACAGAGAGAAAATCTCTTGGAAAAAGCTCCGGTGAAGTCTCCGGTATACACACCATATCATCCAGCGTGTACAACCACCAAACACGTATTGTAGCATCTTCTAAAAAATATTCTGGTGCATTTCACACAAACACCGGATCATCCGATGAACTCTATAGTTTTTCCTTCTGAATTGAAATGCTCTGACATGAACTCTTCTGGACACCAGACTATCCGACGTGGTCAAAATTCTATACACCGGATCATCCGATGAGTGCATTTTTCCTAACTCAGAGACAGAAAACTTCAATTCCATTTTTCTCACCGACTTCGGTTAGTTATAATCATAACCTTGCATTATAATACATAGATATACTTATGCAAATCAAAATGAACTCAACTTAAATTTTATCAATGACTCGTCATAAGAAAACCAATGTATATCACCACTTGGTTTGGCAGAGTCTATTCTTCTTAGTATTAAACTTAGTTGTCTCCTTTCCTGGAAGCGAACACAAGTGTCAAGCCGGCCCATGCAAAGTAGGATTGTTCTTCGTAGTATCACTAGTTCTTATTGCACTTGTCCTCCGCGAGCATCTCCTCCAAGATCTTGTCGTCAAGGTACTCCAGCTCCACCTTCTCCGTGTCAGCGATCCGGCTCCTCCCCCTGCCACCCGTCGCCGGAGCCGATGTCGACGAGGAGGAGGACCCGCTGCTCATCCTAGCAGCCTCGCCGGGGAAGTTGAGCACGGCCGTGGCGCCCTTTATGGCGAATGCGGCGCGGTCGTAAGCCCGCGCGGCCTCCTCCGCCGTGTCAAACGTGCCGAGCCAGACGCGAGAGCCGCCGCGCTCGGGGTCCCGGATCTCCGCGGCGAACTTGCCCCACGGCCGCTTCCGCACGCCGCGGTATTTGCCCTCCTTCTTGTCATCTTCCATGCCACACGCACTAGCTAGCTATAGCTCCGTCCGCTACCTAGTTGTGAATATATGTGTTCCTGGTGCATGTGTGGATGGCTATTTATACACGGGCGCCGGTGTAATGGTATACGCTTGAGGCGCGAGCGCGAGTAGATGTCTCACCTCGCCTTATCATCACAGCGCACATTCCCGACGTGCTTTACCACGTTTCTGACCGTTCTACCGCGGGTCTGATCGATACTCGGCCTCTAGGTTTACCGTTCGTCTTGAAACAGATAGGTGCAGAAAGCTTAGGATATGCATGGTGAGTATGATCGATCCAATGAATCTACCCGGCCAGAAACTGCAGTTAAAGATTCTCCAGAAGTGAAATGTTAAACGGACATATGACCCTGACAGTGTGATGTGCATGTTTGTGTGACAGTACGCTGCCGCCGCTCAGCTAGCGACGGCGCGGCAAGGGCGATCGATCGGTCGTGGAGGTGGAGGTTGCTGCGCAGCGGAATCTCGGGCACGTGGGGGGCGCGGCCGAGCAGCGGACTAAGGCGAGAAAATTGGCCGGAGTTTTCACCGTGCCGGTCCGAGCAACTCAACAGGTGGACACGTTCAATCTCTTTTTATACCAGCATCGAGGGTTCTAGAGATGGACTAAATTATTAGCCCGTAGATGGACGGATGGAATGGAAGTGGACGCACGATCGCTCGCTACACCGACGGCGCGCGCCCGCTCGATCGATCTCGGCGTGATCCAATCAACTTGCACTGCCCATGTATGAACCGAGTGCGCGCGCGGCGATCGAGCTAGCCATCGAGCCCTATACGTATGTAAAGCGCCTCACTGATTAGCCTTGAACTGAATGCCACCAGTTCGGGGAAGAAAAATATACGAGACCCTCTATAGAAAGGTCTCTATGAAATCTTGATTCATGCTGTTCCTTCTCGATCCAACAGTCTGATTGAATACATATGAGAGTAGTAGAGAATACGTATCATATAAAGACAATAATCTTTATGTGGAAACCGATCTTATATAATTTCCTTCTTGCACCTGCCTTCGTGTAAGTGCGTGAGACCATACGCGCGCGCAGTACCCGGGGATTCTCGCGCGAGCCGTGGCTGCAGTACTGCAGCTTCCTACTTCGCTCCAAAGAGAATTTGATGGTCTCACGCAGACGGATGAGCGCCTGGGAAGAAGCACCACCACCAGATCGAAAATAAAGAGTAGATCCAAGGGAAGAAGACTGGCATGCATGAATCTTGATGCTCATCGAGGTGCCTCGTTATTGTGCCGTACGTGCAGGCTGTCATGTTGTCTGCTACGGTGCTACCAAAGTCGGCATGCATGATATAAGCGTGTCAACTGGATCGAGTGTAGTTAATACACTGTTTGCTTTCAAAATTCAGTTACGTTATTGCATAATGTGGTTGTATGACTACTGGACAGACGCGTTCGAGATTCCCATATTTTTCTTGCAAGGGAAACAACATATAGGTCCTGGATAAGTGCAGGCCACTTGCAGAAGATGGTTTTATCAGGAAACATATGTGATGACGTGTTGCCAAACTGCATGCCTCTAGCTAGCGTGCATCATATAACATCTCAATTGCATATGTTTCACGCAGGATTGGAAATCCGCTTTAAAGTTGTTATTGTATGGTTGTATACGGAAGTAGAAAAGTAAAAGTGTTTCAGAAAAAAATGTTGCTGAAAGCTGTTGGCATAAGATCATCCATCACAAACACTGATTGACAATGGCAGTTGGCAGAAGGCAAGACGTTGAATAGTCCTGATTCTTACGTACGTATGGCCAGCCGGCCGGTAAACGGATCAGTCGAATATACCTCTTACTGGCCATGGATTCATAGCCAGTCTTTAAAAAAAAAAGGATCGCGTACAACCAGATTTATGTACATGCACAGCACTTGCAAGCACGGTTGCTATTAGCCTAGAGCACAACTGATGATGGTGACACTCCGTAAAATCATTGAAAACTGACAATATATAATAAACGGTTTTTTAAACTCATCACAAATAAAATATTCTCATATGGCTACTTAAGAAAGACGTCTAGCTATAAATAACCTAACATATGATTTTCTTAAATATGTTTGTTCCTATCGTACATACACATATATTTTTTTAAATCTGTTTTAAAGACCTGTGAATTTTATTTTTAAATTTGACCTTCCGTCTCCTTAAGTTTTTTTTGCTTACCCCACACATAACCCCTCGCCTCTCCTCAATATAAAGCGACGAAGATTATTCTTCTTCATCACTCGCCATATCTAAGTGTTCCACTGCACTGAGAAACATCCCCACTCGCCATCAGCGTCGGAGAAGCGAGATCTCTCACTGCACCAAGGTGAGTATCATATGGTTTCCTTCGCGGTTTAATTAGAGTTTGTTAGGTTTTTATTGCTTCGATCTGTACAACTGATGGCACAATCTTATTTCCATCGTAAATCTGCAATGATGCAATTCATGGCAATCAGGAGGTGGGAAGATGAGGTTGTCCCTATGGCAGCTTCGACGGCGTGGATGCTTGGCGTTAACTTCAGCCTGGTGGGTTTCATCTTCTTCACTGCTGTGAAGGCCCCCTCTGTAGACCTTGTATATGCCATCAACCGTGTTCTCCATTCTGTTATATCAGATGAAAATTTCTCCATTGATGTTCATCATAATGGAGATATTTTTGTCAACTGCAGGACATACTTCAATGCCTTTTTTGACAGCAACATAGTTTGGCTCTAGTTCATATGTGAGATAGTCAAGGTGTAGCTAGATCCAGATGACTGTGAGCTGCTAATTGAAGATGATGATTGGGTTGACATTGTGCTGAAACACAGGAGACTGAGATGATGTCTATCATCTTATATTTTTGAAAGATGACGTCGATTGACCTAAGTTTTTTTTTTATTAATTTTTGTCTTTTTGAAGACGACGTCACCATGATGTCAATCATTTTATCCTTTTAGAATATGCATAGATCGACCAATGATATATAGCTAGTTAGGTTTATGTGTTTTAAACAATGTATGATTCGCATCCATGAGATGTCTTAACCTTTGTGATATGTAAATGTGTAACACCCTGCGTTTTAGTATTTAGAAGATATCCAAAATTCACTCCTTTTTAAAAATTTCATAATTAATTAAGCCACCATAGAATCCAGGAAATATATATGTGTGTATATGTATATATCGTATGTACATATATACATGTATATTATTTGTACTAAGTATTAAAAAATTCACTGGAGTCAATTTCTAAATTCAAAACCTGCATTAACTCGAGCAATTGCATTTTTGGTTTCTTGGTGTTCTTGAATATTTGGGTGGAGATTTGAATTTAAATGTCTCTCAAATTCGAATCTCTGTCTTGGTTCAATTTCGGTTGAATCTTAATCCAATTCAATTATTAGGATTTCAGATTTCCAGCTCGTCGCCCAAATCGAACCCTAGAATAATCCCCTGACCTTTCCTTTATCTCAGATCCTATTCAAACCCAGTTTCATTCAAATCCTCGTTGAATTTGTATTCAAACACAAATTCGGATCGCCCGAGATATAATGAAATGCATTCCTGTTTAATCACTTCATAAATTCAATTCAGTTCGATTCAAATCTTGGTTCACGTTCAAATCTCATAATTTAAATCCTTGTTCCAAAATAATGTCAAATTCTAATTCAAATTCAATTTGAATTACCCTAACCTAATTCAAATTCAAGTTATTCAATTTGATTTATCCTAAACCCAGTTCAAATTCAAATACATTTATTTGAATTGTCACTCAAATCTTCTTCTCTCTCCTCATATCTTTTTCCCAAGGGCTTTTCCCTCACTAACCCCTCTCTATTCTTACTCTCTATCGGTCCATCTCTCTCTGAGTCCCTCTCTCACACAAAGCACCAGACAAGCCTATCTTATCCTCTCACTCCTCTCACAACCATACGAGCCCCACCATACTTTCTCCCACCTCAAGATCTTTTCCCTGCCATATCCTACTCTCTCTCTCTCTCTCCTTCCCCACTGACCGCTACCACCAGACCACTGTTCACCGCCCAACCCTTTGTGTCATCAAACGACAAGAACAACACCTACACGCCCAACACCTTGACCACCCACCTGCATCCTCTGCCATGCCACCATGGCCTTGCGCCACCTACCAACCCGCACACTAAAGTCGCACATCGTGCGCCGTCCATGTACATTCCATGTGACCACGCTGCCGCCACGAGCTCACTCCGGAGCTCTAGACCTTTCCCCGCCCTACGTCCACCAAAAAGGGATGCACCGGCCCCTTTCCTCCTCCTTTTCCCCTCTGTCACCACAGAAAACAACACGGTTGCGTGTCGCCACCATGTGACCACGTTGCCGCCCTTCTTCGCTGGCACTGCGCCCTTGCTGTGGTCGTGCTCCCTCGCCAAGACCCTGTATCGTTGTCATTGTGAACACGACTATCCTTGATGAGAATCGTATCCCCAACTCCTCTGCTCCTCTCCACACCTGCACGAGCACATCACAAGACACCCGGCCCTTCGCCTCGACATATGTTGTTGTCGTTTGCCACCAGGCATGTCCCTTCATACCGCCCAGCTAGCCCGGCCTATGGCGCCGCTTGTGCGCGCCATCTCAGCCTTCATCGCCAATTCGACCCAGCCTACAGCCCTACTGGCACACACATCGTTGGTGCACGATCACCATTCACCATCGAGCAAGTCCCGCTATGGATGTCCTCGTCGTCGTCCGCTGTCGATTGTGCCCCGCCCCATCGCACCGCTCAGCTGGCCCGGCTTGTGGCCCCGCACGTGCGATGTCCTGGCAAAATCAGGTGCTAGCGGATCTCCTCCTGCCGCCCAGCTTCTGCCACCGCACCCCATCTCTTGCTGCCAACACCGTTGCACTGTGCTCTGGAGCCAGCAGCTCTGCCTCGGCCACCGAATCAGGCCTCCCCGCCCCTTTCTTTGCACCACCAGCTCGAGCTACCCAGCCTCCCGCTGCCTTCACCACCCATACGCCATCGGAAAGGTGCTGCTCAGCCTCAGGCCACTGGTGGTGAGCCCGCTGCTGAGGGATTCGGCCCTCAAGTCACCACCACCTATTTTACTCCTTTGCACCACTGGCTCGCGCCTCCAGGCGAACTCCCTTGCCCAGACAACTTCCCTCCCTTGGTCTTCCTCTTGGTTTCTCCCCTGGCGCCCCCTCTTCGTCACGCTCTCTCCTCTTTGTCGGTCCCTCTGCGCCGCCAGCTCAGGCACCGGTCAAGCCCAGCCCGTGACAGATGAGTTGCCACCAGTGAGACCCCGTCGGAGGTCTTTCTCACCCCGGCTGGCCATCTCCCTCTCATGCTCCTCTCTCTCTCTCTCTCTCTCTCTCTCTCTCTCTCTTAGTCCTCTCTCTCTGAGCTCCTCACCAAAAGATTCGTCGCCGACCTTATCTTTTAGCCCCTCCCCCTCTCAGGCCACCATGTGGGCCCACTAGCTGGACCGGTCTTCTATCCACCGGCCTCTGGTCTGTGATGGACCACGCACTGAATCGCCCCTCGACCCACCGATTCGTGGACCAAGTCCATATGTGCAATGTGCCAACTCATTCTCCAGTCTACAGAGTCCGGTCCACCAGGCACCATACTCACAACTCACTCTAGTTCACAAGCCCCGTGGACCAAGTCCACAAAATAGTGCCCCCTTTTATTTTCTAGAATTTTCCTTTTCCGGCAAATCTTCCGCAAGCCGTATCTCCTCCATCCTAACTCCGTTTTTGATGATTCTTTCGCCAATATTTCTCTAAAATCATGATCTACCTCCATGCCAAATCTTTTGTTTTTAGGAACTCTTTCATTTTTCTTGTTCGGTATTTATTTTTGTCGCAGTGCTTTTAACCTAGAAATAGACTTTGTCGTTTAGCTAGCCGACAAATATATTTAGGAATAAGGTCATCCTTTAATCATGTTCTAGGCTATAATCATATACTTAATCTCTGAGCTTAAGTGTAGATTAACTTTTTAGATAATTAAGAATAGTTTTAGATTTAGATAAACTAAAGGTTTGCTTAATCTTTTAATTAATGTGTAGAATAGATTGTTAGTTCAGGTTAAAGTCTATATATTTAATCTTAGTATAATTAATGTAAAAATTTAACCAGTGTAGCTGCTAGATAAATAAATACCAGTTATTAGAATATAATAGAATAATTTAGCGTTAGTAATTAATTAAGTATATACCCTTTTAATAAGAGTAGTTAACCCAGATATTTAATTAAATGTATGCTTTTACAAAAGCAATAGAATATAGCTTAATTAAGGTGGCAAATAAGTAACACTAGGTAATTAAGAATAATTACTAGATAATCTTAGGTTAGTGCTATAGATTAGAATAATTAATTCAACACTTAAGCACATATAGTTTTAACCACCTAGCGGTATACTTATGTATATATGTATACTTGCTCACATGCATATGGACATAAGTATCAAATGTACATTTATATCGATACACATGCACTCACCTACACGTAGAAAACTGCAGATATCACTTTCCGGTAGTTAAGCTAATAGAAGCTCTCCTAGTTAATCATGACTTAATTAGGCTTTCTCTTAAGTCAATAAAACAACTAGGTTAACAACTTGAACCAGATTCACTAGATAACCCCGCTAGACTATATACGACAGTTTCGAATAGCTAAGAGTTGTCGATCATCTTCCCACTAGGTTAGCTTTCATCGTTTTCCCAATCCTTTTTCTTTCGTTTTGGTATTCCTTTGGTTTTATTATGGTGTTCCTTTGATTAGTCATTGTGTGCTTTTCGTCGTTAATCTTCATATTCGTAAGTTTAAAGCCAAGAATCTAGGCAAGGACGTGAAGAAGGAACTAAAGGCAAGACCTAATGATCAAGAACCCGGGAGACTTAAACGACAAGACCAATCGTGAATTGACCTTCGTCGAGGCAAGTCCTAACTCCTTGATCATGCTGATCCCATGTTTGCAATATAATAAAATGATGAACTAAAACCTGGTAGTTATACATACATGCTGTATAATAGTTTCTCTTTAAATGCTGGTATTAGTTATATCCCATTTATTGAGCCATACTATAATCACTACGTGCAATATTCAAATAATAACCTTAGAATACTCCAAATACCTCATATAATGATATTGGATGAAATCTTGTCAACTAGTATGCTTAGAGTTAGTTACTTTGCTCTCTTCAAAGACACTTGATCTCTCCTCGGAGAGTAATTAATCACTTATTAGTATAATCACTTGCCTTACAAAGAAGTGAAATGTGTTGAGGTGATTGATGATGTGTGCTGAAAAATAATGCGGTGTTAAGAAAACCTTGAAAACAATTCTAGCGGGGATAAGCAGGGTAGTCTTCTGAAAGTTAGAGGCTATCTCCTGCGAGTATTCCTTGAGAAGGATGCCTCATGGTAAGCAAGTCCTCAAGGGAGGATTGCTGATATGAAGATGCTAGCCTCGATCGTGTAAGGACTGAATCGTTGAGCTACTGTGCTAAGCCATCCTGCACAACTATGCATTCTGTTATGAGCAAGACTTGATTTTTCTATCTCCTGATCAAGCTAGACATTTTAACTAGGAGGTTAGGGGAGCAATGAGAACTCAACATCTGGCAGGTGCTTCATGGGGAATGTTATTGAACTAGACTCTTTACGAAGGTCCAGGTGGTACCTTGATATCCCTTATGTAGGACTGAAGCACTTGGAGCGTCTCATAGTATAGTCTAGTAAGGAAAGGTGATTGAAGTATCTCGGTAAGATTTGCTCCTCCGCTTGTAACGGTCGGAGGCTGAGCATATCGTGTGAGTACAGTGTACAACCTCTGTATAGTATAAATCTATTTAAATAGCCGTGCCCATGATCATGGATATGTGAAGTTATAGATTCATAATGGTTAGTTTGTGGTGTGTGTACCCCCTTGATGCGTGAGTGGGCGGTGTGCCTGTGTTTTGGAGAAAGCCAGTCATGCCGTTGAAATTGGTTGGGCTAAGTGTCAACTAGCTAAATGATGAGAACTGCAAGGGAACTGATAGCTTCCCCCAATGCCAACAACTCTTATCAATCAAACATGTCTTTTGATCAATTGGTTTAAACCAAAGTGTTACACTTTAATTCACTTTGCATGTAAAACCGACTTTACACCAAAACTATAGCTCGATAATTTTATCCTTGGTCACTTCCTTATGCATCTACTCAACTTCTTGAAGTAGTGTTGGAACTTGTTGGGTAACTTTTATACTCAGTCTTGCTGCTTTTAGTTTATTGAGATGGAGACCTACCTCGACTCTGATAAAGTTTAAGATCGCGTTCGCACCTAAGTTGCATGTGGTATTGGGTTGTTCCACTTTGTTCTTTTGTAGGCTCTTCTGCCTGGCTGGTTCGTGGATCCTAGTCTATGAGATTATCGTTCGCTCTTTTTAGGTAATTATTTTATTCGAAGTATGTATTTGATATTATTCTGTTAAATTTTGTGCATATTATCTACTTATCTAGTGACTGATACATGAGGTACAAGGGAACATGAGATCAGGGTCTGGCAAAATGCATGTGTCTTGTATTCTGAACAATATGTGATCGATATTATGAATATTGTAGCAATGTGTTTAATTTGAGAATTATAAAATTTATATCTATGTGACCATTTTCTCCCTGTAAGCAAATTTGCTTCCTAGCTCAGCTTCTTGAAGGGAGACATATACGGGTTTTTTTTAAAAAAAATCCGCCTATAACAATTAACACAGACGGATTCAAACAAAATCTGTCTGTGACTTTTAGTACTCACAGACAGGTTTAAACAAACATCGTCTGTGACCCTTACTACACACAGACGATTATCTAGAAAATCTGTCTGTGTGTAAGTGTATTGCAGATGGTTTTAAAATCGTCTATAATAAGCTCGATATCATAGATATTTTTATAAAGATGGAACCTATAATTATTTATAATAGAGTTTTAAATTCGTCTATAAATGCCTATTCTAGGTAATGCGAGTACAAGTTCTGGGGTAATGCGAGTACAAATGGAACATCAAGACATAGGAAAATCCATCTTGAATGTATTTTTTTTTTCGACAATGGAAATCTCATTTCCATTACTTTTGATAACATAATAGGTTGGTTCTTACATCCAGATCAGAGAGATAACGAGACTGATATAACAGGGACAAGGGAGAGAATTCAACTACCAAAACTTGAGAGAGCTATTTATCCCAGAGACTAAGAAGGATTAGGACAGTACCAGACCCAAAGCATATCTGACATAACAGAAACAGGAACAAAACAAACAAGTTCTCCATCCAGATCAGGCAGGAAGACATTTGACAAAAAGAGGACCTCCAGCAAAAGTCTGATGAGGTAGCAACATGCCCCATTTAATCATTTTTCTCCTCGTGTTTGATTATCTTCTGTTTGAGCTGGACTGGGAAGCATCGGCAGTTGACCACCGAAGCGGAGTTGTGCTGGACGCCGAGCAGACAACAGATGATTCACCGTTTCCAGTCCCTGGCGCCGCGCAGCAGCTCATCTTTACTCATGTCACTAAGAGGGTCTGCCCACATTTTTAAGAAAGAGTAGACATGCAAAATAATGTCAGTGGGATTATATATAAGCTTTTTATCAAAACGAGCTCTATAACGAGTCTTCCATATGGACCTCCAGATTGATGCCAAGCCAATAGTAGCAAAAGCCTTTCCATTTGGGAAATTGTCATCAATCCATCTATAAATGTATATGCATGCATGTTCGCTTCGCATCTGCCTACGGTCTCCACTCTCCGTCCATACATATATGCATGCAGCTGTTATATACTCCTCTAATTTAAAATAAGTGTCATTTTAAATTATGTGTAGTTAACTATTTTAATCTTTCATTACAAATTACTTTTTATGTATTAAGTTTGGATATTTGAAAATGAAAAAGTAGATTTGTGTTAAAAAATTCTTTCATAATATTATACTTTTGTTATGTTTTATCACTATATTACAACAAAAATAATAGTTAAAATTATATTTTAAGGATTATATTAATGTCTAAAACAACACTTATTTTGAACTGGAGGGAGTATTTGTTATCCCAACACTGAACGAACGACCGGTTGGATGCATGGCCACCCTTAGAATGAAGGATCAGGATTCAGGCCCCCGCCACGGTCCCGGCAAGTAGCTGATTTTGCTTGGCGATCGATCGCGGCGGCTGTTTAATCAGCCGGCCGGAGCAGATCATGTCATACGTGTGGTTCGTCGAAACAGGAGGGAAAGAAGATCTCGGAGCAAGTTGCCGACTGCCGAGTAAAGCAGACAGGGAGAGACACGGATGGCTGCGTTCGGTTCGGCAATGATTTGCGAAAGCTCTTCGTCTTTTGCTGTCCGCCGTCGCGGTCGGGGCGTGCCGCCGATTCGTTATCCCCGCGCGTGCTCACTTCACTTGCGCAGCGGCTCGATTTGGCATCCCAGCCGTCGTATCAGTCGATCCGCAGCAAAGTTGGCGCGGTCCATGTGAAGCCCGGGTGGGCTGGTCGCGCGCCGGCTGCCTGGAAACTGCATTGCCTTGCCGATGTGTCCTTCTTTGTGCCACCGCCTCGCGCGCGGCGCCAGAGGATCCACGCGGAGGCAAAGATCGAGCTGATGTGTGCGTGCTGTTCAGGCGAATCAGGCGTCGGCGTACGCAAGTCAAACCGTATCGCGCGGCAGATATTCCCTGGGACATGCATTGATCAGCGCAACGGAATACTCCTGCCTTCAATGCCAGTAATACTACGGGAGATCGAAGATTGAGCAGTTGTGGTCCTACGTAGAGTATAGCATGGCTGCTGATCTTTTCTCTGAACCAAGAGTGCATCTCAGGGCGCGCAACAGAAACGGCATTCAGACAGGACGGCTATTGGAATGATCTGGCCCATTTGTCGGCGGATGGTAACACTTTTATCCTAGGTAATCTGGAAAATGTCTGAGATCGAATCTATTTGAAGAGGTGATCTTGTCATGGTAGTAGGAGTACGAAATTAGTAAGTGAATTTTCACGTTGCTACTAAAGCTGGGAGCTTACAGACCTATGCAATAGGAGGCAGACAAGCAGTAGTGACCACGCACATCTGTTTACCATGGGAAGAAAATCCCACTGCAACACTGCAACATGACCTGCTTTTGGCGACAGATCAAAATATGCTCATCTGAATTCTGCAAGATGAGTTTTGCGTTTTGGTCGGTCTCCGTCTGGCTCTCCAAGAGGACACTGTACACGATACGGGTGTGACATGTGAACGCGATGTACAATGGCATGTTTTCTAAATTTTACTTCTGTCAAGGCATCAAGGGTCTGTTTGGAATAGAACAATAGAAAACAGAGAAACCTGAAAACAACAAAGGAATGGGATATGCAGGTAGTAGCAAAATAGAGGAATGAAAAACAAAGAAAATATATGTGAACGGGGGTTTGGAACATGGGAATTCATAACACACGAAGCAAAAAAAAACCTGCGATTGATAAAAAGACATTAGTGCTTAATGATGGATTAGGCAACAATATTTTCTCTCTTTTAACTTTCTTGCACGTGGGACCCTTGGTACTATATATATGGAGCCGTTGTATGGTTTACTACCACTTTACAGAAGATACAGCTACTGAAAATGTATACTATACACGTAGTTGACTTGCCAATGTCACATGCTCGAAGATTAAAAAAATGCGCTGAACTTGCGGCTCGGTTTTGGGCCGCCATGTCTTGCTCACATGGACCTCATTGCCAAAGTTGGCTCAGCCCCGTGCAAAAGAACCTAGAGACAGTGAAGGATAAAACATAAGTGAGAGTCCACTTGAAGCCTGAAATGGGCCCATATTACGTTTGTTTTTATTATTTATGAATGGCATTCCTCTCAAACAATTTATGAATGACATTAAGTCATTAAATACACAGCTACATGTTCTTTTCTAGGACATGTTTCTGAAATTAAATCAGATATCCTCAAATCGTCAACATGGAGGTTAATAACTTAATCAAGCAGCAACAGGCAGTTATTTGTGTTTTTTGAGACTGCGATTGATTGTGTTCGCAATGATATGTAGCTCTGTGAAGTCGACATGGAGTATATATATATGAGCCAGGTATGCGACAGGAGTTGACTTTAGACAATTAAAACAAGAATAAAATAACACAACAAGATTAGTGTGAATAGGGTAGCTAGAACTGTCCCTTTTAATTTGTTTTCTCAAATTTGCAGCTTGGACTACTCCTATGCCATTTTTTTTCTAACTTCTGAGGGAAACCAAATCCTGTTGATTGAAAAAAACATGAAGTATATACTGTAAACCCGGTTATCTAAAAACCAGGACGTGTATATAATGTGTTAGCTAGACGAATATACAAACCGGAGCGGTTACAAACTCGTATTGTTCATGTTCATCCACTGGAACTACTTCAATAATTAGGCAATGAGTTAGGCAGGCGAGACGGTAGGCACGTAACAGTAGAAAATGACGCTAGCTAGAAACGAAGTTAAACTGTTACCTGCATTATTAATCTTGCCCACTAGCTACAGCACCTTAGTAGTACGATTCAGATCATCTTCCTTGACGACATAGAGTGGACTGTCACTATAAGCCCAATCACTCTGGTATGGATTCCTAACCTGACAATTGTGCTTCAGAAGTCAAGTACTTGTACGTGGTTACGCCATTAGACTACTAATGACTGTTATCAATTTTGATGGCTTCTGACAGCCTAAAGAACCAGCTTCTGCCGATTCCCAAGATGAACCGCATAGCCGCATAACCGCTTAGTCATCCATAATTGGGTCCCAAAAGCCTAGTCTTATACAATTCGGGGTTGAAACCCCAAAGTAACACTAACACTTCAATTCATTCACCCACACTGCTACCTTCAAAATATAAGTAGAATAGACTTGCTCGAGAAAAGATCACCACCTCAAGGCATGAGCCTCACCTAGTCATCCTTTCGTCTATACACAACCGAGTCTAAAGGGATCACCAGACACTAGGACTGCACACATGACTCAACGAACACACACTTCACCACGATTTAAACCACATATATCAGTTAAACAACAATGCTACATATTGACACATAAGGATCACTTACGCTTCATTAAACCTTATTTACAATATTACAACATCATGATATGCATGTGGATGCAATGACGCACAATTTTGCACTCTTACCCGATAACATAAGAGTGAGGTACCACAACAACATATGATATTGTATCGTTATGGTCGCGGTGACAAATCTTCAAATGCAAATACCATTCTTATGATATGTTTCACATGGCAATGATAGATAATGTATTAACTGGACAATAGACTTCTCAATTGTAGGACAAACTATGAAGTCCTCCTTCTATGCAAAAGAATCGATAAAACAACTACCTCACTTATGCTAATCACATGATCATCCTTCATCATATTAAACATGTATAGAACAGTAAGAACTTCATCAATTTAGAATGATACATGTATCGGGCATGCTACAATTAAGAGTGTATGTAGCCTTTATGACTACATAAAGCAACCACACCAGTAACTGCATAGGCATTCCGACTACAAAGAAATGCTTTGGATCATCAGAAGAAGACATGAAAGTACAAACCCGCAGGCTTAAACATTAGATCTCGACAACATCAACGGCTAAGGTATAACCCTCAGCAAAATGCTGAAAGAACCTCTCGAAACCCCACTCAAATGCCGCCCTCCTCACGTCACCACAGTCAACAAAAGACCGTCCAGGCTCCACAGGGAAGATCCCTACAACATTCTAAAGTTTAGGCTGTAAACACCGTCACTCTACCTCTAGGGTAAGACACATATTGATCCACCTCTCCAACATCCCGAGAACGAATAATTAGCATACACGGCATGGGATCCAATCCATCTCATACCCAAATATTGCTATGTATGTGAATTGTTGGATCCCAAGCCTAACACTCGGTCAACCTTACTTGGCAGTGCAGAAAATGCATCATGGGGGCTCTCCACTTAACCCATTTGCAGCACCACACATCTATGATTATGGTCCTTCGAAGCTTCTTAGGTCCTACAAGCCATGGAAACAACTTCAACCTCTTAACATCATCGCCACTCCAACATAGACAACTACAGCACCATAACGATATACCAATGACAAAATACCAAGGTGACTAGCCAAACACTAGCATATGCATATTGAGGACTAATTAAGTAACTTTAATAATACTAATTTTAGCAAATAAACAAAGGTGAGTAGAGAGAAATAGGGTGTATGTAATGAAATGTAACCCATACCCATCTTACATATGCAAGTGTGTCAGCTTTAGCATTTAATTACATATGCAATGTGTGTTGTAGTCAAAAGGGGAAACATAACAAAGCGTCATCAAGTGACCATCCCCATAAGCCATTCATACACCATCACAATACATTAAGCAAAAATCTATGTTAATTCAAATTCTTAAACCTAAAGGTGTGTGCCTCATTTTAGTGATGTAATTGTAAAAGAGTATGAATGAACCACCACACTGCACAACCGCATCAATTACTTGCATAGGGATGCCACTGCTAAGCAAGTGCATATGACATACTTCATTTTAACAATACTCCACAATACATATTCTGAACTTCATCTCCTTCATAGGAATGAAAGGCATGCAACCATCATCCTCTATGCAAGACATCAAAAAGGCATAGATCTCAAATGTAGACGCAATGCACATGGCATTTTGCATATGACAACCAAAAATAATGCACAAATTGAATTTGAATAACTTCATACATGAAAACAAGTAAAATTCATCTTATGTGCAAAGGTGTACTAACAACATGTACTTGACTCACTTTTAACTTCAAGAACATCGTTAAACATAGTAATCATGCTAGAACAGAAAGTAACTCATCATATTTTGATTATTAGGTTGATCATGTGTGCTCTATTTTAAAGGTGAAGTTAATAAAAATAACAAGTTATAACTATAGCAACCACTACTATGTTTACTTGCCTCTTTACCGAAGACAATGAAGGAAACTTGCCTAAGTACGATCGAAGGTACTACCTCCTGAACAATAGCAGTGACAACATGTTTAAAACCACATTATCAAGTATGTATAGTACATAACACGCCCCTACATTCAAACATCTCACTTTTCCCAAAACAACCCCGATGACTAACGGTTCACTGCAGCTCTATTACTTAATAGTTTTGTATCTATTTCTAAACAACTGGTATGAGGTAAAGGAATACATTTTCACCATATGCAGGAGAAGATATACAACTTTGGTAGTTACCACTTAAATTAATTCCCCCGTATTCAGAGCCTAAGTCAAAGTTACAAGAGTGTTATCCTAAAATCTGACGAAGTTTAGACAACAATTTTCAGATGACGATAAATTCTGAACCACTCATCCAAAAAAATCTAAACTCGGACTCCATGGAAAGATAAATTAATCTTATACAATTTCCTCCACTATGATGAAAGCTGAATCTAGTTTAAGTACCCAAAAATAACTCGGAACCTCGATTGCACAAACTATAACTAAAATTCAAATAGCCAGCTTCAAAAATGTATAACTCCTATTCTATCCATCCAAAAATCCTGAAAATTTAATAGCAGATAGGTCTCTAAGTCCTATACAACTTTCTCAATTGCCAAAAGCCTAGATCTGCAGAACTCCAAACAAAAATTGTAGAACTCAGAATTTCTTGAACTTGTGGATCCAAGGTCCAACGAGATTTCCCCCTACAAATCCTCTAATCCCTAAGTCTAACAACCATCAAAGACCATTTAATTGCATGAAAAACATCAATTACATACCAACCTTGAATCCCAAAACCTAGGCTACTGATCGGGAGGGGGTATCCTCTTTTTCTTTCTTCTTTCTCTTTCATCTTCCTTCTCCTTCCCTTCTTGACCTAATTTGCTAATCTCCCTTCATTGAATGATGTTGAAGAGGGGGATCAAAGTAGGGCACCACGTGAGAGGGCAGGGGAGAGAGAGGAGTTGTGGGGAAGAAAACTCAGCTGGTGGGGAGGGGCTGGTTGGGTTGGGGGTGTTTTCTTTTGTTTTAATTTTCGTTTGCATTAATTATCTCGATCATCAATCACTCAACATCACATATCCCTGTGATTTGAATCCCAAATACGACGAGTGAGTAGTCAAACAGAAATGTCTCGATGAGATCTACGTATCTGCGATCTCCAATTGTCTGTTAGAACTATAGATAAAAAAATCCCCACAATCTACTTTACTTGGTTAGTAGTTTATTTTTATTAAATTTCTGGGTATTACAGTTAGTCCAAGACCTGGTCATGGCTCTAGTTGGGTCTGTGCATACAACATGCCCATGATACCTAGGTTGGGGGTGCCGGCTCATGGGTATAGCGTGCTAGGCTAGATTATTGTGCGTACTAACAATTGGTATCAGAGCCAATATTGAATGGATCTAGAGGTGGTGCAGAAGATCATGTGGGGCGCGAGGATTATGCTCGACAGGTGTCAGGGTACACCTCATTCAACACATGGTGGAGCATGGAGGTGGTCGTTGATTCAATCGATGGTGTCAGAAACTCATGACAGGTGGCCTGAATCGTTTGACGGGCTGCAGAGCTGGTAAGGATTGGCCAGACGTGGTGATCAAACTAGAATAATGGTTGTGAAGATGTTACAGATTGGGGAGCAGTTTCAGCTCATGATCAAACCGACGACGAGACGTGGCGGGCAGTCGGATAGATTGGAGTGTTGGAGCATTGTTGTGACGGGACGGTGGTGCAACTGATGTTGCACAAAGGTGGCATCACGCCATTGGAGGTGATTTGTGTCGGTGATGCGGGTGGATGTCGACGAGAAGTTGGTGTCGTAGGTGGTGTAGACGGCGACACGCGTGGTGGTGTGAGACGGGACAACATGGTGAGGTTGATGTAGAAGTGTGTCTGGCAGGGACACCCGTGCATGGCCACTATAAACTCTAGCTTGCCACTTGTTTGCGGTTATCATTAAGAACCCCTGACACCACTGGCTCCATCAGCCTACACTTGAGGATCACGGATCTCTAAATGCCCTTCAGGTCTCCAAGCTTTGGGGCTCTTTGGAGCCTCTGCCTTCTGAAGCCTGAGTGGGTTCTCTGGAGCCTTTGTCCTCCGAAGGACAGGGCAGCCTCCTCGGAGCCCGGAGGGTGATCCGTCAGGTCTTGACAAAAGATCAGCAAGAGATGTCTGCCAGACGTTCTTCACATGCAAAGAAGTGATCGGCATTTAATACCTATACAAGTGGAGGCCATCCTAACATCCTAGCGCAAGTTGTGGCTAGCCTGACACCCTGAACAGTGCGGCATTGTAATAGGCGGCCGATCCAGTATATCACCCTTAGAACCACTTGCACCATTGTATTTGCCATAGTGGATAATATCTTCTAAGTGTAAAAGTAATCTGCCTAGACCCAGACTGTGTGATTCAACCGCCCCTACGTCCATGTGATATAGCGATAGCTGGTATCGCTATCTCTGTAAGAGCAAATTTGTGTACTTGCACTATGACGGTACTATAAATTCATATCCTTGGCTATCAGGGCAAGGTGCAAGATCTTTCTTATCAATATCAACAACATATTTGATTTTTTTTTCATCTCCACTTCTTCTCTAAATTTAAGTCTCCTCTCTAGAAGAGGCTCTTGTCGTACTTGTTTATAGAAAAACTTTTCTTTCACAACACCGCTAATATATCTCTAAATCCAATGTACCCGACTAGCGCACACTATTCAACATAATTTTGACATCCATTACTAAAACGCAGTGTCTCTATCTCGGGGGGAACTCATATTGCCTCAAGATTCGTGTAAGATCAGTTCAGATCTAGGAATCAGTTTGCACATTGCAGCACCAGCATAGCAAGCAGAAGCCTGATGAGGTCGGCCGTGTAGGGGCTCGTTCCAGGGCTCGGCTGGCTCTTTTGCCTTGCATCGGAGGGAGACTGGAGAGTCCAAACACGTTCGCGCGCGCTTACATGTTTTGCACAGCAGGCGCACTGGCCGACTGGCGCAGCCCCACGCGCGGGCGAGGAGCTGACCTGACCGAGGCTGCCAAGGAAAGCCAACCCAGCAGACGCGCGTCCACACCGCGCACCGCAGCTGAACCGTCGCCGTCGCCGTCGCACGCTACGGCTCCACGCCACCTGCGCACGTATAAAAGGCGAAGTCATCTCTTTCGCGAGTTGGCGTGGCGCAGCTTTCTATTAACTGACGCGACCGCGCGCACTAGCGGCCGGCCACCGGCTAGTCAGCCTGCGCCTGCAGCTCGCGCTTCCTTGGATCACTCGCTAGCTACGCCTCACGACTCCGGCCCAGCCTTCTCCTCCTATTTCTTCTTGCTCGGGTCGGTTAACCCGAGACTGGTCTGTCTTTGCAAAGGCATTGACTTGGCTTAGGTGTGTGGCGATGGATCCGTCGGGCATGGTAGACGCGCCCATACTGCCGCCGGACGCGTCCCCGTCGCCGTACACCAACCCATCCGTGGCGTTCCCCATCGCCATTGTGATCGCCATCGGGTTCATGGTCACCTCGCTCATCCTCGTCAGCTACTACTTCCTCGTCGTCCGCTGCTGGCTCCACGGCGGCGGCCCGGGGTCGGGGCTGCTCCACCGCTCGCGCCGCGAGGAGCCGGTGGAGCGGGTGTCCGCGGTGTTCTTCACCGACTACGAGGCTGACCTGCCCGGCGGGCTCGACCCGGAAGTCGTCGCCGCGCTCCCCGTCGTCAAGTACCGCGGCGCCTGGTCGGCGTTGGCGGCGCTCGAGTGCGCCGTGTGCCTCGCCGAGTTCGCGCCGGGGGAGCGGCTCAAGCAGCTGCCCAGCTGCTCCCACGCGTTCCACATAGACTGCATCGACACCTGGCTCCACCACAACGTCAGCTGCCCGCTCTGCCGCACGGTGGTCACCGGCGGCGGCCCGCTCCCGGAGTCCCGCTACGAGCACGAGGCGTCCTGCCTCGAGCTGCAGGTCGGCGAGAGGCGCATCGGCACCGCGGCGAGGATGGGATACGGGAGCTCGTGCAGGTTCCCGACCAAAAGCGGCGCCGCGCAGGAGCCGATCACGCGGTCCTTCTCCATGGACTGCTTCATGGATGACCGCGGCCGGAAGCCGCAGAAGGAGCCCGGCAGCTCGGAGGCCGGGCCGAGCCGCGCCAACGTCACCGGTGGTGGCAGCGGCGGCGCAAACATGGGCGGTGCCGGCGAGACGAGCGGGCGATTCCGGCGGCTGCTGTCGTCGTTCGGGCTCGGCCGGAGCTCGAGGAGCACGGTGCTGCCGATCCACCTCGACCCATGACGGCGGCGTCGGGTTCGTGCAGTGTCGTGTGCATGCAATGTACAGAAATAGCAGAGACTTGGGTTCGGATTTTTTTTATCAGTAGGTTTTGTTCGTGGATGGCATGCATTCCGTTCCATTTATTAGTTCTTGCAATCTCGATTGCCCCCGTGTTCCATCGTCCTCTTGTATCGACCGATATCATCCGTGCTAGTTGGCGTACCAGATCTCGTCGGATGACATGTAACATTGCCACTAACCATTTCGTCGTTTCGTCCGTGATCGTTGAAAATTAGCCGAACCTTTTCTCAAATCGATTAAGGAGGATGAAAACCGGAATAATATTTGTTTGCAAGACTGCATTCGGTGCCAATTATTTTAGAAAGTTGCTTTTTTTTTTCTTTTCCAGAAAAACATATGTGCTAGCTAGGGCTTGAGAATAATTAGTATGCTTGTGTCATGCTTATATAAGCACGATCATGGCAACCTTTGTTCTGTTCCTGATTTGTCCTTCACACAAACATTTCTGCTTGGCTTTCAAATTACGCGTGGACGGTCACGATGATAAGATCAAGCGGGGCCGTGCAGAGATACTCCACCGGCTCTAAGTCAATATCATGAGGTAGGTTAATTATGTAACCCACATATCACCTCTTTTGTTCATCAAAGCAATTAACTAGTAGCAACCTGTAAGCCAACCTATGCCATTATTTGTCAAACGAAGCCATGTTTGGTTAACCAAAACAATACATACCCTTTTCTTGACCACAGTATACGATGTGAGCCATGAGGTGAAAGAAATATTTCTTTTCGGAGAGAGAGAGAGGGAGAGATTATTTTTGTGACCCGGGAACGAACCTTCATACAGAGTTGACCATGGATGGCACAACGGCCAACTTGCATTTCCTGACGCCTCATCTGCACACGTTGAGTGGAAAGAAACTGCAGGTGCACACAATCAAGTGTAGAAACGGCTCGATTAATTCTGCCAAGTTGCATCTATCCATGTGGATCTCCACTTGATTGACAGCTTCAGGGGGTTGACTTGCATTAGGCGGGCCTTACTCCGCGGCGACGAATAATACGCCCACATGACAGCTGATAGAATAGAATCCGCCTTCTAGCTAATTCTGCATCGGACAAATCGGATGGAAGCATGCGTTCCGGACCTTTGACTTCCTGAAGGTGGCAGCGTCCGTAGTGTAGTGTGGGCATGGCTTGTCGACAGGAGCCCCCATAAGCCCTCAACAATTTTTTTTCCATAGACGAGGGAGATGAAGAAAAGAAAAAAGAGAAAGAGGAGGAAGAAGATGAAGAGAGAGGTAGATGAGCCTATCTATCAAACTCCTCTGTCTCCGTCACTTGAGCGCTGAGTGCATGAGAGGAAATTGGTCGCGCTACAGAAGCGTGCTGTGCACTGATGGCTCGGTGTTGTGCATGCTCATGAGAAAAATCCTCCTAGTCAAGTAGGACTGTAGGACTCTTCCTCTGTACTTGATGTTACACTTGGTACTTCGATGCAACTATTCAAGAAGGAAAGCAGGCACGAACTAAATAGCACCAACCAAACACTAAATCGACAGCAAGTTGAAGCATGTCAGTGCTTAGCTTTGCTTTTGTTCAGCTCGGAGGAGGAAGAACAAAAAAAATAAAAAGGAAGAAAAAGAAGAGGTTGTGCCCCCTCTAATTTCTCTCTCTGATCCGTCACTGCATGAGCTCTGGGCCATATATCGTATTGAATTTTGATCATACAAGTAGAATTACTTGTGCAAATATGTGGCTAGATACTACAGTGCATATGTTTACGCCGTATAACATAGTCAGAAGGAAACATTCTATGGTGGTAGAAGTTATGAGTTCTATATCGTTAAATTTTTCTTTTCGTATATCAATTATGTAGAGGAGTGCTTTTGACCTAGGATAATTGGGAAAAAAATTAGAATAGTAGCTTAAAATATAATTTATGTAATCACAATGAAAACATAGAGCATTTATTCTTTGAGTGTCATCTTACTATATCTATTTGGCATATAATTACTATTGTCTTGAAATCCAGAAACCTAGCAATATGATCCACATAATTGGGAATTGGCTAAGGATAAGGGGAGCTTTTACTAAATCACGGGTTCTAGTTGGGGTAGCTGCCATATTTTGGTTTATTTGGCTCTGCCCCAATGACATTGTTTAAAAAAAAAAACTAATATGAATTTGATGTAGGCAATTTTCAGAGGAACATATCAGTTGCGTTTCTGAAGGTTGCTACAAAAGAAAAAGTGGTGGCAATGCAAATTTTCTCCAAACATAGGTGGCCATACAACCTTAGTCTATGTGGTTAAGGTTTTTATTTATCTTGTTTTCTTCCTGATGAATAATGAATGATGAAACTTTGTAATGACAAATTGAGGTTGTATACATCGGTTGATGTAAAAGGCCGAAACCTTGTTCTTTTTCTTTAAAAAAAATGTTTACGCCGCCTCTACGGACCCCTCACGTCTCATGAGAAGAGGAGCTTGGCCTCACGTAGACTTCGATGCATTCGAAGATTCGTACTCGCTAGCACCTCATCGTCGTCCGCTCCGGCCACACTTGCGTCCGCTGCCGTAGAATCTGTCGCAAGAGTGCGGCGCCCGCACCCACCGAACTGATGAGGCCAAGCCGTCATGTGCTAAATCTCCTCGTCTTAAACCTGATCTGCACTAGGAACAACAAAATTGGCATTGGAAGTTTGGATCTCAGAACGGAAGAGAAATTTCTGCTCCCGGCGATTGGGGGTGCTGGTCTCCTGGCCGTCCAGTTCGAGATTTTTTGCCATTGGCAGGGCCGTGTTCAGTGGACAGTAATTATCTCCTATCATGTACAAGTATAAGTGAACAGTGAACCATATAGGATACGGTTTGATGACCGGAGCTCCATCGGCTCCAGCGTTTCCTCATTTCCGTGCCTACCGTACACGTGCGACCGGTAAAATCCTGTCCAAAGCCACTTCGTCCCGGCCTCAATATTCAAATTTTGAAATCCAAATCGAGTTCGCAGAAGCAGGATGGCTAGTCGTGCTCCAATCCATAGCGATGCGGAGAGTCTAGTGGTCTTCGATCCGGCCGACGTTTGCTGGCCTCCGGTCCAGCCTTATCGTTCAGCACTCGGAGTCATCGTCGAGAGTGAATCTTGGAGCGAGTGGGTTCATCGGGCTTTGTGTGCTTCGTGTAAGGTAGAGAGTGTTGGTACTTCTCCGGCGGTGGCCGACAGTGCGGTACCTGTTCATCTTCCTTCATGTTCAGCAACTATGAAGTGGAGAAATTTTAAAGTTTGGTCATCCCGAATTCGTATCAATGGCACAACAAGCCTGCATGTCGAAGCTTGCGTGGAGCCAAGGTCAGTATGATGCTAAACTGTAATTTTGGTAAGGTGTTGCGGCGTTTTGGATCATCGTTAATGCAGTTGTTTGGGAATCATTTTTTCGCGTCAATTACGGTGGCAGGTGCATCAGAACTAGAACAGAGTGTACAGGGTTGAGCTTGCACAATGATGTGCTTTGTTCATCTGATGGTTCTTCGAGTAGATCTTGACGATCCTTTTATTGCTCTTCAATATGCTAGATTTGTAATGGTTTACCATACATGAAACTCAGTCAGTTTGAAAACATTTTTCCTTTATAGCTCCATTCCTTATGGTCGGCATCATGTTACAGTACCAATCCAATTTCATCTGTCCTCGTTTGATGATGCGGCGAACATGTTAGAGTGATCAGAGCAGGGATGAACTTTTTGTTTAATGGCAACAATTCAAATTAGTACATGATGAGGGAAGAGGTTACGATAAATTTATTTTATTTGCAGCACTTCAATTTAGGAAAATGGTGACTTAAGATTGGAAACAATTGATGTGGGAAATTTGTATGACAATTATCCATGCAGCATTGCAGTTCGCTATTTTGTTAGGATTTTAGATAGACTCATGATGATTCACTTGTTACATATAGATTGGAGAGGGATCATGTAGTCGAGGGAACTGGCACTAGCTCATGTACAGTAACAGAACATATGCAATGTAATGATGAATTTGACAATGCAACTAATATCAGGTATGTGTATTTCTGAATGATGTATGAAATAGCGGTATGTACCACTTAACAGTCTTTCTTCTTGTTGTGTTTTGGTTAGAAACAGTTTATTTCATAGTGGAGGATTGGACCAATTTTTTAATGTTCATGACGACGACGATGATGTTCGAACAATTACAGATGGAAAGTTGGATCAGCACAGGTACATTTATTTCTTATTTTTTTGGATGTAAGAACAGTTGGTGCAATGTACAAGTTCATGATATGCAGCTCATGTGTTCATAGCAACGCGGCAAATTATGATGGTTGGTAATTGTCAGTCCATTGTGGTTGTTGTGATCTAGAGTCATCTTCAAGTGTCCATTTATCTAGTGCACTAGAGACTGGGGAAGAAGTAGAGTTCATAAAGGCGTGATGTAGGCAGAGGTAAATTTTTCAAAATTTCAAGTTCCTGAACACGGTATCATTGTGTTCAATTTTGAGGAAAGGTAACATAGTTTTTCCTTGTACAACATGTAGGGCAACTTCACATTACACAACAAATGAAGCTGTCAATCTGAGCTTTAGAGGATTGCCTCATAAGTCTGCAGATGGACTGGATGCAAAACATATGAGCACAGCAGAGGGTACATCACTGCATATGGACAGGTACTGGGTTAATGCATTTCTGTTTTGTACTATGGTGTACCAGTATGTACCATGGAACATGGTTCATCCAACATTGTAAATGGAACCATGTACATGCAATAGCAACTGCATGTATTCAGGTCATTTAGGTTTGGTGTGTTTAATGATATTTCTGATATTAGTACTATTGGTAGAGGCCAACATAATTACGGGATTCAATTTTGTGTAATTAGAGACCGACAACAGAGTGGTGGTACATCAAATAAAGTAATGCATGGGAATGACGTTTTTGTGCTTAGTGAAGGAACCGCTTATTGGAAGAAAAGGTCAACATTGAGCTTATTGAACATTGTTGTTATGTCTTCTTACTAAGAAACGAACAGCTAATAAAAGAATATGGTCTATGTTATTTGCTACAGAAATCGTACTCTAACTGGACCAGATCATAAAGAAGCAGACCTCAGGCATCAAACTGCTCTACAGAGAGCCTTGCTGAAGTTTGCAGATTGCAACACATATTATATAATTGATCCTGTAGGTGGAACAGTGTTTGATTCTTTGGAGGAAGCGTATGAGTACTACAATCTTTATCCGTGGGAGTGTGGTTTCGGTATAAGCAGTGGAAAGAGAAAGTTCTCTGAGAGTAGGAAGAGCAAAACTATTTAGAATCCGCAAAGGTACCAGCTTTCACATGAACTATATTGTTGCTGCAGGATAAGTTCATGTTGATGACTTCATGGTCCATGTTCATGTTTCATTTTTCTGCTTGTGTGAATCAGTTGCAGATTTGAATTACATGTGCTAGAAACTAATGATGTGTATAATTTAGGGAAAACCAAATGGCGTTGGCAAATGTGTTTCTGAGCAGCCTCCAAAACATGGCCATAAACATATCGCACCAATTGAACCTATCTATCAGATTTTGATTCTTAAGAGCTCCCCAATAATCAATGTTGTCATGGTCATACTTCGCAGATGGAGGTAACAGATGACCCATCACAAAAATAACAAAAGCCATCTTGAATCTATCAGTTTCCTGCCTACTACAGTTCTCATCGACGTACTCTTCCAGCGCACAATCCAGTCCCTTCAAACTCATTGCATCCTTACCATTCAAACCTAAAGTATGACGAAGTAGAAGTACTAATTTAGGAGTTATTTTGGCACTAAGCATGTCCATGTCTCCACTGGGAATACCAAATACAATACCCACGTCCTTCTCATGGACCATGATGCTTTGATTCTTGGTCAAAACCAGCTGACTAGTACTAGGATCCAGCCTACTAAGCAACCAGATGCTAAGCTTTAGGTTCACCTTGCAGATGGAGGGAAGATCGAGGATGCCACCGAATCCCATCTCCCGCACAAGCATCTTCTTGTACTCACTGAGCTTGGACACAACAAGATGCATAGCTCTCACTGAGCATCGATTTGTGATGCTGCTAGATCCACCACCTTCATCATCACTACTTATTGGGGAACCAGGGGTAGTAGATGACGCCCTTGTACTGCGAGCAAGAGGAGCTAACAAACTTGCATATGCCAGCCTGCGAGGAACTGAAGGAAACACTAGAATTCAATCCTCCGGTCGTTTCTCCACCATTTTTGCAGGACCCCAAATTTCAAAGGAGCTGCAGTGAGAGGGTTGTGGAGGTGTAAGAGATAATATTTTGTTTGGAGGCCGGTGAGGATGAGAAATAGAAGACATGTTCGAGTGTGTCCATGTTGGGTACTGCACGTACAGAAATGTGGTATATCCCGATACACCGGCGACCAGCTCTGGGTACTGCAGTACAGGAAGGTGGGCCTTGGACCTATATACGCATCCCACCACACAGCCTCGCTTCGGTAGAATGTGGCATGGTACTAGGCGCCAGCAAGGACTGTGGGAGCGAGTGGGAGAATGGAAGCCACCTGTCTGTACGCCAGCGTGGTCCGTGAGGGTTGAGTGGGCGTAAGCGAGGGCTGTGGGGGACAAGTGGGAGAATGGAAGCCACATGTCTATAGTAGCACTCAGACGCACGGGAACCACCGCTACTTTTAGCCGAGTTGTCCAATCGCCTAGGGAATTCATGGCACCGCGCGTAAGGAATATCTGACACCAACAGTAAACATCCAGAAAAAATATCAAATATGTCGTTTATACAGAACCACTGCCAACCACCTCACCCATCCCAAAGAAGCACCGAAGGTCCAGATGCTGGCATCACGAATTGCTAGGAACATAAATGATTTTTCTAGAACCAACGAAGTTGCCAGGTTGAGGCCCCGGTAAAAGAAGGACAATAGTGCAGCAACATTGTTTCATCGTACAAGGATGCACGTATGCATCTATGTGAGGCAAGCGCATGCGTTTGGGGTTTGGATAGGGCTGGATCTTAAAACAGGGATAACTAAATCTGTTCACAAATGGTTGTTAGTACAAATATGCCCTTGTAAATTAGCAAATGCCCGTGCTTTAGATTCGTAATATTTTTCTTTGGAGAACCACCAGAGCACTTCCATTATTTAAAATACTTTCTTTTTTGAGCGAAAAGGATGGGATTTATATTAAATTCAAAGCACAGTAAAACCCCCTTTTACATCCAAGCCCCTGATAATAGCAACAAATACAATGAAGAAAACCTAGGGCCTCCACATCATCTTCTACCTTCACCATCGTCCTCGCATCAGGCATCCGCCACCAAGCTTCACGCCTCTGCGCCGAAGCAAAACGAAACCGAACTATGACGCCCAAATCTAACCCTCCTACCAAGATTAACATGGAAGCCCAGACATTTTGGAGCCGAATAAACTAGCGCCCCGGAAACCCCCGGACGCATCTTCTCCAATGAAGGAACATCGGCAGCTTCCAAGGTGAAATTGGTAGAGGAATATCACCGCTAGCACCACCACCTTTGGCTCCACAAAAAATGGAGGTCTAGCACACTGAATGGCCGGCATCCGAAACGGATCCGACAACCCCACACCACAAACACACAACAACGGAGATGACAAGCATCCCACCCAAATGCTCCAACAAAACATACACATACCTCCCATGAGCATCACCGGAGACACCTCCGACAACAGTGAAATCAACAGAGGCAACATGGAGGAACAAAAGCCGGCAAAACGCCGTCACCAATGACACCATCGGAACCTATCTAACTTCTAAAGCTACAAACCTAAAGGCTAGAAACTATGCTATAAGCTTCTCCCGGCATTGATCCACCCGACCACCACGTCCTCCAGAGCTAGAGAGGCCGCCGGAGAAGAGGGGTCGGTTGGATCGACGCTGGAGACAGAGTCACCTTCGCTGTCACCTTTTCTACTAAAGGGAGAGGGCGGAACTCTCCAGACACCACTTATATCAACTCTTGACTCTATCCTCCTCGAACCTATTTAAAAATACTTTCTTACACTGCTTAATCATTATGATTTAAAACTTAGTTGCATTTCTCATAAAACCCTAATAACAACAATATCATGTCAATATCATAATATTTCATTAATCACATTGATATAATTTTGACTTATGAAATAAGTTGTATAAATCTTTCACCTCCAAGGGCAACTTTAGGACCCATTTGGTTATCCACATGGCCTAGTTTGGCTCGTATCCAGTGAGTCAGGCTCATTTGAGCCAAGTTGTGTGCATATGATGCTATTTATTTGGTTAGATGCATGTGCTTAGTCTGATTGAGAAGAGATTGTGTTTCATTACTCGTATAAGTATATGTTGCATGAGATTGAAATTAAAAAGCAAGAGTTAACATGATATTTATTTTGCATAAGTACACTTTCTAGGTACTTAACTTATCATATTAAATCTTAATCCAATTAAAAATATATTAATATGAGTTACTACTCACTAATTATATTCTAATACCATTACTGTTGCAACCTGACCCATGAGAAATGGATTCGAAATCTGTTTCTCGAGAGGCAGACTGCAATAGTAATTTTGCATCCGCTCTTCCAGGCTCTCGCTCGCATGCAGCCATCCAAACAGCCTGGAGCTACGTCCAAAGATGTGAGTCAGGGCTAGTGCAGGCTACCAACAAACAACCCCTTAGCGTGTGTTTGGATGGCTATACGGAGCCGTCCCAGAGATGGCCATCCAGGAAACGCAGTGTTTGGTTGGCGGACGACTAGAACGGGAGCGAACGCAATGATCCCACACCAGGGAATATTCCCTCGTTATGCTGGATGGCTCGGTTCGGTGAACACGGCCGGATTGGCTCATCCAGTTTTCTCATTTGATCGTTTGATTTTATTTAAGAGTGCAAAGAATGGTCTAAAAATTCTAAATATTTTTATGAGTAAACTAGAGCTCACTAGCAACCCGTTTTAATTAGTTTGATCTAAATAGTCTAAGCCAATATTTAATAAAAATTCTTCAAAAAATCTACTTTTATAATCTTGCTCATCCTAGCAACTCTAATCCTACCAATCAAACAGAAAACTAGCTTATCTCATCTATTCTAACCAAATAAAAAATTAGATCGTCCTATCTATAAAAATAGGAATGATCTCATCCCATCTGATCATCCTATCTGATCATCCCATCTAACCTCGCCCTCTGATTAAACATACCCTTAGTGTCTAATTCATGTTGCTATGCTAAGGTGGGACCCGTTGGAGGGAGCTAGCTTGGTAGAATCTAATCCTGTGTATATAGCACTAAATGTGGGACTTATCGTACTAAATAAAAAAATATGTCTCCTCCCCATGGTTCACCTTACCTACCGAGCTTCAACGATAACTGAAAATTCGCGGTTACTGTGGTAACCGATTGAAAATTCAAAAAATCGAACAAAATTCTTTTGCAAAAATTTGAAATTTGAAAAAAAAAATCGCGATTTTAGCCGTTCAGTAACCGGTCGGTTTGGACCGGTTACCGAGCGGTTTTTGCGATATATCGAGCGATTTTATCGAATTTTCCGCATTGTCGGTAAGCGTTCGGTTTTCTCGATTTATCTAGCGGTTTTCTCAATTTTCAGTGAAGTTCAACAAAAAAACCTAAAAATTATCTCAATCTTGTAAAATTAATAACTAATTCATCTGAGCTTCAAATCAAGTGAAACAAATTATGTTGGTTTCCTTGTAACATAATCTACATGATAAAAGTATTTATACTCATACAAAAGTTCAAAATTTTCTGTGAGAAATTGTATTTGTTAAACCAAGTTAAATGTATAGTTTACTCTTTGCTAATCCAAAAATCATGAAACTAATTTTGTTAGTCTTCTTACATGATTCTATGTTTTTTAAAAATACATGAACTCATGAATTAGTTATTGTAACATGCATGATTGTGTAAATATGTTGCGACTAGATTAATTCATAACTAACCCATCAGAGCTCAAAAATTAGTGAAACTACTTTTATTAGTTTATTTATACTATAATTTATGTATAAAAAATAATAGTAGACATGAAAAAGTTAATTACAATGATGTTTCTTAACATATTCACTTTATGCTTGTGAACTTTGTAAAAATCATAGAGAAATTAATAAAACTCTAAATAAAGTGAAATCAATTTTAAAGATTCTCTTAAGATATGTTTTACACAAGAAAAATATGTGTTTGCATGTTAAACTTTTTCTTAACATGAGTTAATAACTGAGCCGCACGCTTCAATTTTTTTCATTTTTTTCAAATTTCCTCCCTATAGAATATGATGCAAACGACATTATTTTTTAAAAAAACATTTCATAGAAGTTCTTAAAATTGTGTCTAGTTTTTTTTAAAGATTTTTTTTGAATTTTTTTAGTTTTTTTCGAATTTTTTAATTCAAATTCGGTTACCGTTCAGTTTCTAAAACCGAACCGGACAAGAAGCTCGATTATTACGATTTTTACTCGATTATCATCGGTTTTTTAACCCTGCTCCAGTGCTCCTCCCTCCCACCGATCTACATGTCGTCTATTTCCTAGTACGCGGGCCGACAGTGAGTCCTGCATATTGCTTTTTCCATTAGCTGATGTGCTTCCTTTAGCCTTCGATGCTTCCACAGATCCAGTTGAAGAGAACGCTCCAACGTATTGCACCATTTCCATCTCTTTCTCTCTCCTCCTAGCACACCCCCCCCCCACCCCACACTGGAGCTGCCGTAATTAGATAGGATTCAGCCTTTTATATTTTTTTACATATTAACGTGGAGATTTCTGGCTCTTTTAAGCGAAAGAGATGTCATGAATCCTACTACAGTATAAAGTTCACAAGGTTGTTTTAAGTAGAGGAGGAGCTCTATCTTTGCACTGAATAAGGAACGGGGACGAAACCCAGGCCGACTACACACCTACATCTTGGAAGAACTAACCCTGTCAGAATATGCGATAACGTATTTAACCAAAAAACATGTCTGAAGTCGTAGCTCCTTCGCCAGAAGAACCCATCCCTATCTGGTCGACTAGCGTGATTTCCTTGTGCGCGCGCGCGCGATCCAGCGACTTGCAGCAGTCTCCATCGTGCGCACGCCGTCGGGGCCTCGGGGGCACGCCCTTTCAACGGAAGAGAGCTTCTGCAGATGCGATGCGCCGATGCACTGCATGTGTCGACGAGGGAGCAAGCGGAGCAGGCGAACAAAACACAATTGCGGATGCTACTTGTTAGGGGTCGCCTACCAGGACCCCGACGTCCCTGATTCTACCAGCCTACGTCATTGGTCATCGATCAGTGAACAGTACATAGGATCAGATAAACAGTGTCATGAATAGTGCCTTGGATCACATGAACATTACCACCGGCCAGATGAGCAGTACTACGACTAGCGACAAGGCAATCACGACCAGATGACACGGACATATGTTCGAAGTGAGAACGTAGTCGAATTAAGGAAGACTGAGCTATAGTAAAGGATATTTAGGTAGATATATGAGAGTTTAAGTGGTCAAATAAGGAAGATATGTTAGTTATATAAAGTTTGGACTCATGTGTTATAGCCGAATCATATTTGTAAGTCTTAATCGGTTTGAATTAGAAGTCATAATTTTATACGGCTAAGACTTACCACCCTTTAAATAAGAGAATCATGACTGATTGAAAGATGAACCAATCGACCAAACACAATTTATATTACCTTTTATCTTTTACTTAGCTATTGTAGTCTCGTTCTCTTTTCCAATCTATATTGTTGCTTGTTCTGGATCTCGACGAATAAGGACGAGCCGTCGGCTATCTGCGCTCTGACGGGGTCTCTCCCAAGTGTGGGTGACGACGAAAGTCCGATAACGTAGTACACAACCAAGGTATCCTGGGTGCTGCTCGCCAGATATTACACACGAGGTGCTCAATGTTTGGTACTACATCTTTTTATGTCATCACACTTTTTGGTGACTCCGCTGGGGAAGAAGTTTTCGACTATCCTCTAGCCGAATTTTGAAACCCTAAAGATGTCTACTTTGGAAATCGACAAAGAAAACATCATTACAACATCCTACAAGAGTTGCTGGAAGAAGCGTGTATGGCAGTTGAAGCTGACTTGGAACAGCGTCGGCAATAGTTGCTCTCACGCTATGTAAAGACTCGGCAAGGTGTGTTCAAGAAAGAAGATTCTCCACCACCTATTGATCATACCCCTAAGGTACCGACCATAAGTGCTCAACCCTCTCATTCGTATAAAGAAGTTGCTAGTATGATTGATCAATCCATTGGTGCAACCAGACTAATAGTGTTCAAAAGATGGTTGATAATACATTGGTTGAAAAGATTTAGCCTTTATTTTTACAAATACATGAGGAGAAAAAAATTGAAAAAACATGTTGCTAGTAATGTTAATGCTTTAACTCCTTCTACGGTTATTAATACATTACATAGTGCTTCTTGTGCTTACCCTAATAATCTTCATGATGGTCAAAATTAGATGAAAAGTGTTGCACCTAATCATGTTCCTTCTTATGCTATTAGAACTAACATGACACAAAACTCATATCAAACACCATATATTAGGCACCATACTTCAACTTTAGCTCAAAGAGTCAAAAGTTATCCCTATGTACAACACATTCTTATTAAACCATAGCATATAGTGTGTCACCTATTCCGCCGCAAGAGTCGGGAATCCCTTATGGGCCGATACCTAAATAAAACTTTATCACATCACCTCCTATCATGTCTTATGTGCCGAATGCGCCTACGCCACAACTTGAGCCAATAATTAACCCTAATCAGATTATGGCCGATTACACTGAAATCATATGAGAACAAGTAGCTATTGTGCTAAAAGAACATTCAGCTTAGATGTTAGGAGAAAAGCTCGTGCATACCAAAAATCATATTGAGCATTATGATACTATCTCGTACCCCCGTGGTTTTAAGGTTACTGATTTTGTAAAGTTTATAGGGGAGGATAATAGAATAATTAGGGAGAATGTAGACCAATTCCTTGCAAAATTGGATGAAGCTAGTTCTAATGATGTGTTGAAAATTAGATTGTTTATTTTGTCATTATCTGAAACTATTTTTACTTGGTTTACATCTCTCGCTCTTAATTCGGTTCATGTGTGATCTCAATTAAAAGACAAATTCTATGAATATTTTTACGTTGATACTGAAATGAGGTTTTCACATTTAACATCAGTTAGACAAAATATAATGAACGTGTTTCTGATTATATTAGGAGATTTAGAGATACAAAGAACTGATGTTTTAACTTGATATTTTCTAAAAAAAACTTAGCCGGGTTAGCTTATTCGGGCTTAATATCTCATCTCAAGGAAAAGCTAGAAGGTTATGATTTTTAGGATATTAGTCAAGTCTTTCAAAGAGCTCTGACACAAGAAATCGGGGCTAAAGACTCTAGGAATTTTCAGAAATCACATGATAAACCTAGAGTTGACCGTCCTAATATTCACATGATTGATTATGAATCTGAAAATTTAGACAATGATGATGTTGATGTATGTGTAGTCGAATGGGCTTGATCTTCTAAGTCTAAACCATTTGTTTGCTCTGCTCTTAAGCCGATACCTCCTAAAAATTGGTAAGAAGAGATTAAATTTACTTTTGATGAAGCAAAGTGTGATAGAATTTTTGATTACTTGCTGCAAGAAAAACAAATTAAGTTGTATCATATTTCATGTAATTCCTCCATTAGAAGAATTAAAGAGGTGAGCTTATTGTAAATGACATATTTTTTTATTCTCATGCTACTAACGATTGTATTATTTTTTGTCATCACATTCAATCGGCTATTAATGAAGGATGATTGAAATTTACAAAGATGCAAGTGGATAAGTAACCATTCTCGGTTAACGTTATTGATCTCCAAAACAAGAGCATTCTAATTTGGCCAACTCAAGCCGAATCAACTAAAGGAAAGAATGTAATTGTTGATGAATATAGGCCAAAACCTTTGGGAGAGAACAAGAATTTGTTAGGATAAGTATTACTTGAGAAGACTCCCGAAGACAAAGAGTCAATCAAGATTGTGGTAAACACTTTAAAAGACAGGGGGCATGCTAACGTCAAGCCAAAAATGATCAAACCAATTATTCTCAATAATGTAATGTATTCATGGGTAGAGATAAAAATTTGGAATGACTACAAAAGCATGTAGAGCAATATCGGTCAAATAAGAATGATATTTGTGATGCCATTGAAGATGAATTAGATAAATTAAGTCAAGGTTTTTCGTCGGTCGATCCATTAGAAAAGGTTTATATAGGTGGTGGTAATATTCCAATGCCAACATTTATAAACAAGAATATGAAAGCCGATTACAAGGCTAGAGTAATTGAGTTGCTTAGAGAGTGTTGATTGTTTTGCTTGAAAATATCATGATATGCTAGGATTTGACCGAGAGTTAGTAGAACACCGGTTGCCTATTAAAGTGAGGTTCAGACCCTATAAACAACTATCTAAAGGTTTAATCCTATTATGTATGATCAGATTAAAGAAGAAATAGACTGATTGTTGAAAACAGGATTTATTAGGCCATGCAGGTATGCTGATTGAATTTCTAACATTGTCCCGGTTGAGAGGTAGAGTAACGGTAAGTTACAAATTTGTATTGATTTTAGAGATTTGAATAAATCTAATCCTAAAGATGAATATCATATGCCTATAGTCGATATGTTAATTAATGATGATTCAAATTATGAGATAATTAATTTTCTTGTTAGTAATGCTGGTTATAATCAATTTTTTATGGTCAAATAAGATACGTCTAAAATATCTTTTTGTTGTCCCGATTTTATTAGTCTATTTGAGTGGGTGGTTATGACATTTAGATTGAAAAATACCGGTGCTACTTGTCAAAGGGCTATGAATTTAATTTTTTATGATTTGTTTGGTGTCATATTAGAGTTATATATTGATGACATAGTTGTTAGATCGGATGGTAATGATTCTCATTTAGCCAATTTATGATTAGTCTTTGAAAAGATGTGTTGGTATGATCTGAAAAATAAATCTACTCAAATGTGTACTTGGTATGTCGGCTAGCCGGTCATCGCAACAATAGGCCCGACGACATCCCCATCGTTGAATGGGTCCGCAATCTCCCACGCTACATAATCATCAAGCGAGATCTTCCCCTTGGGCATGACCTGCCAGGTCTAGGATTTCCAAAATCTTCCCTAGGCCGCCCCCACCAATTCGGGACTCATCCTCGGCCGCACCACTCATGGCTCGCGTCGTCGACACACCTCCTATGCTTTGCCCCGGCTGACTTCGCATCAGAAGACTCGGCCGTCGAGCTTGCGCATGAGGCTACGTAGCCAGCTGGTGATCGAGTCCGAAGGGGATCACGGGGATTGCGGGATCACGGTGCCTGAGGCCCCGCGCTCTCGCTTATCGATGACTCGGGGCACATCTGACGCGGCTCCTTCGGCTAATTGCGCTTGGCAGGACATACTCGTGGACAGGCCAGACCTGTTGATACTCCTTCGTTATTTCACATTTCACCATCCCTTTTCTTTTCGAGAAACACTTCACTATTTTCGACAAGTTGATACAAGGCTCACACGCCCTAGTTCTGAACACTGACAGTAAGTCATCAGAACGTGACACTCGCAGATTATCGGTTCCAGGCGCACGTTGCAGCGACTTTGTTGGCCGGACAGGCGCGTCACGTGGCACACCGCCATCCAACCAATCACCGTCCTGCTGATTCGCGACATCCGCTGATGTTAGTGTTACATGCTCCCGGCTCTACCACCTACTAGTCACCAACTGCACCATCAATTTTTTTTTCCGCGGGAAATGGCAGGAATTCTGTCTCAATTAATTAGGAGGGGAAAAGAGTTCCAGCCAATTACAAAGTCTAGCCGTGCGTGACCAGCGGCCAGGGTACCTTAAAACTCGAGAGACATCGAGAGAGACATCCAACAAAGGAAAAACGCATCACTCCTGAAAAAAAAAACGCTCAACTCCGCTAATTAACATCGTCTACAATGATGTCGGACACTACACTCAGAAAGTAGGAAGAAAATTTTACATAACCGGATCTGTTGAAAGACATCTCTCCTAGCACGTTACCTCATCATTCTCTCTTCTGCACGTGTCAGTCGTTAGATCAGGAGAGAACGGTATGGATCAGAGTCTCGTGGAATTTTTCTGTGAAAGGTTCTATAAAATTTTATTCTCAAAAAGTATTGTGGAGTTCTAAAAAATACGGTAAATTCACTCTTTCCAAATATTTCGTCATATGTAAATCAACGTCCCATTGAGATATTTACAAATTGCACTTGGCTTAGCATGCGAAATGCCTTGCCACCAGTCTCAGATCATGAGGTAATGTGTCGTTTGTACTTGAGGATGTAATTGAAGATTGAGTATGGAAAACACCTTTGAATTAACTTGGATAACGAAGGGGCACTCAAGGCAAAAGATATAGCACCGACTCCGGCTGGTTTTGGCACAAGGCGTAATGTGGTTGGTGTGGCCAACCTCAGATTGTGAGTTATCTACAATAAGGATTGTATTTTGGATTAGGATCACACAAAGAATTTGCATTTATTTTATCTTGGCCTTCTACATAATATTCAAGTTGGACGGCACGACAGCACTCTTAAATTTAGCTAGATGGACCAACTTTGCTGAGTAGGAGCCATCAGCCGCCCATCTCTAGGTGATGGAAGTGTGGGGTGGCTGGGAGAGATTAACGTGTTGGAGGTGCGATCACCGACCATTTGTTGCTCCTCCTGATGAGTCGAAACAGAGATGATGCGATGGCTTTAGGCGCTGTGCCATTGAGCCATCTGCCATGCCAGCCTTGTTGCCATCTCCTAAGGCAATGGTGGTTGAAGTTTCGAAGGGACTGGTCGATTGCGTCGCAATGAAAGGGGAGGCGGAGGCCCGCCCATGGTTTGGAGTCGCCGACCCAGGCAAACCAGAGCCGACGAATGCATAGGGCCCGGCTGAATTTCTCCAAATCGAGAACTCCGAGCCCCCCCGAGCTTGCGGGGACGACATGCACCGTCAAAAAATCGCCGGTTGAAGCCCGGTGATTTCACCGGCCTACTCTGCCGCTCTAGCTATGGAGTCCAGAGCAGCCTCCCCTCCCTGTTGCGCACTGTTGGGCTGTCGCGGCAATCCACGGCCGGCGTCGGTGGATGGATGGCCCGCGCAGCCCTTTAGGTGTGTTGGGTAAGAGGCAAAGCCAGATGGGAAAATGAGATGGGATAACACTATTTATATTGGTGGGGATGATGATACTTTTTTTATTTAATTGGACGGATATAATGGGCATTTTTTTATTTAGTTAGATGGACTAGAATGTATGAAAATAGAATCATCAATTAATTATATCTTTAATTTTAAATAATAACCATTAATAATACACTAATCAACTTGTACTAACGTGTATTAATATTACTTTTGCTATAGTCATTACTAATTAATAATAAAATATACTAATTAACCTTAATCATACTCTAATTAGCTCATTGGTTGCCACTAATTAACATATTAATCCTTACAAACTCTAATCTTATAGTAATATATACTAATAAGTAATACAACATATTAATATTACTAATTATTTTACTAATAAGTATAATTAGTTAAGGTAGAGGGCTTTATCCTACCGGTTTGAAGAGATAGTTCATCCAATATATTAAAAGAATATTCCTAAAAAGAAAGATCCCATTCCTACTGTTCTAAAGTAAACATCGTAAAAACAAGAATAACACTCTTATCTCATTACATCTCTTAAACCAAACACTCCATTAACTGCCCCCATACAAGAAGCCGCGGCAGCAAGCAGGCGATACTGCAATGTACCGCCACAGTGCAGTGCAGGGTAAAATGATGGACGAGACGCGTTGCCCAAATAGGGTAGGGGGGGGGGCTCTACGACGTAGGAACCTTTCTAGTTTTGCTGTTGCTGCTACAACTACGGGGCAATGAATTTTGGCCTCTGTTATTACTCTCCCGTGTCGTCTCCTTGGCCGCATGGGTAGTACCAAGTTATGCACTGCACACATGTCTGATCAGTGACAAGGAACATCAACCATATGCAGTAGTAGTACAGGAGTATTTGTCTTTCTCTGCAGTTGAAAATACTGAATAAATAACAGTGACAAATTTATTTATTTAGGGATTAGGGATGCACGACACGAATTCACGGTTTTTTTTTCCATGTACCGTGGGAGAAAAAGAAGCACGGACGCCGAACCCATGTCTGCACGTCAAGGTTTGGAGCAGGACTGCATACCGAGCCTCGCTTGTGTGCAGACAGGGGGTAACTCATGCACGGCGTGTACGAGGCGGTGCTATGAAAAAACGTGTGCTCCGCAAGGGAGGGCGCACGCTCCTGCAAGCAAACGTGAATGCCTCAGTGAGGCTCGCGTATATATCGATCACCTGTTCTTTCACCTGGATCGCGATTCTGGATCCCCTCATCAAGAGCCTGTTAGCATAAAAACGCGCGGTTTTTTTGTGAAAATTACTGTCTAAAAATGACATGGTTTACGTTTAGAAAAATGACATGGCTCAAATGGTTCGCACGTCATTCGATGTGAGACGGAGGGTGAGGATCTGGATCGAGCTCTTGTCCACTACTCAACCTCCACACCTCACATCTGACATCTCATAACAAGTCATAACCACCGATCGATTAAGCAGTGCTAAGTCTAGAGCTAGAAAAGGAGAAACTGGACGTTCGTTGCCCATGGCTGCTCCCTTTTCCCTATGAAATCCTGCCGAAACCTCACATTGTCTCTTGGCATCAGCTAGCTGCACTCTTCGCAAACAAGCTCGCTTGTTACAACAGTCGCCATCCGTTGTCAGTGGCTCATCACTGCTACGTTGCCGCTCTACGTCTCTCTCAAAAGATTTGCTTTCTCGCTGCAGTTTCCATACAGTTTGCAGCCTTCAACTGTATCTGGCTAGCCCTTGATATCTTGGCTGGGAGGGCTCTAGAAATGGATCCGCCACCGGCGCCGTTCCCCTCCTCGTCCTCGCCCCCGTCGACGCCGCCCTCGAACGCGAGTATCACCATGGTGATCATCACCGTCGTCGGCATCATCGCGGCGTTCGCGCTTCTCGCGAGCTACTACGCGTTCGTGACCAAGTGCCAGCTGCTCCGCGCGCTCTGGTCGCGCCACCCGCCGTGGCACCGACGCGTGCGGGGCGCCGGCGGCCGGGAGCCGTCCGTCATCCGCGCAGTGGCGACCGAGGACCGGGGGCTCGGACTGACGCTCATCCGCATGCTCCCGGTCGTCAAGTTCACGGCGGCGGCCTGCGACGTCGACAACGGCATGGCCGGGAGGATATCCGTGTCAGAGTGTGCCGTGTGCCTGAGCGAGTTCGTGGAGCGGGAGCGCGTCCGGCTGCTGCCCAACTGCTCCCACGCCTTCCACATCGACTGCATCGACACGTGGCTGCAGGGCAGCGCCCGGTGCCCCTTCTGCCGGAGCGACGTCAGGCTGGCGGCTACGCGGTTGCCGGCGGGCTGCACCTCGGCGACGACGGTCCCCGGCCACCGCCGAGACAACGAGCTGGCCAGCGACAGCATTGTGATAGAGGTGAGAGGGGAGCACGAGAGCTGGGTCAGCCACGGCAGTGCCACGCCGGCCGGCAGAAGGCTCCGACAGAAGCACAAGGCGGAGAGCGTAGGTGACGAGGTCATCGACACGAGGAAGAAAAACGAGGAGTTCGCGGTGCAGCCCTTGCGGCGGTCCCTCTCCCTGGACTCCTCCTGCGACAAGCACCTCTACGTGTCCGTCCAGGAGTTCCTCACCACGCAAAGGCAAGTGTGCCATTGACCATCGACGCCATAGCTGTGCAGATTACCCTGGCTAGATAGTGGCGATCGATTCTTTTGTAGGCCTTAGTGACTGGAAAAAAAGTAACGCTTTTATGGCTAGCTCTTTGTGCCCGGCACGACATTCTGGCATCCTGATGCGTTCCATGGTTGCAAGTCTCTTTCAATCTCCTTTTTTTTTTTTTCTTTTGGAGACAGATTGGAGGTCTCTTTCTGATCGATCATCCTCGCAGCTACGACCTACGATTGGCTGTAGCGGATCGAGCGCATGCATTTCTACGAGACCGTTACCCGTGAGAATCCGGGTTTTTTAACCGTTTTCATCTTGGCATTGGCCGTCCTGATCGGACGACCGTGAGCCCAACCGTTACCCGTGAGAATCCGGCTTTTTTAACCGTCTTCATCATGGCATTGGCCGTCCTGGTCGGACGATCGTGAGCCCGGCCGCCAGCTCCTCATGTGAGGACGCCCACATGTACAAAAGGTAATTCCTTCTCTTTTTCTTCTTGTTGCATCGATCTCCAGCTCCGTTTGGTGACCAATGCACGGCCAAGTAGTTAAGCGTGGATTGGACATCTCCTCTCCTGGCGTCCTAGGGTGAAACGTGAGATCGCTTGCAGCCGAGCGTCGAAGGCCTTGGATCCTAGCTAGGACACGAGCGAGGGCTCGTAGGCCAGCGCGGCGAGCATGCAAGTGTCGCCCGCGCCTGTGCCTCCGCGTGTGCGTGTGCACGGAGCACGGGCACGCCCGGCAGCTTTCCATCTGGACGATACGGCCTGGCGCGCTGTAGCGAGACAGGCCCGGGCTCGTCTACTGACATCAGCGCTAGCGTGGCGAGACGGCCGGGTAGGCAGCCGCGCGCGCCTGTCTTTTGCTTGCGCCAAGGCATACGGCAGCTCGGCCGGCTGGACCGGCCTCTGGTCCCGGCCGGCCTGGTAAATTCGATGGTAACAAACGATGAAGGAACTCATGTGATGCATATGTGTGTATGTACATGCCACATTTTCTCTCATGTGATGTGATGCTTACTTTTAAGATGTTGGATTTGCTTCATTGGATGAAGCTGGTAATGTAGTTGACTATGAGGTAAACCAGGCATGAAAACCAGATGCTTTACCAGTCGGATTGCATGCCATGTATGATCAAAGTGAGAAGTGAGTGTTGAGCAGAAAGTTTTTACAAGTGATATAAAACAGGATGCACGGACTTCTTTGGCTGCGTGGGTAGATTTGGTAAGTTGTTCCGGCCGGCACATAGGCCAATCATTTAGGGGGGTAATGGAGGGTGGGATGTCGACATTGAGGCGTGCTTTCGGGTGCGGCGTCGATCGATCACCAGCGATGTTCCGAGGGGACCAGCCGGGGAACTCACCAATCCAACCCAGCCCAACCCGGAAGGAATAAATGTGAATCGGCAGGAGTAACACTGCACAGTATGGCGGAGCAGATGGAACCCAGCTGCACGGAAAAAGTTGGGGCTTGCACGTTTGGGTGCTTGATCGATCAGGACCGCTACCAAATCCAAGCATTGCGCTGCAGGGTTGGTGAGGGGGGATGCATATGCTGCTAGGGCTGCTACTAGGTGCCTGGCCATAGGCTTTCTCATGCACTAGTACTACTCCGAGAAGAACGCTGGAGCATGATTCCTTGGTTTGGAAACACAACACTTTTGGAGTAACAACCGGACAGCACCACTTTTGTGGAGAATCTAGCAATGAATTTAACCTACTACGGACCTGTTTCGATTTGCATTCAAATCGTTATTTTTAAGATATTGCATTCAAATCATTATGATTACATTCTAGGGATTCCTAGAACAACCTCTGATTTGGATTCAAAATTTTCTTTATCCAAAAAATATGGCCAAACAGTAAATCAGGAATACACAGGACCTTCCGAGTGAACCGTGCCGCCTGCACCTCGAAAGAAAGCTAGACAACTATGTGATATGCTCATATGCATAATGTATTGGCATGAATCGGTGGAGACCGTCACATGCAGAACAAGGGCAAATGCAGATGCAATTTTGTCCGCTGTAGATTTTCATGCCAGTGGCTCAAAAGGCCAGTAGATTTTATGACGATTTGGCAATCAAGGGAGGATCTCCGAGGTTGCCACTGGGGACATCTTTATAGCTGTCTTTCCTGTAGCTTATGTATCAGCTTGCCAGACCCTGTCAACAATAGATTGTCGTTTGATATCATAAAACCTCGCAGGCAGGTCTCAGCAAAGAGAATGCATGAGCCAATGGATGTGCATGTATGTTGGATATAGTCTTCAACTGTAGAATCTGCCTGCAAAAAACTATATTGACCGCTGGCAATGAGGACGACTTCAGTGTTGGCCACTGCTGATAGCTCTTATCTAATACCCCCAGATGGTGCAAAGCAAGTACACCTACACTACTGTTAATCTACAGGTAAAAAAGCACTGCTACTAATTGGTGGCTACAACACAGTTTGACCACTGGCATTTACTAGCAGACAAGAACGTGGATTGCACTGCACGTGCCGTTTACAAGAACATGCAATTGACAAGTAAAGGACTAGGTATCTAAAGTCTACTGCTAAAATTGCAAAGCAATGAAGCTTGTTGTGATAGTTAACAGAGATAATGTGATCGTTTTGGAATGTGCTACCGTGTTGAGATGGAGATTGAATCTTTAACCTGAGAATCAAGTAAAATTATTCATTGTTTCTACTTTTCTGAAGCAACAGAAGTCATCCTTTCACAATACAATTTGTGCCTCTTTAAGAGAGGTAGAGGGAAGCAGAACCATTTGTAGGCTACTGCAACATCACGCAGCATAGGGGATTGTGAGTACCACACTGCTTACGTAGCAAAGCTGTGACTGTCCTTTTGCTTGTGCATGACCTCTATCCCTACATCTTTCGGTAACATCATCAAGCCAACTATAAGTTCCAGAAATTCAGAGCATAGGTTTGAATGAAACTATTTGAAGAAGCCAAGGCCGGAAACGGGGTTTCGAGCAGCAATATCGAAAGATTACGGACTGAGCAGACAAACGAGGCAAAGGGGACCAGAGCGCTACTTTGATGCCCAAACACCAGCTTATAGACACGAGATAAATACATGACGGCCTCACACTCCACGTAAGGACCTGACAACAGCAACTGTATGTGACCATGGAAAGATAACGAGCAGTCAGTCGGCGTGTCAGAAACAAAACTCTTACCCCAAGGCCATAAAAGTAGTATACCTGAGCATGCACACGATACTACTTCCAAGGTAGGAGACTAGGAGTAGTAGAGAATGAGACATAGATCCACTGCAGTATAGTAACAGTTTCTGACATATGGATCTGATCCTATATATCAGTGATTGTGTAGTATGCATATGATCCTTCAATACTTCAGTAGAAGAACAGAGGCATCAAAGAAACTTTAGTCTTGCGACCACTGCACTTGCACAAAAACTAGCACCGCAACGTTGCATTCGAGTTGCCTTGTTCCCTGCTTCCTCCACTAGGGGCTGGTATCCACATGTCCCCCTAACCGCACAAGCGGGACAAAACACATGTAAAGCTGGAAACACATCGAGCCTTCGCCATCATCACCAAATATAGAAGTACATCGCAATTATATCCAGTCCCAAAATCAATGCAAATTGATGAATGGAAGACAGACGACAAAATTGCGTAATTCTGCAGCCTCTGAGCACATGCAACTGTTGAGGCAAAAACATGATCGATGCAGTGAATGAATTGAGCAGCTTGCACCACTGTAGGAGTACTATAAGTTAGAGAACACGACTGATGCAATGATCTCTGGGGATGTCTGATATTACTGAACGGTCAACCAGAGCTGCAGCAGCAGGCGCCATTAACTATCAGCGCAGCTATCTCTGATGCATATGGAGGAGCTCAGGATACCCATGCATGACCGCAACCTGAAGACAGCTGAGCTCATGAACAGAAACATGCCATTGGGATTCCAGCCGATAACACACTCTTCTGGATGCCTTTTGTCTGCCAGCGTCTAACACCCCTTCTCGGTCCTGCCTTCCAACATGTGTGATTACCAAACAATGCTAGCATAGCTTGCAACCTGCAAATCGTAATCAATGCGCATATTGAAGATTAAATGAGCTCTTTTTAACAGTTGGAGAAAATGTACCAGTCAGTCTTTCGGACAGTCCCGCTATTTCAAGGTTCATGTGCTCTTTCCGCATTGTAATGTACAGAGCGTTGCCACCAAGATAACTGAATTGCTGACAAACATAATCGATAAATGGGTCACTGGCACTGGTACAATGGGCAGCAGTGCAGAATGCACGAACAATTGTCCACGGTCCCACTTCAGTGAAGTTACTGAATTGATGCTTCGAACTTGCCAAACACATATGTATTCAGTTGCCATCAAACGAATAAACTGAAAGTGAACATCATCAAACAACAAAGAAGAGTGATTTCCTGTCTTTAGTTCACAATACGTGCCATCCTCTACCTGACAAAAAGACATCAAGATCCACCAAATTTTGTTAAAGTGGTGCACAACTGGATTCCAAAATTGCTATAAACTTGAATTTGCTGATTTGGTTAAAACCCGTGAAGTACAGTATAGGCCTCATAAATATACATTCCGCTCCACTTTATAAGGCTTATATTTTAGAAGGTACAAGGTCAACATCATAATGGGAAAATACAATAAAAGGTGTGTAACGTTACTCAGAGCAGTCTAAGTGAAGACAATATAATTAGGAAAAGAAAACAAACTTGACAGAATCAACCAAAACAACATCACCAGGCTGTCATTAGAACCGCATTTGTAAAATAGAAGCTGTGGCATGCTTAGTGGATTAGTGATTGAGGACCACACACTACCAGATTAGGATGGATTTATGAAAGGCTTCCCCAATCAGTTCAATTGTAATGCTAAAACTTCAGGTCAAACTTTAGCAAGCTAAATAAGCTTCAGTTTACACTTGAATATATATTCAATGTCTTCCTGCAGATACGCGGCAAGTGCATATGTAAGCACAATCAAAACATCTCGTAACGCTACACGAAGAAAATAATAAAATCGAACCCAGGAAGGACAATCATGCATGTACTGACCGAACTATTTGGCTGTAGAAACAGCGTCAGAATAAGTGTGGGGACCTTTTATAGGACAACGGTTTGTCATTTAGCCCCAGTAGAAGCCGTCGACTCAAAAGAAGAGAACTCCTGACCTGAAGAGTTGTTGCCCACAACATCCAGAACTCGGAAGCATAGTTGTTACGGTGATGTAACCATCAACTACCTTCACACATTTACAATGTTTATGGCTCATATCATAACGATGCTATACACATATTTACTAGCGAATACACATATCATAGTATAGGATAGTAGAAAAATATATTGGCAAATTACAATGTAAATGTAGCTCAAAAATGATAGTCTAGGATTTTAGTAAATCAAAATAACGATGTGCTACTACTTGTGCTATTGCTATCTAGTGTGCTTGTGCTACTGCTATGTGCTATCTACACTCTAGTGCGTTCTCTCTGTGTGTGGTTGTGTGCTATATAGAACAGAGTTACAAACATTAAGTTGGAGCTGTTGAGCTTGATCTTGACTGCAGGCAGGGTAGTGAAGGAGCTTGAGCATGATTTAGGGATGGCAATCGGGTGTGACGGGTATGGGTACCTAACTTCCCGTACCTTCCAGTTTCTGCTCCGCCCGCGGCAAAGAACGGGGACCAAACCTGTCACCCGTGGGTATCCGTTGCCTGCGGGTATACCCATGGGTGGCAGGGAGCGCAGCGGCGGCGGCAACGCAGGGCGGGGTGGGAAGGTGTTGGGCGGCAACATGGGTCGGGGATGGGCGGCGACGCGGGCGGCTTGAAGCAGGGATGGGCTGGGTGGCAGCAGCGGTGCAAGGCAGGCTCGAGGTGGCGTGGGACGGGGAGGGGCTAGGTAGCAGCTGCAGCGGCTCAGGGTAGGTTGGCGGCTAGCAATGACGGCATGGCGCGGGGCGGGGAGGGGCTGGGTGGCGACAATGCAGCCCGAGGCAAGGCTGAGCGGCGCTCGGACGGCGTGGTAGCGCGCGGCGGCGATGGGAGACAGGGAGCCAGCCAGGGGACTAAGTGAGTTGAGGGTGGTTGGAGTTGGAATTGGAATATTAGGGTTAGGAAAAGCAGGACCCACGTGTCATATATATTGACGGGTAAACGGATTCCACGGGTATGGGTATGTCTTACCCATAATCGTACATGTATACCCGTCGGGTAGTGATTTGCGTCCACGAACATACCCGCGGGTAGCAAATAAGAAACAAACTTGACCCTATTAGGGTATTTACCCATAGATAAACAGGTAAAACTGTCATCCCTAGCTTGACTACAAGTATACATTTATCAGTAGCCCACTTTTTTTTTTTAGAACGGATTACCCCCAAATTTCATTACCCTAGAGTAACGAAATTACAGCAAGTTCCAAAGGACACCGGCACAATTACACAGAAACGATCTACACATTAGCCTAATACGACTCAGGATACTGATGCAGCGTCGAGGGCTGCCCTGAAACAAAAGGCGGCAGAAAGACCACCACACCATTTCACTGATACAACTACTGAGGAACTTAACTAAGTACCAAGCGTTTGCGACCCACGGTAGAAAATTACAGTCTTGAAAGCACCAGAACATAGGCAAAAGAGACATCAGAAACCCACTGGCGATCCTCGGCATAGCAACACCAAATCTTCTAGTTGAACTAGCCATTGCCCCATCTTGTATAAACTCTTCGTTCTGCACTCTTGCGGTCCTTGCCTCTTCATCGCTCTGCCTCTTGGGATGGAGAAGGAGCGCCGTCTCCTACAGGTTTTTCACACCGGCCACCAGCATGGCCTGTTGCTTCTCATCCAGGAGACCTGCCCAATATCGCAAAAAGGAACATGCACAACAAACCATCTCAGTATGAGATCTAACCGGTTTTTTATCAAACACAACCCCATTCCTCATTGTCCAAACTGCCCAAATGATCGCAGCTAAGCCCATTTTCCCCTCCATGAAGAAAGTGTTTGACCCAGATAAAGTACTGCTAAATGGTTTCAGGCCGGCAATTAGCCCCAATTACATACCAAACTAAGCTCCAGACATATTTAACCATGGTGCAACCAAAGAATAGATGGTGAATACTCTCAGGTTCACAGCATAACTAACACTTTGGGTCCCCTTCCAATTCCTTCTTATTAGATTATCCTTGGTGACGATGGCATTCTGATGTATCAGCCATATGAAAATTTTAAGAGGGATTTTAGCTTTTCATATTCCATTATGAGGCAGACCATTCTGAGTTCTGCATAAGTGATTATACATTGATTTTACAGAAAACCTCCCTAAGTTCTCCCACTGCCAAATAGGTCTATCTTTCTCAGGAGATAGGGCAGAAGTCATTAATACATCTCTCAGCCTTTGCAACTGGCATTGGAGATCTTCATGAAGCCATCTTTTATATGAAAGATTCCAGTGTTTTGAAGCAGCAGTTGCAACAGACACACTTTGTTCATTACAAATCTCGAAAAGACTCTGAAATTTCTCACTGAAGGATACCTCACCACACCAAGCATCTTTCCAGAAATCAGTTATGGTGCCTTTCCCAACTCTCATTTTTCTACCAGCCATATATTGATTTTTAACCTTTCGCAGATCATTCCACACAGGGGAACATTTAGTATTAGACTTAAGCTTGGAAACACAATTTCCTTTGATGTATTTTTTCTTAGTGGCACACTTAGAACTACATTAGCTTACTAGTCCAATTGCACAAGGCCGAAGTAGCAAAACCCAAAGCCTAAAGTGAAGGTGATATGCCCTAGAGACAATGATAGAGATGATTGTATCAGTCTATGTTTATGCACTTATGAATAATTCATTATTCTAAGAATAACTATCATTTATATTGATTAGTAAGTATGTGACTTATTCATGGAACTCTTTGTTTGTATCATGATGTTATTCTAAATTGATCTCTGATCACATATCATTATAATGATAGATAAGATCATCAAATGTATTGATTGATGATCACGTTTCACAAATAATAGGTATAGAGATATTGAATCAATAATATGGATATTTATGTTAAAGAAAATAATGTTGGATAGATCCACCTTGAGATACTGTTGTGATTGTTATTTATGATATGTCATCAATTGTTATCTCAAATGATATACCTGTAGAATCCTTAGACTTGAGATTGTCATTGATTCCCAGAATGTGTAGTGACATACTTTAGAGTTGCCAAACACTACTCCATAACTAGGTAGTCATAAAGATAGTTTTCGAATTTGTCATGAAACATGTCGTGGGGTGTGAGCGATCAAGATATAATTTGCCCCCTCCTTGATAACGGGAGAAATATCTCTGAGCCTCTCAATGTCGTTAGATAAGAAAGTACATGGCCATGCTAATGTGATTAAAGAGTTAATCACGGTTTTGATAATCCACGACTAGATTGAGTGAATGATCGAGCTATCACAAAGAGTGGTATGTATCTTGTCTTGAGCTTGACTAGTATCGTGAGGCAAAGAGATCAGTGCATGTGTATATCAATTATCAAGGTTCAGCCGATATGATCTTTATGTATACTCAGAAGTCAACATGTTCTACTAGGGACCGCTATTGATTTCGGTTCGAAAAAGGTTTCCGAGTCATAGTCGTTTGTACATGAACATAACGGATCACACTTAATGAGTTCGAACAAGACATGGATTGGATTCGTATATGGGTTTAATTGGATTATGATCCATGAGGAGTTATCCTAAAGGGCTTTCAACGTGGGAGCCTATTAGCGAGCTCTATATAAGGAGAAGTGTGGGGTGAGACGTGTTGAGTTAAGCCACTCTGAAACCCAAGCCGCAACCCTCCACACGATATCCCAAACCCTAGCTATATGTGTGGTGCTAGCACACCAGCGCATGTCGATCCTGCTGAGTACATGTGGATATTGTAGATGTGTTGGTGCTATTGCGGTGCTGATCTCCTCGGTGTGAAGATCGCAACGTTGCTGCTCGGCTGGTCGGTGATTTGTTCGGCTGGTCGACATACCTGCTCGGTGTTGGTCGCAAAGCACGATGCGACCACTCGGAACTAGTCGAGAACTCGACGCACCTGCTCGGAGCTGTTCGAGGAACTAGTCGAGGAGCATAACCACTTGTGCGAAGTTGGTCATGGGGCTGATCGAGGAGCTGGTCGAGGAGTGTGATGCGCACAATGTTGGATCAGTCTACTCCAACTCTTCTCCCGTTACGCTACGTGTCTAGTGGTAATGATCTATGATCTTCTATTAGCATGACTTCATGAGTGAATGCGGTAGAAAATTTTGTTAGGCTAGCGTAGCCTACACGTTCCCAACACAAAGCCTACAGCCTGCTCAACCAGGAAGCCAACCTACCCATCGTCAGTCCATCCTAAGCCATGATACTCCTGCACGACAACTCCACACAAGTGTTGCCCATGGACACAGAGCAACGACGGTTGGGACCTAGATCTCGACGGCTGCCTCAATCCCTCCTCGACTTGGATCTACCGGATCTACTACCGCCACTGTCGGATCGATAGCTCTCAACCGTCGAATCTGTAGGGAAGGCAGGCGGCAGCTTTGAGGCGAGCGGCGCAGGAACCCTAGCCTCTCAATGACCAAATCTACCTTTCAGAAAACACCTTGTGCCCATGCTCCTCCCCTCTACAATCCCTGCGACCCCGCGTGTATGGCGCCCACCACACTGCACATTGATGCCATGGCTCGCCACAATGGCGTCATAGGGACGCCACAACGATATGGCGAATGTCATACACACCAGTGTTGTGATGTCGTCATGGCGAGGTGCAATTCACTGCCATGACGCCATATCGATGCTATAGTGATGATATAGCGATGCCTTAGTAACTATGCTCAGAAGAACAAAAATGTAATTTTCCAGATGACAAAAATATAAGCTCGATAGATGCATTTAGTGAATTCATTGCAAAGCATCATCAAGCTTGTGCCAGTGCTATAGTCCCCATCACAAAGAAAGATCTAAACATATCAAGTGTGCCACCTTGGTGGGCTACCAACCAACTGCTGGTAGCCCAACATCTAAAAATCTGATTCAAGCAATTAGGGCTGTTTGGTTGATGAAAAGGGGTTGGGTCAGGTTGAAGGCTCAGCCAGGCTCTTGGCATGCAAGGAAGTGTTGCTTGGTTGTGGTCAGCCTGGCCCTGGGGTGATGTTGTTGGTTTGGCTACACTGAGACAAACACACCCTTAATGTGATCAACTGAATCTAATACATTCCTTTCAAGGAAATAGTTGTATGCACAAGAATGCAGTAAGTATAGCTAGACATCAGAAACTTGCATGAGACATAATCAAAACATCTAAACATGCCCACTAGGCATCGGACCATTCTCTCTGTTGCCTCCATGAACAATCATTTATGCGTTGCTTGGTTGATAATTATAAAGTAGCTAAAGTTAGTCAATTGAAATTAAATGCTTGGGAAAGTAGCTGAAGGCAAGCAAATCAATCGTAAGCAACTTTATCAGTGAAATTCATGAAATCAGGAAGTATAATATAAACATTGTTGGCGCAACTTTGATGACAATCATGTACAATATGTATATGCTAGTTATAATCTCAGAAGATTGATACTTTATTGCAGAATATAACAGTCTCACTGCAACTATGGTGATGTATCACTAGCACCTACAATTCTCTACTGTCCATGCCTCGCAAAATTGTCAGTGTCTCTATTCATTGTACTATGAAGTACAAATAGCATAATCATTGACTAGATCTTCTCAAATAGGGATTTCTGGTGTGGTCAACTCACCAGTACTGTTGTAGAGTAATAATAACAATGGCAACGACCACTAAATAAAAGGTTTGAGGGATTATAAAAAATAACAATTTACCGTCTCATCATCTAAAGGCTGAGATTGATGTGAGAAGCACTAGTTATTGTTTTCGGGTAGCAGTGGTAGCGCATTTGCAGGAAATACTGCAGAGGATGATCCCTGAGCCTTCTTCCTGAACTGCTCTAGAAGCCTATGAGCTTCTTTGAGCTCCTCTTAGGAACCGGTGTCACAGCTTTTGTAAGCATCTATGACTTGTTCTTGAAAGTCCATAGCAAGCTTGTAGCTGCATCCAAAGTAGTATTGAATGAAAAAAACGGCCAAAAGGGTATCCATGGTGCAAAAAATAGTCACTCTACAAGGAACCATGCTATAGCATGCCCAACAAGTCCATGTTGTATTCAGTTGTGTATACGCATTGACGTTATTGAGCGAAAAGCCACTGCTCAAGCAAGTGCATGCGGTAATATTTGTATGCAACTAAATATGTAACCTTAATTATTGAACATACAAAAAAAATGTTATGATAATTAACGCACCATCCAGTCTCTATTATGTATATGTGCGAAAACCAGGGAATTTCGTTTCCACAGGACATTGATAGTATCAGAAAATATAGAAACAACGAGCATTATTTACAGATAAATCAGCAAGTGTCACAATAACACAGTTTCCGGATCATCTCTTTGTATATTTGATTTGCAAAGAAACGGTAAAATCCATCCTCATATGTATGTAAATAGCGATAGATTGTGATAAAGAATGATCAGTTAATCAATAGCATATTACTTTTACCAATTTTTAACTCTATTCAATCATCATTCTATTCAAATAGATAAGAAGTACATATAAAGTAATGGTACGGCCTAGTAGCTTTTCTGCTTTAAATATTAAAAAAACTCAGGAAAGAACTCTTGATAGAACAGCATTTCTAAACTCAAATTCAAAAATAAAACGAATTAAAACTTATTGAGTAACTATATACCACTTATCTTTTCTTTTAAAGGATGTCATCGTCGTTTAACTTCTACATCAAGACTAAAACTTATTCATAATCTCAATAAATACGTTAGTCACTTAATCGTTTATCATCAATTAGTCAAAACCCACATAAGGGGTCTAGATGTATTTTCAGACGAAGGTAAGGAGGAAGAGGGATTTTGGGAGCCGCCGTATCACGGGGTTGAGCGGTTGGGAGGGGGGTAGCGAAAGGGGGTGGAAATTGGCAAACCGCATGACCGAGAAGGCAAAAGAGGTGGAAACCAGCCGCGAGGCAAGTTGAACCTTGCCGCCTTTTGGAGAGACTATGCTCCGGACATGTGAAATCGGCTGGTATTCTCTACCTCAATCTTGAGATGGGCATTGGCTAGCTGGAGACTGTACTGATCACAGCCGGAACGGTGCGGTTGCCTAACCGTCGTGAGTCCTGTGGTCTCTCGTAGGGCCACATGCGAGGACTCCGGTAAGCCGGATGCCCACACGACTCCATGGCTGCCACCTGCCGTTGACGATGACCTGCACTACGCCATCCTCAACCGCGGTTCCCACTACAGCAAAACAATTGCAGCAGCATCGCAACTGTATGCAAAGTATTGCAATGGACGGTGCTTCAACTACTCCAGTTTTTTATAATAACGGAAACAAATTTCCGGCATCTACACCGTATAGTGCACATAGCTTGTGCTTCAACTACTCATTATATAGGAATTGTATTTCAGTATGAAATCATTCTCCTTTCCCTAATTCATCCGCCAATACAAATACAAGTGCACGCAGGATATGCTCCCACTTTTGCAGTGGAGAGTGGACTGATGCTGAAGAATTTATGCAATGGTTTGCTTCTCCCAAATGATACAAAACGAATGGAATTCATATTTCTTGTATTCGTGGTTCTCCTTGCAGTGCTCGGTCTTTTATCTGTGTTTTAGTATGGTGCCTGGAGTGATTGATCTGGCCCAATACACCATGCATCAATGAATCAATCCATCTGATCTAGCCCAATACACATGTAGTTCAAGCAGTGCTAAAAAATTCTTCCTTCTGAAACCAATGCAGACGAACAGATCCAAAGCAACACTGAGATGATCCAACGGCGGCAATATAGATGTTTGCCACCCACATCTCGCTAGCTTTTCTTTTTTTCTTGTGTCAAGATGGAATTGTCGCTCCAACGATCCAAATAGGACGAACTTTAAGCAAATGGTAAATCCATCAAGCACTGAAGTGATGAGCATAAAGCATTTCCTTTTTGGCCATGTTAGTGTTTTGTCTTTACCATCTTAACACTAACATGGCCCTGACTAAATGGGAATCATCTGCAATGGCTTTCACAGTCTTCGTTCAGCTACGGTGCAACAAGAAGAAAGGCCCTGTCTTCGTTACCATATTCAATCCCCTCTTAACGATCATGGTGTCTATCCTGGACTAATTCATCTTTGGTGAAAATCTATACATTGGAAGGTATGAAATACATGATGGTACTCCTGAAGTTGGTTTCCCCCCTCTTCGTGGGTTCTAATTTTCCAGTCCATGATCGTATATATTAACCATCCTGTTGAACTGAAGCATAATTGGAAGGGAGGTTGTAATTCTGGGCCTTTACATGTTGCTGTGGGGCGAGGACAAAGATCAAGAATACAAAACGAGTACAGAGCAGAGCAGGAGTCCGAGTTGGACTGCGAGAATCGGGCGCAGGCAGGAGATGTTTCTGCAGCATGGAACGACTCTGAAGCGCCAAAGACGATGAAGTGAAGGCATCAGATGGTGCTCAAAACTAAGGGCATGTTTAGTTCATAGTTAAAATTTATCACGATTTATCACGCTCTAAGGTTAGTTAGATTTGATCAGTTTAGATATCTGTTTAATTCGTAGCTACAATTACAGCAGGATTCGTTTCCTGCTGCTATGCTCTCGTGCATTAGCAACTCAAAATAGTATGATAAGATTCTCTTAACCTCGTTAAAGTGTGATGAATATTTTAATCTACTAACCTTAGATAAATATGATAAAAAATTATGACAAATAGTGATAAAGTTAGTATATGAACCAAACATGCTCTTAAACACCTTTTTTTTCAAAGAGGAGATCCACACTCACACAGCTGCACAGGAGCTATATGAACGCCTCTGAAAGGAGCGCCGAGGCTCGAACCCGAATTGCTCCTCCGAGAGCTACCTCTAGGAACCAGTTGGTTCGACAGCTCTCACCTGACTATGCAAAACGGCAACGATTGAGAAATATATATATATACTCACACAATTTCATATTTATAAAGTATATCCTACTTTTTCTGATAAACTTAAATTTCCTTATAAATGATTTTTTGAGACGTATATATTATTAATATGTACATATTTATTTTCAATAGCTACTAAAAGAAAGTATGTATATCCGGAGTATCGAAAGACTTTCTATAGATATCATAAAAGAGGTTGTTATAGAAGCGGATGAACTTCTTCACAATCAGCGTAAGGTTCTCATCATCCAGCGCGTCCACCTGCTCCTCTGTAACAGAAACCAAGGAAGACAAAGCAAATCCACTCGATGAAGTGTTAGCACAAGAAAAGCTAGCTGCAGACTGATTGCCACCACCAGATCCGGAAACCAACGCCATGTTCTAAGACAGGGGGTTTTCGAGACCGATTCGAGCCGCCTTGGCTCGGTGGACTTGAGCTTGCTGAAGAGCTCATCACAAGTCAACGTGTCGTAACTTGGAGACTCTTCAATGTTCGAGATCTTCACTTCCCATATGCTACAGTCAAGAGTATAGAGAAGCTTGATCGCTCTCTCGTGGTCAGAATAGGGCAAAACACCAGTTGATCAAAGATTGCTAACAATCCCATCAAAGCGAGCAAACATCGCATCCAAAGACTCTCCAGGGTCTTGCACAAAGATTTGATATTCTTGGTTGTATGTGCTTTGACGTCTGGCCTTAATCTGATTAGTGCCTTCATGAAAGACACTCAGAGTAGACCAGATCTTCCGGGCTGTACGGAGGTGCTGAACTCTGTCAAACTCACTCCGACTCAGGCTTGTGAACAAAATATTTCTGATCTTATTGTTAGTCTCATACTGTTTGATCTGAACCTGAGTCATGCGAGCAGCAGGGATCTCATAGTTGGAATCAACTATTTCTCATATTGCACTTCCTTGACTTAGAAGATAAGCCTCCATACACACCTTCCAGTACGAAAAATCACGGCCATCAAATAGGAGAATCTTCCCACTTCTCTCCATGTCGCCTACGGATCACAAAGCCGGTTAAGGTCAATAAGTGATCAAACCGGCTCTGATACCAATTGTAGGAACGAGAATGGCGACTGGACGGGGGGTGAATAGGCGCCTCAACAAATTTCTTTCGAAATAGATGGCATTTTCCTATTTCTCACCCAATGCACCTCAAAACGCTCAAGCAGAAGCAAAAGAATTAGAGAGAAAAAGCAAGAAGACTACTTCCATAGCAACATGACTCCACAGATGGAATATGAACCAAAGGTTCTATTCAAGATCATTCCATGTGTCTTTGTGCACAAAAACTCGCAACTTCCAAAGAAACTAGTAAGATGGACACCGGATAAGGTTATCCTCCAAGATGATAGTCTAGTGGCAAGGGGACTCAAGATCCGCTCAAATACATGAGTATGTGAGTGTTTAAGCCACTAGCATCAAGAAAAACAACCCTGTAAAAGTGAAAAACTGCAGCTCAAAGAAAAGATCTACGGGTAAGAAACCTCTCCAAGTTGATGATCTAGAGGCAAGGGTACTCAAGACTCATGATCATACACTCGTATGTGAGTTTTTATGCCTCTAGCAACAAGAAGAATGATCTCACAAGGTGCTGAAATTTCAGCCCAAAAACCAAAATGAAAATCAAAACCAAAAATCGAAAAACTTACTAACTTGCAAGGGAACCAATAGAGGGAAACTAGAAGGAGGAGAATTCAAGCATATGCAAAAATATAAACTAAATTACTCAAAGAGGTCAGCCCTATTTTAGATGGATTACAAAGATTTATCTCTCAAAACTCTCACCTATTACATAGGCTAAGCACTCATCCTTCTCTCATCTAAAACCTTAGCTCTAAGACTCTCAAATGAGTGGCACAAGGGGGGCTCAAGTGGCTGGTTCAAAGCTCTCTCTAGCCCTACCCCTCTATTTATAGGCCTAGTAAACTTGGTCCTTAAATTTCCTAGCTTTTTCCTAAAATACCCCTCTCTTGTAGTGCACTCCTACCTCCCACCAAGGGTATTTTAGCCCATTTTCTTCTCCATTCATCGAACGGCCGCGGCACTTTCACGACTTAGCTTCGCCTTGATGCAACCTTCGCGATGGTGCCACATACTCCTCCAGTCCTCCCACGGTTTTGAGGCCAAACCGCGAAACCGTCTGCACGCTTCTCAAAGCGTGACTCACTGTCTTGCTTACACCTTAAGCAAGCGCTTCGATGTCGACGCGTGTACTCCGTCATGCGATCCTGACCGCCGACAAGTCTCTTCCGCTCCCGATCTCTCGGGCCGCCTTGTCACTTGCACCGGTATCCCCTTCGCTTGACTTTGTCAACACGCCGTCTCCATCCGCCTTCAATGCTTTGCTTGACCTCCACGTGTTCAGCTAGGATCACCCTTGACTCCACCCGGCCTCCTTGATCGTCTGGCACCAAGCACTCCGTTTGGCCCCGATCATCTCGCCGTCGACCGCCAAGTTGCATCTGTCACCTGCACACCATGAAATAAGCAAACACATATCTCCAACTCCAATTCCAATTAGTCCATAATCATTATGCTCAAATGAAATCTCAAATCAATTCAAATCACATCAAAGCTCATGCAAAACCGAAGATCATCAAACCAAATAAATGACAATATCAATCACTCATCACAAGAAAACTAAAGCACATTTCAACTTGGTTTCTCATATAAGAAATGAATGGAATGGTCATGTAGCACTCACGTCGTCGGTATCTACGTCCAGTACCTAGGGTGGCTGCGTTTGGTTCGGATTTCGGAGACGACGCTGATGCCGCATTTTTCTTCAAGCAACGGATAAATCCATCTGACCGGATCCAATACATCATTTAGCTACGCAAATGATGTGGGATCAATCCAGAGGAACAGACATGTGTTATCTTTTGTTTTAGTTTTGTTCTTGATTTCTTGTTCTTTTTATTTAGCTATATGCATTCTTATACAGAAGTTGAGAGTGAATTTTTTTATTGTATTATTTTGATGCGACTAAGAGTTAATTAAACTTTCCATTTCTGAAAAAAAAAGTTATTCACTGCCTGAGGATTGAAGATTGATTCCACACAATGCAGAGCAGCACAACCATGATCCAACTGCAGCAGCAAACAGTGAGGAGAAGAAAAAGACAGAATGCCATTGATCTGTTCCGTGACACATGATGCCTACCTGGAGGCCACATTATATTCTCCTAACCCACTACTGATGCTCTCCACTTACATCTGAGCTGACTAGTTTTGCACAAAAGCTATCCTGCGTAGAAACGTAACTCTTCACTGTATTGCGCAAAATCTATCTGGCGATCCAAAACTGACCCGGTTAGGTCAGATGCGTGCGCACAGATCGGTCTTCTGAACGGTCAGTCATAACTCATAACTGCTCCTGCAATAGAAAGAGTGAGTGGAAACAAACTTCTATGAAAGTAAGCAGAGGTAAATTCTCGGCCGCACGCTGAGATTTACGGAGTGCTATCAGTGACCACAAGTTAAGAACAATAATATACTTAATGAAGAGAGATCAAAAGAGGTTAAGTGGTTGCTCCATTGGAGACACTAGGTGTTTAGAATAATAATAGCATGATAGCCAGCTTAACGGGGCTCAGATTTTAAGCAAATTAATGGTCCCTTCTTTCAAGCACGGACGAGCAATCCACTTTGCTTTGAAATATTTGTGTTTTCCGCAAGAGAAATACTCAAATTTCTCTGCGTATGACAGAATTGAGTGCGGACGTGCCAGTATACAATTGTATACGAGTAAATAAATGAAACACACAAGAACACAAACTAAAAAGGAAACTTGTATTCTTTATCCATTCCTGAGAATTTACAAGTCTTCTCTTCTTACATAGATCCCTGTATAGCGCCTTAATATACAGACGATTGCATAATTCCTAAATCCTAGAGTCTCGTAAGAACTCTAGTTAATTACGTCCGTAGGTCTGAGCTTACGGACCACCTCCGATTAAGCTGCGTCAAAAGTCGTCGATCTCAAGTCTCTTGTCCTGTACTCCATAGGTGTATGATGTCTTGCATGAGATAAAAAAAAATGCTAGGCTCGTAATTCTGGTGAGCAACTTGAACATCACATCTTTGCTCAGCTTTGTTAGTGGCGGAGTTCATAATAAAGTCTGATAAAAAAATATTCGGCCTCGACAGTCATGAACAGAAGGTGTCCAGCCTCGTCGGTCAAGACATATACTGGTTTCCGGCCTCATCGGTCACGGAAAGCAAACAAGACTTCATAATGAGACACCTATCTTGATGACACAGAGAATGGGCATGGTGAGTTGATAGTATCAAGGGGGCACGCTCATGCAAGCCTGGGACTTCAGCTTACTTGTGCTTTTGAGATCAGTGCGACACTTAGTTGGGCGCCTACTTGGTTTTCTCTTTAATGGCATACAAGTGTGTACTCAGGTACTAGTCTTGCCATATATGAAAGCATGGTGATGCTTTGAATTCTTCACGGCTGCCGCTCGTGAATGGACTAGAAATATTACGTAATATAATGTAGGCAGGCAAGTGTGCTAGCTCTACCCCTGAAAGTGCTAGTGTTGCGCACGGGTCAAATCACATCGATAAAATGCTTCTGTGTCTCAATACGGCACATTACCGATTAACTTACCATTTGACCCAAAATTTATGAGAGAGTTGTAGATATATTCCGTGTGCATCTCTAATTTTATAGATCAACTCCCCCTCTATAAAAGCACAGATTGGGTAGTCTATTTTGCAACACAGCTTAGTCTGTTCCCTATGAAGTTCTGAACAAATCGCTTGGGTGCCTTCCCATGCTCCAAATTGGATCAAAATTGTGAGAACAATTCTGGGTGAGCACACTACACCACAGAAAGGTTTGGGCGTCATTTGCCTCTGAGTGTCGAACTTGCGTACAATATTTGCAATGGTACTTCTATGCTACAAGTCCTGCAGTCCCGCTACTTGCATTACAGTATTACACTGACATCAGTGCATGCATGCTTGCCCTTTTACTCAGCTCTACGGCATCGCCATGAGGCATACTTAACATGTCATTGCCCTTGACAGATTCTATAGCATCGTCATTTTGATCTCATACTGATCATGAGTTTTTCTTTTCTTTTATTGTGAATGGAGCGTTCTGCCTCCCGTACCACAAGGCCATAGATCATGAGCCGATCCCAACCAATCATACCACTTTCCAACCACTCATACCACAAACCCATAGATGATACATTGATCCTATGCCATCACACCGCTTTCCACATCATCTGTATGTACCACAGACCCATGGATCATACACTGATCCCCACCAAACATGCCGCTTTCCATACCATTCGTATCGCCAACCCATGGATCACATGCCGATCTCCACCATCGTACCACCTTTCAAACCATCTGTCTCTACCATATAGACCCACAGATCATATACCTGTCGCTTTCCGTACCATCGCACCGCCAATCCATGGATCATGACCCGATCCCCATCATCGTACCACCTTTCAAACCATTTGTCTCTACCATAAACCCACAGATCATATGTCGACCCCCACCAACATACCACCTTCCAACCATCAGTACATATGCCCATGGATCATAAACTGATCCCCACCATCGTACGCGTGTAAACGCCGATGACCGAATGATATGGATCTTACGGACCTTCTGTACCTGTGAAGCGCGAAGCGCCGCCAACGAAAACTTGTACCTGTACATCAGATGGATCTCATCATACGATGGCCTGCGAGCTAGCCGACATCTGGCTGGCACCCGCCCACAAGTCGCTTCATTGGCGTACCAACCTAGCACCCGAGAAGGAGGGAGGAGAGATGCAAAAGCCGGCATAGTGCCTCACCATTCAGCAACGCGGCCATGACGACCTTCGGCGGGTGAACCTATCTGTCCGCTCACTTCTACGTGCGCGTGCTTCTCTCAGATGGATCAGTGCGTGATGTGTATGGTGGCGAGGGAGGATGAAAAATGTATGTGTGTGAGTATTGGAGATGGAAGACGCTCCCCTGGGAGTGGCAACCTAATGGCCTTTTATAGGCAAGTCGGTGAAAAGAGCAGGCGATGAGATAGCGCCGCCATTATTCCGTTCGGTGAGAGAGTCATCCGATCAAGATTCTCGGGGCCGTTTTCTGGCTTCACGACCTGATCCTTTGAAGTTCAAATTTGCTAATCACCGATCAGTCTCCTGCTTAATATACTTTTGTTCACTGAGATGCAGACCCAAGCTAGTTATGGCCCCATCAGCAAGAGACTATCTGACTGCATGCATGCATGAATGTGTCTAGCCCTTTTTTATTTGACGTGAACAATTATCAGACTGTATGCATGTGGCTCATTTAACTTGCTCAAAATAAGGAACGGCATTTGACAAACTGTTATGCAGATGCGCGAGGCAAGCGTGGAGTTTTTCCTGGAAGCTTCTGGAACACACGTATACCGGCAACATGCAAGGTCATTGTATACATACGTGTATACATATTTGTATTTAATTAACATGGGCCGCAAGCTTGATAAGGCCGAAAGATTATTGGGCTAGACCTGTCAAACTAGTTTCCTTGTATATATATTCTTCTAGATGCCCACGTACATGTGTTACTTATCTTATTTTGAGAGTATTTGTAAGAGGCTAGTGGTCTGGCGTGATACTCCATCGTCATTCAGCCGAGCGATCGATTCCGACCAGACTATCTCCAGTTGATGTTTCATACGTGCAGCGCCACTACTAATAGGCCTTGTATTAAGTCATGACAAAAATATAGTCCAACAATTTGTTTCCTGAAAGTCAACTTTTAAAAACAGTAGACACTTGTAGGATTCTCGTATCCACTTCCATTGCTGTTCTCAGCCACTGCAGCTCAGGTACCAGCACAAGCGAAAGAGACGAAAGGACAGGATCAAGGTGGGCAAAAGCATCAGTCAGGCTGCTAGGTGAATGCTAGTCTCACAAAGTGATTCAATTGCATGTTGAGACGCTTCAACAAACAATATAGCAACACCTTCAGATTAGCTTCATGAATATTTCAATCTTCAGTCCAAGCTATCTAGTTCTGCTTACTTGGGAGTTTGAAAGAATGTTCACCTGGGAACGGAGCTTAGCTTAGTTGGCAAGTTATCAAGGGTGGTACGAGTCGGTCGGAGATCGATCAGGCACCTATATAGGCCTCCAATGAAGGTCTAGCTTAAACCCTTATCTAAAAAAAGAATGTTCACCTCAACCTGCGTTTCTTGGCTCGGAATCGAGGTGTTGGTTCTGTTTAATCAGACACGTCATAGCTTAGCTGCTGAAGACTGTTACTGTCATCATGCAGTGAGGTTATAATTGTGGCCTAGACTGAGCTCAGCACGGCAGCACCGCGGATCCCGTCTATTCTGAGGGCCACGCACATTCGGTATACTTTTTCAGCACCATAAATACTGACCAAAATCGAAAGCATCAGCGCTACTGCTAGTGCAAGTCTAGCAGGAGCACTGGGAGCTGAATCAGCTTTCGTACAACAACAAGAAATCTTATTTACTCCCATCATTCTTCCATCCCAGTGTTAGCATTGTTCGGCTCATCCAAGTCGACGCCGACACATGCGATAAGTTTTCTTTTCTTCTTCAGGAAGCTGAAAGAGAAGAAGAGCATTCGCTGCTGCCGTTGGCTGTTGCTGTTCAGGTAGCTATCAGGTTGTCACATTCACAATGACAGCACCATGCATCGGGTATTCAGGTAGTGGGATTAGTACTTCACCAGCCCACGGCTTCGGCACCCGCGAGCTGCCTATATAAGCGCAGGCTGCTCCTCGCACAACCGATTCAGCTTTTCTCGTGAGAAACACTTCACACTTGCGCTTGGGCTGAGTAGTCCAGCTGCTAGTTGTTCAGTAGAAATGGCGCCTCCTCGGGCCTCTGAAACGGGAGGGGTGTGGAGCCGGTACGCGCCGCACGTCCTGATGGCCCTGACGCAGCTGTGCTACACGCTCATGTACTTCATCACCGAGGCCGCGTTCAACCGGGGGCTCAACCCCTACGTCTACGTAACCTACCGGCATCTGCTCGTCGCCGTCCTCCTGTGGCCCTTCGCGTACTACCATGAGAAGTAAGCTCAGTTCTTCAGTTAGGATCATGAAGAGAGAACAACATGCTCTGAAATCTGAATCTTGCTCATGCTTTTTTCTCTTTGCTGCTTTTTTCTTGCAGGAAGTTGAGGCCTAAAATGACATTGATGCTGTTCCTAGAGATTTTTGTACTGTCACTTCTTGGGTAAGAACAAGATCGTGAGAAGAGTACATGCCTGAACTCGTCTATTTTTCAAAAAGAGAAGAAAAGGAAAGAAAAAAGTCACACGAAAATGTCACTGTGAGAAAATTTACACATCGCCCTCTTCGCCTTGCAGGGTGAGCTTAACTCTGAACATGTACTTCGCAAGCTTGAGGTACACATCTCCAACGTTCGTCACTTCCATGGTGAACACCATCGCTACGATTACGTTCGTCATCGCCATCATCCTCAGGTGAGACACCCCTGCCCTGGCCAGCTTTTTTACATTTGACTCGAGATCTCATCGAATAAATTTTTAGTCTGTCAGTTTGACTAACATTAATCTTAATTCAGGATGGAGATTGTCGATGTCAAGAGCCTGAGAGGACTGGCAAAAATTGCTGGGACGGTCGTGTCATTTGTCGGGGTGACCACCATGACTTTGTACAAGGGAGCGGCAATAACCAGCCTCTGGAAGTCGCCTATCCACATACAAGGCGGCAGCGTTGCGCATGAGGGCTGGATGAAAGGTTCAGTCCTCGCAGTGGCCAGCTGCATCTGCTGGTCAATCTGGTACATCATGCAGGTGCCAAACCTCCATCAGCATGCAAAAGAACACTTGAAATTTAAACTACTGAAGAGCCCCTTCTGCTACATAAGTGCATTAGAGATGAACTATAATTGAGAAAACCGACGATTTCTTAATGAGTGCACCTATATTATCACTAAATCCATCTCGTTTTGGTCTGAAAATGGCAGGCGTCATCTCTAAAGAGGTACCCAGCCCAGCTCTCGCTGACGGTATGGATGTCCATGGTTGGGGGGATACAATCAACTGCTTTCACAGTGTTCATGCAGCACAAGCCGGAAGACTGGCTTATCGGCTTCGGGCTCAAGTTCTGGTGCATCGTCTACTCGGTACGTACGTGGCTAAACTTGCAACACAAATTGAATGGGCTCCCGTTTCACTGCCGACGTTGCTCACGATTCACGAACTGTTGTGTGTTCTTCAGGGACTCGCCTGCAATGGCTTCACAGTCTTCGTTCAGCTGTGGTGCACCGAGAAGAAAGGCCCCGTCTTTGTCACAATGTTCAATCCCCTCACGACGATCATGGTGGCCATCCTGGCCTACTTCATCTTCGGCGAAAACCTATACGTTGGAAGGTATACAGGAAATGCATAGTGTTACTACTGAAGTTGGTGTTCTCGTTTTTGTCTGCATGAATCCTGACGTTTTTGTTAATCTGCAGCATAATCGGAGGGGTGGTGGTGATTCTGGGCCTGTACATGTTGCTGTGGGGCAAGGAGAAAGATCAAGAACACGGCGCGAGCAAAGAGCAGGAGCCCGAGCTGGACTGCGAGAAGCAGGCCAAGGTAAGCGATGACTATGCGGTGCAGAACGAGACCGAAGCGCCAAAGACGATTAAGTGAAGGGGTCAGATGTTGCCCATGAGCAGCAGCTAGCTTAAGCATTCGGTTTCTGATGTACAATTTTTCTCCGATTCTCGCCTCAGCTATGCAACGCGGCAACAGATGGTGTGGCAAACATTTGTCGCATGGATCCCATGGGTATGCCGGATTCAGAAGTCTGTGGTCGTGAAATGGTGTGTACAAGGTTTTTTTTTTCACGATGAATTGATGCATCATTTGGTGAAATTCGCCATGTTTGGCGTGTCAAAACTCGCAATTCAACCTAGGCTATCTATGACAAACGGAAATAGGCCGAACGGTTTGACAGAATAGGTAGGCCTGTTTTTGGCCCAGCCCACTTCCTTTCCAATCACAGCAAACAGCATAGGCGTCAATGCGTGATGGGCTAGTTTGCTGGTACTCACTCCTACTATTAAACTTCCATTTTTATTTTTGAGAAAACCGGGTTGTATATATAGAGAGAGAATTATATTGCAGTCCTTACAAAGATCTCTTTGGAAAAAAACAAAAGTCACACCTGGATCCTTACCAGGATCGATCCTGGTAGTCTTGGTCAACGGCGATTGGAGCAACCACCTAACGAACCACTGCCGCACCAAAAGATTGGGAAGAGGACTCGCTAAGTTTGCAGCTTGAAGCCGAATATCCTAAGAAAGAAGTTTTGAAGTTTTTTATTGCTCCATCGATCAGCATATCAGATTCGACATGTTTTTGAAATATTGAAAGCACAGACATATGATGCCTATCGGCCATCTCATCATCGAAAGACACATGATCTAACGAACCAAGCATCACAGGGTCATCGATCCATTAAACAACCCAAAAGAACAACACCTCCATCCTTAACTACACCAAAAATAGAGTGCCGAGCTATAACTTTGATACTGCCAAACAGATACCTGACAACCTAAACAGAACGACTAGTAGGATAGGGGATGAACTTCCATATTTTTCTTGCGAGTTGTATTCGCCCAATGGAGGGTGGATGATTCCATGGAAGTTTTTTTTTTGGTGAGGTAATTCCATGGAACTTCGCTGAAACTTTGAATTTTTTGTTTTTTCAAAACGTCGGGATTTTTCTGAGCTTCTTCGATAACAATTCAGAGCTTAGGAAGTTTCGAGTAACTCACTCGTAAAGAAATCGAGACTTCTTGTAAACTCCAGTACTCCACCAATCTTTTGTCGTTGACTTTCACGGATGTACTGTTTTGCAGTTTCTACGGTCAGAGTCGTAGCCATGTTTTCTTTTCACAGAACGCTGGTCAGGCTACGGTGTTTGGCAGCTTCACCATCGGTAACGTTAATTGAGATCACGTTCAGTACGGCTCTCTGCATTTACATTATACACGTCTGGACATATGAAAAATTACTTATATGCTATTAATTCAGATGTGTTTTAATAAAATATCATCTTAGTCTATATGTCCTGACACATGTAGTCCTATGAGTCAATAAGATAAATATATTATTTTATCAAAACATCAATGCAAATAGTGATAACTCGGTAAATCTTCCGTCCGGACTGGGAAGATCTCTGGTAGTCTGATAACAGGCACAAACTGTTTTCTGAACACGATGTTTAACTCCGTGAACAGAGCATCTGGAAAAACAAACTCTGATGTATGTTTTTTGTTTCAGTTCTACGGTAATGTCCCAGACGCACTCCCAGCTGTAAAAAGTCGTAAACCATCCTGGCCGAGCTGGAAAAGAAGTGGAAGTAATAAAAGCGAAACATTTACGCCACCCTGCTGCCGTCCTACGGTCCTACCTGCTGTGAGCGACTGAGCTGCGGTGGTCCATCCCACGACGCGGGCACTGCCATTCCTCCACCTCCACGCGCTTCCGGATTCAAATTTTCGCCGCGCCGCAACGGCCCAACGGACGCGTCGGGTTGGGCCAGCCGCTGCCGCGCGCGGCGGGGGTATCGTCATCATCGCGCGGCCGCCCGCTCGCACGGGGGCTCGTGCCTCGTGGTCGTTTGGCAGGGCCGCAGGGGGCTCCGCACGCTGCTGCCTACTGCTAATTAGCGCACACGAGCAGCTAATACTGCTATAAAAGTGATTGTATGGTATTTTAGATTATTTGTTAATTAATAGATAACATTTTTTTTCACATCAGATAAAATTTTAAGTGGCTGTTTTCCTAAATAGTTGATAGTTGATGTCATCTCATTGTACACACCATAAGTTAGCTTGTAATCAGAATTACCCCATTAACTCGAACTATTTCTCTTTTATTTATCATTTAGCACATTAATATGATCTGTAACAAGCACGTTTAATTATTATTTTTAATAACTATCTCTAGGTAAAAATCGATAAAAATTAGATAATGTTAAAATATTTGTATGGCAAATTTATTATTATTATTTTCATATACTAAATCTTAATAATTTTGTGTATATTAGTGATTAATTTTTTTAAAATTTAATTATATATATTTTAAGATGATATTTATTTGAGAAAGGAGGTAATAGATATGATTTCTCTCACGTGCGACGTGCTAACCGCACTTCGGCGTTATAAGTAGGGCGTGGGCCTTGCTTCCCGTCTCCATCCCAGATTCCGAGAGAGCTCACAGGCAAAGCCAGGTCGCATCGCGCCGCGGCAATCCCACCCCGACCCGCGCCGCCTCCCCCATCCCGCCCGGTCGCCTCGCCGCCGAGATGGGGTTCGTGTCCTTCGTCGGGAGGGTGCTCTTCGTCGCCGCCTTCCTCCTCTCCGCCTACCAGGAGTATGCGCCTCCACCCCTTCATTTCCCTCTACTTACCCTCATTGTCTGAGTGCTTGCTTGCTTGCAGCCTCGATTCGAGGCCAGTTTTGGTAGATCTGATGCGACGTGCGTGGAATCTGAGGGAGATTAGGGGGTGGGAGCGCCCTAGGGTTTGGATCTCGCGGTGGATAGTTTGATTTGTGGGGTCCCGGGGTCGGAGGTAGCTGGATCTGGTGATAGGTTTCGGTTAGGTGCACGAAAATGATCTAATTTTGGCTCCTATGTGTTTTTATCTGCATTTGGGCTGATGAATTGCGGCATTGATTCCAGTGTGGGTTAGACCTTGTAGGTTGTTGGATGCGTCGGTTTAGTGGTACAGTTTGTGTCGCTGCTGACTGGTCCAGCTTAGGTATCCTCAATGACCAAAATTCACATTAGGTTCTGTTTTAACTTGTGTGCACCGTCAGCCTCAGGAGAGTTAGATTTACATGATTCACGCATGGATTGAGACCGCATTGAGTTCTGTTCCAGCGTGAGATGCATGTAGGGGCTGGACGGTAAACAAAACACTGTTCAACATGTCATCTTGTAGTGAGCTATAGCTTCTACCAACAAATACGCAGCATAATTATTGACAATCACACTCAATTTTGAGGAAGTTATATACATGGAGAAACCTGAGTAGAAAGCCACTAGACCAAGCTGGTCCACTGCCAAATCTTCCACGGCTATTAAATAGTACATATATAGGTTTACTACAGTAGCAACGCAATTGTCAAGATATGATGTCGGAAGGGGGAGTTTGTTGGGTTATGCCCTGCCACATGGAGGTAATAAAGAGCTCAAGTACAATCCACAAGTTTATCACCTGCAAACCGTTGATTTTCGGTTGCAATCAACGGTTATGATCCCTCCTTGAGAGAAGAGAAGCAACGAAACCATAGCTCTTCCTCTTGCTGCTGTTGTGCGAGCAGAAAAAACACGCGTGCACAACTGGTTAACAAAAGAGAAAAGGAGGTTGGAAGGTGACTGTCCAGGTTGGTGGCGCTTGCTCGATCTTTGTCATGCTGTTGCCCATAGTTTGGTCCTGCCAAATGATCGTTGAATTTCTTATTGTCTCTGGAGGTTTACAAGAGAAAATTGACGAAAATCACGCAAGTGCTGCTGTTCTAGACACAAGAATTTACGGAAAATTTTCTTGGATTTATGAAAAGTTTGTTTGGATTTTCGAAAGGGTTGCTTAGATTTATGAAAAGGCTGTTTAGATAATTCACGTTCGGTCTTTCCTCTTCTGTTTTGCTTGTATGTGTTGTCTAGTCATAAACTCCTATCATATCAGTCATAACAAGGCCAAGGGATACATTTTTTTTGCTTTCGGCTCTCTCAAGTAGGCATCATAATTGTTTACTGCTAGTCTGCAATTGAAATCAGTGCCTCACAGTTGCTGGACTTGGTGGCTGCACTTGGGTTCTTTGCCACCTCTGTGTGGAGGATATAGCAGTATAGCACAACAATGCTGCAGCACTTGTATCTGATATGATTGTTGCTTAGTTAAATCCCATTGCCACACAGTGTTATCCACTTAATTTTGCACAACAATGCTGCAGCACTTGTATCGCATAAGACTTGAAGGGTGCGAATTTGAAAAGTTAAAGGGTAGTTCCTAGTAGGAAATTTTTCGACCAAGAAGGATCCACTTGAAGTGGCTACTTAGGAGTTTGTGTGGGTTGTGACATCAGGTCTTATGCGATATTGTTTTGTGCATAATCAGGATCTATATTTGGTTCAGCTTCAGTCTTAGTTGCAATTGATATGTCAGTAACCAGCTTGTTCACTAAAAGCGAACCTCAGCGGTAATCTAATTATAAATTTCCTCTGGTTGTCTAGTTCTTGCTCTGCATATGCCATAGTGCACAAGCAAACGGATTCAGGATAGCTACAGAGTATTACTTGATCATATGCTAGACGAATGAATAGCCTTTTGCACTTCATACCTGGAATTATGCTCATCTGTTGAATTGTACTTGGTTCCTGCTGCAGGTTTAATGAATTCGGAGCTGACGGTGGGCCAGCGGCAAAGGCCCTTCAGCCTAAGTTCAATATGCTTGTCAAAAACATCTCTTCACATCTGGGAGTAGTGGTGCCACACATTGAGGTGAGAATTTACTTTTTTCTCATGGCATGTTTTGTGGACATTATGTTATGTGGGTCACTAATTTATTTTGCTTACGCTTTTGAATTTATCCAGCTGAAGCATGTGATTGCTGCTACAATTGGCCTGAAGGGTCTTGGAAGTCTTCTTTTTATCTTGAGTAGCTCTCTCGGTGCTTATCTCCTGGTATGTACTCCTGCTATGCCATAATCTATTTCCTTTGATCTTCACCTTCCCTTTTTAAGGGAAATCCCTTACGATCGTCCTTTCTTTTGAGAACTTCACTGTAAGAGAATGCTTTATATGTAGAGTAGTGAGTCACTTTAATGGGTTTCATAGTAATGTAGAGTCTACATGTGCACAGATGCCTTGCTTAAGGTGCTCATGATGGGAATATTGCTCATTGTCTATCGAATATTGTCATGTTGAAAGCACCGCTGTGTAGTCATGTTGTGTCATTTTATTTTCAGTTGAGTTTAAATGTCAGCAACTTTTGTTTTTAAGTGTTTCGCTCGGGACTGCTGTGTGTATATAAAGGTTTTCTGTGGTTCTTTATGTTATTTTTAATAAAATTGAACCTTGCTACCTATATTTTTTTTTACTATCGCACCCTTATTGGGTTCATGTAGCCCTTTTTTCTCTTTGGTTTTTGTGTCTCTTGTTGGGTTTCATCTCTAGCCTAACCCAACTTCCTTGGGACTAAAGGCTTTGCTGTTTTGTTGTTGTTTGAGAAACAGTGAAGGACACCCTTACACTTCCATATCTGCATTTATGTTGTGATCTGGATCTAAAAATCGGTGTGTACTGATACTACCAAACTTGGTACTCCCTCCATTTCTTTATGTTAGGCATCTTAGGATTGCGATTTTTTTTAGGGCGTTTAACATTTCCAAGCGATCATTCACCACTTTCTTCCTATTTTGCCCCCATTTCATTACTGCTGCATGAGAATAAACTGGCTTAGTCACCAACAGCTTCCTCTCTCCGCCTCGTCTCTCCACCACGAGAGAGAGGATTGGGAGTTTGAAAGCTACAAGCAATAAATAGAGAGCATGCAGCTGGTGTTCTCTCTACGCATTCAACAAAGAGTCGGCATTGCTTGCTTGTTTTGTTTCCTGCAGCGGAAGAGCAAGGCTAGTACGGTCTTTTTTGCTTGTTGCCTCCTCAGTTTTAATGTTCCTTAATCTGTGCGCTTAGAGCTAAAACGCCCAACAAAAAGAAATGGAGGGAGTAGTTGGTATGAGGTTCAATGCCAAGTAGCAACAGAACTAGGTTTTCTGGTTGCATCTGATGTACTTTTAAGTCTTACATATAGTTTCCTCCAAGTTTTGAACAGGTAGATCTTGTTTCTAACTGTTTTAGTGTTCTACTCTGTCGTATCTATTTGATCAAGATGACAGTTATCTGTGCTTGGTTAAAAATCAAGTCCCATAATTTGGGCTTAATAAAGCAATATGATACTGTAGCTCTCCATTCATTAACCACTCTATCCATACTTGACCTAAGAAATATAGGGAAACAAACTTCAACCTTGAGAAAAATGCACTACTGATTGGCTGGTTGTTGAAAGCTCAACGACGGTGTGTTGCTTTTATCTGGTGCCCCAGCCGCTACCTAATGAAGTTACTTTATCTTCGCAGGTGCTCTACCTTGCTTTGATCACACCTATTGTCTATGACTTCTACAACTACGACATGGAGAAGGCAGAATTTGCGCAGCTCTTCGCGAAGTTCACACAGGTAAGTGCGAATTTCTCTCCATTTGGAAATTTGCCAAGCAACGCATATTCTGTCGTAGTATCTGAATAACCCATGATACCTTGTGATTGTAGGAGCTGGCTCTCTTTGGAGCACTCCTCTTCTTCCTGGGCATGAAGAACTCGATTCCGAAGCGGCAGGCAAAGAAGAAGGCTCCCAAGGCGAAGGCAAACTAAGGTTCTTTAGATAGTTGCGGCCTCAGGCGGTGCCAGGAGACGGTCTATTTTCAAACAAGCTGCGGTGTCAATGCCATCGTGCTGCGCTTATATGTATCAGATTCCTTTTTGCAGGGCACGGCCGAAAACGAAGACAAAGTGTGAGTGGCGGGTTAGGCGACTAGATTGTACCATCATGTACTTGTGATTGATTTGTTGAACTAGATTGCCAATGGTTAATGTTCTTCATTTGATTATCTTGCACTGGGCCTTGTTAGCAGTGCAAGAAATCGCTACTGATTCAATGGTTGGGATTTTTTTTCTCGTCAGTCTGTGTCATGTTTTTGCTATCTGTTTTTCGTTGAGCGGGCGTGCAGAATCCAAGCGACGAGCCGCCGAGCCCTTATAATAGCAAGGGCCAGGGCGCGGTCTCGTTAGTAATGCCCTTGCCAAGCTTGTCTAGAACTGTAGATTAAGTCTCAAGGCAGGGCATCGGATGCGTGGATATGCATAACGAGTTCTGCCTGCAATGCGTGCCTGAAGATCACATGGGCTCTAATGGTGTAACGTTAGCCGTGCTATTTTTCTTGGAATAAATCTTGAAGGTGAATGAACACCTTTGTACCTTGAGTCAGCCCACTGGTGTTCTCTGAGCGCTAGTAGAACCAGCTGATCATGATTGCCCGGAGAGATGCACACCGTAAAGAGCACGCCACAACCACACTTCCGAACGTTGGTTTCACTGTTACTGCACATGATGTGCCTAGCTAACCTCCAGTCTCCAGCATTATTAGACAAACCGGGAGCCTCATGTCCAAATCAAACACAGCAAATGCTTCCGCCTCTAAGAGCATGTACAATGGGTGCTTAGATGAGATGTTTATGAAAAAGAATATTTTTTTTCTCAATCTCACTGGCACATGTGTTTAGACTAAGAGTAAGATATTTATTTAAACATCGTTATTTATATTAGTGCTAACAAGATAATTAATTATGTTTAAATATATATAGTCTTTATTTATATTAAAAATTATAATTTTTATATAAATACTTAACACCCTCTTTTCTTACGCAATTAGCATTGTTCATGTCCTAACAGTGAACAAAGCAAGCACGTCGACCTCTACACGAGTAGGATCCTGCCCCAATTATTCCCGGCCGTTGCTAGGCACATTCCTTCCAAATTTCCCCAACCGGTAACCGGCGCAACACGCTTTCCTGTTATTACTTTTGGTGAACTGGTCGGCATCCGGTTGCGTACAGTGTAAATCTTTTCTCACTTGCATGCATTTGGTAAGAACTAAAATGCGATCCATCTCGTTTCATCGTTTGGGTCATCCCGGTCTTTTGTTCTAGTTGGTTCGCTGTTAGTCAGCTCTACCTTTTTTTTGTTTCTGTCCTATCATTTGAAACTCTCTGTGATTAGTTGGCGTGTGGTCTGACTGTAAAAGAATTCTGTATTCCGTTATCTGATAATGAAAATGGAATTTCCCCGTGTTCCAAAAAAGGAACTAAAATGCGAGTGTTTCACAGCAAAAAGCGACCTGATTCGAAAGGTTTTACCATCGAGGTAAGCATCAACGAGCCTCGGACTCCAGACGGCCGGTCAAGACCCAAGCCCCTCCTGGTCCTCTAATACAGCCAATTCCATAGCGGCCAACCTACCTCAAGCTTTCAAGGTTTAGTCCTTATCAGGAACCCTCTCTCCCATTGGACGTGGGACGCAGCATCAAGCGACTCGATCACTTGTTTTCTCGTGTCCAAAAAGTTGCCCATTGGCTAAATAATCACTCAGGAGCCACACAAATTGCAGCATCACATACACTAAGCTAATAATAAGCCGCTGTGATCGATCATCTTGCATGTTAATTACGCTTTGTTTCAGATAGTTTTAGAGGGAACGGTTTGAACAGATCGCTTTAATTTTTGATGGGAGTACATTTTTTGGCCCCTCTTTGTGCAGAAAGCGACGGGATTGCGTCGTGTCCCGCGACCGCCGGGCAGGGCGCGCTCGTGTGGCCTTGCCCTGTCCCTTGGTCTCCAGACTCTACGTCCCGGGCGGGTACGGATCGATCGATCGATCGAGACTGTTTGCCCGTGCTCTTGCCCCAATTCTTAGGCTCTCCAACCCAGCCTCCTGGCTCCGGCTCAAGAGAAACCGAGACCATCAAATCGGGCGTTTCTACCACGCACGGATCATTTTGTGCTTCAGAGAGAGGAGCCCAGAGCCGGTCTTCGGAGCACAGGGCGTTTCCAGCTCCGACAAAGAAGCACACTCTAGTCTAAGGGCTCGACATTACTAGCGGCGAAAATGTTGTGCCGAGAGCGAGAGCTAGCCATGTTGCCACATAACAATATGTTTTTCAAAGCAGCAAGGCACAACATGACATAGGAATATGTTATTTAGATAGCCATAATTCGTGTTAGTTTTGACAGCGACAAGGGACCTGAATGGCCAGGGAGAGTGACCCAACACTCCAACCAATTTGACCGGGAGAGGTTCTTTGGAATCGATTTCGAAGGTTAGAGCTGAATTCTGATGATGTAGATGAACGGCTTCCGGTACTATATATAAATATATTAGGTGCACAAAAAAAGAAGTTGCACAACCTGCAGATCAAGCGGCTCATGTACGTGGAACGAAAACCGAACGCGGGACAAAACACTGAATACTGCTTATGTTTCAGTACGGTGAAGAGCCTGACATTTTGATTTGGTAAAAGCTTGATACATTTTGTCACGTAGCATTCATTGTTTGGAGCTGCATCACTGCGATTAAGATTGTTCCATGTTTGAGGCTGGCGTACTGGTCTTGACTCTTGAAAACATCTATGAAACGAATACAGCTTGCAACTCAGCAAGCTGGATCCACTAGACGTGTTGTGCTTTTATCCGTTCTAAATCACACCGACAAATCTATTTTATAGGTTAAGACTGTGATGCAACCTTTTTTCTGAAGACTTCAAAAGTCCAATCTCTAACTATATATTCAAGCCAAATGACGGTTGGGCGATCTGAGTTCTGGCGTATGGCATTTTAGGCAGTGTGCTGTTCTTCACTGACAAAGAGATGCTAAGAACTGAAGTTTCCAAGGCTGAACAATGCATGGGCGTCCATGCATGTTTCAGAAACAAACAAAAAACGAATTATGGGTCTGATATTCCTAGATGACAGAAACAGCGTTCATTGGCAGATGCACCAAAATGTTTTGCTGTACTTTTCACATGTTTCGCGGCGAAAGTTACACGCAGAGTGCACAGACCTGCAACGGCCTGGGTTCTGAAGACCAACATTTTGGCTCCATTGTAGTACTCTGTAAGGAAGAAGCTGGAATAAACAACAATTGCGAATCGTCGTTACTTGCAAGTTTTGCGTAAACTTACGAGATCACGCCACAGGAAGGTAAATAAGAGTATTCATGAACTGAAGCACAACTAGCTAGGACTAGGAGTATATGTATGTGATCAGTGACGGATATAGAGTAGCCAGATAGAGGAGGCTCATCCACATCTTTCTTTCTCTTCTTTCTCTTACTCTTTTACTTGCTCTTTTTTCTTCTTCTTTCTTTGCCTTATTCACGGCAGAAATGCAGTAAGGGGCTAGATCCGCCCCTGCTTGTCATTACATAGCAGATTAACAAAACAGCAGCAGAAAAAAAGGAAAAAAATCAGTAAGAGCCCTAATTAGATTGAGGAGCAGGGGGAAACGGCAATGATGTGGGCACGTGCCGCGGCCCCACACGTGCGAGCCCGCGGTTACGTGCAACCCAAATCTTAATCCGGACGGGGTTACGCCTATCTTGGACCGCCGACCGTTCCAAATTTGACTAGCCACCCAACCGTTTGGCGCCTTGCGAGCGCCATGTGAGCCGTGACGACGAGCCTTGTTGGTTAGTTAAACCCTTCCACTGGGTTAGCGGCTTCTTAATTCTAATGCCTCATTTCTTTGACCACCACTGGAGATGATGAACATGCTCCCAACTCATGATCATCTCCTCCTGGTTAATTCGTATTTTAAGTGAAATGACCTCTTCCTGATTTCTCTTCTGATTGTTCTATCTGATGAGCATATGCATTGGGAGATCGAGCGAGGCTATCCGCGTTATCCACAAATCACGAAGAGCGTGATCCAGAACCTGCAAATTTGATTTGATTGGGTGACCGAGAGCGGATCAACTGTCCTGTAGGAGATTATGTAGTTGCCGTATCGCGAGATGCCTTTCATCTTTCGTTCTGCTTTGTTTTCTGGTGGACTCGCTGTAACAAGACATTTAGTTCTATCGTTTTCCTAAATCGAAATCGGGGTTCGTCCCCACTTCTTTAAAATACACTCTTTATTCCTGCAGGAAGTGAACTGTTTTCTACGAAATTCCTATAAAATCGCCATTGTTTCTTGGCACGCACACGCGCTTGGTGTAAGGCAAGTCTCTGTCTCTATAATCCTCAAAGTCTTACGACGCAAAAACGCTGCAGAATTATCACCGCCACTATGCATCGCACGTTGCTGAACAGCAACTTACATCAGCTACACCAACACCGTAATGGAGTAATAATAATGGCTCTGTATCAGTGTACTATTCGACCTTGACCAATGACGAGTCGCTATCGAGTACATGCGTGCGTGATCGCTCGTGTGGTGCGGTGAATATTGCAGGCCGTGTATTCTAGCACATTTCCTGGCAAACGAGCTGAAGCCAACCGTTCATTTGGAGGACAAATCACAGGCTGCTGGCAGTCTCATCACAGCAAGGAAAGAATTATGTCGTCTTAATAAGCAACTACAAAGCCTTCCCAGTCAAGGGTCTGCCTTGAGTGGTTGTTCTAAGAAATGTGAGTCTTGAAGTGAAGCACTTCTGACTTCAATTCACTGGTGATTGGAGACACCTAGTACTCTGATTAGCAACGGATGACAAGGAGTGTTAGTAGTATATAGCTGTATATGACAAGCTTGGAAGTGAGAAATTGAGGAGAGCACCGACTTCATCTTGTTCTAAACACTTCTTTTTTAAACTGAAGTCTAGTGAAGACTTTGTAGCAAGTGTTTAGCTTTTCCCTCAAAATAATTTTTTTTAGCATGCATGGTCATTCCATTGTTTACAGAGCTAACACACGTGTTAACAACAGAACAGATACTACTCGCAAGCGATCAGTAGTCTCTGAAAAGACACATGTCGATGTGCATTTGAAGCAAGGTGCGTAGAGTAAATTGGACTTCAAAAGCGAATCAACCTAGTGCAGTAGCTGGCCAGTGTTGTACTACATTGCATCTGAATCCGACATAACCTACACACTAAAGCCTAGCTTGCTATTGGTATTCGGTACGAGCCTTTCCATATGTTTGTGCTGGGTCCATGGATGAGAGCACTGCTGTTCACTCCATGGAACTTGTGAGCCAACGAGACCCACCACTGAGCTCCCTGCCAGTGCAAAAGCATTGAAGCTGCTACGCTCCATCTGGTCATCCCCAGGAATACTTGGAACATGTCCTTTCCCTGCTCCTCATCAGCATAAGCACACAACGCACGCGATGCCAAATCGCCAACCTCCTCAAAGCCTTTTTTGGTAGTTTTTTGCCCCACTTCTCTTGGTTTCCCGGCCGCTTAATTGGGGCCCAGGTCCGGCACATCTAAGAGCTACATGCCACGCATCAGCACAAGTTTCTAAGATATGCCCTATATTCTGACGACTAATGAAATATAATTTGGATTTTCATCTGCTAGTATGTACCCTTGATCATGCAAGTACAGGCCACATTTCTCTCTTTCCTTCTTCTTTCAATACTGTACCTGTTCAGCGATCACTTCTGTCTAATGTACTTTGTTAGAATCTCTGATCATTTTGCCATTGTTTGGAGCCTGTTCATGACTCATGAGATGGAGGAGAGTTACTATCTCAATGAACAGAAGTTTTTTTATAACAGAAATGGTAGGATTTCAACTCTTAAATTATGGTATAGGATCGGGAGAAAGTGTAGGATCGAGAATAACGATTAGAGGGGGTGAATAGGTATCTCAATAAATTTTTTATGAAATTAATGGTCTTCTCCTATTCAAACACCCAACACATCTCTATAAGAGAATCACAACACAATGCAACATAAATACGCAGCGAAAAAACTACATATATCCAGAAATTCCAGAAACTCCAAAGAAAGATAAAAAACAAAGCTAGAAGATTCAACAAAAGTGGGTCTCATGTTTAGAATCGAATATTAGATTCCACAACAAACCAATTCATAACTCATCCCCACACAAAGGTTAAATCTTGAGAAAAGGTCACTTGAGGAAAAAGAGATGAACATCGGGTGAAGAAGATCTCTAAGATGATGGTCTAAAGGCAGGGGAATTCAAGGTCCTATCGCATATGCATGTGTATGTGAAGTTTATGTCTTTAGCATCAAGAAGAACAATATCCCAAGGTGTTAAAATTTTAGCTCAAAAGAAAATAAAAATCAACAACGAAGAAGAAAAACTTGCATATAAGGCAAGAGAAACAAGAGAGGGAAACTAGAAGAAGGGAAATTCAAGCATATGAAATAAAATAAACTTTATTACTCAAATAGGTCAGCTCTATTTTAGACGGATTATAAAGATTTTTCTCTCAAAACTCTCACATATTACATAGACTAAGCATTCATCATCCTCTCCTCTAAAATCCTAGCACAATACTCTCAGATGGGTGGTACAAAGGGCTCAAATAGCTGGTTCATCTCTCCCATAGCCCTACCTCTCTATTTATGCATAGGAAACTTGACCCCCAAATTTCCTAATTTTTTCCCAAAATACCATTCTTGTAATACACTACTACCTACCACTGAGGCCATTTTAGTTTATTTTCTTCTTCATTCATCGGACGACCGCAACGCCTTTATGACTTAGCTTTATATCAACGCAAACTTCACGATAATGCCATGTACTCCTCCAGCTCTCCCACAATTTTGAGGCCAAACCGTGAAACCCTAGCACGTTTTTCAAAGTGTGACTAGCCGTCACTTGCTTCCACCTGAAGCAAGCGCTCCGATAATGACGCGTATCCTCTATCTTACAATCTTGACCACCAGCGAGTCTTTCTCGCTCCCGAACCCTCAGGCTGCTTTGTCAATTGCACCGGCATCCCCTTCGTTTGACTTTGTCAATACGTCATCTTTAGCCTCAATTTCATGCTTTGTTTGACCTTAATGTGTACAGCTAGGATCACTCTTGACTCTGTCGATCCTCCTTAATCATCCGGCACCAAGCATCCGCTTAGCCCTGTTCACCTGTCATCGACCGCCAAGTTGCATACGTCACCTACCCACCTTGAAATAAGCAAACACATTTCTTCACACTCTAAAACATCTCCAGTTAAGCACAAAATCAAAAACTTTAACTCAGAGCACATCCTACAGAAAACGTGAACACCGGATATTCCGATGTGTTCTGGTCTTGAACATTTGACCATCCGGTGAGTGTAACACTATCTATTCCAAGAAAATTTTGCTCTCTACAAAAAAAAGGTCTGGTGAAAATTTCTGGTGATCTCATATCCATCATCGGATAATTCGGCGTGTGCCAATCCACCAAACCACCCTTCTGCAATCTCTCTGCAATAAAAGACCCGGTGCATTCTTCGGTGTCCACAATCTCAGCACCGGACTATCCGGCGTACATAATCAAACTTGACGTCAAAAATCTCCTCTCTGCAGAAAAACTCCGGCGCTTTCAAAGCCCATCACTGAAAATGCTCCAATACTACCCTCTGGTGTAGCCACCACACTCACCGGACTTTCCGGTGCATTGATCTCCAATTTCACCAAAAAATTGCTCTTTGTAAGAAATAGTCCAGTGAGTATACACTACCCATACCGGAACTTCCGGTGAACACCGAAACATCGGATGTTCACACTGGAACTTCCGGTGTGTAGTTTTTCTACATATAGAGAAAAATTTGCCAATTCTAAACATCGCCAACTCGAATTAGACATGAATAAGAACAATCATTCACAAGCACATGCCAACCAAGTCCAAGACATATCAACTGTTGTCAATATCTCATCACATGCAAACCAAAGCACTTCTCCACTTGGTTTCTCAATCTTTCCTTGATTAGTGCATTGACAACCCTCAAAGCACAAAGATTTAGGATAGAAGAAGTGAAGCACATCCAACTAACCAAAACTCAAAAAAGTAAACATAAATCACTTGGCATAATATAAATTGTAAAATACCGAAGATAAGCAAAGACAAGCCAAAACCACAAAATAGCAAAAAAAAAAAACTCAAATCTCAAAAACAAATGCTCCCCCCTTGATGAATGAATATTTTTTTATTTTTCTTTGAGATTTGTTGCAATTTTTCTCATTTCTCCTCCTTTGTAGCATATTTATGCATATTCTCATCTTTGTGCATATGCTCTTTCCTTTTGGCAATGCAAACATCAAGAATAAAACATTATGAATATGCAATTTTAAATGAGCTTTCACAAGGATACCACAAAGCATTTGCGGGAGCTAAAAAAGTCAAAGGGCTCCAGAGGGAAGAACGTAGAGCTCACAATCGCATAGAGGCTTAAAAAGAGACAATAACATAAGAACATAAAACTTGACAAGCTAAACCCGAAAAATTGGTTAGCGTATTTAATTTCACATAGCCAAATCATTTTTAAAGTGATCACGACATAAGCATCCATTCGTGCTAAGGCAATACAAGTATTAAGAACTAGCCAATTTCAACCTCAAACTAGGCAAACAAGTGTTCATGACAGTAGACTTTACAAACGCTCATATATAAAACCAAGACTTAGATTGATCAAGTGATTAAAAAGAATTAAAGAGTTAGATGTATTTCTTTGGATTTTATTTTCTCCTCAAGTTGCCTCTTATCCAAGGAAAGTGTCGCGCGACTAGGTACGTGTCGGTGTATCTGGAATCGGGGGTCCCTGAGTCCCGAGGCCAGGCCAGCCGTCCGCCACGTGTCACCATCCCGCAAGGTCCCTCCTGCGGGGTAAGGAAAGTCCAAGTACCGGGAGAAGGTGCTCGGGGCCACAGTCCCTGGTCCCCGAGCACCCCAGTTCCCCGATGATCCGCAGAGTCTAAGTACCGGGAAGAAAGTGCTCGGAGAGGTGCCCGGTCACCCCCGAGCACCCTAGTCCCTCGTCGATCAGAAGAGCTAAGTTCTGGGAGAGAGTGCTCGGGGGCTGCGTGCGGCAGCCCCCGAGCGCTCGGTTCCCCGAGGGTCAGTGTGAAAGTGCTCGGGGAGGTAAACAGTGCCTCCGAGCACTCGGTTCCCCGAAGGTTCGTGTAAGAGTGCTCGGGAGAGAGTGCTCGGGGAGGTAAACAGTGCCCCCGAGCACTCGGTACCCCGAGGGCAAGGGTAGGCATTCTCGGGAGAGAGTGCTCGGGGAGGTGAACAGTACCCCCGAGCACTCGGTGCCCCGACGACCCGGAAAGGCCCCCGAGGGGCCCGTCGATGAGGTGTCAATCAGTCAGAGGCCTGAGGCCGCATTTAATGAGCATGCGCGGCCTGACATTCCCAATTGCTCCTGCCGCAGTGTCAGTTCCTGCCACGTTTTGGCAGAGAGGCGTGGGGCTATTAATTGCACGGGTCCCGTCCCGTATCATCCGGTGTGTCTCGGGATAACATCGCCAGGATCAAGGCGTTCCGTCCGCCACCCTGCTGTGGCAGAGGAACAAGACAGGGCGGGCACGCCGGGTTGCTCTGCGGCTGCCCGGTGGGCCCTCTCTACGGCGCCCGTTGTCAGGGCGTTTACGGTGATAGGTAACCGGGCGTGCGCCGCGTTTTCCACCCCCCGATCACTTCACCCAGAAGAAATGATGACGTCTTTTCCAGTCATGGCGTCTTGGAACTTGTGCCCCCTCCTTCCCGTTCGGGGCATGCCTCAGCCGACGAGTGCATAAAAGAGTCGGCACACAGAAGAGAACAGAGAGACGAATCAACCGCCCCCCGATCAACCAAAAATAGACCGAAAAACAACCCAAGAAGATAACAAAAAGGACAGCAAAAACCCAAAGCACAGGACGAGAGCGTAGTTCCAGCCGAAGAACAAGGAGCATCAAGCTCTTAGTTAGACAAATATTCTTGTAACCAGCAACATCCTTGAGGGACTTCCTCAGGACAGTTAGTACATCCACACAGGAGTAGGGTATTACGCCCCGTGCGGCCCGAACCTGTCTAAATTTTTGGTGCATTTACTTCTTTTTGCACTAGATCATCACCCCCATCCACCGGCCGTTGCATTTACTCTCATTCATTTCTCCGGTGAACTTATTCAGGATCATCCTCCCGGCCGAATCTCTAAAAAGGGGTCTCTCGGGATCCCTGCGATAGGAGTTAATCCTCCGACAGTACGACAAATACCTTGAGACTTCAAGACAACTGTATTGGATCACATTTTAGTACAAGAAACTTGATTTTTCATGATTATTCGATTCACACAAGTAATTAAGATAGTCACAAGATCAAGTTAAGTAGTGTCTTTGTGACACAAGAAACACATGCTTCCCCATGGTTTTATCACGATCTAAATATTTAATAAAAACAAAAAATATAGTGCAATGTTTCCCAATCCATTGTCTTGAACTAAGAAGACATAGAGCAACATATTCATCAAACTAGCCTTAACACAAGTATTGACTAAGCCTAAACAATTACGAACATGATGATAAAAAATGTAGCATTTCATAGCCTACATGATTAATAAAATTGCTAAATTTCATCTTAAAGAAAGCAAGCTTGCTTGAAAATGTATCATGTCAAAGCATCAAGAAGAGCTTAAGATTAAAAGATTGCTCCACATAACTACTCAACTTAGTCCAAATTCAAGTTTACCAATCGAAAATACTAAAGATATACAAGTCAAAGCTCAACTACTATGATTATCTTACATAATGAGATACAATGCAAATGCAAAAAAAAAAGTAACATAGAGTATATAAAAAAAACTCTCCCTCACACAATGCAATAGGGATGACACACCCTAAGCTTTGCCCTTAAATAGGTAAATCTAGTAGCATATAGAGGCTTGGTGAAAATTTCGGCTAGCTGGTGTTGGGTATCAATATAGCTCAACTCAATGTCTCCCTTCTCATTGTGGTTTCTCAGAAAGTGGAATATCACATCTATGTATTTGGTTCTGGAATGTTGATCTGGGTTATTTTCAAGGCTTATGGCACTGGTGTTATCACAAAGAAGTGACACACTCTTGAAGTTTAACCTATAGTCTCTCAAAGTAGCAACCATCCATAAAACTTGTGAGCAACAGCTAGCAGCAGCTACATATTCAGCTTCAGCAGTATACTACACAACGCTAGACTGTTTGCGAGAAGATCAACACATAACAGAAGTACCTAAGAACTTACAAGTACCAAAGGTACTTTTCCTATCAATTCTACAACCAGCAAAATCCACATCCGAAAAACCTCAAAGAGAAGCGAAGAGGTGGCTAAAAACCAAAACCCATACTTGAGAGTGTGCTTGAGGTACCTCAGAATATGTTTCACCACTTGGTGGTGAGACATCCTCGGTGAAGTCTGGAAGTGAGCACATAAGTAAACGATGAAGCTGATGTCAGGTCTTGTCGCTATCAAATACGGGAGAGAACCGATCATGCTCCTGTACTCCCGCTGGTCCACCTTCTCGCCATCTTCATCTGGATCAAGCATGATCAAGGTAGCCATCGGTATTGCCAAAAGCTTAGCATCACTCATGTCGAACTCTTTCAGCAGATCCTTGGTGTATTTCGTCTGGTGGACGAATATACCTTTCTTGCATTACTTGATTTTCAGCCCAAGGAAGAAGTTGAGCTCGCCCATCATTGACATCTCGAACTTACTGCTCATAGTTTCTACAAATTTTACCAAAAGTACATGAGAAGAGTCACTAAAAATGATATCATCCATATATATTTGAAGAGGTAAGAAATCACTGCCATGCATGAGAGTGAACAAAGTTTTATCAGCTGACCCCATCACATACCCATACTCTAGCAAGAAAGACCTAAACCTATCATACCAAGGTCTAGGTGTCTACTTAAGCCTATACAAAGCCTTTCTAAGCTTGTAAACTCTATATGGGTATTTAGGGTGCTCAAAGCCTGGGGGTGGCCTAACATAGGTCTCTTCCTGAATAAATCTATTTAGAAAAGCACTCTTGATATACATTTGATACGACTTAAAACCCTTGGATGCCGCGAATGCAAGAAGGATCCTAATGGTTTCTAGCCTAGCTATGGGTGCAAAAGTCTCTCCAAAGTCTATCCTCTCAACCTGAGTGAAACCCTGAACCACTAGTCTAGCCTTGTTTCACACTACAGACCCATCCTCCTCCTGTTTATTTTTGAAAATCCATTTTGTGCCTATGGTGTGAAAATTAAAGGGTGACTCTACAAGGATCCAAACTTGATTTCTTTTAAAGTTTTCAAGATCTTCATGTATGACATTAACCCAACTCAAATTAGATAAAACATGTCTAACATCAAGAGGCTCAAAAGAAGCAACTAATGCAAAATCAGTAAAATGAGCATGAGAAGCGGTCTTGGACCTCGTTACCCTCTCATCAAGATATTCGATCATCATGTGTAGAGGGTGTCGCCATTAAATGTGTTGAGGGGCCTCACGCCTAGAGGTGAACTCCTCCTCAACCTGTGTTGGTGTAGGCTCAAGAGTAGTTGAAGTGGAAGTAGACGCTGCAGGACCCTCTGCTGGAGTAGAAGAAGCAGATAACAACTCTGAAGTAGGTGTGGTCAAGGGAAGTATTGGATCATTCTCATCCTCACCGAGATTTGAAAGGTCATCACTATAAAGATGCTCTCGCTCATCTCCTGATCATTTGCACACTCAAAGATAGAACTAGCACATGAGTTTGATTCATCAAAGGTCACGTCACAGGACTCCATGATGGTGTTAGTGTCAAGATTAAAGATCATGTAAGAATGATCATGAAAAGAATACCACAAGAAAATACCATCAGAAGAACGTGACTCAAACTTGTTAAGGTTGCCACACTTTAGGATGAAGCAACGACAACCGAAAACTCTTAAATGTGAAACCTTCGACTTCCTCCCGAAACACAACTCATAAGAAGTCAAATTCAAGGTCGAGCGCAAACAAGATTCTTCTCAAACTTGAGATTGGGAAATCCTCGGATCAAGCCTAGGGCACTCAAACGAATAAGCAAATTAAAGCTCATGTGCCCTAGTCTTCTATGTCACATCCAAAGCTTAAAAGAAGGTTGAGCAATCAAATAATGAGAAGAACTAAGAGACTCAGAAAAATCAGCTCCAAAAACTCTCTCAACTCGAGAAATCTTGCAAATCAAAGCTCCAGAAGAATCGAGAACTCGAGAAGTATCGTGTTTGAAACGCACTTCCAAGTCCTCATCCAACAACTAAGCTACAGAGAGAAGGTTGTATCCGAGATGCTTCACCAAAGCTATATACTTGAGAGTGAAACTCTCATTCACCATTATCATACCTTTGGCTTTCACCCTTCTTTTCTGATCATCTCCGAATGTGACGTACTCGTATCGCTTTATGGAGGTAAGGCTGAAGAACCATGATGAATCTCTAGTTATGTGGCGCGAACAACCGGAGTCAATGAGGCACTTGTTCTCTAGACCTCCGTCTGCCACCTACATATGAGAAGAATAATAGGTGAATGACTCAGTACTGGGGTTAGTCAAAAACCTCTTGGGAATCCAGTACTGGGTCATTCGTCCTAAAGTGGTAAAAGTAGGTGCAGGTAAAACATGTCTAGTATGTTGAGGGCGAGTACCACGATGAGAAAAACATGGTTCGCCAAATCACTGAGACTCAAAGTCTCTTACATGTGGACCAAAATTATATGAGTCATGGCAAAATCCCTCCGGCAACACTTCTAGAAAGAGACTAAAAAGCACTAGAGACTCATAAGTGAAAGCGAGGAAAAAGCTCATATACACTAAAAGAGGAGCGTTACATATCCCGGGTGCTCCACTTCCACTCATGCCGCTCATCTCTCCTATGGCGAAAGCAAAACCCAACCAAGTTACCCTCTCTCTAGCAGTAGGTGCAGTGGTAGCGTCTCTCAGGAACTCGACTGCTGGTCACTCAGGGCTTTCTCACAGGCTCTCTTATCTTAGGTTGTGGAACTCTCTTGAGTTGTGGTGCAGATTTCTTCTTTGTGGATTGAGGAATGAGTTTCTTGATGGGTTGTATTGTGGTATTGATTTTGGACTTCTCAGCTTCTAGGATAGTAGGTATGGTGAACATAGTCTTACTCTCCCCATTGTAAGTCACCCTCTTAAAACCCAACCTAAGAGCCAAACCCACCTTGTCAACACACATCTTTGTCTTTGCCAAGATCAAATTCATTTTTCCTTTGCCATATGAGCACTTCTCTACCAGAGAAAGGAGGTACTCAATCTCAGTCAAAATATTTTGAACTTGCTCTTTAATCCTTCTATTTATAGGCCTAGGAAACTTGACCCTCAAGTTTCCTAATTTTTTCCCAAAATACCCCTCTTGAAGTACACTTCTACCTACCACCAAGGATATTTTAGTCCATTTTCTTCTTCATTCATCGGACGGCCACAACACCTTTACAACTTAGCTTCGCCTCGATGCAAACTTCGCGATGGTGCCATGTACTCCTCCAGTCCTCCCATAGTTTTGAGGCCAAACCGTGAAATCCTAGCACACTTCTCAAAGCGTGACTAGCCGTCACTTGCTTCCACCTGAAGCAAGCGCTCTAATGATGACGCGTGTCATTTGTCTTGTGATCTTGACCGCCGGTAAGTCTCTCCCGCTCCGGATCCCTCGGGACACCTTATCACTTGCATCGGCATCCCATTCGCTTGACTTTGTCAACACAATATCTTCATCATTTGTTTCATGCTTTGCTCGACCTTCATGTATACAACTAGGATCACCCTTAACTCCGTCTAGTCCTCCTTGATCATCCAGCACCAAGCACTTGCTTAACGCTGGTCACTCGTCATCGATCGCCAAGTTGCATCCATCACATGCACACCTTGAAACAAGCAAACACATTTCTCTACACTCAAAACATCTTTAGGTTAACACAAAATCAAAAACTTCAACTCAAACCATATCCTGTAGAAAACATGAACACCGAATATTTTGGTGTATTATGCTCCTGAACACCGAACCATCCGGTGAGTGTAACACTATCTGTTCTAGGAAAATTTTGCTCTCTGCAAGAGAAAGTCCAGCGAAAGCTTCTGGTGATCTCATGCCCATCATCGAATAATCCGACGTGTGCCAATCCATCGAACCACCATTCTGCAACCTCTCTGCAATAAAAGGTTTGGTGCATTCTTTAATGTTCACAATTTCAGCACCGGAATATCCGACGTATATAATCAAACTTGGCGCCAAAAATATCCTCTCTGTAGAAAATACTCCAGCGCTCTCAAAGTCCATCACCGGACCATCCGGTGTTTGCTTTTATTTCTGCTTCAGCATTGAAAATACTCCGATGCTACCTTTCGGTGTAGCCACCACACTCACTGGACATTCCGATGCATTAATCTCCAATTTCGTCCGAAAAAATGCTCTCTGCAAGAAATAGTCCGACGAGTATACACTGCCTATATTGAAACTTCCAGTGAACACCAGAATATCCGATATTCACACTGGAACTTTCGATGTTTGTAATTTTTCTACGCACAGAGAAAAATTTGCCAATTTCAAACACATACTACATCTACTGTTATCAATACCTCATCATATACCGACTAACTTATTTCTCCACTTAGTTTGTTCGAAATAAAGTTAGATACATGAACATAGTTTTTCATATATAACGTTGTGACAAGTGCAAAAGAAAGGTAGAGCCTTGAGGCAGTAGGCAGAGATGGAAAGAAAGGCAAGAGAAGAATGAACATAAAAGGCAGTAGCATGATAGGATGAGGTGATACGAAGATGAGCTTCCCCGAGAAAAGTGATTGGTGAAGCCAACCTCGACCAGAATTCAGGAGCAAGGTAAAGTTGCTGACTCATTGATCACATGACACTCACGTTGCAGGCCGGCCGGCCGGCTGCTGGAAGATTGATTGGATTGGACGAGAGAGGAAATGACAGGCATCGGGCACGCGCAGGCAGCATTCCAAAGAGGTAACAATCTCTTGCGACCTTCAAAGGTTTCAGGGCCTGTTTGTCCTCTTCTGCTCCAGGGGCTCACCAGTTTCAGCAATCAGCACTGTTCCTTCCTCCTAGATGCTCGTGCTCTGATTTTGTCTTGGTTTTATTTTGATTCGATGAATGCGGGTCCAATTTCCTCATTGCACTCTCCAATTCAGTTTCAGACTTTCAGGTCATTCCAAATGTAGTCCTACAACTACTGTATTGCAGATTGTATTGGTATCTATTCTGATTTCTGACTACAGCAAGTACCTTGTCGTGTACGAAGCACAAGAAAGCCTATGACAAACCAACGAAGAGATGAAATACCTGATATAACATGTCAGAAATAGATTTCACAATCGTTTCGAAAGTGAACAAATAAATAAACAAATACAAGATGTTCCTTTTTCTGGCTTCCGGTTTCCAAAGCTTGACAGATTAACACTAGTCCCCAGAGGAAAAACAAATTTGCACGATAAACAATGGGAAAGAGTTTTTTTAGATGATGGGAACGAGTTGGATTAGTGGTCATTGTGGAACCAATAAACCTGCACCAAAAATAAGCACCTGGGGTACGTACCAGACCTACCCTAGCCTTTCCATTTCACTATTTTTGCCACCACCTATACATGAGTTTGATGGGACACCGAAGCAAACAAACATGTAAAAGCTACAACGAGATCCAACCAGGTAGCGTGGTGAAGTAGTGCTTGTAGGTGTTTCTGAAACAAGTGACAACCCTACATAGCGAGTCCAGAGAAATCCACATACGGTGTCTTAGGCATCTCAAGAACAGTGGACTGAGGTCCATTTGGGTCAGCTTCCGCTCGCTTTTGCTATTTAAAATAGAAAGTTAAATTAAACTATTTGTTTTTGGAATATTTTTTTATTGGTAAAAGCTATTATTATTATTATAAGTCAGAAACTAATTTGAAAGATCTTTTATAATTTCTGAGAGATGATGTTGTAAGAGGTATTACATATATTATACATTTCATTTACGTCAAAAACCAATTTAAAAACAATTTTTCTATAAGTAGCTTTTCAATATGAGTTTTTAAAAGCAGTTTTATTTTAAAAAAATCTTAGCTCAACAAAACATGCTGAGATGTATCTTTTTTTTGGCAAAATAGCTGGGATGTGATGTAAATTTATTGTCAGTTTTTTTTGCGTAAACAAAAATGATATTTTTGGCATAAATACTGTCTTATTTGTTATTATGGGTATTACTCACTGCGTGAAAAAGAGACGTGATAACTGACATTAGTGAATGATCTCACATTCATTATCTTGAACGCATCATTGATGAGTCATTATTAGTGACGGGTTAAGACACGTTACTTATGAGGTCATAGGTCGTAACAGTGACCCGTCACTAATAATTGAACATAAATAATATATCGGAACATTGACCCGTCCCTTATGACTTATAAACGTTTTTCGTGTTTTTTACACAAAAAGTTAAATAAAATAAAATTTCACCCGAGCCATCGTAGCGGTCTATCGCATATGCCCCACAAGCTACATCATTTTTTAAATGGCTTTTCAATCTTTGTTCCGTGAGCCTTGAACCCGCGGTTTGTAAGAGATATTACGTATATTATAAATTTCATCTACATCAAAAACCAATTTAAAAACAACTTTTTCTGTAAGTAGCTTTTCAATATGAGCTTTTAAAAGCAGTTTTTTTTAAAAAATTCTTAGCTCAACAAAACATGCTGACATGTATCTTTTTTTTTTGCAAAATAGCTGGGATGTGATGTAAATTTATTGTCAGTTTTTTTGGTAAACAAAAATGATTTTTTTGGCGTAAACACTGTCTTATTTATTATTATGGGACTCACTACGTGAAAAAAGAGCTTTAGTAACACAGGATAACTGACATTAGTGAAGGATCTTATATTCGTCACCTTAAACGTGTCACTAATAAGTTGTTATTAGTGATGGATTAAGACCCATTACTTATGAGATCATAGGTCGTAACAGTGATCCGTCACTAATGATCAAACATAAATGACGTGTCGGAATATTGACCCATCCCTTATGACTTATAAATGCTTTTCGTGTTTTTTAAAAAAAAGTTAAAAAATAATTTTTCACCTGAGTCATCGCAACGCAGCCCCACAAGCCACATCATTTTTCAAATGATTTTCAATCTACGTTCCGTAAGCCTTGAACCCGCGACCTCCCCTTATGCACATAGTTCTCTTACGACCTTACCTATTACGTAGTTGTGATAGAAATCAAATATTTTATCCCTTTATCCTTCTGTGCTAAAGGTCATAGGTAACGGATCAAAACTATAACCCCTCACTAATGACAGAATATTAATAATGGCCGTAATCTTGACTCGTCAATAATGATTGATTTTGCTAAATTTCACAATTTGATAAGTGACCTGAAGTGACTTCGGTAAAATAAGTATAACTTTTGCATATGAAGTCCGATTTTGATGCTTTTTTTGACTCTACGGATATCTGAAAAAAATTACATCTATTTCTCTCACACTGTGTCGGGTTCATCAAATTTTTGAAACCAAATTCGGCCTGAAAGATTGGGTTCTCGTCCCTGAAATTTTTGTACCATTTTTGAAACATGTATTTGTGTCCATAGCTGCTACCCTTACATCAAACTTGAGCAGAAAGGTACAATAGTTTTTATTCTAATACTGCTGAGGTGAGAAAAAAATAAGATAAAAATAAAATAAAAATAAAAAATATTTGTGAATAACCTATTGCATTCACAAATATTTTTGGTTTGGTGATGTGTCGTAACAGTGACCCGTCACCAATGAAGTTATTGGTGTTGCACGTGAAAAATAAAAGAAAAATATCATTATTAGTGATGGATCACAACTTCACCTGTCACTAATGACTATGCTAGGATGATCCGTCACCGCTGAAGTTGTGACACATCACTAATGACTGGGCTAGAATGACCCGTCACTGCTGAGTCGTTATTAATAACGGGTCAAAGTTTAACTCGTCATCAATGATTAGCGTAGAATGACCTGTTACTGATAACTTGTTATCAGTGATGAGTCACAACTACGATTCATTATTATTATCATCAGTGATGAATCATATTACGTCTTATCATTAATTTTATATTTTTATCTATTTTTTTATATTACGTCTTGTTATTAATTTTATATTTTTTATCTATTTTTTACGTGGTGACTACTTGGAGTTGTTAGATACCGAACTGTAAACATGCATGTCTACTTGTCTAAGTACTTTAGTAGTATATGTTTTAGTTCTTATCAGAAAGGTGAAGCTATTGTATTCTCAAAAAAGAAAGAAGAGGCGAAGATATTGGACGACATGCCTTTTTTTTTTTTGCAGGTTTTCATACCCAGATATCCCTTGTGTTTTGCTGCAAGTTAGATGCAAAAGTTGGGAACAAGCACACACGAGAGAGAGGGACAGGGAGGGAGAGAGGTATGTACTTCTTGTTGTTCCATCTCAAGCTCCATCAAACGTCAGGAACAGTGAGAGCGTAAACACACTATTCCGACTTCTGATGCTCTGACTGTGGTCTCAGTGCATAAGTGACCAGGTCCACATTTCCACCATATTTGGACGTATAAAAAGGAAGAAAACAACTGAGGTATTCCTTTCTATCTGCCTTCGTTACTAATTACATGAGTCTATGAATCTAGGGCACAGTAGAGTGAAGTTTACTATCTAATCGGAGATGCAGGATATGCTAGTTTTGGAATCGCCATAATAACGTAATGATAAGCATAGGTCAAGAGGCCCAGGACCAACCATCTAATAACATATTAGTTCGGGAGTTCCTTCCCGTGGTTCCGGTGGCCTTCGGTTTAGACCCGATTTTGGCAGTTCTGCTACATTGTTGACTATCTTAGATCTAGTTTTGCTAGGTTGATACATTATTATAGAACTGGTTAAAAATAGCGGCTAATTAGTACCAATTAAAAAGTAATTTGGATTGAAAATATATCAGTGCTGGTTTTTTATCTCCCACGCGCGAATAATGATTGAACAGCTAATAATCGGCACTAAAACGTAACATCAGTGCTGGTTTCACCTACCAACCAGTACTGATATTTTGCTACAGTATAAAGCTCACCTTTTGTCCCAACCTCGACCAGAACAACATCTTGATCCGTAAATGTTCCATTAGCTTTATTCAATTTTGATATATAAAAGTGTTTTATCCAATTTTAAAATTTAACCAAATGGGGTGTTTAAATAGTCAAATAGAATCGTTTGATGAGCCTCATGCATCTGCAGTCTCCGATCATCTATTCAAGCTGTGTATAAAAAATTTAAAAAATTTTGCCCACTCCATGCTTCGCACGATCAATGTTGTACTTCTACATTAAACTTTACAGTATTATACTAGCATATCAATATATGCGTGATGTAGTTGGTTCATCAACCACACATTCATTGTTCGATCGTAACACGAATCGACACTAATAATGAGTATCACTTATTAGTACTGGTTCTAAGTAGACTGACACTGATAGCTAGTTGTCGATTGCTAGTTCCATAGTAGTGTTACAATGTCACTACCTTAGGAATGCCTGATAATAATCCGCAATTCTCAACTAACCCTCTATTACGATTCTGATCATGAACAAGTGTCCGACGCGGGAGTGAAATTGCAAAAATATGCTAATTTATCATTGAAGATGTTGCTTTGCTCCAACCTACCATGCACCGGCACAACTGTAATTGCTCCATAAAAGTAGCACATACTAAGTAAAGTAGCTTTTTTACTACCATTTAAATAAGAAGCAATGGTTGTAAAGGCGAAAAGACGAGCAATTCCTAAGCAAAAAGTATGCAAATTCTATAGTGAATATATATGTATTTATGCTCTTTTGCAACCAAACTTTGGGCATTCTGCATTGGCATGGTGTGTTGTACTAATAATTCTTATGATGTTTTGTTACTCAGAAATATGAGAGAAGAAAGCTCAAATCGGATCTTTATCGGGTATTGTCGGAGCTTGTAGAGAGCTTGTCAGACTTCAAGTCTACTTTCACAATTTCAGATTGCCTTCAATTATACAGAGAAGAACCATTTGTACTTGCTAAAAATGTTACACAAGTATTCTATGTAAAAGACCCGAACCTAGCTAACAATAAGTAGCATTACGTGATTCTTCAAGGAAAAAGAAAGATTGTCAGTATTGAGGATATTGTCAATGAAAGAAACTATGACAAATTAGACGATTTGCCTCAATTGGAAGAGAATATCGAACTGTCTCTCATTGATGACACTGATGACCATACCTACATACGCCGTGACCATAACGAGGCTATTGTATCGCTCAACTCTGCACCCATCCCAAACATAATTCAGTGCACATTTCATGTATAAAAATATTTTTATCATATAGGCAAGAGTAATACAAACTCAACAAATTTGGTTTCATATTTTTCTAAACTCTAATCATTTTTTTTTTGACTTTTTCAAGTTTTCAACCAAATTTAATAGTAGAACAATTATTATTTTCCGTAATTCCGAGAAAAAATTATCAGTGCCGGTTCTAAGTGTGTGTGTGTGTGTCTATATATATATATATATCGCTCGCCTCCCCTGCACCATTCAGCCGCCTCCTCTGCACTCTGCCGCCCCGCCGTGCCAATATGCCGATGCCTCCTCTTGACGCATCACCCCGTTGCCTCCTCCCCGATGCGCCACCCCACAGCTGGCCGCCACGTCTTCTGCGCTCTGTTGCCTCGCTGCGCCGATGCGCCGCCTCCTCCTCCCCGACGCACTGCCTAGCAGCTGGTCGCCTCCTCCTCCCGATGTGTTGCCCCGTTGCCTCCTCCTCGACGCGTCTCCCCGCAGTTGGCCGCCGCTTCCTTTGCGCTCTATTGCCACGTCGCGTCGAATCATCCTAACGGGTTGTCCTGTCGCCTCCTCCTCCTGACATGACGCCCTACCGCCTCCTCTTTGATGCGCCGCTTCACTATCAGCCGCCGCCTCTCCGACGTGCCGCCTCCTCCTGACATGATGCCCCGCTGCCTCCTCTCTGACGCCCCGCCGCCTCTTCCCCGATGTGCTACCCCGCACACGGCCATTGCCTCCTCCTCCTCCTCGCCTCCTCGATGTCCCCATGGTGAGCAGCAACGGTAGTGGAGGTGGAGGGTGTAGACCTAGGCAGCATAGAAGCAACTGCTACTTCCTATCTGGCCATCTGGGTCTGGTGACCTCCATCCTACTCCAGGCCTCCAGATCCTCAATAGCGTATCCATGCCCTATCTGAAAGGGCCATGAAACATCTGGGTTAGTTCTCAAATTCTTAGTTCTTTAATTGTAATTAGCAATTTTATTTAGCAAATTATAGTTAGTAATTTTAGTTAGACAATTTAGGTCCTGAAATTTGTATTAGCAATTTTGTTGTGCTGCCTTGTTCTTAGAAATGTTTTCTAGGGTTTTAGGGTCTTAAAGATTAAATATGGTGCAAAAACATGTGTCTAATGGTAATTTGTGATTTGGCATTGGTGTTTTTGACGTGTCTCCTTATGCTGTTATCTTGTTCTTAAGCCAATGATGATAATTTGTGAGATGTTTCTTAGGGTTTTGGGTTCTTAAAGATGGTGCAACACATGTGGCTAATGACAATTCAAAGATGCTTAAGACCATCATTCGTAATCCACGTGTTGTTGCACAATCTTTATGAAATTTGAGTTACTAAACCCTAAACCTCTATGGTAGTCATTATCTGAGGCCAAATTTGACTTAAACTTCTAATTGGCCGATTGATTTGGCATTGATGTTTTTTTGATGCGTCTCCTTATGTTGTTATCTAGTTCTTAGGCCAATGATGATAATTCAAGAGATGCTTTTTAGGGTTTTGGGTTCTTAAAGATGGTGCAACACATGTGGCTAATAGCAATTCAAAGATTTTAAAGACCATCATTGAGTCATAATCCACTTGTTGTTGCACAATCTTTATGAAATTTGAGTTACTAAACCCTAAACCTCTATGGTAGTCATTATCTGAGATCAATTTTGACTTAAACTTCAAATGGGCTGATAGATTTGGTATTGATGCTTTTTGACGTGTCTCCTTATGCTGTTATCTAGTTCTTAGGCCAATAATGATAATTTATGAGATATTTTTTTAGGGTTTTGGATTCTTAAAGATGGTGCAACACATGTGGCTAATGGCAATTCAAAGAGGCTGAAGACCATCATTGAGTCATAATCCACGTGTTGTTGCACCTTGTTTATGAAATTTGAGTTACTAAACCCTAAACCTCTATGATAGTCATTATCTGAGGCCAATTTTGACTTAAACTTCAAATTGGCTGATTGATTTGGCATTGGCATTTTTTTGATGTGTTTCCTTATGCTGTTATCTAGTTCTTAGGCCAATAATGATAATTTGTGAGATGTTTTTTAGGGTTTTGGGTTCTTAAAGATTGTGCAACACATGTGGCTAATGGCAATTCAAAGATGCTGAAGACCATTATTGACTCATAATCCACGTGTTGTTGCACCATCTTTATAAAATTTAAGTTACTAAACTCTAAACCTTTATGGTAGGAATTATCTGAGGCCAATTTTGACTTAAACTTCAAATGGGCTGATTAATTTGGCATTCACGTTTTTTTCTCTGGGCATATAGGTGTGATTTGTCCCAGGTATGTCTGCATGTTCATTGATGAAAATCTGGTTGCTAGAAATTATAATAAGGTATGTTAATATTGTAGTTTGTAGTTAACAAATTTTACAACCTAACAAATTTATAAACTAACATGCCAATTGATGTAGATGCTTCCTCAACTATAATGATTACATAACATTATTACAAACATTGGTGGCACACCACCTATGGTGATGACTACATTGGTTGATAACAATAAAATAAAGATCACTGTCTTTTTTGAGGTTGTAGTATCTAAAGAAGGATATATCACTTCAACAACATCTAGCTCCAAAACAAACCAAAGGCTTATGACTGAAAGATCTATTGTCCATGCGCTTCTACAATTGCTTGAACAAAATGAGAATGTGCTTGCAATGACTGCTAGGCTTTCGTGGTTACATGCAGCTGAAACGGTTGGTGACATGAACTTTAGCTTGTAGCTAGGATTATTTCAATAATATTAACTTTTTCCTCTATGTTGCTGCTCTTTGCCTATAGAGTTTTTACTGGAATACCCAGATACGAACGGATAGTAGCTTGACTTCAATTTTACGTCTTCTTGTCTAGTGGTGGGGGTATACAGTGCTTGGCTCGCAATGCAGAAAGGTTCGTGAAGTAAAGTACCAGTCACACATTGAGTTTTGATGTGATAGCAACAACTTCGTTATATATGAAAGTCCAATGTAACTTCTGTTTGAGGCAACAACTAGTACGCTTATTTATGCACTGAACTATTTTGATGTAATATTTGGAATTGAAAATTTAGATATGAACTATGCACGTAATGGTCTTTGATGTAATTTAGAAATGCTTGTAGTTTGAATTAATATATTAGTGTTTATTGTGACTAAAATATCTGCTTATGAGTGAAATATCTGTATATGTGCTTGTTATCTGTCATTGAATTATGAGTGAAATATCTGGATATGTGCTTGTTATCTATACTATTTCTGGATGAATGGTTGATACAAAAAACTGACTAAAATTTGAGAAGGGCGGGAAACACATATCACTACTGGTTGGTAAAACCAACTGGCAGTGATACTCCACATATCATTGATGGTTGGTAAAACCAATCGACGGTGATAGATGGCATGAATCGGCAGTGATACCGATTCTCAGTGCTAGTTCTATACCGGACACTGGTAGTTAGTGACTATCAATGTTGTGTAATCAGTGGCGGTTCACAATCACCGCTGATGATAATTTTAAACCGCCACTGATAACCGATTCTGTAGTAGTGATGGCCAGGAGTAACTTGGTAGTGGCTATGATTTGTGTTGGGAAGTCGGAGCTACTGGTCACATATGTGTGACGAGCTTGGCAATGATGACCCGATTGCAGACTTTTTGTTTGTTCTGGTGTGTTGTAGTGTTCGGCTTTAGTTGTCCGAGCGCTCTCATCGTTAGGTCTTTTGCTGGTTAGTCCTTAATCAACCGCATAGTTGTTTAGATTTTTAGATCTAATTTTTCTTATAAATTAAATCAACTCTATTCTTCTTTAATAGTATTGGTATCATTCGTGCTGTCCTTTAAAAAATAACATATTAGTATAGGCCAACCTAATTTGGTTGAGCAAACTGTCCAAGGGGTCGTCCAAGGGTCAGTGGAAGGCAAAAGCCTGCTTATGAAAAAAAATACTTGTACCAGCGTACCAGTAATCACTCTTTTGGGCATTATGTGCAGCAGAGGCAACAAAGTTTCAGAAGTTCTGCTGCCCTGTTTTAATCTAGTCCTGCTACAAAATGACTTTTTTTTCAAACATATTTGAGACACAAATTGGCATCCAAATGCTAGATAAATTTTTCTCTCGAGCTGGACATACATGCCTAAAAAAATCAATATATTTTTCTGATAATTAAACAGAGACGTGGCACCGGAACTAGTTCTTTCCCATCACTCATTATTTGCTTTTCCTCGGTCTCTTAAAAATAAAAGAAAAGAAAAGAAAAATCAAATGGGTGAGAGAGCAGCGACAACTCCACGTCCGGAGCCATCCGTGGCCAGATGATGTATGAATGTATGTACTACAGCATACACCAAAATTAAAAAACCATATATCCCAAAATTATCAAATGAAGTGTGCTCGCTAGTCTCGCAGCAGCCAAGCCCAACTGCACACAAAAGAAATCGCTGCATGAGCAGGCACAGAAAAACTAAAGTAAAGTATTAGACCAAACCAAAAACCCTTAAGCAAAAGATCATCAATGATTGCGTCTCCCAGCCCCATTGTTATTTGCACAAGTACTCTTGGTAGCCTAGTAGGGTTATATCATCTTCAATGATCATAAATAGATACTACCTCTTAGTTGAGAGAGTTTATTTCTTAAATTTATACGGATTTCGTCGTTCACATTTTTTATATCTCATTGAGGAGAGATATAAGCTAATTTATAAGTACTATCTCTTTATTGCTAAAATAACTTAGAAGTATTAACTCTTCATCTCTCTTCTTCGAAGACTAGCGTTTGCTCTATCCCTCCTCTAATCATTAGAGATGCCTGCCCCGTGCAGAGTTACCGAGTAATGGGCACAAAATTTAGCGGCAGGAGGCGAGCGCGATTGGAAACTCAAAATAATGGAGCCGGTTGCCCATTGGGGAGACACGCCGGATTTGTTTAATCCCCAGGTCCTAACCCCATCTCCTGCCGTTCCTCTCCATATAAGGCAATGCCGTGCGTGTTGCACTCCCTCAAGTCTTCACCGAGCTTCGCCGTGTGACAGGCAAGAAACGCGCGCGCAGAAACCGCCGTGCTCGACTCGATCTCGCCGAGTGACCAGTGATCGCAGTACGTGCTGGCGGCCGGGATGACGGGGTTCGGGTCGCCGTGCGGGGCGTGCAAGTTCCTGCGGCGCAAGTGCGCGCGCGGGTGCGTGTTCGCGCCCTACTTCTGCCACGAGCAGGGCGCGGCGCACTTCGCGGCGATCCACAAGGTGTTCGGCGCCAGCAACGTGTCCAAGCTCCTCGCGCACCTGCCGCTCGCCGACCGCCCCGAGGCCGCCGGCACCATCTCCTACGAGGCGCAGGCGCGACTCCGCGACCCCATCTACGGCTGCGTCGCCCACATCTTCGCGCTCCAGCAGCAGGTGCGCTGGCTGCTTCATCCATGCATCACATGCCCGCCATCTCTTGCCTCCATGGTTAGCTGATCTGTGTCGTGCATCGATCAGGTGATGACCCTGCAGGCGCAGCTGGCGTCGCTCAAGGCGCAGGCGGCGCAGGGGCAAGGCGTGCACGAGGACGCCGAGGGCTACATGGGCAGCGCGGCAGAGCAGCTCGGGTACGGCTACCCCTGGTGCAACAGCAATGGAGGAGGGGGTCCCGTGGGGGCGCCGGCCGCGCAGCTGTGCGCGTACAGCAATGTCGGCCACGAGTCCTTGACCGCCATGCTGGGGTCGGACAACATGCAGCAGTCGCTGTACGACGCGTTCGAGCAGGTGGGCGTGGCCGACGACGGCTCGTCGTTTGGGGCGGAGGAGAGCGGGTGGAGGTCGTCATCAGGGTACCAAGACTGCGAGGACCTGCAGAGCGTGGCTTACGCTTACCTGAATCATCGCTCGTAAGAACTGGAAATTACTAGTGCAGAAGATATATCACAAGAGAATATATATATGTCCTCAATTCTGATCATGTTTTGGACATGAGCTTGGGTAATATATGTGCGATTTTCAAAGTGTCGATCCATCGGTCGATGAATCTCTTGCTAGAAATAATTCAGAAGCATCATGCATGTGGGAGTTCATTGATATATAGATCTACCGATCAGTGTAGAAAGTAGAAACCTACTTAATTAGACAAAAAATTATCCTTGGTATGAGTATTCTTCTATTTCTGTTGGTTTGGAGTTGTGCTTATTTCTTCTCCAGTTCTCTTTCTAACTGAGGCAGTCTATAGATAAGGTTAGATTTGTCATGCCGGAAAATGTACTGCAAGGAATATAGAAGGCAACATTGGGAGACAGCTGATGGATTCATTGCCACACACATGGAAAATCCAATCAGCCTACTATTTTGGTTGACTCCTTTTACTGAAACTCTTGCTGATGGGACACATCTTCTATATGGCTAGAGGATAGAGCCTTTTGTCTTAAAGAGAATCCTATCTGTGGATTTATTATCCCTACTTAATTAATTCAAGTAACCTAATTGTAAACATGCAATTGATATACTTGTAGAATGCTAAATCATGACCAGCTTCATCCTTGAAAAGGGTATAATTAGTATAAGTACTGTCTAATAAGTAAGCCTTTTCCAGGACTATATCTGATAGAAACTTTTTTCGAGGTTTTCCTTGTACACATATCTTGTTAGAAGTTTCCAACATGCATGTAGAGGCATATTCGAGTTAGATAGCTACGTGATTCACCTTAATTATTTACATTCATACACTGCCATTTGATCCTTCTAAGGGTAACAATGAACATAACTGTAAGGCCATGAAATTTTTTCCTTAAAAAAAGGGATCAGGACATGTTGCAGCAGGATGGGACGACAAGCAACTCATAATTAAGGAAGATACATGGGATCATGGGGCTCAACATGTGTTGCAGCAGGTCAAATGATATTGCTGCATAGATACAACGATATAATGAGGCTAAGGATTGTGAGATCAGTATAACTAAGCGTGAACTGCCCTAAATAAAGTGTAATTACTTGCACTATGTAGATAACAGTCAGTTAGTTAATAGACTTCGTACTCATCCAAGATTATTTGCCTGTGAAAAACTGAGATTTTCCACAAAAACGTAGTAGCGTAATCATACATGTCCCTTGTGTCGAATGTCGACAGTGTAAATCATATGTGACCCTCCTGAAATAGTACAGAAACAGTCCTGATGAACTCCTGTATCATCATACCTGAGGAAGAATATACCAACTAGATTTTGCGCCTGCAGTTGTTATCATGGAAGAAAAACAATACATGCATGATGCATAACCAATCTATTTTTGCATGGATTATTGGAGCATTTCAACTATATGATTTGAAATTCCATGATTACTTGTGGAAACTTCAATGCTAGTGCTTTTAGCTTTTGTATATCATGCCAGCAGTTAGCATAATATGTGCTCTAGTCATTATTCGCTGAAAAAGAAAAATAAATCATTTTACTTTGTGATGGATGAGTGTATTATATACGTATTAAGACCACTACTAGAGTACTGACTTTGATTGAAGCCAGAATGACCATAAAGTGTATTTTCCTTTTGGTGGTTTAGTTTGATTTAAAATAAGAAACATGCCAACTAAAGTGATAAGAGCTATTTCCAGAAATACTAAAGCTATACACTCCACAAAGTGTGTATTTTGTAAATTGACACAGAATCTACATACTGAATTAACGCAACTATCGACATCAAAAGTAAAAAATAATATAAAAGATGGGTAAAAAATATAAAAGATGGCACTTTGCATTCTAATTAACAACACAGACATCAAAGGAACTTAATACTATATCATACCTGTGAGATGAAAGCATCAATCATTGTTGTCTTTACAGTGAAGAGCAACACATAACTTTTCCCATATGCTTCCCTCTTCTCAATATATTTTATATGGTATAGTGAATAGCATTAATTATATCTGACCATGTCTAGGAAAATTAATTCCTTGAAACCAATCCTCTACCTAGTTAATGATTCATAAGCATTTTGAATATCTATAAATGCCTGACAATCACATCTTGTGAGGCCTGAATTCAAACTTGATATATCTATAGTCAGTTTTCTAGCAATTTGTGTTTTCCGCAACTGAAGGGGATGAGCATATCTTCAGAAAAGGGAATGGAAACACTGCAGTGTTGTACTAGAATCTTTACACTCTATGTGGTCTAATGTAACATATATACAAGAGTTCCAATCAGGGTCAGTTTCTTGTGAACAAATGTTTATTTTCTCGAGAAATCATCTTGTGAACAAATGTTGGAAGCGCGATGTGAAAATGAAAGGAAAACGTCCCAGATATATATTCGTCTTCCCTCTCACATAGATTGGCTATGGTGTTACAAATGGACGGGCCAATATTTCGGCCCGTTAGTTTTAGCATTGGAAGGGATTTTGGTGCATGCTGCATTGCTGCAAGTTGAGCCTGATGTCTGTTAAGCTATGAGTAGTGAGTAACCTGCCTGATAATCAGCACTAACCCTAACGTATCCTGAAGTTCGAGGACACGGCAAGGTACAAAGTAGCAAAAAGGGTTTAAGCACCGGATTTTGATTTCAAACTTTTCGGTTCAAATGTTTGTTACGAATTGTCTTTAGATAAAAGAACTTCTTTCCATGAATCCTGTAAGATAAATGCGTGAGTTCTAAACATGCCTTTAAACATGACATGATTGAAGCCTGACAGGCCCATAAGCAGATCAAGCGGTCCGACCATGCATGCACAAGCTAGGGCCAGGCTAGGTCATGTCATGCCCAGTCCACTGCAATCCGATGCGCTAGCAAATCATGTTCGAGTCTACTTGCATGAGTTAGACCAGTTTGTACGGCTCTGAGATCTATATAGGATTTATTATTTATAGAATAAAATAAAATAATTTAAATATTTATTTTTAATTTAAAATAAAAATAAGATGTTTCAACAAAGACCCTCTAACTACCTACAGCTTTAGCCTAAGATTTTTTAAGTTATGGATGACTGACTCTAAAAATTTTTGAAGCTAAAGCTCTGCTAAACATAATCTTAATCATCAGTAAAAGTAGGGTGGGTCTCAAGTGGATCCACCGTGATCCATGCCACAACCAAAGGGAATGTGCCTAATGGATCTATATGCCCTGATGGATCTAATGGATTGACCTAATTAAAGTTGTCCAACTGAACCATACCTAATTGGCCAGCATGTGGCCCAATACTATAGTCTCTACCTTGACTTATTAATGAATCTTTATCCTTGTAACCTTGATGATATAGTTGGTGTCTAGCTTCAAGGATTATTCGAAATACTTAGCAATGCTTAGGTCCTCGCTAGAAGTCGAGCGACGGTGCTGCCGTTGTTCGCGAGCCTAAGGCTTAATCACTGTTCATAGATACAAAGATGAAGTTGAGATGGATGGTTAATATGTGAGATTGAGGCGAGATGTGGGTGGCATTAGGGGTATCTTCTGCCCAGGAGGAGTCTTCTGGATAGTTCGGGAGAGGAGCTCGGATGTCATAGACCGCTTGTATTGTTTAAGACTGTCCATCGGTGCAATTGACTCTAGCACTTTCCATACTCACCACATGCTGATCTAATGGTAAGATAAGCCGATTATCATATACCGTGCCAACACTTGCCTTACGGCTCTATGACGCGTAAGAGAAAAAGAAAAGGAGAAGCAAGGCGGCGGGGAGCCGAAGGTGTCCGGGACATGCTCGCGGTAACCCCGGTATCATAGGGGCATTGCAAGTGGGTGGTTTCGGGTATGAGAAAGGTTGACACGAGTACCCCTTGTGTGTACTTTCGCGAGTAGCACAAGCCGAATGGTACTTGAGTCGTGTGGGTAAAGTTGTACCCACCTGTAGGGTATAAAAATATTTTGAAATGCCGCGCTCTCAGTCATAAGCATGCTATTATTTCATTTGTATCGGTTGTAGAGTTTACGAATGTGGTATAAGGTTATGGTATGATGGAATTGGTTGGTAGATTGTTGATGAGATACTATGGTTCCTATATATACATGTTCAAGTTGTGGTTTACAAGGTAGAAAAGTAGTTGTTTTTTAGTTAAGTATAGATGCTGACACATATGTGTCTAAGTTGCTTACCGCATATGTTTTACTTAACCTTGTGACCTACTCTTGTTAACAGCTCAATGCATAATCCTTGGAGTCGAGCTATGTATATGTGCTCTATACAGTTTAATTCTTGTGAGTACATTCGTACTCATGCTTACGCTTTCAGGTTCTGCTAGTGAGGGTGATGCGGTGTTTGGCTACTTTGTGCCCGCCGATGTAGGTGGTGGGCAAGAGTAGTGCATCCTACTCTGGTGAGGCGTAGCTTTTGGGGTGGAGCCTAAGGGCATATGACTCCACTCTCCTTGTGTTGTTGTTAAGATTTTAATCTTCCGCTGCGTAGTTTCTCTTTGTGTAAACGGTTGTAAATGGTTGTATGCTTAAGAACTTGTAATGTAACTTTAATTACTCGCTCTTTCTTAAGCTATGTTGTGATGTACATGTTGGAAAGGTATGTGCTCAGATCTTGGGCATAAAACACGTGTCGGGACTATCGGGATGGTATTCTGGTTAATCATTGAGGTTGTGATTATAAATCATGATCCTTCTGATGATTAATTAGAATATTATTTGGACTTAATGGCTTTGCTGAGTCACAATGCCACGACGGTAGTTTGCTGCAAAGCTCAACTTGTGAGTAAAGTGTACCACTATGCAGAGTTAAAACTATTTGAATAGCCGTGTCTACGATCACAGACGAACTATGGTTCGGTCACAACAACTAGCATGAGTTGTGTGCATTTCCTTGGAATGTGAGTGGGTAGGGCATGCCCATTTTGGGAAATAGGTCTAGCAATGTGCCGTTGATTTTTATGGACAGAATGTCTGGCAACATTAGAACATGGGTCCTGGTGACCTTCCACCACGGCCGAACCCCCCCCCCCCTTTAATATTGTTGATATGATGTTTCACAAAACCCACCTTATAAGAATAAATCCTTGCATATGTAGACTTGGCTTTACCGCAAAGTTAAACTTATTGCCTTACCCTTGTCAATACAGTACATGTATCTATACCCTTTGTGTAGGACAAGGGTTGGGACTTGCTGAGTACGTTTGTACTCATCCTTACTTATGATTTCAAAGGAAGATTCGGATTTCATCGATGCCGACGATGAGGTTGACGAATAAGTCACGATTGCATCCACACCCGAGTTGCCTGTGGAGTGGTGTGTTCACCATACTGGCCCTGTTGTGCTCTCTGGTGTCGTAGACTATGTTTCTCGTAGGTCTTAGCATAATCCTTTATGTACTATTAAATTGGTGGAGTTATTTCACTACATCCTTTGTTGTATGATTGTGATGTCACCTATAGTAAGACTTGTACTACTAGCAATTTATCTAGGGACTGGTAAAAATAAAGTTTTAAACACCAAAGATGATCCGAGATGCTTCACCCATAATGCTAATGGTCATCTCTTGAACCTCGGGGTTTATTTTGAAACCCCACATCAACCAGGCGTACAAGTGTCCGACACTCTTCTACATAGGTCTAGAGGTACCCTTGTCCATTGACTCAAATACGGACACTACTACCCCTTTCGAACCATAAAGTATTTCACTATCTCCATAAAAATACTAAATTTCCACTTATCTGACATATCTACTAACTATCGATAAAAATCCCTAATATTATTCTAATAGAACATACAAAAATACGTATAATTACATCTACAATAATACAACATTTATTATAAATATGACTCAACAATTCATCTACATTGCAACAAAATATCCCCAGATTGCTACATCAAACACCTCTAAATCCTACATCTACTACCTCGGTTATACCTACACTATGTCTAAATTCTACATCTAATACATAACATATGTCTAAATACTACATCTAATTACTAAATATACGTACAAACAAGATCTAATTGATAAACTATGTCTAACCCTATATCTACATTCTAACCTATATCTAGTGTTTATCCTACCGGGTTTATAAAAAAATCCTAAATCTAACATCTAACATATATCAAAAACTAGCACTAGTGGCTATCCTATCGAATTTGTTAAAAAAGGATAAAAAAAATGTCGATTTTCCTCCAACAAGACTTTGCCTCTAATTTCTCCTCCTCTCCTCCCTCACTCTCGGCTCGGCTGAATGCAAATGAGGGTGCTGACGTCGGCTGGAGCGGCGCACCGTATTTTATACTAAAAGGTCTTGTCTGAACAATATGCGACATCTTTTGAGTGGCCACCCCACCCCACCCCCTCCCCAATGTTTCAGTGAGGAAGGTACCTCCGTGAAACACATTTAATATTGTCTAACCGACGAGCGGGCAAGATCTTACTTTTACACGATGAACAGGTAACAGGTAGTCTATTATTATAATATTCTGAAATGGCTGTATAATTTTGCAAATTTGGTAAAAAAATATAAAAAAAATCGTCTTCAGACATGATCGAGTGCAGTGGCAGGCCAATCCTTGCACTCCTCTCTTCTCTAAGCCTATCAAAGAAGCTGGCGCGCTCTCTTGGCATCCTTATCAGTTGACACTAGACAACTCCAATATATAATTCTGCCTTTCATTTCCCCCGTCTGTTCTTCGCCCCATGCATCAAAGTTCGTATGACTAACGCGTGACTAATCCATTTAGTTAAGCAATATTATATTTCGTGAGATTTCTGGCTCTTAATTGCTTCCAAGTTCCAAGTTCCAACCACTTGATGAGTTGAACCCTTTACAGCTGAAACAGGCAAGCAGTACACTCTCCCAACAAATAATCAACCTGCCCAGACCAGAGCTGAACTAAACAAAACGCACGCTGCAAACGAAGATTTTTTTTTTTTCATTACGGAGGCTCATACCCTACAGAGAGGATGAGAGCGCCTCCGGGGTTGACGCCGGAACTAAGAACCCGGATCGCAAATGAGTTTAGGTTCTCCATTTCTCTCTCTATCTCTCTTGCCGCCATACGATGCGAATGATTCATCTTGTGTAGCTGCCTTCCTCCTGCTCGCCGAAGCAGTACATCTCCTGCAGCGACGCCGATCCGTCGCAGCTCGGCGCGCTGTAGCACCCGGAGCTCTGCGTCGACAGCGACTCGGGGTCCATCTGCCACCGCTGCAGGAGAGGGCTGCCCGCCGTCTGCGCGCCGGCCGCCGCCATCGTCTGGGCCACCTGCGTCTTCGCCTGCAGCACCTGCATCTGCAAGCTCGCCACCTGCACATGCGTTCGGGGTTTCAGCGGCGGCGTCACGCGCGAGATCAGCAAATCTCATGCATGCACAAGCATGAGTGCATGCGCGCGCCCGCGGCAAGAACGCGCGCGCGCGTGCGTAGAGGTACGTACCTGCTGCTGCAGAGCGAAGATGTGGGCGACGCAGCCGTAGATGGGGTCGCGCAGCCTGGCTTGCGCCTCGTAGGTGACGGTGGCCGCCGCCTCGCTCCGGTCGCCGGGGGCCACCTGCTGCAGCAGCTTGGCCGCGTTGCTGGCGCCGAATACCTTGTGGATGGCTGCGAACTGCGCCGCCCCGTCCTCCGCGCAGAAGTGGGGCGCGAACACGCACTCCACCGCGCACTTGCGCCGCAGGAACTTGCACGCCCCGCACGGCGAGCCCGGCGCGCCGCCATCGCCGGAGGACGCCATGCCTGTCGCCGTCGCCTTCAGCGCCTGATCGCTCGCTCCCGCACGTCGTCTCTCCTCCTCCTACAAGCTCAGCCCCAGAGGCGATTATATTGCAACTTGCCAGCCGGACGAGGGTAGCTAACTCGAGTTTTATAGGAGGAGGACACGACAAGGGCTGCAAGGCCGCGAGGGGACAAGGCTAGAGGGAAATGCGCACGATGTAGAGGAGCGCGAGGGACTTGTGAGTACTCATTCGAGGGCACGCAAATACTTGTATATATACAAATTTCAGGGAAGAAAATTAAAGCATCGTCTTGCGTATCAACCTCTCCAACATATATTGCTGATTCGCACAAGTTATGCCCCATGCATTTCATGAGAGGGATGGGCGCATGCTGGCAATTCATGCGAACTGGTTACACATGAACTACCAGTGCAGCTAACACAGTGACACTGACATCAGTGTCGGAGCTTAGATCGAAATTTATAGAGACGGATGAAGCTAAATATGTTTCAACTAGAATATAAGACCGAATTAATGAAATATGAGAGATTAGATTAAAAAAAAGTGTTAGGTCAAGAGAGGCCACGGCTCACCTAGCCACAACAATGCTTCGCAAGTGATTGACACGTTGGTCTTCCTGAAGTTCACATTGACTCTGTCGGTGAAAAACTGCCAAATGTCAATGCCCCAAACTTATCATCCGTACACGTAGCATCACATCTTGAAGGCTCACATGATTTATAACTTATCACTCGTGCATGTGAGCTTGTCGCGGATTAGGGCGAAATTTTCAACAAGATGTACACGAGAGAAGGAAAAATTAGGCCTTTGCATTAATTAAATAATTTCTGGAATGGAGAAGGTGGCGTGTGATGAGTTCGACGGAAGTGGTTCAGGCGGTCGCGCTGGGGCGGCGGAGAAAAGGGCGGCCACTGCAACTTTTGCCCGCCGAACGCCGCGAGCTTTTGCGACGAGTTTGGGCCGCCTCATACGTGGGCTCTGCCTTTTATTTTCCTGTCTGGCTTGTCCGCTTGCCCAGTTTGTTTATTGCTTCACCTTTCGTTTTCGTTTGGTACACCGATGCTTCGTTTCTTGCGCTGAATTCCGGGGTCTACGCTTACCTGTATGTCACATCGCACGGTCGACCGACCTGGACACGAGCTAAAGCTACATATATCGCCATCAATTATGCCTCCGTTGAAGACAACAAATTGGAGGTTACAGTTTAATTTGGTAACAGTAGCTAGTACTTGTGCACTTTGCAGTGTTAAAATCGACATGGACGTACGGACGTACGGACGGATGCTTCTGCATCTCCAGGCTACCTCTGGATGGATGTAATCCTCACCTGTTTGGAACGCACGAAGTTCAGATGAATTTCATCCAAAATTCACGCAGAAGCAGTTTAGTTCTCGTGAGAACAATCACCGCGTCTGTTCCTTCTCAACTCAAGGTCGAGTACTCGAGGGCATGATGATGACTCATGATTAAGGACACTAATTAGATTGTCCTTGATTATTCGAAACGATTGGGGGGTTGTTGCAATGCCCACCTCAAGTGCGCCAGCTCTGCAAACACAGCTGCCGCCTCGCGATGAACAAGTCGTCCATGCAGCCGGGATAGAAATAGTTGCGCACGTAACCAGACTAGTTTATGCTATGATGCGGGCGTCTCTCCGACTCTCCGTGCAACCAAAACGCCTACTTTATCATCAAGGGGTGATTAGGATAATGTGCGCGCCAAAGCACCTTGTCTGCTTGCCCCAGTTCATTTTCTTCTGTTAGTGCAAGTTTGGGCCGGTGATGTATATGCATTATGCAAAGCGGATGCGTACGTGTCCATGCATGTCCACGATAAGAACACGGGAGACAGCTAATGAGAGTCTAGGCTGTAGTGAACACGAAAATTCCAAAACTAACCCTGTACCCTAGATTACCAGGATCGTTAATTTATGTTGAGATTTATGATAGAGAGACAGGTGAAAAAAAGTATAGAATAGATAAAAAAATTAATAGATGGGTGAGTATCGGGAGAGAAAAATGAACAATTGAGATAGACTACGCGTGCGCAAAGACGCGCAGAGTTCTATTTCCCACGGTGTTAGTGTGGGGAAGGCAAAAGGAGAGGAGAAATTCAGGGCAATGCCGACATCTTCTGACATAAGTATCAAGATTCGAAATTTAGAATGCTGTCTTTGAAATTAAGAATTGAGAATTATAGTTCCCCACAAAATATAGTTAAGAATTTTCAACAGTTGACATAAGAAACACAAACCCAGGTATGGAACTTAAGTATGATAGCCAGGCTCCAGAGCATCTTTGCTTTGCTGTCTTTGCGGCAAAATAGACCAACGCCCAGCAAAAATGTGAAGCCCGGTAGGCCTAATTGGCCACAGAAGGAAAGATTGGAAAATCACAAGGCCCAACAATGCAATAGCTTGTATTTGAAGGTGACCTGGGCATCATGATCCTGGATACTCTCCGAACGCGAACGGCGATGGGGGCCCAGTGCGACGCTCACGTAACTACTGCTCGCGGCTCGAGCATGGCTGGGAGGCCGGAAAGACTGTAGGTGGCATCCGGGACCGACGGTACGAGGTCGCACAACAGCCCTCGTTTCTGGTTTTGGGCCGTATTGGGTTTCCCTCTTTCTTGTCGCGCAGTCGCGATTGGGAATTTTTTATTTTTTAAATGTAGCAATTTTATGTGGCCGATTGAAAAATTTAGCTATTTTTTAAATTTTAGCTAAATTTGAAATTTTAAAATATTAAAATAAAAAATCGCGATTAGGGCCGCACGCGTTGTCCTATAGGAAGCGGCGTGGCGGCAGCGCCCACGTAACCAACCATGGAAGGAACGAACGGCCGACCGGTGGAGGAGGAGGCAGTCGAACAGTAGTGACGAAACTAAAAACACTTCTCAGAGCGGACGAGTATGGAGCTCGATAACAACGCTCCCGAATGGAGTCAAGCCGACGGGGTTCAAACCACCGTCCCGCAACCCCCCCCCCCCCCCCCCCCGTCTCCAACGAAGACCGCATCATCGTGGAGAAGCGTAGTTAAAAATACGTTTCTCGGAGGGAGTATATTCAGAATATCAATCGGGGATCTGACTCGAGTAAGTTCATCCATCTCCTGTACATCTTCACCCCGTCTTTGACTGGTGTTGCATTTCTCTTCTGGAATGAAAACAGAGCTTCTGCTGCCCTATTTCAGAAGGGCAAAAAAAAAGTTTCATGCTTATCTACCGATCGACCTTCAGTCATGCATTAGTGTAGTACACGTCCAACGCGGGTGGCAGAAACTAATCTGTCACCGATTCCATCTCAGTGAATTAATCCATACGAGGAAGGAAGCAAAAATAATTATTCTAAGAAGAAACGTCACAGGTAATCTAACTAGCACTCTGGAATTCAGGAACAAGATGTCTGAACCCTGTATCACATCTGCCCACACATGGATAGTAAACTAAGTTCAATTCGATTAGCACAGCAAGAGTTCATGCACCATAATTTAGTTGCATCCTATAACGGGCAGTGCAGCGTCAGTGATGCCTACAAGGATATGGCAGCAACAACAGAGTAGCAGCTGCTGCACCCAGCTGAGTGTAAAAACTGCAAGTAGTACAACTAGAACTGATTGCGTGTGTGCATCTGAAGGATACTCGAAATAAAATGCATCAAGCAAAACTCTCCTCCTAGAAAAACATAATCATCAACTAGGATTTTACTTAAACCGTGCTATGCTCTTCACGCAATGTAAAAGAAATAGTGGAGTGCTTCACAGAAACGTGTAGAAATGACGTTAGGCACTAACATGGATATAGCTTATCCAATCACCCATTTTAGGTCATGTTGTGCATCGAAACCAACCTGCAATTCGAGCACTGTATAACGAAGCACCACAGGGTACCTGTACCTCCATCCATGGCTGGTCGGCTGCACCTCCGTCCATATGTAGCACCTGCAAATGGCTGGTCGGCTGCACCCCCGTCCATATGTAGCACCTGCAAATGGCTGGTCGGCTGCACCCCCGTCTCCATTGCATTTGCATTGCAGTGCAAGAAACACACAGATATGGGTAGCGAGGCAGCTGCTAGGCACCAAGGCCGGCCGGCGAGCCGAGCAGCCGCCCTCTCCAAAACTGGCTTGTCAAAACCGTGTTCCACCTCATTATCCGGTAACTGCTAAGACACCAGCGACCGATTCTCCCCCATTTGTCACCGTGCTACCACTCTTCTTCATATAGCCCCGGCCCGTGTGCACACACTTTGCCATCTCCTCGTCAAACCTTCGTTCACCAGACAGTATTCCCCCAAACCCTTCGAATCATCTCAGGGTTGCAGCTCTAGCTAGGTCATCTATCAAACTCTCGTAGCATACGGAGGGCGGCAGCAAGAGCAAGAAGTCCAGGCCGGCGACAAGCGAGGAGGCGGTGGCAGCAACGGAGGCTGGGAGCGACGTCGTCGGCGCCGCGGCGGCCGCAGCTGGCAGCAGCCGGCCGTATTACGAGTGCGGCTTCTGCAAGCACGGGTTCACCACGGCGCAGGCGCTGGGCGGGCACATGAACATCCACCGACGCGACCGCGCCAGGCGCCCCGGCCGCGACACGCCCACCGGCATATCCTCGGCGGCGTCCCGGAACACCGAGCGCTACAACCAGTACCGCGACCTGGCGTATCCACCGGCGCTGCCGATGAGCAGCAGCTTCGCGATGTACTACTCTGGGGCGCCGTCTGTGGCCGGGGACACTCATGATCATGACCCGCCTCTGGGCCTCGGGTGCCATGGGCACGGCGCCGAGGGGTCGAGCATGCCGGAAGGGTCGGAGTGGCAGGCCGGCGAGACGCCGGAGAGCAAGTTGGACTTGGAGCTCAGGCTCGGGAGTCACCCCGGCTGGCAATGATTGCATGGTAGTGCAACTCGTACACACACTGCATATATTACACTCATGTCCATATGGTTGTGGGATATGTACATGGTGCTTAACTAATTGGTGGTTTCTTTCTTCCCCTTTGATCTTTTCAGTGCCTCTTTTACTTATGGTTTTTTAATAAGGGAATTATATTTCATGGCCTTTGCCCCCTCAGGGACATATAATTGTACCTTATTATAAAATTCAGAACACAAATATCATACAAACCGTGACGTAGATAAAACATAGTTAACTGAAGACCAACATATTCGAACGGAAGAAATAATTAGACGCATCCTATTTCTAAATCTTCATCGATGGTTGGCAAAATTTTACATAACTGTTACTTCCGGAGTTTAGCATGCAAAACACAACACCTCTTTATCCGCCTCACACCTATATAGTCGAGCCCAAAATCTAAACCAGTACGTCCCTCTGTAGAGTACCTATATATAAGATTTCAGCTGTGTTTTGTCAAAAACAATATTATTTCTGCTAAACCGTAATGCCTAGCATAGAACCGTTACTCCTAGCATCAATTGTCCCTTTAATTTTTTCCCCACCCCTATAAGCCAGTCACCAAACATAAGATCTATACTCCTAGGTGGTTCTAAATTAAAAGAAAAATGAAACGTTTTCTAAATAAACATGGCAAAATGACATTCAAAGAATAGATATTAGATATTTTTATTACCGTTACAAAAGCAGCATTTCACACTACCATTTCAATTACTTGTAGCTAAGTTATCTTTAGCAAGGATAACCCCTTTGTTTAGGTACATAGGAATATTTTGATCTTAAGTGGTAGCTTTAATTTACACAGTACCTTGTTCGCATTTATATTTCTATTGTTTATTAACACTTGATACATAGATTTAACCGAAAAGTGCCTATTCTGGTGTAAACTCCATCTAAAAATATCTCGTCTATCGTTGAGTTGCACATTTGCCACTCTTACGACCAAATGATGCCACTCCAAAAGCTTATTCCCTACTAATGCTCTACGGAAAGAGACATTCAGAGAAACATTGCTCATAACGGTTGCTAAGAGTTAAAGATCGAAGAATACCTCACCGCTCACCGTATGGTCCAGTGATAGGTGCTGTGTACACCGAATGCTTACACCAGAGCAATTTACATAGAGAGCTACAGAGGCTCGAATGACTCAAATGTACTCATCGGATAGTCCGATGATAGAGATAAAGTATACACTGTAGTGTCCGGTGTTCACAGAGGCTTTGAGTGGGGGTTCCAACGGCTACTTTCTAAGGTTGTAATCATCGAATGATCCGGTGTTAGTACTACTATTCTCACCAGATCATCCGGTGTTAACAGCTTTTCTAAGCCATTAGGAAAATGGCTAGTTGGCAGGTTTGAGGCTATAAATACCCTTCCACCTAGTCATTTAAATGGGTTAGAGTCAAGAGAAATACAAAGACACTTGAGAACACATCCAAACCACCAAAGTGCTTAAAGTGATCATCCAAGGTAATTAAGCATAAGATTAGTGAGTGATTAGTGCTTATAGGCCTAGAAAGAATGTTGTTAGGTGATTGCTGCCTAAAGAGTGGATCAAAAGTAATCCTAACTTGTACCGGGTGGTACGCCAGCGCCTTAGAGTCTTTGTGACTCACCGGTACCTTGAGCCAGAGTTGCTCAAGCTTATTGACCCTCCGACTTGGTATGAAGTGGCGGCAAGAAAAGTGTATGGGGGACACAGGGACTCTTACCTTGGTGGCTCAAGCTTGATGTAATCAGAAGAAATATTAGTGGTGAGACCTTACCTTTGTAGTTTGGTGTCTCATGTGGGTTAAGATCTTGTTTTTGTGACTTGGTGATTCAAGAGTCGTGATCGGAAGAGTCTTGACGACCGAGAGCATATCCTTGGTGGAGCTCTAACGTGGATTAGGGGTGACATTCATGCCACCGATACCACGAGATAAAAATCTCTTATGTTGAGTTTATTTTCTCTACCATCTTTATTCTTCCGTATTTATATTCTTGCAATCTACCTTTGTACATTTACTTTCCTAGAGTAGTTTGTTATGATTGGCTATAAGTTGCATATCTTTTGAGCAGTAGAATAGACACTAGATAAACATAGAGCACATTTAAATATAAATTGATATAGGTTTATCTTGTGAAGTTTTTAGAGTCGCTTAGGTTTTTAAGTGTCATAATTCGCCCCCCCCCCCCTCTTAGGATATCATCAATCATTTCAGGTAGAAGAGTGTGTCGCCTCTATGCTTCGCAAATCAAACCTAAGCAAAAATCAAACAAAAACGCCAGTTAGATCAATGAAACACCATAGCAAATGAGTTGATCGAGTTCGACATCAGTGCTAAACACTCGAATCAAACCTTGAACTCATCGGTACTGACAGGATTCAGGCGCATGATGTGGTAGAGAGTGTGTCACTTCTATGTTGCTTTAAGGGGAGAGAAACAAAAATAAACCATTCTGAGAGAGACCAACCATATGGTTCCTATCCCCATTTACAAGAAAGAGACAGTGGAAGAGAGGGTGTGAAAATTGATGAGTCAAATTCGAAACAGGGTCGCGGGAGCGGGACAAAACGAACAAACCCGATTACTCACCCAGTTTGTGCTATACAAAAATCCAAAAAAAAAATCAACTCAATACACAACTCAAAGCACATGGCACCTGTTGGGGAATGATCTTACGTGCCCCTTCGGATCATGAGGCGAAGTCCACTGGTGGCTGTTTAATGATGAATAATACAGTTGTGTTTCAGGGAGTACAAGCGAAACCTCTCGCGGGCCTTCGCATGGAGACCGAAGGTCGACCCGCAGTGCCAAGTATCAGTGCAAGCGAAGCCTCTGGCGGGACTTCGGGCAAAGACCGACCCGTTGCGCCAAGTATCAGTGCAGGCGAAGCCTCTGGTGGTACTTTGGGTGGGGATTGAAGGGTGACTTGGGACCCAGCCTCGAGGCTGGTCGAAGGTGCCCTAAGAGCCCGTGTAGCGGTCTAGGGTATAATTGTAAATATGCAAATGTAATCAATGGTACCAAAATGCCCCCGAATATGCCGAGAATGTGGTCGTTAGAGGGGTAACACTGTAAATTATGGAACAGAGTGGTTGAGTACGAACTATAAATAGGCCGACACTGTAACTGATAGGACGGAGAAAAGTTAGTTTACTCATCTCCCTATAAACACGTGTTGCGTCTCGCCGCCTTCGGCTCCTTCTCTCTCTAGACCGAAGGCTTCCCCTAGTTTGGTGACTTCGATTACCAACAGTTGGCGTTGTCTGTGGGGATCGAACAATCCGAAGCCATGCCACCTAAAAAGAAGATGAAGCCACTCGATATATTAGCGACATTGCCGGAGCAGCTGATCCCAGTAGGGGCTTCGGCAGACACACTCCCTTCGGCGCTGTTGGAGCCGGTCAACACTTCGACTGGTGGAGCTGACGGTAGCCAGCAAGGACACGATGATGTGAATGAGGTGCCCCTAGAGGACAGAGATCGTCACAAAATAGCTCTCCAAGAAAATAGCTTCGAAGGGTAGAAGCTAACCTTCGCGCCCGCTTCGAGGCTTCGGCAGGAGAAAGAGGAAAGGCACATGTTGTTGAAGAGTCAAACGACCTTGGTAACTTTGAAGAATATGAAGACGAAGATGAGACAAAAGAGGAAAAAAACAGCTAGGCTAGAAGCCGAAGAATTGGAGAGGCAGATTGCGCAAAAAAAAAACACACACTGGATAGCTTGATAGCGAGTCGAAAGGCCGCAGAGTATCGCCGGCGAGCCGACGAGGCTAAAAGAACACTGGAAAAAAATGCAAGAAGAGATTGACATGTTGCAGCGCAGATGAACTGACTCACCACATGACTCCTCCGTCAGCAGTTGCAGCGCAGCCAGTGCAGGACTTTCGGCTTAGGTCATGCGCGGGTGATCCAGAATCACCGCTCTCCGTTGGCTTGCAGAACCGACCATGTCCTTCAGGCTTCAAGATGCCTAGGATAGTAATGTTTGACGAAGAGCAGATCCGAAGGAGTTCGTTATGAGTTTTGAGGTGGTAGTTGAATCCGCTGGAGGACGACACTAGCGAAGGCCTTTGTGTTAGCGGTCGAAGGGATAGCGAGGTCTTGGTACTCCGCGTTGCCTCAAGGATCCATTTACTCATAGGAGTAGTTGCGCAATGCCCTATATAGTAATTTCCAAGGAAATCGAGCAGAGAATGTTACTGCCAGCGACCTCTTCGCACTAAAGTAGCAGCCAATGGAGACACTGCAGAGCTATATGCATCGCTTCGTTCATATTCCCTGCCAGGCGAAGGGCTTAAGCGAAAACACCATCATCGATGCCGCTATCCAGGGCATCAGAGGGGGGCTTTTGGCTGGAAAGCTCACACGAAAGAGGACGGAGAGTGTGCAGGAGCTCTTCAATAATATGGAAGGGTACGCAAGGTCTGAGTTGGACCACCTGCGGAGGAAGAGTGAGATGGCAGCATAAAAAACACCTAAGACAAATGCATCAACCAGAGACACAAATGTTGTCCAGTCTAGAGACAGATCGAAGCATGTTAAAAAAAGCCGAAGCATTTGAATACATGTCAAAATAAAAAGAAATCAACCAGATAGACTCTGGACCAAGCGAGGTCGCTCAAGAGTTCACTGAAGCACAAGGCGGGGGAGCTCGAGGAGGCCGAAGTGGTAGAGGTCGTGGAGACCGAGGGGGTCAAGGATGGGATCCGCGGGACCCAACCACATTATACTGTGAGTTACATGGCGAAGGTGCCAGTCATAGAACTAAGCAGTGTCCACAAGTCATGGCCATGAAGGAAAGTTTAGCGAAATAACCCTTCAACCCTGCAAGAATTGTGCATCATGCCACGCGTTCTGAGCAGGGTAAGCATGGGAATCCAATCAGACCCGCGCCCCAAGCACAACGTTCGCTAACCAATTGTAACACCAAAAACTTCAAAATTTGCAATAATTTAAAATTTTGCTAGAAATTAAATAAGTGGATTTCATTTTAGCTCTATAGGAAATTAATTTCTAAATTTAATTTGGAGTAGGTTGAATGTTTGTCGCATTCATGCCGTTGTAGTTGCAATAAGGTTTTATCGTGTGGGAAATTTTTGCTAAAATTCGCTAGAGTTCGCTCGGTTAAAATCTCTTTTGGAAAATAAGTTTGAAACCTAAAGCAAAGAAAAAGATCTAAAATAGAAAACCCTTCCTGGGCCGTCTTCCCCGCGCCGGCCCAACCCGCCTCTTTCCCCCTCCCTTTTCTCTCCCGCCGTGGGCCGCGCCCCTCCTTTTCCCGCGCCGGCCCGCAGGCCGAGCCAGCCTGCCGCGCCCACCGAGCCGCCTCACCTCCGCCCGCCTCGCTGCCAAGTGGGCCCGGCTCCGAGCCGAGCCGCCCTCCCGCCCGAGCCGCCGAGCCGTCGGCTCACCGTCTTCCTCATCCCGCCACCGGACACCGACGCCCCCAATCGCCACGACCGTTTCAAATCGAAGCCTCCCCGTGCTTTAACTCTCCAATCAAACCACACCACCGTGATCGCCGCCCCCTATTCCCTCCATTTGAGCCGTTTCCCCCTTGAATTCCCACTCGTTTGCATGGAAACCGAAGTTTTTAGTGCATCCGAGCCGCCGGCCGAATCTCCTCAAATCCGGCCGTTCCACTCCTCCTCTCGGGTATTTAAGGGCTCCATCGGCATCCTTGTTCAGTTCCGCACCCGAATACCCCGTTTCCCCTCTCTCTTGAGCACGGATTCGAGCCGCCGCCGTCACCTCCATTGCCGCCGGTAAGGAGCTCGGTCGCCGCTCTCTTTCTCCTCAACCGAACCTCGATTAAGCTCGTTCTTCGCTCTTTTGGTGCCGCCGGACCTCTAGGAGCTCACTCCGGTGCTTCTTGGAGCTTCTCCCGCCGTCGGACGCCGTTCCCGCCGAGCCGCCTCACCTCCGCCCGCCGTTCTCCATCGCCGGCCACCTCCGGACCTCTTCCGCCGCCGGCAAGCCCGCAGTAAGTTTCCCCGCGAGCTCCTCGTTGCTATGCGCCAAGTCCCGATGTAATCCGTGGCCGGATGCGCCTTTTGCGCATCGCCGGCGAGCCCGCCGCCGTCCCCGTCGTCACCGGCCGCCGCTCCCACCGTTGAAACCGCCGGCGCCACCCCCTTTTTGATTCCCAGCCGTCGGATCCAGGTTCTTCGACCCGGATTAGACCGGCCAATTTTTATACCCCTTCGGTCCACCATGGACCGGTGGACCGATGCTCTTTCAGTGGTCCACAAGCCCGTAGACCAATTCCATGTCATTTCCAATTAAGAAATAATTCAGTAATTGTTTTATTGCGTCATAATCCAATTTTCAGTATAAAATTATTTCGATTTACTCTCTGGAAAACATGTAAAATTTGCAGTAAAGTCCCTACATCTTCAAAAGCTTATAACTTTTTGCTTGTAGCTCCAATTTTGGCGATTTTCGCGTCAAATCGTTCGTAGCGTCGTGTAGAATCTTTTTGTAGAGTTTTTGAATAGTTTCAGTACTGTTTGGTGTACTGTTCTTAGAGTTTTGTTTGGTTTGTGTTTTTTCGATCCGTCGTTTAGGAGCTGAGCAGTTCGGCAACCTCCAAGACCAAGTTTTCGAGGACTTTGAGCAGCAACCCGGTGAAGGCAAGTGCCTTTGAGCATTTCTATACCAGTTTTAGGACTTGCAGGTGTAGTTTTTATCCTTCAATATGCATGCTGTCCAAAATGATATCCCATGCTAGGGTTTACTAGTTTTGTCTTGATATTTTCCTTGTCGTCGTTGATGTATCGGGTTAAGAAGGTGGGTAGATCATGCTAGCACTGTCCGGGTGGGAAAAATGGTTAATATTGATTAATGAACTATGTAACGCTGTCCAGGTGGAAAAATGGTAATTCTTTTGTAGCAACATGGTATAGGTCTTCCCCAACAGAATGGATGGATTGTGGTGGTGCCTATGGCAAGTTTGTGTATGTATCTGTTTGGGGTCCTAAGGACCGGTTCTTGGGCATGTAACCAAGTTATATCCGTACAACCACGAGGCCTATATGGGTACGGCCTGGCCAAATAATTAGCGACCACCGATTCTGTGGGCATCACTGGTCGAGTATGTGGCACAAGAGGGGGCTTCTGCAGCGACTCGGTCGGCTGTTAGCGGTGAAACCTTAGTGGGTGCCTACAAATCGGCGGGAGTTTTGTAAAGGCCTTGTAGTGAGACCCCGACTCCTTACCCCGGAAGTATGGAGTAACAAGGGAATCACGACTCGTGGATCTGTGCAAACTCTGCAGAGTATCAAACTGGTCGATCAGCCGTGCTCACGGTCAAGAGCGAGCTTGGATCTCTTCAAGATTAGTTGGATCTGGGTTTTGGTATGGTTGATCGGGTAGCCAGGTAATGGGATTATCTGGTGAGCTTTGGGTAACCGAATATGGGATACCCGGTGAGTCAAACCCCTTTGGTTATAACAAGTGTCTTCGCACCTAGTAAATAGAATGCCTGTTGTTGGAAGTATAGGTTAAGTCATCGTTTTAGTTGCTTAGTGCTAATAACCCCTGTCAAGCCTTTTTCTTGTCTAAAGCCTCATACCCTACTTTCCCTGCACTTGCGAAGTACAACCTTTTGTACTCACCCTTGTTATTCTCCCCTGCATTCTTCCGCCAATCAGAAGCTGTCTTTGAAGCTGGTACCTTCGACCTCGATGACTTCGATCCCGAGCTGCTGTTCTAGGCTGTGGAGCCCCCGGTTGACGTCTTCGCCTGTGGAAGCTGGATCCGCTGGCGCTGAAGACCCCTCTTGTCTCCCGCTGTGTTTTCTTTCAGACCCTCGGGTCATTTTGTAATAAGGTTAAGTACGATGTATCTTTGGCACTGTGATGATAACACTAATGATGTAAGCGCATGTATGGACGTTGTTCCTGGCATACATGTGTTGTGCCCGGTTTTGGTTCCTTTAAAACTGGGTGTTACACCAATGGCGACCAATGGTTGTGCCGACACAGAAATATATACCTGTGCCTTCGGCTCCGCCAGACTAGACCTTTGGTCAGCTGACGACTTAACAAGGAGAACTCCCACCACCTCCGCCAAGACCAGCAATCAAAGCCCCTCCAGAAACAAGCAGATTGGTGGGCATAGTAAACCGTGCGTACAATATTGTATTGGCAATCACTAGAGGATCTAATTAGGAAATTGAATCAAAGAGGCAACGAAAAGAATACGTGCGAAGGGTTAACCATGTTGGTGTAGGGCCTACATATGTTCAATCGAAATGGTCTCATGTGCCCATTACCTTCTCACAGGAAGACATGAGGGTTCTAGATTACCCGCATACGGACGCGTTCGTCATTACTACAAACATTTCAGGAAATGAAGTGCACAGAATACTCATAGATGGCAGAAGCTCGGCAAATATCATCCTCGTCGTTGCTTTAGACAGGATGGGCTTGCAATGAAGTAACCTTCAGCAGGCTGGGTCCCCGCTGCTAGGCTTCTGGGAAAAAGCAATCAACGTCTTGGTAAAGAAGGCAATCCTAGTGTCATTTGGCAAAGGATCAAACTTTCGAGCAGAGAACATCACCTTCGAAGTGGTTGACATCAAGTATCCCTAGAATGCAACTTTTGGACGAGGAGACCTAAATACATTTGGGGCAATACCGCACCATGCATATTGTGCGTGAAGATTCCTGGTCCCAGAGGTGTCATAACAGTGCTTGGAGATCAACAAGTGGCCCGTAGAATTGAAGTGGGAAATACTCCAGGCCAGCGAAATGTCCATGTAGTGGCTGGACCTTCGGTAAATCCTGAAGAACGCGACGAGAAACTACAGGTACAGACGACGGCGAAGGATAGACCATAAGACCAGACTAAGAAAGTGTTGCTGTGTCGAGACAGGCCAGACAAAAAAGTTATCATCGGGGCATAAATCACAGAAGAAGCTGAGCAAAGATTGATATTGTTCCTCCGCAACAACGAGCATATCTTCGTCTGGTCTCCGAAGGATTTGCAAGGAGTCAGCAGAGATATCATTCAACATACTGAAAATGTAGACCCCAAGGCTAAGCCCAAGAAGCAGAAGCTTCAGAAGGCTTCAAAAGAGAGGGAAGAGGCAGCGAAGACTGAGGTGCAGAAGCTTCTTGACGCCGGAGTGGTGCACGAAGTGTTGCATTCTAAGTGGCTGGCCAACCTAGTGCTAGTCAAGAAAAGTAATGGAAAGTGGAGGATGTGTGTAGATTTCACAGACCTGAACAGAGCTTGTCCGAAGGATAACTTTCCGCTGCCATGAATTGATCAGATGGTGGACTCTGCTGCGGGCTGTGAAATGTTAAGTTTCTTGGATGCATATTCTGGGAACCACCAAGTTTGGATGGCCAAGGAGGACGAGGAGAAAACAAGTTTTAGAACTTCCTTCGGTGTATATTGTTTTGTAAGAATGGCGTTCGGCCTTCGGAATGCTGGTGCCACCTTCGCCAGGTTGGTACAGGTAGTGCTGAAATCACAACTAGGGCAAAATGTCTTGGCATACGTCAACGACATAGTGGTCAAAAGCATTAGAGAAGAACACACCTCGATGACCTCCGAGAAACTTTTGAAAACTTGCGAAGTGCATGTCTAAAGCTAAACCCAGAAAAATGTGCGTTTGGTATGCGATCAGGACGGTTACTGGGCTTCTTGGTCTCACAAAGCGGCATCGAGGTAGATCCTCAAAATATTCAAGCAATAATTGACATGAGACCTCCCCACAGAAGGAAACAAGCACAGCGCCTAGCAGGGAGATTGGCAACTCTTAACCGGTTCATCGCAAAATCAGCCGAGCGAAGCCTACCTTTCTTCAAAACGCTAAAAGGATTCGACCCTTTCAAATGGGGCGCAGAGCAGCAGGAAGCCTTCGATGGGTTGAAGAAGTATTTGATGAAGCTCACAGCCCTATCCAGCCCTGATCCCAAGGCTGAGTTGTTGCTGTGCATAGCAGCATCCCCTTCGGCAGTAAGTGTCGTACTTGTGCAAGAAAGGCAAGAAGGTGACAAATTACAGCAATGTCCAGTATACTATGTATCGGAGGCTTTGGCAGGGCCGAAGAGGTTTTACTCCGAAATGGAGAAGATGGCCTATGCGCTAGTAATGGCGTCACGAAAGCTTCACATTATTTTATAGCTCACAAGATAACAATGCCCACCTCTTTACCCATTCGCGACATGTTTGAAAACCGTGAAGCTATAGGGAGGATTGCAAAATGGGATGCAAAGATTGCACCATTTATAATAGCTTTTGTCGCAAGAATATCGATAAAGTCTCACGCATTAGTGGAGTTCGTGGCAGACTGGACGCCGCAGGCTAAAGCTCCAATTGAGGCACCGTTAGACCCAATTTGGATCGTGTATTGTGATGGAACCTGGGGGGCTACCGGTGCTGGCGCGGCGATAGTAGTATCTTCACCTTCGAGAGTGAAGTTGAGATACGCCGCCAGGCTCGAGTTTTGATCAACAAACAATATTGTAGAGTACGAAGCAGTTCTCCTCGGGCTTCGTAAGGCACGAGTGTTGGGCGTCCGAAGGGTCCTAATTAAGACAAACTCCAAGGTGGTCGCAAGCCAAATTGAAAAGACGTTCCAAGCGAAGGAGCCAGAACTGGTCAAGTACATGGCAGTAATGTGAAGCATGGAAAAGCATGTCCTGGGGTTCACAGTCAAGAGCATATCGAGGAATGACAATTTCGAGGCCGACGACCTCGCAAAGGCTGCGGCGTAAAATCTGCCGATACCGCCAGATGTGTTTTATCAAAAGGTGAAAGTGCTAGTAGTCAAGGCCCCTTTGCAGGCGACATGATTGGCGGACCCCTATAATGGCATACCTTCGCGGTTACTACGAGCCCGAAGATAATATTGAGGAAAAGCGCATGTCGCAACGGGCCAGAAACTACAAAATTGTGGGATCCGAACTGTACAAGATGGGAGTTTGTGCACTAATGCTTCGATGCATATCCTAAGCAGAGGGTTAAAACTTGCTCCGAGAAATACATGGAGGACTGTGTGGCACACACATCGGCACTCAAGCACTCATCGGGAAAAATACACAGGTAAGGATTCTTTTGGCCGAAGGCTGTCTATGATGCGGAGCACATAGTCCAAAGCCGCGTGAAGTGCCAATACTTGGCCAAAGGTTCAAACAGGCCTTCGACAAAGATGCAACTCACACCACCAGTCTAGCCATTAATACGGTGGGGAATTGACATTATCGGATAGTTACCAGTCGCCCTGAGAAACTTGCATTACGCCGTTGTCGCAGTCGAGTACTTCTCGAAATGGGTAGAGGCGATGCTGTTGGTGAACATAACATCAAAAATGTCCAAAAATTCTTGTGGAAAAATATTGTCTGTCGCTTCAGCGTTCCTCGCGAGGTGACTGTTGATAACAGCACACAGTTTGACAGTGAAGGATTCACAAAATTCTACAAAGGTCTGGGAATCAAAGTCCATTACGCTTCAGTATATAATCCTCAATCAAATGGAGTTGTGCAGAGGGCAAACGACATCGTCTTAACTGGTGTCGCAAGGCGTCTACAGGATCTACCAAAAGGAAAGTGGGTGGAAGAGCTGTCGAAGGTCTTGTGGTCTGTGAGAACAACAGTAACGCGACCAACAGGGTTCACGCCATTTCGTTTGCTCTTGGGGGAAGAGGCGATGACTCCAGAGGAATGTAAAAATAAATCATTTAGAGTCACGGTTGAATCAGTCCAGAACGAAGAATCAGTATTGAAAGATGCACCAGAGGAAGTGAGAATGCAGGCCATCGAAAACATGACCAGATACCAGGAGGAAACTAGGAAATGGAGAGACAAGAAAGTGTCCCTGAAGGAGTTCGCTCCTGGAGACTTGGTACTTCGGCCATGGGAAAACTACAAAGTAAGTAGGGTGGACCTTTTTTGGTGAAGAGGTCGTTAAGGCCCGGGTCTTATCACCTGGCCACTGTCGAAGGGGAAGAGCTTCTGCTCACTTGGAATGCCAACAAACTTCGCAAGTTTTATGTGTAGCAACCATAGAAGATGTCTTCGCATTGGCGGTAGAGGTACACGCATCAGTGTAGCATTTATGTAATTTTCTTTTCTGTAGTTCAATCAAAACAATGTATGGGTAGTGTACTCTTTTCCTCACAGGGGAACCCTTCGTCAGGGCGTGAGGTTTTTAATGAGGCAGTAACCTTTGTAAAAAATCTGATATAAATGGAATCATCCCCATATAAAAAAATGTGTACTTTTGACAAAATTATACATAATTCATCGTCAAAGTATTGCAAACCTTCACAAGAAGGAAGCACACTAATTGACAAAGGGCGAGCCGAAAACTTGCCATAAAAGTCAAGGTATGGAATGTCAAAGAAAGACATCTTACCTCTCGACTTTAAACGGGCGTAAACCCGCAGCAAAGTACGAAGCTTATCACTCGCTTCGAAGTTGTCTATATTTTAAAGCATCTCTTTCTGCAACGTCTTCGCCCACAAGGCAAGGTGATTATGATTCAGTTACATGAATCAGTGTAATGCTCTAAAAAAAAAAAGGAGAGCCGAAGTGTTGCTCAACCAAAAATAAGGCGGCGCACCTCTTGACTAAAAGTCGAGGGCTAAGAGTGCATGCTCCTGCACCGAAGGCAAAACATACCTTCGGGAGAAAAAAATAAAAAGCTAAAGTGTTGCTCGACCTAAATGAAGGTGGCACACCTCTCGACTAAAAGTCAAGGGCTAAGAGTGCTTGCCCCCGCACCGAAGGCAAAACATACCTTCGGAAGAAAAAAAATAAAAAGCTGAAGTGTTGCTCGATCTAAAAGAAGAAGGCACATCTCTCAACTAAAAGTCGGGGGCTAAGAGTGCCTGCCCCCGCACTGAAGGCAAAACGTACCTTTGGGAGAAAAAAAATAAAAAGCTGAAGTGATGCTCATCTTTGAAAGAAGGCTGCACGCTGAGAAAGCCTGCCCTGCGCCGAAGGAATAGAATACCTAACGTTAATCCCGAAACACAGACAATGTAAAAAAAGCGAAAATTCGGCGAAATAAAAGTTGAAGCTTGGATAATCATCGCCGGAAATTGCGCAATCGCGTTTATAGTTCTGCCGAAGGTCCCTACGACATAAAAGTCAGGGGGGTGTTTTCCACTTGGTGCTTCTTGTACGGTTCTGCCGAAGGTCCCTACGGCTTAAAAGTCGAGGGGGGGGGGGGGGAGGACGGCATTTTTTGGGTCACGTTTCGAACACGATACAGCCGAAGGTCCCAATCGACGAAAGACCGTCGATAACGACTTTATTCAGGAAATTCATCAATATCAGGATCTATAAAATCTTTATACCAATGACTAAAGCCAAATTGAAAGGATATGCCTTGGCTGGCATGAAAAGGCATCGTTGGATCCAAGGGTGAGCCGATATAATTAGGTCAAGTGGTAAACGAAGATGTAGCCAAGGCGCTCATGCCTTCGTCATGTCGCACTATTTGTGAAGGCCATTTGCGGTAGCAAAATTGAAACTGACGGGGTAGAGATTCAAGATTATCGTCTTCCGACTCAGGCTTCGGATCGACGAACATACGCGTAGGCTCAAAGTCTCCACGCGCAATCCTGCGAGCCTCACACTCAGCCCTTTGGGTCTCTAAAACCGAAGGGCTAAACGACTTCTAGAACACTTTGGAGTCAGCCTTCCTTACGTCATAGGACCTACGCTTCGCTCTCCGGTACCTCCCAAAATCAATAGCCGGGTGGCAACCGTGGAAGGAGTCCCAGCAAGACCAAGACATAAAAAATTATCCTACATCACAGTGATGGAAACAGCATCTTCGACTACCTGCGTAGTGTCCGAAGCAAGGACCTGCATAGGGAGCGAAGGCAGTCAAAACAATTGACAATAAATAAAAGCGTATATATTACAATATGTTTTGGTTGGTAACCAAACGTTCAAAACCCAAAAACAACACTTCGTGCATTCTTCACACATTCTCTTTCTCTTCGACCGCCTTGGTCGTCGCTTTTGTGGAAGGTTCATCTTTTGATTTCGCCTGCAGAAAAAAGCGTCCATGAATATGCAGGTGGCAAAATCTCAAAAGCAGAACCAAAAAAATGTACTCATTGGAGGTTGATTTTCGCCTCCCGGAGGGCGAGCTCGTAGCCATGCTTACACCAGTAGTTGGTGGTGAACACTCGCGTAGTGGCCTTCGATGCTCTTGACATAGCCGACGTTAACATATCCGAAGGATAACATAAGGTTGTTTTTTGGAGTGCGGCATGATGGTCGCAACCAGTCATCTCAATTGACTAGACTAAATTCCTGGCTGAGACCATGGCGCAGAAGTCATCGTACAGCTGGGCCACGGGTAAAAGGCTACCACTGGTTTCGCAGATCCATCCAATAAGTCCACCCAGCCCGACAAGGTCAAGTGTTGGAGGAGTGGTCAAAGCACAGATTCCATCAAAGGTGTTGCTAATTGCTTCACAGGCTGCAACGGCCTTCGGCTCCAGTTCTCCTAGCACAGTGAGGGCATCATCGGATAGCGCCTTTGCCTTGTCTAGCTCTTCGGGTAGCCACTGCATTTTAGCTTTTTCTGCGGTGCAGAGGGCTTGCAGCTTTGAAACCTGAGCTTCGGACGTCATTAGATTCTGGCGAAGATAGGTGATCTCTTCTTCCGCGCTCTATTTGCCTGAGTGAAGGGAGCTCACTTCTTTTTCAAGCTGCTGCAAGCGCAGTTCCGCCTCCCTCGCTCATTGCACAAACTCCCTTTTTTGAGCCTCAACCTTCTCCACTTGGGCCTAAAACAGGGCCTTTTGTGCCTCTGCATTCTTCGTACGGGCCTCGGAGTGCTCTGCCTGCTTGCGCTGCGCGCGCGAAATGAGCACTGCCTGCAATAGCTCGTAGGTGTCAACGAGTAAGCAAAGAGAAGCTAAATTCGTGATGCGAAATACCTTTGCAATGGCCACGTTGGAGGCGTCGATGAGCTCGATAGCGGGCTTTCGTGCCAGAGAAATCTTAAGCTCGAGGAGAACGAAGCTGCCAAACATCTTCTTGGCGTCATTGACTTCCCCCGAGCTTGGCTCAAATGAATAAATTTTGAAGGCTTTGGTGTCAATAGACTTCGCGTCGAGTAAGCCATTGTGACTCATAAGCCCCTTTAAGCCACGGTGCATCAGGGGCGACAAGTTATTTTCCTCTTCGGTCTATGTGGCCCTGTGGCCTCCGAACGAGCTATCCTTAGACGAAGAGCTCGAAGATGAAGAGGAAGAGGTTGATTTAGCTCCAGCTTCTTCGGCAATTTTTACTCCTTCGCCCCCCTCAGCTTCCCTTCCCCTCGCTATCTCGGTGGTAGTGCGCGGATCAAAAAGTTCGTCCTCCTCGTCGCTAAGAATTAGCATGGCAAGGTCCACCCGCGTAGAAAAGGCGGGCTTTAGCGAGGAGGGAGGATCCTGCGTGCTCTTCGGAGGCTCCTGTCGAAGGGATGCAACTCGAATGGCAATTGAGCCTTCGGGGGTAATTCCTCGCCCAAGATGTCGAGGGCCATTTCGCGAGGTCTTTTCTTCAGGGCAAGCGCCTTCTTCTTTTTACCCGCTTGTGGTGAAGGGTTGGTGATTTTCCGCTTCTTTTGGCTGCCACCAGCAGACTCTCCGCCAGCCTTGACGTTCGGGGAGCCTTCTCCTTCGCCTTGACCTGAAGAGAGCATAGTCACCTTTAGCCTGTCTTTATAGGCAAGGTCTCGTGACTCGAAAATACGGTTAAGTCGCCAACCAAGCCCCTGGTCACCACAGAGTTGGGCTTCTCCCTGAGTAAATTTCCCAAGAAGAAGGGTGGCCTTAGTCTCCACTTCAGCCACCGTCAAGTCTGCCACAAAGTAAACAATGTAAGGAAATAACAGAACCTAAGTGCAGCTAACAACATGATAAAAGAGAATACATGTGAAGCCTCGGAACTCTGGCTAGAGACGGCAGAGTCCCTCTAGGGCCTTGTCACTAAATTTCAGGATGATCCAGCCCTGGATAAGGGGCCACACCCCGGACGCAAGTAACTCTTCGATGAGATCGCACGTGGTCAGATGCTTCGCGCACCTGGTAAAGGCCTCAAATGCTGCGTTCTGGGAGGCCTTCAGCTGAACATCGGGGGCACGGTTCCCCTTCACCTCTTCGCACTTGGACACGAGAAACTCCTCTCAGTCCACCTTGTGGTAGAACCACCATTGCGTCCAATCCTTCGGCCATTTGTTTTTGTATACTGTCGGAGGGTTAACTCCTGTCGCAGGGATCCTGAGGGACCCCTTTTTAGAGATTCAGCCGGGGGATGATCCTGAATATGTTCGCCGGAGAAATAAATGGGTATGAATACGATGGCCGGTGGGGTGGAATGATCTAGTGCGGAACGGAGTAAATGCGCTGGTGTTTAGACAGGTTCGGACCGCACGGAGGCGTAACACCCTACACCTGTATGGATACTATAAATGCCTTGAGAATGTCCCTCAAGGATGTTGCTGGTTACAAGAATGTTTGTCTATCTTAGAGCCTGAGGCTCCTTGCTCTTCGGTCTGTATGTGTCTGCTGGCTTTGGGTACTCTCGATCTTCTCTTCTCTTCGCTGCTTCAAAAAACTTTTCCCCAAGCCTCTCCGAAAAACTCCTCTTTCTGTCCATGCTGTCGGTGGCTTTAAATACCCGCTGGCAGTAGCGTGCCCTGAACGGGAGGGGGGCACGAGTTCCGAGACACCATAAATGGAAAGGGCGTCATCATAGCCTCTGTGCGAAGTGACCGGGGGTGGAAAATGCGTCCCAAGCCCGGTCATCCGTCACCATAAATGCACTGGCAACGGGCGCCGTGGAGAGGGCCCACCGGGCAGCCGCAGAACGGCCCGGCGTGTCCGCCCTGTCTTGTTCTCCTGCCACAGTAGCGCGGCAGACGGAACGCCTCGGCCCTTACGACGTTATCCCGAGACGGACTGGATGGCACGGGATGGGACCCGTGCATTTAATGGCCCCACACCCTTCTGCCAGAATGTGGCAGGAACTGACACCGAGCGTGGCGGGAGCAGTTGGAGGTGACAGGCCACGCGTGCTCTTTAAATGCGGCCTTGGGCCTTTGATTGGCTGACACCTCATCAGTGGGGCCCCCGAGGGCCACTGTCAGGGGGCTCTCTGAGTCGTCGGGGAACCGAGTGCTCGGGGGTCACTGTTCACCTCCCCGAGCACTCTCTCCCGAGAATGTCCTTTCTTGATCCTCGGGGAGCCGAGTGCTCAGGGGTACCGTTCACCTCCCCGAGCACTCTCTCCCGGGCACGCTTGTACCGAGTGCTCGGGGGCTGCTGCACGTAGCCCCGAGCACTCTCTCCCGGAGCTTCCTTCAGTGGGTCCTTGAGATACTCGGGTGCCCAGGGGGCCACCGCTCGCGACCCCAGGCACATTTCTCTCGGTACTTAGTTTTCCTGATCGTCGGGAAACTCGGGTGCTTGGGGGTCACCATATACCTCCCCGAGCACTTTCTTCCTGGTACTTAGACTTCGCAGATCATCGGGGAACTTGGGTACTCGGGGACCACTGACTGTGGCCCCGAGCGCCCTCTCTCGGGACTTAATCTTTTTTACCTCGCGGAGGAGACTCCATGGGATGGCGCCACGTGGCGGATTGCTGGCCTGGCCTCAGGATTCGGGGACCCCCGATTCCTGATTCACCGACATATACCACGACTGGCGTGGCCAGGCCAACGCGATAAGTGAAGTTCAGGTGGTCATAGTGGGCTTCACTTTGCACGTTACGTGTGAAAACCGGCTTCGGTTGATGATGGAGCCTATGGGCTACGGTGAAGGCTCTAACTGATGCTTTCATTCCTTCGAAACGCGCTGCCCAAGTGAAACGGCCGAGCAGAATGATGGTGTTCGGCGTCAGTTGATGGAGGTAGATTTCAAAAAGCATCAGATCCTTGGGGACCATTTCATCGCAAGGAAAACGAAGCCCTGCTCAGAAGTAGTCGAGAGTCTCTTGGCTTCGTCATCTTCAGGCTCCAGAGTCTCTTGGCCCTTCGGGAGCCTAACTTTCGAAACATCACTTATCAAACCCTCCTTCACTAGTCCAACAAGGACTTCTTCATCAACCTTAGATTTCCCAATTCAGTAGGTCTTCGGGCGACTTTTCTTGCCTCTCAGAGCCATCCGCATTGGGATTCAGAAAGAAGTGTGACTGCGAGGGTCTTCGTACGGGAGCTGCAGCTTTAGCAGATTCAAGCGGTGAAAATTAAAGCAACTGGTGGAGCGCTTTTTATAGAGGTGAAAAAGTGTTAATGTCGATTGAAACGAGATGCGTTGGAAATTGAACTGTTGCCGTAAAAGACAATTCGGCTTGAGACGAAGACACCTAGTGTCATCGAGCCCTGATCGTTGTTTGGGGGGGCATAATGGTCATAACCTCACACACACACATATATATATATATATATATATATATATATATATTAGTTAAAAATAATAAAAAATAAAAAGGATTATGAGCATGCGGTGGCTATCTGCTAAAAGGTAAAATGAGCCTACAGAGGTCTTCGATGGGTCGAAGGGGACGATGTTCAGCTATATTACTTGATTCACTGGTTTGGCCCATCGAAGATAAACCTTACCTGTAACCTTACCTGTATGGGGTTACTGTTGGGGAATGATCTTACGCGCCACTTCGGATCCTAAGGTGAAGTCCACTAGTGGTTGTTCAATGATGAATAATACAGTTGTGTTTCAGGGAGTACAAGCGAAGTCTCTTGCGGGCCTTCACATGGAGATCGAAGGTCGACCCACGACGCCAAGTATTAGTGCAGGTGAAGCCTCTGGCGGAACTTCAGGCGGAGATCGAAGGGTGACTCGAGACGCAGCGACGAGGCTAGTCGAAGGTGCCTTGAGAGCCCGTGTAGCAGTCTGCGGTATAATTGTAAATGTGCAAATGTACTTGATGGTACCAAAATACCTCCGAATATATCGAGAATGTGGCAATTAGAGAGGTACCACTGTAAATTATGATACAGAGTGATTGAGTACATGTTATAAATAGATCGATACTGTAACCGATAGGATAAAGAATAATTAGTTTACTCATGTCCCCGTAAACATATATTGCATCTCGATTACCAACGGCACCTTCAACGATTAGACAGATTTTTAACTAACAAATCTATCAATAAATAAATAACATCTAAAAACACACAACCAACGCAAAGAGGCAGGAGCCCAAGCGAAACACAACGCAGCAGCACAAAAGGAGGCTGTCCGGACGCGAAAGCCGCCGCACCTCGCCACCAGAAAATTCTCCTCACAGGGCACAAGGGCCAGGAGGACCTCCCGGCCGAAATTCCCCAACCCTGCGCACCGCGTCCGCGTGCGCCCCCCGAGTCCCCTACCCCACCGCCACCACCGACCACCGTCTCCGCCGTCTCGCCATGCGCATCCGCCGCTACGCCGCGCGCCTCCTCTCGGCCTCCGCTACCACTGCCAACCCCTCCTCGCCCCCGCCGCCGCCCGCTGCGTCCTGGCTCCACGCTGCTGCCGACGACTGCTGCGCCTTCTGCGAGCACAGCCGCCCCACCCCGCAGGTAAGCCGATCCCACTTCTCCCTCCTCTCCCCTCGCCGCATTATTTCGCCGCGTCGTCGTGAAGGGAGTGGTGTTTTTGCTTCGTGGGGGGTTCTAACAGTGGGGGTGTCCGGCGGAATCGCAGGAGGGTCCGGACGCAATCAAGCACAAAGGGCACATTGCCGGTCGGGTGCCGCAATCCGAGGGCAGGGGTGATGAGCGCGTCGGCTTAGCTCAGCGACCGCCTGCTCCGGAAGGTTCGCACTGTACTGCCGTTCTAGGGGTCATTTTTACTTGCCGGATTAATACTTTGGTAAATGCTCATGCAACAAATTTGTGTTCTTTTTGGTGTTTACGAACGATTTCAGCAAAAAAATGCAAGATCAATCATGGGGCTCCTGTTAATGAAGTTGTTGTGGGGATGGGAGTTCCGAGAGGGACTTTTGGGGTCAGTGAAGCTGCTCTGAAACCGGAAGGTGCAGGGGGAGCTACTCTTGTTAGCGAGGTTGACGCTGAGCCTGCAGTTAAGGCTGCAACTTTCGTTGTGAGTGATGTTGCCATTGAGCAGGAAGTTAAATGTAGAATTTCTGCTGTGAGTGAATCTGCCGCTGAGCCTGAGGTTACAGGGGGGGATTCTCTTGTGAATGAATCGACCACTGAACAACAAGTTTCAAGGTGTGCCTCTATTGCTAATGAAGCTGCTACTGAGCTGAAAAAATTTGCCACTGTGCCAGGGGTTACAGGCATTGTGCCACAAGTTACAGGGGGACCTTCTCTTATGAATGATTCTGGCGCCAAGCGGGAACTTATAAGGAAAACTTCTTTCATTAATGAAGCTTCTACTGAGCCAGAACTGATGGAGAGAGATTCTTATGTGAGCAAATCTGTCACTGATCCAGGAGTTACAATCGCTGTGCTGGAAGTTGCTGGGACTGGTTCCCTCAGTAATGAAGCTGCTGTGAGACATGAAGTTACAGGGCAAGCTTCTCTTGTGCATGGAGCTGCTGAACTGGAAGCTACAGGGGTGGATTATACTGTTAGTGAAGCTGCTGCGGAACCAGAAGATACCGGCAGAGCTTCTTGCAATGGAGATGGTGATGCTGCTTTAGACGAGCCATGGCTGCCTGATTGTGATCCAGATATAGGCAGTGTGCAGATTGGAAATGCTGGAGCTACTGCTGCCAGTGAAGTGCAGCCTTCTCGATATGATGCAGTACATGTTGGTGATTCTGTGAATTCGACAAGCAATGGTCCTGTCAGAGCCAAAAGTCCAAGTGTTGAGGAAGGAGCACAGCATGATAGATCTGTTGCACCCAGTGTTTCATGTGTATTAGACATAGTGGCTAGAAGCATCGGTAGGTCAGGGAGAACAGATGTTATATGTTATTCTAGGCGCAGAGGTAAAAGGAAGCTGGAGCTGCTGGAGGTAAAGATGGAAAATATTGAATTGGATGATGATGTTGTATGGGATCAATGTGAGGAAGAGGAGATACTGGAGATAACTGATCATTGTGAGAGTGTGATGTCAACAGCTGGATCTGCAGATGTTAAACTTGCCGACATAAAGAAAGAACTTGTGGATAATTCGGCCACAAGCAAGGTTAAAAAGATGAAGATAAACAGATTTGAATGTAATATTGATTACTGTCGCATGATATTTAAGACAAGAGCCGAGCTTTCTGTCCACAAGAAGAATATGTGCACGGTCAAGTCGTGCAGCAGACATTTCAGATCCCACAGGTACTTGAGGCGTCACCAGAGTATTCACAACAATGATATGCCTTACAAGTGTCCATGGGAGGGTTGCAATATGGCTTTCAAGTGGTCATGGGATCGGACTGAGCATTTCAAGGTCCATGCCGGGGTGAAGCCTTATAAATGCTCGACGCCTGGGTGCAGCAAGATATATAAGTTTGTTTCAGACTTTAGCCGGCACAGGAGGAGGTGCAAACCTTAGAGGTAAAAGCTTGCTTGGTACTACAGAATTAGGATAGTAGTAAAGTTTGTGCTTGCTACTGTAGATGCTTTTATTTATTTGCTAGAAGATCTATCGCTCAACTGTTCTGACAACTTATAGTGGGATTGTTTGTTTCTTTGTTGAGAAAAAAATGCTACAATCTTTAGTTTATAAACTTTGAGTTTGTCAAATATCGGTGTACATTTGCAGAAGCTAATTGATAATATTTGCGTTGTTTGTTCGCTACTGTGAGTGATGTATCGAATCTGAGACTTAGAGCTGTAAATAGGAAGCTATTTTTTATTTACTTCTATGATTTTGTTTCAGCATCTTATTCCATGCTTATTTATTTACTTGACCTATTATGCTTGCATCAAAGTACAATATAAAGCTTGTTTACTTTGATTATTCAACCACTTATATTTCATAAATGATTTCTGTTACATTCATCTGTATACTCTTAAGAGATGCAATTTATTTGAATAATCTATGATGTTGTCTGCAATTTTGTATTATGTGATTATATAAATGAAGCTAAATCATGAGCCATTTAAGCTTCTTCTGGGTGGCCGATGAACTTCAAAGTTGTTCAATCATTAACTAATGTGATGTGTCCATTTTCACGGCAAGCTCAGAGAAAAGTAAATATTACATCCCTCTTTTGTGAAGTGCTTCTGCTGTGCTTTCCAAGAAGAAAACTACATGAATCATAAATAATTGAGGGGTTGATTTCAACCTAAATATTGATGAAGCACTCTAGAATATGTGACGTTGTCAGTTGGGAAATTACAGAAGATATTTCTTTGAGTTTACCTGCTAATTTTTGAAGTATAATGCTCTGGATTTTACTTGATGTGTATGTTGACTTGGATCTGTTTAGGCCCTTAATACCTGAATTAGTATCGAGCCAGCGAATTTGTTCCTTGATATGGAAACATGCACCAACTTTGTTTTCAAGCATAAATATTTTAGTGCTAGGAATGGAGTAGTGACAAGCATGCTATATGATTTTAATGGATCAATCTTGCTTCCCAAAGATACAATTCCATGTAATAGTTTAGTGCCTTGGTAGATTTCAACTAGATTGCAAAAGCAAACCTACAGTTGAACCTCAGCAGTACATAAGCACCTTCTGCAATTATTTTCCTTTGCAAAAAAAAAAGGTTATGAAATCTATCCTCTACAGAAGAGTGATAGTTTGTTAAACAAAAGAAAGACCCGACACTTCTGGACCCTGGGGTACATCCTATGGTCTATCTATATACTGGATATTGACTTTTCCGGCTTGTAAGTTGCATCTGCTCTTGCTTGTTCTCCATTTGACTTCTTATACAGGATTTCAAGCAATGCTGAGCTAGTATAGCTAGAGGAGATGCTTCTTGACCAATTTGACTCTTTGTTAAACACTTAGCAACATACACAACACCGATATTTTTTAAGTAGCGGTATCTGTTTAAAATGACTTTAGCCTTCAAATCCTGATGGCTCTAGTTAATTTCATGACTTTAGTGAACCCATAGCCTTCAGATGTACATAGTAGCGAGTTTACCATACTGACGTTGGCTCATAGTTTTGGGTCATACAACGATGTTTCACATTATATCCTACATGAAGATGTCACATCTACTTTTTATTATTCAAGTATGATGGTGAGGATATTGAAGCTAAAATTCAAAAAGTGGACAATATATATGACTGTATTTGTTGAAATAGATAACATATCGTCGTATTTATAATTTTAGCATCTGTATTCTGATTTTCGATACACCGTACGTCGAAAAAACGCAGTACCGACTATATTCGACACACGAGGTGCCGAATATAGCGATGTAGCTCATATTTGACGCCTCATATGCTGAAAATCAGGACAGGTGTATTCGACACATGAGGTGCCGAATATGGCATCTTAATCCATATTCAGCACCTCATATGCTGAAAATCAGGTGTATTTAGCACATGAGGTGTCAAATATGACCTATAGAGGTCCTGTCATAAAATGATAGCATCAAAGTGTCCGTAGCTGGTACAAGCATATTTGGCACACGATGTGCCGAATACGGCACTGTAGTCTATATTCGGCACCTCGTGTGCCGAATACACCTAATTTTCAACATATGAGGTGCCGAATATGGCATATTCAGCATCTCGTGTGTCGAATATGACCAGGCTCGCGTTTTTCGGTGTACGGTGTATCAAGTCAGTTTTTGGTGAATGAGATAACGAATACAGATGCTAAATTTATAAATACGATAATATGTTATCTATTTCAGTAAATACGGTCACGTATGTTGTCTAATTTTGGATTTTGTGCGGTTATCAAGGATGAATATGTTACATCAAATTGGTCTTCAATGGCCAGTGCAAGGTTTTCATGTCACAAAGCTACTCTGTTTTATTTTTGCAATTTTACTTGAGGATAATTGCTGAAAAGATGATTAGCAACTGGGGGTCTTTTGGGATCTGCAGTTAAGGTCGATGAATTTTAGTTGAAGCGTTTTCTCCCTCCAATCTGTTTGATGCTTCAGTAGTACTGTCGATTTGCTGCCTGCTCTGCATATATCCTTGGACCGGATGCTGTAGCTGGCTCTGTAGTATTTCAGGCGTCGTTTCATGTAATATAATTTCCAAGTTACTCGGTGATGATTGGGGAGAATGTTTGCCAAAATTTTGCTCTTCTTTAAAGCAATGCCCTCCTAAATTCTAACTAACCTGCGGTTAATTATAGGACATCATGCCAGGGCGAATTCTGTGTCATCTGCAGCCTCCCTCTACAAACCAATCTTTTTGTCACCGTCGACCCGTGAGATGCAGTTTGGCTCTTGCACAGACCAGAGGAAAAAACCGTGCAATTCTGCATGCCGCTCGATAACAAATGGACGTTGCTGATCGCGCGTGGCCCGGTATTGGCTTTCCCTTCCACGGAAGCACCGCTTCCGGTCACTCGCCATTAATCCCGGTCGTCCGTTCTCAATCGAAGCACATGCACAAGCTCTGTCCGTGGCTCCGTGCGAGAGCGGATCCGAGCCGACTCTTTCCTTCACCCGGGCTTGCTGCTGCTGCTCTCTCCGCTTGCAGCGCGCTGACCATCTGGCTGCCTGCCCGGCCGCGCGACCGCGACGCGGAATAAGCTAGCGCGACCGCCCGTGCGCAAGCGGCGTTAATCTCGTAGCTAGGGAGCGCGCGCTCGCCGAGTGGCTCGATCTGCCTCCTCGCCTCCAAGGACGTCAGCGTCCAGGACCTCGCCTTGCCACCTCCTCCGGCGCCGTCCCTGCGTACCTCAATCAAGGTCAGCATCACGCACTTCCCTGACATCGCCGGTATATCCCCGGCGCCACGCGCTCCCGCGTTCCGCACCCCCGGGAGCTCGGCATCTGCCGGTCGTCATGGCGCGCGGAGCGGGACCTCGAGCCCACTCACGCGCGCTGTCCTGCCGCCCCATGCTGGATCGGAGACCTTCACGCTCTAGTCACCAGCTACGGCTTCCCCTCACGTGTTGGCGCCGTGGGCCGCCGTAGAATCTGGGGCGGGCAACCTGCTCGGATTGTCGCCGGCGCCGGCGCGGTGACGAGTTTAAGGTGCTCTTGTTGCTACATGGAAGCCGTCATCCACATGCTCGACATCGGCACAAATCGAGACGCGTCGTGATCGTGTACGTGAGAAACCTAACGAGGACATGACGCGACGTACAGTTTTAGTACGTGTGCAGCTTGACGCCTTCGCTGAGTTTAATTTGCCCGCTGCGGGTTCAGTATTCAGCTTGAGAGCACGCCCTTTGCGAATTCTCTGTTAACCTAATATGATTCGATCCGTTCACAACAAGCTCACAATAAGATCGAGAGTGATGATTAAAGAGGAGTGAATAAGCGTTTTAATAATTTTCTTATGAAATTGTTGATCTTCTTCTTTTCGAACACAAAACCTAACTCTACAAGAGAATCACAACAAAACGCAATACAAATACACAGTAGAAAAATTACACCTACATAGAAATTCCGGAAACTCTGGAGAAAGATCAAAAACCAAGCTAAAAGATTTAACAAAAAAAGATCTCGTAGTTAGAATCGAACACAGGTTCTACAGCAAATCAATCCATAATTTGTTCCTACACAAAAGATAAATCTTTAAAAAAAAATCACTCAAAGAACAAGAGACAACAAGAGACAAACACCGAGTGAATAAGATATATAAGATGATAGTATAAAGGTAAGGGATTCAAGAAACATCAAATATGCATGTGTATGTTAATTTTATGTTTTTAGCATCAACAAGAACAACCTCCTAAGGTGTTAAAATTTTAGCTAAAAAGATAAACGAAAATCAACACGGAAGAGAAAAAACTTGCACACGAGGCAAGGAAACTAAGAGAGGGAAACTAGAAGGAGGGAAATTCAAGATATGAAATAAAATAAACTTTATTACTCAAAGAGATCAGTCCTATTTTAGATGGATTACAAAGATTTTTCTCTCAAAACTCTCACCTATTACATAGGCTAAGCATTTATCCTCCTCTCCTTAAAACCCTAGCACAATGCTACATATGTGTGGCACAAGGGCTCAAATGGCTGGTTTACACTCTCTCGTAGCACTACCCCTCTATTTATAGGCTTATAAAACTTGGTCACCAAGTTTGATAGTTTTTTTTTTCCAAAATACCCATTTTGTAGTATACTCTTACATACCGTCGATGATATTTTTGTTTATTTTCTTCTCTATTCATCGGACGGCCTCAGCGCCTTCATGACTTATCTTCACCTCGATGCAAGCTTTACAATGATGTCACATACTCCTCCAATCCTCCCATGGTTTTGAGGTAAAATCACGGAACCCTAGCATGCTTCTCAAAGCGTGACTAGCTGCCACTTGCTTCCACCTGAAGCAAGCACTCCGATGATGACGCATGTTCTCCATCTTGCGATCTTAACCGCCGGTAAGTCTCTCCCGCTCCTGATCCATCGGGTCGCCTTGTCACTTGACCAGCATTCCCTTCGCTTGACTTTGTCAACATGCCATTTTCATCTTCTGTTTCATGTTTTACTTGGCCTTCATGTGTACAGCTAGGATCACCCTTGACTTCACCCGTCCCTCCTTAATCATCCGGCACCAAGCACCAGCTTAGCCCCGATCACCCGTCGTCGACCGTCAAGTTCCATCTGTCACCTACACACCTTGAAACAAGCAAATACATTTCTCCACACTCCAAAAAATCTCCAGGTTAGCACAAAATCAAAAACTTCAACTCAGAGAACATCCTGCAGAAAATGTGAACACCGGATATTCCGATGTGCTCTGCTCCTGAACACCAGACCATCTGGTGAGTGTAATATTATCTGTTCTAGGAAAATTTTCCTCTCTGCAAGAAAAGGTCTGGTGAAAGCTTTCGGTGATCTCATGTCCATCATCGGATAATCCGGCATGTGTCAATCCACCGAACCACCTTTCTACAACCTGTCTGCAACAAAAGATCCAGTGCATTCTTCAGTGTTCACAATCTCAGCACCGAACTATCCGGCGTACATAATCAAATTTGGCGTAAAAAATCTCCTCTCTGTAGAAAATACTCCTACGCTCTCAAAGTCCATCATCGGATCATCCAATGTTTGCTTCCATTTTTGCTTCAGCATTGAAAATATTTCGGTGCTCACTTCACCGTAATACCGGATTATTCGGTGTAGAAAAAAACCACATACCGGATGTTCCGATGAAGCATAATTTCCTAGATTCTGAAACAGTCTATTCTAATTTAAACTTTAGTTAGCCATAAATAAGATCACATACACATAAGCTTATGCCAACCAAAACCATTTCAAATCCAATATTATCAATAACTCATCATACGCAACCTAAGACACATTTCAACTTGGTTTCTCACTCACATCAATCGGGTAACAAAGTGGACACTGCGTTTTTTAACCCTAGCGAGTGAAGTCGTCTTTCACCCAGGACAATATTGAGCCGCTAAGAAATATAAATTGAAACTTTATCTGATCCGAAAGTTCCCAAAAACCAACAAATTAAAACTTTATCCGAAGTTCCCAAAAGCAGCAGGTACAATCCACCAAGAAATATAAATTAAAACTTTATCCAAAACGCTAGTACAACCCATGTCACCAATCTTACACAACAAAACGATACAACTCAAGTCAGTAAGTCACCAATCTTACACAACACATACAGAAGATAACACTACGGCACAATCGACACGAGCAAGCTAAGTCATATGAAGCTTATAGCACAACATGATTTACCGTGACCGCAGCAGTATTATTCTGCCGATGTCTTTCTAGCGAGGGATTGTGGTGTTCAAACGCATGGAAGACAAAGGCACCTAGGGGCAAGGGGAGGGACTTGAGTAGCCGGACTTTCATGCGCTTCGTCCTCGCCATCCTAGTGAAGCTCAAGTTTGCCACAACCGTCTTGTTCTCGGCACGGGGTTTACTGTTGCTGACGGGAGGGGCGTAGTCCTCGTCGTTGTCGTCCTGAGGTTCTGATGGGGTCCCATCTTGCTCCTGAGCTTCAGGTGGGGTGCCATCTTGCTCTCGAGGTTTGGCGCTGCCATCTTCCTCCGGAGCTTCAGCAGTGCCATCTTCCACACGGTCGCTGCTGCTGGGATTGCCGATTGCTTTCCTTGGAACTTCCCAAACAACTCATAGTAATAGAATGCCTCACCCAGGTAATCAGCCACCACCTTCTTCAGCCACCACCTTCTTCTTTCGTGACCATTTGGAGCTTGACAGCGCACCCGCGGACGTTGCTTTAGAGCTTGTCGGCTCACTCGCCGATGCTGCTTTGGAGCTGACCGCAGCAGTCACCGGTGTTGGTTTGGAGCTGGCCGAGGGCTTCACTTGAGCTGCTTTGCTGGCCGAGGACTTCACCGGAGCTGATTTGGAACTGGACCCTGGTGCTGCTGCTGCTCCAGGCTTGTAGTACGAGCAGCTCTGGCTTAAGTGGTATTCGCATAGGGTGTTGGGCCTAGCAACACGGTTCTGACAGTACCATTTCCTGTCGTCGCTCTTCTTGCAGCGCCAGCCATCATCAGAAGCCTCGCCATTGCTGACCACTTCCTTCATGATCACCTTTGCCTTCATCCTCTTCCTCCTCTGATCTGATGCATCCTGCTTCATCTTCCTGGATGCCTTCTTCCTCTTCTTAACCTGCTACTGCTGCTTCTTAGTATTTGCCTCTATCTCCTGCTGCTACAACTCAAAGGCCATGCTTTTGTAAGCCAAGCCGGGAGTCTCGCGGGGTTCCCTCCAGCCGCCGCCGCCAGGATCATCGTTCCATTCCTACATGCACAACAATCCAACATCCGAAGACTCAAACGCAGACCAAACCGAAGCAACCCATGACGTATACAACGTGTAATGCACCGGAAAACACAGAAGAATCCACAGACGGTAGCGGTCCCAGCGTTGGATTGGAGCAGCTGACATAGATCTAGAAACTAGGGTTCGATTAGAGCTCCCATTTCCGCAGATACCCAACCCAAATTTCGAACGGAAGAATCCCACAGATCCCAACTGAAGCACAATCAAGTAGTCCGATGCAGCAAGATTCTCCATCTCCCGCCAGCGACTCCTCGACTCCAGGGACTAGTCGAATGGACGAAACTTAACGAACCCTAGACGTATGAGAGAGCGTGACCGGCATCCAAAATCCGAACCAGATCGCGAAAAGCAGGATATATACGCGGCTTGCGCCGAACCAGCAGCAGAAAACACGGTGGAAATAGTATCGGCAGAGCTGGAGAAGGGAGGATGAGTAGGGGACGGAGGCCAATCTTGGGATTGATCGCGTCAAGATGCGCAATCCACTGACAGTTCAACTCGCAAACCACCACGGGTGCAGCCTCCAGGATGACAGCGTATTCGGAGGCGACGTAGGCAGAGAGCGCAGGCAGAGGTGGAGGCAGGAGTACGGCCTCAGGCGGCGGCGCCTCGGGCTGCGCGGTGAAGAAGGCCAAGCCCAGCGTCCTGGAAGCATTCCGCCGGATCCGCATGGCTAGATTAGGACTCCGAGGAGCGACAGCGGGGCAGCGGAGCTAGTGATTGCAGTGATAGTGACGGAGCTAGCATTTTTCTTGTGACATGCACACCACTTACCACCGTCCGATCGACGCGAGCATGAGGGCTCCAACACCGCCCCTGCCCATCGTGGGAAACTCCACTCATACACAAAAATCTCCCCTTCATTGGCCTCACAATCACCAAAGACCTCTTCGTCTTCATCGAAAGAAGCTTGATCTCGATCTCGTTCAGAAAATTTACGTGGCACTAGACTTTTCCCTTTCGCCTTCTACTACGAGCTATTCCGTCGAATCAAGCAACTCTTTGCCTAAATCAATACCGATTTGGACACTAGGAGGCCTTTCCTTCCTGCTCGCAAAAAAAAAAGGAGGCCTTTCCTTCCCCTTTCTCTTCATTGCTCCACTGCGGACTCGAGCTCGCCAAGCCGCACACCAGAGCTCTTCTTCGTGCTCCTCGCCGCCAAGGTTGACCAGTGCCCCTACTGCCTAGCGGCCTAGTTCGTCCGAGAGGTGGAAAGCCACCTCAGATATGAGGTGACGGAAGGGCCCGGGCACAACGGCGGTGCCTCCAACGGGCAGCCTGTCTGCTGCTGCGCTGCGCTTGAAAGCCACGCGCTCAATGCTCAGAGGCCATGCGCTCGATCTGGTCCTGTTTTTCCCAGGAAGATGCAACGTTCCCGGGGATGGTGTCCAGCGGGACGACAAACGATGGCGATGAGACCCAAACGCCCAGTCCTTCGCACTGGACGTGCTTGTGTGGCATGCACATGTACATGGTATGGTGAGGCGGTGTCCCAACTCCATCGACAAGTCCGTAGTTGTATATGTTGCCAGAGGTATGAAGCTCACCTTGCTTGTCGTGCAGCTTTGGGAGCTACTCCAGCCACGAGCACACATCAAATCATCACCGGTGATGGTCTTTGTTGTTGCATTCGTGCACCACTAGCATCCTGGACGCGGTGAAGTTGAAGAAGAAACATGATAAATTTGCTTTTCTATTTATATGGATTTGCTCGTAAAGTAAGATAAATTTGCTTATTTCTGCTTGTGATTCGAAATAAATTTGCTTTTTATGAGTTCATGTGGATTTGCTTTTGTAAATTGAAACAAATTTGATCACTGGATTTGTATGGATTTGCTTGCAAAATGAAACAAATTTGCTATCTGAGTTTTGTATATGAAGTTCATCTTTAAATTCAATTTTACTCTTTGGATTCATATGATTTTCCATGTAAATTGAAATAAACTTGCTTATTGAGCTCATACAAATTTGCTTGTAAACCGAAACAAATGTGCCTTTTGTGTCCGTATGAATTTGTTTGTATTGAAGCCATTTTCTTTTCTGAATTCTTAGGGCAAGGAGAAATGGTGATGTTTTGCTTAGTTGGTGGAAACATCAAGAGTGGGAGGGGGAGCATGAAAATTATGTGGACCAAGTGATCTAAGTTGGGTTGGAGCTGGTTGGTTCGCACGCGCTGTGCGATGCGGTGAAGCGGATGTGGAACAAATATGGAAGAGGGGAGCATGGGAGTTCGTTTAGACCAATTTTACCAAATATGGGTATGCAGGCTAAACCACTATATGGTGCATGTACAAAATTTAGCAGCATCCTTTTAATAATGGATATAAGTAACAAAACAAATTAGGTTACCAAGAGTTAATTGGGCTTCGAGATACTGGAGTGCAGTACTGATTAGTGACAAAAGACCCAAGAGACTAGGAATAATCTGTGGTGTAATTCTGAAATTTCAACAACTATTGACATCTACAGCTATTGCATATTATATAGTCAACTTTTTGTAAAAAAACACACCATGAATTGTCCTCTGTCTCTCTCCATCCTCAAATCTCTTCGATCCCCAAATTTGCTTCGCCACTAAGAGGATATTAGAGGAGAGCGTGGCGTGTAGGTGGTAGAGTGGGTTAAAGGTGATGGCTACCGAGCGCCCGCAGCCTGGCCCACCATTGGACCCCCTTTGCTCGACTTTGATTCACATTGCTGATCAATTCATGAAGCTTGGGCATCGGCGACTGGCTTCAATTCGAGCTAATTGGGGAGGGGGAGCAGAGATGGTTGCCATTGTTGTGGAGGCCCCGATACAAGCGGATGCCTCTCTGCGGCGACAGTGATAATGGGATCGCATTGCTGTAGGGATGGCCGATGTTGACACACTAGTCTTCATGAAAGCCAACGCCATCGAGCTACTACCTATGTCCCTCAAGGGGGTTGCGCATGACCAGCGGTGGCTATTCAGCAACTTGGTTATTGGGGTTGTATAGATTTGCTCAAGAACATGGGCCAACATGCTTATTGGGTGTATAGATTTGTTTATGAACATGGAACAACTTGCTTTCAGTTTTCTGATAATTTACTCATTGATTCAACTTTTCAAAGCTTGCTTCAACTTATATAGAATTTGCTGACAAGTATGAAAAACTTGCTTCTCCAAATTGCCAGTTTTTGCTTGTACATAGACCACAAATTGCTTCTCTAAGTTTTTTGATGATTTATTCACACTCATATTTGGTTTCTGCATATCTTTTGTTCCACATAGTTTGCTCTATTTTTTTCTTGAGAACATAGCATATTTATTTGATTTTTGCCCTCACATGGTTTCTAAATTGTTTTTTCAAACCCATTCAAAGTGCTTACAGTTTCTAACAAAATTGTTTTTATACACCTGGTGAATAGGAAGAAGCATAGGTGGAGTTTGCATCTGCACAACCGAATTATAATGATTTGCCTATCATTTCTGGATGCAAATTGGAGTGTCAAGATAAATTTTCATTTTGATTTGCCTATCATTGGATATGTAGCTTTGATCCAATACATCTGGTGCGTTGGGTGCCCGCTTCATGGCCGTTGTAGGTCGGTGTAGCTTGAGTAAGCGTGGGAGATTTGGCGGACACCCAAAAAGAAAAGATGGGGAATCGAGTTAGAGTGGGTTGCCAAAAATAAAGGTGTGCATGCTATAGGACTATAGCATGCATGGGCACTACGTAAAAAAAGGCTAAGAGTGATGGATCATAACGAACATGGGTAACGGGTCTCACACCCGTCGTCCCAAACATATCACTGATGACTAGTTATTAGTGACGAGTGGTAATCATGACCCATCACCTATGAGCGTCTCCCATGTGTTTGAGAGCAAGGCATAAGTGACAAGTAACATCTTCACATGTCACTTATGTCTTCCACCCATGTACTGTGGAGAAGACATAAACGATGAATAACCTCTTCACCTGTCACTTATGTCCTAATATAAGTGACAGATAACTAAAATACCCGTCACTTATGTCTTTCACCTATGTGCTAGGGAAAAGTCATAAGTGACGGGTTAATAAGTCACCGTCACTTATATAAAGTTACATATCACTTATGTGTATTTTACCATGCATGATTGTATTGTTTCCTAGCGGCACCCTGGAGTATAGCCAGGATTTGGCAGCCATCTTCTCTCTGCAAATAATAGCAACACATCCAAATCCATATTGACAAACACACTTATATAAGAACTCACTTTATCACAGAATCACAAAGTTTATAAAGTTTTCATCAATTCATTATTGAATCACAAATGTTACAAAGTTCCAATCAACTCATATTACATAAGATCTCTAGGGTTTCTATAGTGCAACTCGTCGTGTGGATTGATAACTTCAGACATCATGAACTTGGCGATCCTTTGTCGAATCTTCGGGAGTGCAGCGTCGTCGAGAAAACAAGCAGAAAAATCCTGCATAATTTGAAGTGTAACCAATGTCACATTATCAGGGAATTAAACTAATTACTGAAATTAGTATTGAATAATCTTGTATTGAACTTACATCGGGAGATTTGATATCCTTTTATTGGAGCATGAGGAGCATGTTCTACACAACATAGAATCCGCAGGCGTTGCCCGGTGGTTATTGGTGGTACCGCGAAAAAGAAAATTTATGTTTAGATAGAAAGGAAAAAGGTCGAAGGTACATCTATTTGGTAGCACTTTCCACGAATTCGGTCTTGTGTGTCGGTCCGCGTCCGTCTATCGTGTTGTAATCAGGATTAGCTCGAATGTACTTGTCAAAAACCCTACATAAAGATGGATCGATTAGGGAACATTTGAATGTTAGAAAAGTTAAATATATAAACTAAGTCAGGCAGAACTTATATGTCAAAGAGTCCTTTTACAACACTATAATCACGCTCTTTAGGTTTGCCTTCTGGTCCTAATGGTCTTGATGAGTTGAGGTACCACACCAAATTCTACTTGAGGCAAATGACCAGTAAGATCCAATGACCACTGGTGTTATGGGTGCCCAACAGGTAGTTCATTTTGGAATAATATTGTATTGCCTTGGCCACATAGTCCACAGGTAGTCGGGGTGGAATTGGATAACCGAGATTGTAATGGTTTCAGGGTCAAGAAATCCGATGTGCTTCTTGTTCTTCCTTGTTTCTTTGATCAAGTGCCTACATATAAAAATATAGTTAGATTCAAGAATTAGTTGTATTAATTAATGAATGTCTAGTTTCAAGGAACTTATAATATGAAGATTAGTAATAATGATACGTCCATAACATCAAGGTTGATGAGATGGTATAAGTCAAGAAAGTAGCCGTCATTTTTTAAGAAGTGTTGTCGTTTGTAATGTAAAACTGTGATTTGAGTATTGGTATCTCTAGAAGTCTGCATACAGTAATTATGCAGGTCGATAAGGGCTTGTCCCGCTCCGGTTAGGTCATCTAGGTTAGCAAGGGCTTCCCATATTTAAATTTCGTGTGCACACTAGTCCATGCTGCTCCAATGTCCGTGGACTTCTTCGCTAGTGCAATGGCGTTCGACCTCTTTGGCATGTGCTTCTTAAAGTATTTCTTCTCGGTCTCCTTTTTCTTCTTCTTTGGGCTTTTTGGGGGAGATGACATTATAGCTGAAAGCGAGGCTGCTGGATGTGGAGGAGAAGGCAGTGAAGCTGGCTTCTCTGGAAGAGAAGGCAGTGTATTGAAACTCGTCCAGACGAGGATGCACTGGAGACCATGATGTCACCCCTCTTTTACTGGATCCTTTGCTAAAGAGCTTCACATAGAGTTGTGACTTCATCATTGTGGGGTGGAGGGAGCTTCAACATGTGATCGGTGATATTGGTATGTACCATGACCACCATAACCATGACATATCTAGCACGTATTGGGGCCGTATGTAAGATATAGACGTTTGGAAGCACCTGGCCCCTTGCAACCTCGATGAGATACCCGCCATGCCTGATTACAAAGCTGCAGGGCGTGGACACTTCTAACATGTCAATAGTATCTGGTTCAGTTACGACAGCAACTACTTGTTGATCGATTTTTTTGGAGGTATAGCTACTCTTTTATGCAGTTTTGGGGCTAGCTTTCATTAGGATGGTAATCTCTATTCCTTATAGTGCAAGCGTTTGCATGATGTTTGCGTAAATTTTTCAGATGATGTCCTGCGTCAATGTATTCACGTCCATTGCACCTGATCTCTTTCTCTTCTTTTACATTATAAGGTCTTCAGGAAACCGTATTTACAACGCTAAGAACTTAATACACCTCGCACTCGAATCGGGCCCGGTAAACTTGGCAGCTCCCCGCGCGCAGAAACTCGACGGAGCGCGGCTGCTTCAACGCGCGTGGCGTGCAGGATGCCTCCAGCTGCCGTGGCTGGCCCGTCGCTCTGGAGTCACGTCGATCTGGTGGCGCTGACCTTGGCAGCCCCTTACGGCGCCTGCTGCCGCACTGCGCCGCGCGCCAAAGCAACAGCTAGCGACGCTGTTGATGCCAGGGCCGGTGGCGGCGAGGGTGGGACACGTTCATCAACGAGGCCGGTGGTATCGCCGTGCATGCTCCCTTAGATTTTCGCAGAGGACCCTCTACCACATTCTTCTCATCAATTGAGGCCATCCATATTTGATCCAATGGTTCTCAGTGAAGCACCAGTGTGATGGGTGAACCGTCCACTGACCCTGGCTGTCAGGCCTCTGGGCTCCGCCCCGTGCTCGCTCGCTCGCTCGCTTGACGTTGCCAACTCCAATCGATTCTACTCCCGGCAGAGACAACTAATGACCGGGGTGCATAGCGGCCGTGAAGTCCAGACACCAGAGAGCATGGACGGCGGCAACGCAGGCGCGATTTGCGTGAGAAGCCACGAAACATGTCCCCGCCGGCGAGGCCGGGGTCAAAGCAGACATGGCGGACGGTAGGGTCAGTGTACTCAATAGCGAGTGCAGTTCCGATGGTTCGAGACGCACGGAGAGGTTATGCGGCGGCGAGGCCTCGGACTCGGCTAACGCCGGGGATATCATCTCCCGCGCTTGGCCTCTTGTCAGGCACGTCATTGACAACTTTTCCTTCGAGAAGTCCCCGTCGTTCTCGTTCCGTCAAGGCTGTGCTCGGTATTCAGCATGCAGGAGCACTTTTGCATTCTTCGGCCTTCCGTTCTAGGAAATACTATATGGGCCTAATTAGGCCTATTGGGCTGTCCAAAAACTCCACAGTTTTGCATAGGGATTCACACGTCTGACACTATGGCCTTGCTTTGGGCTTCTCTCAATCCCTCGTGCCTTTTTTTTTTTGGGAGAAGAATAAAACTTCTTTAAGCAGGTTGTTATTGAACCTCGGTAGAAGAAAAGGCATCAAGAACCCGAAGCTACAAAAATTACTACAACTTAGCTGCTTGTCAGGAATGTTCTCACTCTGGCTCCAGTTTCAAAAGTGCAACCGTGAGTTCTCTACACTTCTGTGCCGTGATGGGGCACAAATTGAACACCAGGAAAACGAATACAGCTCCTGAATACTGCTCATCATACACAGAAAGTGCATTCACTTCCATGGGAAATACAGCACTCTTCAGAAAAACAAGGATTTCTCCATGCATCTACCCCTTATAAGAAAACTTACGAGATATACACACCATTATATACTCGTATTCCTATATGTTTGCTCACAGCAACGATTCAAGCACACTGTGTAGGAAGACTTTTAAGGAACCCTCTCTAGTTGCTAGCTAGTATACACTCAACGTCTAGGAAGGCCATCAGTCTCGTTCGCGACTACTTACAGCGTAACCGAAGGAATCCCAGCAGCAGGGTCATGTATGCCTAAGCTTTGAAGAGAGGCAAACTGGAAGACACCTTTTCTTTACTTGATCGTTCCAGATGAGCTGCTTCAGTTCATGGCCGAAGTTGGTACGACCAACTCCCTGTAATCTTTGCGTATGCTCCATAGGATCTCTGCGCATCGCCTCATGCTCGGTCGGTTCCTCTTCGTTGGAGCTAAGCATTGCAGAGCCAGCTCGTACATCTTCTCGACTGCCAGATTGATCGCGTCGGTTGCTTCCAGATTTGAATCCAGTGTTTGGATAGCATTGCCCTCCACAAATTTCTCCATTGCCTATGAAAATCGTACAATAGTACATGGAGGAAGCACAATGAAACCAAATGTATACTCTTTGCCAAGACATAATACTGCATAACTGTTTTCTCTGTTTTTCATCAGATAATGGAAACCAATGGAGATGCAAATGTAATGTTTAGAGTGAAAGTAAACTAACCCATTTTGCGGTAACACGCTCAATTATTGCCCTCTTTGGTTCTATAGGGCGCCTCCCAGTAACCAACTCCACCAACAGGACTCCAAAGGAGTAGACATCACTCTTCTGATTGAGCTGGTATGTTCTGAGATATTCTGGATCAAGATAGCCTGCTGTTCCTTTGACTTGAGTAGAGACATGGCTAGCATCAGTTGGAGCCAGTTTGGCGAATCCAAAGTCAGCAACCTTGGCTCGACAATTGTTCATTAGGAGAATGTTTGAGGATTTGATGTCCCTGTGGATGACTGGATGGTCTGCATGGATGAAATATATGAGTCGGTATTTGATTTCTCATGATCCAAGCGATTAGATATCCAGAACTAATTTATTTAAAGTTAAATTTCTTTATATGAAAGTTAAGGCATGCAACAAAAAAAGTCTGCAGTCCATCATCCGCAGATCAAGCCCTACAATGCCCAAGCAAGTTCGTAGTATCCAGATTTGGCTTCAAGATATCTAGCTTAGGAACTTGCATCTAATGGATACCTGAAACTTTAGCTTAGATAGTCACTAGTGGCCTGGGTCTAAGCCAGTCACAAACTTGTAGACAGCGGGTTTCCAGTGTCAGTTACAAGATATTCTTTTTCACAAAGAGTTCTCTATGGATGCATAGCATGTAAAAATATCAAAGGCAGTACATACAGTACTGTTATGAGCGTAGTGTACTGTAGTACAAAAAATAAGAAAGAGATATTTATCCAGTATCATTCATGTAGGAAACCTATTGCATTAGGGCAGGTTACCAGGCAGTACCATTAAAATGGGGAATGAATGGAATAGATGGACATACTAACGAGAGAACTCTCACACAGAAAATGTTTGTTCCTTTATACCATTTAGGGACATGATGAAGCAGGTAAAAAATAATGTTTGGAATAGAGATATCATCTCTTCACTGTTAGGATGCCTCATCTGCTGGTCTAATTATAGGTTCGATAGTTCAGTCCCAATTAAATATTGGCTGGTTTCCTATTAGGATTAGAAATTATGAATCTTGTATATTTGTTATATGAGGTGTTCATTATTCTTACCATGGCTGTTCCAGCAGTACCCAAGGCCGGTTTCAGTCAGCAAAGGTATACAGGCATAACAGATGATAACTTTTTTTAACTATGAATGCTACAATATCATTTCTGAACTAAATAAAAATGAAGCCTTGAACTATGCCAGCTTTAGAGGTCTTTTCTGAATTTACAGATAAATAATAGAACGTAAAAAAACAACTAATCTGCCAAATTAGGGGACAAAATGCAGCTGAAAGAAGATATAAAAAATTAAGAATTTCATATTACCTGAGTAGGTATGAAGATAAGTAATAGCATGAGCCACATCAATTGCAATATCCAATCTCAGTGAGAACTTCAGTAATTTACCATTCAGACCTGCATATGGTTAACCTCATGTAAGACACAGTACAAACCATTGCACTTCTACTGCAGAGGAGTCATTGACATTCTTACAGTCAAGGTGTTCTCGAAGATTCCCATTGGGAACATACTCCACAATTATCAACTGCTCACCACCAAACTCCAGGTACCCATGAAACCTAACCAAATTCAGGTGCTCAATGCGTTGCAATGTCTCAATCTCGTTCCAGAACTCACGACCCATATGTTTGTCATACACATTCTGAAAAGAAGACAACCCATATAGTCTTGTAGCAAGAAACACCTTGCACAAACAGAACACAAGAAAAAAGAACAAACCTTCTTGGCGCGTTTGACGGCAATGAGAGTACCATCAACGAGCTGACCCTTGTATACAGTCCCAGAACCACCCTGCCCAATCTTCAAGTTTGGCGAGAAGTTCTTGGTTGCTTTCTGGATCTCTGACAAGGAGAAATTTGTGCTGCCAGGGATCTCCCTATCCCTATCTGAAGAATTCCTGTGCATGGGACTATACAGTCCTCTAACTGATCGCTTGCTCTCAAAAGTGCTTCCACTGCTAGAACCATGTGAGCTCACCGACTGTGAGACTGCAAATTTAACATAGGTAAGTACCTGAACTGCTAGAAGACATATCGATAACACGTGCTGCAAATATAGTCAAAAGCGTTTACGTGTATTGCTCAAAGAATTCAACAGCATCCATTCAAGGATAACTTATCTCTACATCACTAAGATATTTCATATCATGAGAACTTTGAACTAAACAGGGAAGGGCGTAATTCACCGTTCTTTACAGGCTTTGGAATTCTCCTTCAATCAGAGAGGATTAACAAATGATACCTTGTGGTAGGGGTTCGAATATACTAGTATGGTAACTCATATTAATTTTTTTTACCAATATGGGCCCAGAACCGTGATCAAATGGTGACAGATGGAAAACAAACAAATAAAAAACCACAAAGTACAGGCAGGTGAAGTGTCGCACACGTGCGATTAAAGTAAAGCTCTGTATTTCTGCAGACATGCTACAAAATGCATATAAGAAAAGCTGCAAAGGTAATCTAAGATCAAAATCAGATCTTTTTACAACAAGGCCGGAAGTAGTAAGCACCAATTGAAGAAAATGTCTCGAAAATTGTTCATCGCACAAGGGTTCTTTTCCAGCATTAGCACACTATAAATACTATAATCTCAAAAAATGCGCAAAAAAGGACTAGCTTGCCCGGCAAAAATATCATCTTGGATTGAAAAAATACCTCAAAGTACAAAAGCAGTGGAGAAATGGAGAAAGAAAAGGGCGTGAGCATACGTACGTTGTTGGGAGGGGTGGAAGTCCTCGGACAAGGAGGTCTCCGGCGAGCGCGTCCCCGTGGGGACGAAGCAGGACCGGAAGGCGTCGAGGAAGGACACCCCGCGACCGCCACCGTTCACGGAACGCTCGGAGGCGGACGATGCCGTGGTGGCGGCGGAGAAGCGGGGCAGGTCGCCGCTGCCGCCGGGATCGCTCCGCCTCCCGGCCGAGCCGCCGCTCCACATCTTGGCTCCTGGATTGCACTGCACGCGTGGCGAGGGGGGCAGCCGCGTGCGGAGACGAAGGGAGGGGGAGGGGGCCTTGCTGCCTTGGAAAGCGGCGGTTTGACGATGACACGGAGCAAGGAGCCGGGAGCGAGAAGGGTCGGAGTCGTGGGGTTTTGCGCGCTCTCTTCGGCGCGTCAAGGTGGACTGGGGGGGTGTGGGGGCGGGGAGACCAGTGGACGTCCGCTGCAACTAGGCTCAGCCCAAAAGTTGAGCAGCGACTTACCATGACTGGATATTTATAATTTTATGAAAAAAAATAATTAATTCTCTAAAATTCACTGAAAACAACATATTTACACTAGGTCCGCCCATGAGCCCAACTGCCCCAACATATGTTGTTGTTATGGGCGAAATAGCCATTTTCCTTGCTCCAACTTTCACCTCAGGTCCAATTTCATCCCTAAACTATTAAACCAGCCAATGGAGCCTCCTATTTTTCTTTTCTAGGTCAATCTAGTCCCTAGTCCGATGTGTCATTCCTCGTCCATTATGTCCTCGATTACTCTTTTTCTTTGCCAACAAATTCCGAGTCCATCCACTACTTGAAATAGCATGCCAGATTAAAGACGTATATTTACATCTACCGGACCAGACTAGAATAGTAAATACAGGTAACTAAATATGTTTCTCTCTGAGATTATACGTATCCACCAAGCCAAACTAAGATAAATTCAGACAACCAAACACACCTTATGCTACTTAGTTACTAATGATGTGATTTGTTTCCTGCATGAGAGTAACATGGCTCAACGTGTATGTATAATCTCATAGAGAAATGTGTTTGGTTGTTCGCATGCACTGTTCTAGCCTAGTCCAGTGGATGTAAATATACGGCTGTAGTTTGGCCCGACGGATGCAAACTCATGTATCCGTCATGTAGACGGGTTCACTTATAGATGTCACAAATTTATTTTTATACGAGTAACTAATTATAGTCTCAACTTTTACATCTGCTCGTACGACTTCATATTCGATCAACTAAATAAAATCACAATTCAGACTATCTAAATAAATATAACTAATTAAACACTTTTTTTAATAAATATGACTTCGCTCAACTTATTTCGTTAGCTTATGTATAATATAATCTATAAGAACAACCGATCATACCGGCACACCAGCTACCATTCTACCAACGAGTGGTCAACAGCACGTCGGCAGGTGACTTCTTCCAATTTCTATTTTGGCACTAACTACGAAGGATCCACGCCGAATTCCTCGGTCGCGGGCTCGCGGCTCCCGTGACGACTTCAGGAGACGAACGCTCGTGTGCCCCAGCACCAGCGCGCGGTGAGCCGGTGACCCTGGCTGCGCGCGGGCGGGCGGGCACACGCGCTTCGCTCGCGCGCGGTGGCCCGGCGGCGTTGGGGGCGCAGCGAGACACTGCATGCCTTGCCTTGGCGAGCGCGCTCCGGAGGCAGGAACCGCGTTTCAGGCCACGTACGGAAGCATCGCCTACGTACGTGACGTCTAGGAGGGGCTCCAGGACAAAGCTTAATTTGATGAATACCATGGTAGCCCTGACGCGCATAGTCAAGCTCCGACATAAATCTGTTAGATCTACGGAAGAGTTTGGTGTTCGTTGCGGCAGCACGTAAATCCACTCGTCCCAGGTCGAATGGACGATGCGACATCAAAGCAATCTCATTATATTATATTCATAGGAATAAGTTAAAGAGATCATGACGAAAATTGTCAGATAGGCCTTGGACGAACTTAATGCTAAGAACGGATGGTACTTCTATTAGAATAATTCCTAATAAATCTGCCCACTAATAAATTTGCCCACTGGGAACGAGCATGTGGCCCAATGGTGATAGCACCGGTGGGTATGCTACCCGTGTCCAGGTTCGATCCTGAGGGTGCCTCATTTATTTGGGGACCGGAGGTCACTTATTTGGCCAGTCTTCAAGTAGATACAGAGTTGATCGATCAGTATTTAAAGATCTTATAGGGAGCATTTTACTTCCTACCCTTATTTAATAATTCTTAATAAATTTTAAAAGTTTATTATGTGAATGGAGGTATTATTCTTTAGCCTCATTTTGGTAATAGAGTTGAAGGTGGACCAATTTAAAAAGAGTTGTGTTATCCACTCCATTAACTCATATTGATGGAAAGACAAAAAGAACACGCACTCACTCTTCTCGCCGGAGAGCATGGGCACATGACACGTGTAAATGTTTCATTAAAATTGGGTCCAGTAGCCTCACATTTACGACATTCTTTTGTAATTTTTATTGTTTTACTAGGGAGGAAGATTGTCAACATTGTTATGACTTATGAGATACTTAAATCGCATTGGTTAAAATACATCTCAAAGACGTGGGCTTCTCTATATATACTTACCGGCCCATCACAAGGCATATGTGAGTTAAGATTTTTATATCTTTCTCTCTTTCGGTGTAAAGAATAAATGGTCTCTTGTCACGAGAGCCTACACCGGTAGATGACAGCTAGCAGTTGATATTTTTATGACCATGATCTCATTGTGCGACCAGGAAGGACTCACACAACCAGTCCTCTGATCATAGATGGAAACATCACGACTAGGCCTTGTTGGTCGTAAGGCAGGTACACATCTAACCAATCTAATCGTATTTAATGGCATACACTCATGCGTTTTTTTCCCATGTACCCTTTTGGCGAACGAAGTTGTAAGCCAGCGTAGAGACGGAATGACCCGTCCCGTAGCATTAAATGCTACGGGATGGGCTGACAGGCGAGCATGATAGGCTAGCAGGCAAGCGTGACGGCATTTGGTAGATAGGACAGGGCGTGCATGACGATCAAGGCAAATCGGGTGTGCCCACTCTCTGTAATGATGAATTAGGAGTAGCTATTTTCGTCAGATATAGAGCAGTCATCGTATTTGGTACAATCTACTTGTATGTACACATCACCTCCTGCTATATAAATGGGGAAGGACTGGGCTTATAAGGGAGACACTCTGGATAAATTTATCTAATTCATAAGAAAATACATATGACCTAAAGTTGTTATGCAACAGGAGACCTAAACCTAGATAAACTCTGGTGTTCTTCAGTTCCTTCGATACACATATACTCACCAACAGTCATTATAAACATTAATCACGCACCTATCGTCCGGCATACCCCAATCGCCAGATACATTATCAGAGATTAACCTAAACACTCTCTGTTGTGTTACCATATCTAAACTACTCTATCTCAGTGCCGATGTGCCACCAATGTTGAGAGAGCCGATCTCTAAAACTCTCGTCCCTCAAAAACCTACATAGGTTGATAGTGAATCAGGTTTTTAGATAGTGTCATCACGATGCTGGCTGATTATCTGCCTTCTTTCACTGCATTGCTCGCTGACTTCTTCAACGGATCCGACTCTATGACAACCACCGAAGGAGCCCTCCCCTGTTATTAGCAGTATTATTGATCTAGGATATGCCACGATGGAACATGTATATGCAATAGGTGTATAAAGTGTATTTGTTCTGTTGATCATGCTTTAGATTCGTTTCTTTCTGCTATTGTGAACATGTGGTTTACGTGTGCGATACATCTACCGTTTAGATCAATGGTTTACACAATGATTATGTTGTTTATGGTGATGCTAGTTCTATTATCTAGATCTAGTTTATTTGCAGTAATATTTTTATCATTGTTTTAGGAATTGAAATAATCACAAATGCGCATGTATTCCAAGTTCCAACAACGTGCGTTTTCCTAAGGTAATTAGGCCTGATTGGACCCTACAACTCTCGATTGATCAGTGAGAGTACGGGTGCTCAAGCTTCAGCTCGGAGGCCCTATATTTTTCTCTTCTTCAGGAACTTGAGTATCGCTCTTCCTCGGACACGGATCTTCTGCAGTCGTCACTGGCAGCTGCAGAGAGCTGCAGTAGAGCGCATCAGGAGAACACGCTACAGTACCCGGTGCTACAGTATAAATCCACGGTGCAGTAGAACCAAGACACTGCAGCTACAGTAACATCAGTAAACAGTGATTAATTAATACCGAGACTGTAACAGCAGACTCATACTACTGTGTAAACAGTATCCTCTGCATTAATGTCATTAATGCAGAGGATCCGTGTCCCTCTTCCTCATCCTATACGCTGATGTGATACGCACTGGGCTATATATATATGTTCCTTACACCGAATCTAATTTTTCATCTTAGGACGAAGCATACTGACAGCTGGAGATGCTAGAGTGCAATCTTAGGTTGCACGAATGCACATGGACAGCTGCTGGTAAAGTACGGAGTGGCACCTTTTTCTTGTAGGAGTAAAAGGCTATATTTGGTACAAGAACTGTTGGACTGTTTGCTCCAGCGACCAGGCGTGACGAGTGAAGCGTACAGGCCACGGGATCAAACAAATTAGCAGCGGTACATGAACATGGGTCATGCAGAACAAAACGCTCAAGTGCACGAAGCATGGCTGGATCGCTTCCGTGGATAAGTTTAACCAATTTATAAGAAAATACAATAGATCTAAGACGGTTATCAAAAGATTTGAATTCAGATAAATTCTAATATTCTTAGGTTTCTTTCACATACACATATCCATCAACAGTTACTAAAAACATTAATCCCGTATTCATCGTCCGACATACCTGGATACATTATCAGCGACTAACACTTGACAGTTGTTGCATTAGATAAGTACATGTTTTTATGTTCGATAAGTGTTGATAACTCGATTGAGCTACTATGGTCGAATCCATGCAACCTGTGAGTCTCGTTCTGAGGACCCTGATCACCGCGAAGTGTTTATCATAGGGTACAACCCAAATGAGCTCGGTGTGCTTCAAATTTGGGATATCAAATTAGAGTCCAAATGCTCCAAGATTCAACACAATATTTGCATGGCATACCATGTAACATAGGCACTGTCGATGAGTCTCATGCCTTACGTTCAAAGGGAAACCAGCCTGGTACCAAATAGTGAGGCACTCCGATACAACCCCCTCCGCTCCTTGCCATATGTTGCCGCTTCGCGCTTAGTAGCTTCGCTACAAGGCTATGACGTTCGCGCAGAAACTACAGACCGTGCGAATGCTCCTTAACTACCTGCCGGTGGCCATGTCGGAGGATTCGCTAGTAGCACCATGGCTAAATGACCTCGCCTTCTTGGTAGAGACCGTCCAACGCCAAACTGTGGTGACAAACACCACGTCCGGTACAAGCACTAGTGAATGTCACGATCACCAAGAATCGTAGCAGACCACGTGACAGGAAAAATTATGTACTCCCTCTATGATAAGAAGTGTTTGTAGACCCCCGCCGTGTTGTAACAGCAAACCCACTGACCTGCACAATGTTCTTTGGCACTGACCTCCGTAGCATGATCCAAAACTAGAGAGCTGACTAGGAGTAGAAAGATCATGCTCAACCAGAGCAAAAAAATGACAAACAACCATACAACTCATCTCCCGATCACCGAGAGGCATCAAACTCCTCCACCCAATCATCAGAGCCGCGATACCGTCGTCTCTCTCCAATCACGCGCCATCACCCATCAACGACCGTTCCCTGTTATATGTCCGCCACCCATCAACCGCTGTCGTCTCTTCTTCAGAACTTGAGTATCGCTCTTCCTCATCCTATACTCTGATGTGATACACACTAGGCTATATATGTCCCTTACACCGAATCTAATTTTTGATGCTAGGACGAAGCATCCTGACATGCTAAGCGCAATCTTAGGCTGCACGAATGCACATGGACAGCTGCTGGTAAATACGGAGTGGCAACTTTTTCTTGTAGTAGTAAAAGGCTATATTTGGTACAAGAACTGTCGAACTGTTTGCTCCTGTGACCGGCCGACCGACTCTGGCTGGATCGAGCCCCACGTTCCCGCTCCCCTATAACTACCGCGCGCCGCCGGGACAAACGCGCCCACCGCCTCTGATCCCCGGACGCCGCGCGGGCCGGAGCGCGCGAGTCGGTTGCGGGTGCGCGCATCGCGGCCGTGCCTGGCCGCTTCGGGCTCGGCGATACCTCTGGGGTCTCGCCTTGCGGGTGTTCCCCTGCTCGGGACAAATCGAAACCCACCCGCCCGTCTGCCGGCCCCTCCTCGATTCCTCTCGTCCGCTCTCCGTCCCCAAAGCCCACGCACCTTTGCTCGGGTGGCTCGCTAGGGTTCTTTTCTGGCCATGTCGTACCCACTTGTCCCCGCCTGACCCGATTGGCTCGGCTGCTGCTGCTGCAGCCTGCGTAGCCAGTTTCCAAGTTCCAACCCAATGGAGGAAGACGAGCAGCCGCAGCCGCCGCCGGAGGGGGAGAAGGAAAAGGAGGAGTCGGAGCCACCCCGTTGCGGGCGGCACCCGTCCCAGCTCCTCACCGGCATCTGTTCCTTCTGCCTCATGGAGCGCCTCTCCTCCGTCCGCGACCACCCCGAGGCCGAGATCGTCGAGGTCGGCGCCGCGGAGCCTGTCGAGGGCTCCGGCGCCGACCCGGGCAAGCTGCGGAAGACGCTCATGCTGCTCTTCCAGCTCGACGACTCCAGCGGCGGCAGTGGTATCGCGCATCCGTCGGAAGGGAAGGACCCCCAAGTAGCGGAATTTCGGGTGGACTCTGGAGGAGGAGGAGGCGGCGGAGGACATCGAGGGGGCAAGTGGAAGGGCGGCTCGTGGTTCAGGTCGATCTTGCCGAGGAAGGGGATGCGGTGGAGGAGGAACGTGGGCTCTAGTAAGGAGCCCTCGGTGCCGCCGCGGGAGGCGGCGGCGGATCCGAGCGGCTGCAACGGCAGCTGCGGTGATGTGCAGGTGGAGCGAAAGAGCTTCCGGCGCTCGTACGAGTGGATGGTGTGCCGGGAGCCGAGCAGAGGCTCCCCGGAGCCACTCCGTCACTCGTGGGACGGGTCGATGGTGGGCAGGGCCTTCGCTTGCTCGTTCGCCTGCTTAGAGGAGCCTCCGGATGCAACGAGGAGGACGAGGCGGAGCTATGCAGAAGAGGCGGTTGGGGAGAACCGTGTCGGGGTTGCAGAGAGCAGGAGTGGGGGGCACTCGGTTGATGTGGGCAGCGAGGGGCGGCGTTTCAGGGGAAGGAGTTGTGGTGAGACCGGGATGGAGATGACCGTCTCTGGTGTTGGGAGACGGAGGTCCAACAGGTGGAGCAGGGTGTGGGATCGGAGCATAACAAGTCCACTCAAAGAATTTGTGAGAAAGGGAGAGCATGTTCTTGAGCGGTCCCTCTCGGAGTCCAGGAAGGAAATCCGGAGGGGTAAAAACGCAGAGGCAGCAGACATCAATGGTGAAATTCAGCCTGGCGGTAGTAACGAACATGGTTCAGGCAGAGCAAGCCAAGGAGCAATCAGAAGTTCACAAGCTGCATCTAAGGGGGATGCACAGAATTTCCGCACAGATTGGCTTAAGAATAAGGAATGTAAGATTGGGAGAAGCAGGAGTTTGCATTATACATCTCCTGGGAACTTGGAGAATGGGATGCTACGGTTTTATCTGACACCAATGAGAAGCACCAGAACTGCAAACAGGGGGAGGAGGAGAAACTCACGCATGTTTGCCACAGGACTTTTCGGTTTCATATGAGTGGCTGAAGTAGAATATTAGCCCATGCCATGTGTTTTAGAAGATGGCAGCAGCAGAAGCAACTTTTCTTTGCAATCTACTTGGTTTCTAAGGATTGGCAACATTGTAAGTCATTCCACTATATTCTCTTGTAGGACATTGTTAAGTCCCAACTTAGACTCAAGAAGCTTCAGTGTTAGTTGCAGATTTGCTGATCTGTTCTTTTAAGATGTTTCTTATAGATGGAATCTGGACAAATCTGTGCAGATTAATATCACAATGTAATTATTTAAATTGAAAATAATATTTGTATTATTTGTTCTGAGAGATCTGAATTTTCAAGTCTCGGTGAAGATATATGATGTTTTAACCAAGTTGCGTCCTCCTAATCATATGTATGTTTGTCAATGGTTGAAAAAATTTACAAGCCTCAGAATTTTCAACTGTTGTTATTATATATGATTAGCATGTAACCATAGGAAATAACCGGACATCACAGACCGCATGCTACAATCTACATGAATAAGGCAATAAGCTGCATTGAAAGTTCCTGTTGAGCCAGTACTCCTCTTTATGTTAGAATTTTCTTTCCTACATTTAGTCGTCTATGAAATTTCTACTACTGTTCACATTTCTGCCGTTATTACATTATAACCATTGACCCATGTTGTTCATTGGTCGCCTATAAATGGCATGGCTAGGTTTCACTCATGTGGGCATTTATCTCCTGTCGTCATTCTCAAGGGAATTCTTATAGGTGGGGTCCTCGGTCCTTCTGCTGTGTGTAATGCTTGCATGCGGATCTTAATCCAGTTTACTTTAAGGCGATTCTTCTTGTTTAGTCAAGGTTGAGTTGTTGTTTATGTTTAATCTTATTGGATCATACCATGATAGGCCATTTGCTATGAATTGAAGTTCCCTTCTTTCCGTAGATCAACGCCTAAATGACCCTTGTTGGTCTTATATTTTTTATTAAAAAGAAAAAGAAAAACAGGGCGAGTACATTGTATAACCAATTTGCTGTTTCATTCAATTGTCTGTGATGATAGTTCATCTCTGCCTATCTTATATGTTAAATCTGGTAAATTTCTATCAAGATGTAAACATGTGCCCCACTTATATATCTATAGAATTGTAGAAGTATGTAATTCTAATGAACCTGCAAGCCTCCTGATTAACTTTAAGTTTTGTTATTACTAGGGGTTCTGGGAACATATTACTGTGCTGTTCAACTTATACATATGCAGCCTTTTCCTTTCCTTTTTGTGTGTGTATGTTGGGGAGCTTATGATATTGATTGCTTTCAAAGCTTATTTAAGTACTAATTTTTATAAATATGCAGTATGCTACTGACAGTCTGGCACATGAAAAAAGCCAGGCCATTTATATTTTGGAGTTAACTGTAAATAAAATCTGTCCGACTACTCTGTCCATGAAGTTTTTGCAGATTACTCTGTCCGACTACCCTGTCCACAAATGTGATGTCCACTCGCACATTCAGTCCCCTCGGCCTTCTTTCGCCATAGGCTGTGGATTCTGCACAAGCATCCTTTTAGCTGCATATTCATACTATGCTGTCTCCAACTAACAGTTCCGTTCTGTTCATGCTTCCTGGAATCCTGGTTTGCACAGTACTTGTAGAAATCAAGCTGCGGATATGGTCATTTACACCCTATTTTGGCGGGGGCCGAATGCTACCCTGCTATCAGGTAGAGATATGTCTGAATAAAGTCAGAACACAACCAGATGATCCAATCATTCTCGGAGCAGCCCAGTTGATTTTATTTACAAGACAAGGAAATGCTAGAAGCAAATGTTCAGTGTGAAGGCCAAGCAGAAGCTCCAGAGTGGACTGGCAAACCTGACTATTGATCCAGACAGGTTGGTATACATGGGGAAACCAACTTTACCTCTAGGGAAAAAAGATCTAGTATTGGCCCTTGATACCGGAACAATAGGTTCAAGCAGGCCAGATGAGTGTGTATCAAGGTCCCAGGTTCCATTGATCGTGTTTTCCATGTGGCACAGGAAAGGATTAGACTTAGTGGAGACGTGGTTCAGCATGTCTTGAAATGGGATTTGACCACGGGTGAGAACAAAGCAATATCGTGGACAACGGGAGAAGATAAGTTCATTGCCATTGTTGAAACAAAATTTCCTTCTTCACAGAATTTTTTGGGATGAGTTTTACCGTGCCCTTCCTTGCAAGGGTAGAAGTGCTATCACAAGTGGCTACTACAATGTCTTCGTCCAAGAGCCCACCAGGCATACTACAGATGCCATCAATAGTGATGATCACTCCATTCAGCCTGCCTTTATAAATTCCTTTCCTCGAGGCCATGGGCGTCGTAAGTTGAGGTCTGATAAGCTTTTGTTGGCAATGGAGAATATTTAGATTGATGATCTTCGATGCCCTTTCAGGTGGTGGGCTTAAATGCTTTGTATATGGAATTGCTATAGTGATGTAGTAGTTTGGCTCTGTTATTTCGTCCTCCATGATCCACCACTTTGATGTAGTAGTAGGATGGACTGATTCTTCTGGATGGGATCATGGGACGATAGAAACAAACAGGGTTTATTGATTGCGACCATGGAAGGCCTTGATATCCTCAAGAAGTCCTGAAAATCTTGTAAAATATATCTTCTAAAGGAAGTCAGGAAATTTCGTTGACTTGCGAGCATGTATGATGTGCTTAGCTGTTAAGAGCTTAATTGTTTCCATTTCTTCCAAGTTCCAATGCATTGGCTGAGTCAGTAACTTATGTTGATGCTATGGAATTGCTTCCTCTACTAGAATATAGTTCCTCTCAATCATTCATCAAATCAAATATATTATGATTTGTTTTGATGTATTTCTTTACCATTTTCATGTTTAATGGATTGTGCTCTGTTCCTCAGCACTTGAAAGCTGATGTTCCCTGCCCATGGTTCCGCAGAATACTGCAAAAAATACGCCAAACCAGAGGATGCTGGTGTAATCCCAGAAGACAAGTCCAGCGAGGAAGAGCTTAGCGAGGATGAAGATGACTCTGGCGATGAGGAGATACTGGACAAACCAGATCTGTAGTCACGTTGGAACCTATTCCTCCGCCTAATCCGCATACAATGCTTATTGCAGCAACAGTAATCAAACAGTCTCTGAAGTGAACGTTCCCGTGAAGTCTGGATGCCATGTAAATAATTGTACGTTCATCTTCTCTAATATTATTGCCGTCCTCAATTGACCAATTTGATTTCCAGCAGCACTAAAATTTCCCAAAGTACCATGATTGTAGATTTCTGCATTAGACTTGGCCGGCTGCTTTAATATCTGTGCGATTGTTAAAAGAAGCAAAGTCTACAAATTAGATGAACGATAGTCATGTAGGAAGATTGCTCGTTTGAAATTCAAATGGTGGTGTAGACATTTTCTTCCGTGGCGTCGAGACATTGTCTGACGATGCAGTCTGTAATGCGTGAACTGGTAAAATGGGGGATCTCTTTTCTTGTTTTGGAGACTAGTGCCTGAGTGCATCGCCGTTTCATTAACGGCGGTACTATATCTAATACGCAATATCTCTACATCATACTGTAATCTTTTTTATAACTGTCGATACCATAGCCCGTGTTAAGATCAAGAAGTGATCTTTCATTTTTTTTAACTAGCAAACGAGGAGTTGACGTTGACGAGAGAGAGAGAGAGAGAGAGAGAGAATAACCGTTCGTGTCGTTCGACAGCGGTTTGGTTAGCCACGAGAGAATGGCGTGCCGAGTGACACTCGCCGCCGCCGTCCTCCTCCTGTGCGCGGCCGCGGCTGGGGGCGAAGCGGGTGACCGGGTGCCCATCCCGGACGATCTGCGCGACGTGGTGGACGACGACTGGCGCCACTGGGGCGCGGCACCCGCGCAGGGGCAAGGCCGCGGCGACGGCCCGCCGCCGGACCTGTCGCGGATGGATCCGGCCGCCGTCCAGGCCGAGCTCATCCGCCACCACGCCGGGCCCTCGTTCGGCTTCGTCAATCTCCGCCCCGGCGCCCCCCGCTCCCGGGTGCGGATCCCTCGATCGCATCCGCTCCCGCGCGCTGGTTGTTTTTCGTTTGCCGGTGGCGTTGAAATTCTGGACCTTTTTCTTTCTTTCCTTCAGGGGAGGATGTGGTGGGGATCGCGGCGAGGTGGAGCAATGTGTTGCGAACCGGATCGGTGGAGGCCAAATTCGTCGCCGTTGATTTTGGGACGCTCATGTTCACCATGGAGAGGGGCAAGACATTCTAGAGGTAGGTGCTTGCTTCCTTTGGATCGATCATTTCTCTTGGGCTTGATCTGATCAGTTCACTCGAAAGATTAGACGTTGAGAAAAAAGTGAACAATTTACTTCAACACTCCCATTCATGTTGAGACTTTTTTTGTCCAAAAGTGTAATTGGTGGACTAAATTAAAGGTGGCTAATATACTTCAGCACTCCTCTTCACGTTGAGGTTTTTTTGGATTGCGATGTGAACTTGAAATGGAATCAATTAGCTTTCTCTGAATTGCGTTAGCTATGTTTCGAACCGGGGTCTTTTTGACTCTGATACCATATTTGAGCCAATTCATCCAAAATTTAAGTTAAATGGAAATTTGGGAAATTTAAGCAATATGCTTCATCGATGTAACGTCTATCACGGATTACGAGCTGGATGAGTGGTCATACTAATCTACGCATATTCCATGGCCTATATGGAAATTAAAGAGAAATAACTCCTCCACACATGACCACTGGCATTATGGTTCTAATGTATTTACATCTATGGTAGAAACTAAACATTGTCATCGTTATATATGAGAATAGGTAACAAATATGATTCGTGTTGGTGGTGAGAATTGGAATTGAGGGGTATGTCCAGAATTGGTTGTAGTTGTCAAGCTATCCTACCATTTTTACCATTTTTAGAGCGTAGGATGTGAAATCGAGGGCTCAAACTATGGGGAAATATGATAATGCGAGTAACGATCCATTCACGGTTAGCTTGGCCTTTCCTTTCCGATTTCCTGATTTTTTTTTTTATTTCTGTATTTTGTTTCAGCTGAAAGAGTTCATCTTGAGCCAGGCGGAGGCCTACGAATTCAAGATTGGTGATCAAATTTTTCGCAGACCTGGAGACCCACCCTTGAACCCAGTTGTTGATAAGATACAAAAAGAGGAGGGATAAGTCTAAAGATGAACTGTAGATTCATTTGCTAATTTGTAATGCATGTCCTGTAGATCCATTACTGCTTCATTCGGTTGTTGATTCGTAGATTCTCCCGTACTCCTTCACAGTTTTGCTTGAGTAGCAGCTATAGAGTAGCATGTGTAATAAGATACTATTTTACTATCGTACACGATAAAAAGTAGTTCTCTTTACCAGAAACATTGCTCCGTATGCTCTGTGGAAGTAATGGAGCTTCGTAACTTTTTTCGCCACATTTTGGATGAGAGGATTCAATTTCCTTTGATCACAAGTATTCAGTCTCGCGATTGCAAGCTAATGACCCGATCCGTACATGCTACTTCATAAACAATTAAGCATGCAGTCTTTGTAAATTGGGTTGATTGCTTTAGCACAAGAATAAAAAATTTATGTGCCTTGCAGACGCAACTTGCTGTATTTCGATCTTGACCATTTCGAGCCAAATGCACATCGAGAGAAGAAGAGTGCACTGCAATCATCGCTGAACTCGGTCGAAGAGCCAGAGTGAGCCACACGAGTAATGATGGCTGGCCGTCTGGCGTAAACAGCGACCAACAGCGACGCCATTCCCCGTCAGTGAAGGCTAGCGTAGAGAGCACCGGCAAACAGGGACGCCATTGCCTGTCCAACGCGGCGATTCTTCTGCAAGCCACTGCGAGCTGACCGCTCATTACCTTTCTGTGGCAGGGCCGCCAGGAAACTTGAGATTTCTGCAACCTGTTTTACCAATTCCACATCTGCCTCCGCACAAGAACTTCCTGAGCATTGTGCCGACGCAGTAGTGGTCTGTTTGGAAAGGGAAGATGGGCATGAGCCCTAAAATGAACTTCATTTTTTTTAAAAAGAGAAAATTTATTAACTCTTAACGTTACATCAACTAATATAACTGTAAAAAATTCAACCTTTGACTCTTACATATGAAAATATACCTAACCAAATAATAGGAAAAAAGAAAGAGACAAAAAAGTGCATGGCAAAAGTAAAAGATCTCCAACGTGTGAGTGATTTATGATGATAACTTTTTCATGCGAAATTTAAACTACCCTAGATGAAAAATTCCTTAATCATTCGCTCCAAGTATGCGCATGCGCTTGTCACCAACTCTCGTTGCTCCAACCAACCTGGTAGTGTTTAATATAGCTAGCTTCCTCATTTGTTCAAAGAAAAATAAATGAATCGGGAAATCTGAGAACCGAGCATTCCTTGAGGCAGAAGGTGAAGCAGCGAGCTAGATCCTAGGCGCCCAACCCTTTTCAGCATCACCGCAAATTAATCCTGGATCATCGGAAAGATACGGACGACTAAAATATCTCGACACGTATATGTATCTATCTACCTGGATTCTGGACCACACTCGGCACGCGCCGGCGCTTTACAGGACAGACCGGCACAGCCACTACGAACCCAGCCATGACGCCGGCCGGTGGCGTTCGCAGCTGGCGAACCTCGGCCAGACGCAACGCCAACTCGAATCCCCGACTCCCCGTCCGGATTTCGCGCATCCACTCGCGGGCGGGGATTCTTCCACCTCTCATATCTAATATTTATATATCCGTTAATTTCTTTATTTCTTCTATATTTTTTTATTTAACTTTTCAATATAAATATTGATATAAATAAACAATCTTAATAACACATATACGTGCTCACGAGCTAATGAAAATTTCTCTGGTTGTCTCTCCACCCGATCCGTTCATGTCGGAAAGAAATTTTATGAGATTCAATCTCATAGAAATACATTTTTTATATATATCATATGTTTCTCTCATTCCTCTCAGTTACACATGACAACTATTAAATCATAAAAGAACGATATAGATCAGAATCTCGTAAAGATCTTTCGGTGAGGATCTCCTATAATTCCCTTACACTAACGTCGTGCTCCCGGCTTGCCACGTGGGCACGCGCAAAGACTCTGGAAATTTTCCCGCCTCGCGTCTCTCCACCCGACCCGACCCCCGCTCACGTCGCGCTCCCGGCTCGCCACGCCACCAACAGGCAACGGAGATATGGATCTGCCGGGCCCACAACGTGCCACGTCGTCCCCCAGGTCAGGTCAGGTCACGTCCTCGTCTGTCCCGGGACGATCCGACGGCTCTGGATGACTCTAGGTCGTGCGCGTGCGCGTGTCGTCTCGGCTCGTCTGGCGTAGGCGGCGAGGTGGCGGCCTTTCCCGTTGAGTGCTCGCCAACCTCTTGTGCTTCCTTCCAAGCTTCCGCCAAATCGGAGGGCTAGCTACCATTAGCAAGCTGGAGATAGAAGACTTGTCTTTGCGCCCAAGGCCGACGACGGGATATCTTCGACGCGGCCGGCCGGCCGGGCTTTATAAGCGTCCTCTCCGTCCCAGGCTCATGTTCACTTGGACTGGAAGACACAGGCTGCTCAGTCACAAGGAAGTTAGACACTTGTGCTTAGTTGCTTGCTTGTAGCCGGCCGGCCGGCCTTGCTAGCCCGTCGAAGCAAATAGATTATCGATCGGGTTCGCCGGCCGTAGCTTCATCGATCGTGTCGCGACTCGCGAACTCGATCGTGTGTGGTCGGTCGATGGGCGTCGCGTTCGGGTGCTTTGGAGGGTGCGTGCAGCGCGATGGTGGTCAGCAAGGTATGCATTCTTGATTCTTGCACGTATTTTAGTAAGAAAAAGACCGATCATGTTGTGGCATGCATGCGCTGTACTGTAGTAGAACGTACAAATTGTACGATGCACACCTGTAGGCTGAACGTTAATTATCTGATCATGTCGATATGTCTGTCATCTATGCGCGGTTTGCATTTCTAGTTAGTACAAGGACGTCGGTCGCTGCCCGGGACAGGCCGAGTGGTGGCGAGAACACGGCGTAGTTCTGCGTCGGAGCCAGTCAACCGGTTGCGTCCGTGCGTGCATGCGTGTAGGTGTAGCAACACGGCAGGACAGAGCCGCAAGACACCACCCGTTAACGATGTTGTCGCTTCGCTTTGACACATAGCAATACAAATACTTGCACCGATCCTCATTTCTGCATTGTTAAGCAACTTAATCAATCCACCACATAAAAAGCACCTGCGCGCGTATAATCCCATTCACGAAAGCTGTTGCACTGCACCATTGGGTCAGAGAACGGGTGGCAGCATGTTCGACTGTTTCGGAGCATGCATGCATCACCTTCATCATCAAGGTAGCTGCAGAGATCGATCCTTCAACGAATTGTACAATTCATGATTCACCTATAGCATCTTTGATTCATTGTCTCATGCCTGATACGCACATATATATGTTGTATAGATAGTACGGACGCATGGCAACTAATCTGTTGCTGACCTCGATAAGTTTCGTGTCTTGGTGCTATGGCATGCAGCAGCGCAGGACCCCAAGCCCCTGATGATGACGCCGTCGTCGAGCTTCGACTTCCGCGAGGAGTACACCAGCACGTTCCGCACCGAGTCCTACAACGACTTCTGGGCGCGCGTCCTGGACGTCACCCTCGCGCACGGCGCGGGGCTGGTGCCGCGCCCGGGCGGCGGCAAGGCGTCCAACCGCCTCCCTTCCTACCGCCTCTTCGCCGAGCACCTCCTCGAGCCGGAGCAGCGCGACGTAGGAGCGGCCCTCGAGTCCGCGCGCAAGGGACGGCTCAACCCGGACGTCCTCGGCCTCCTCGCCACCTACTACAACGAGACGGCCAACGCGTCCTTCCTGTGCAGCCACCTGCTCAAGGACATCGAGCAGATACGCCTCCGCTACCGCCCGCTCAAGAACACGCTCCGCAAGCTCGCCCGCGACGTCGGGGTGTCAAGCCTCGCCGACGTCTCGGCCGCCCTCGGCCAGCCGTTCACCGCGCTGGCCGTGTCGCAGGGCAAGCTCAGGCAGGTGCAGCTCAGCTCCACCGATCTCCTCAAGAGCCTCGACTCCAGCAGGAAGAAGGCGCGCCTCCGGATCAAGAGCCTCGCCCGGCTCAGGCAAGTGCTCTCAGTCTCGTTCATCACGGTCGTCGCCGTCGTGGCTGTTGTCGGCGCATGCATCGGCGTGCACATCTTGGCCGCATTCGCGGCTTTCCCAATGATGTCGCCGGCGTGGATGGGCCTTTTCTCCGGCCGGACAGTGAGGCGAGCTCTGGTGCAGCTGGAGGCCGCGGCCAAGGGCACGTACATACTGAACCGGGACATGGACACCATAAGCCGCCTCGTGGCGCGGGTGCGCGACGAGGGGGAGCACATGCTCGCGCTGCTGCAGCTGTGCGTGGAGCACCGCGCGGCGCCCGGCGACAAGGGGAGGCTGGTGCAGGAGGTGTTGAAGCAGCTGTGCAAGAACGAGGAGAGCTTTAGGCAGAAGCTGGACGAGCTAGAGGAGCACCTCTTCCTGTGCTTCATGACCATCAACAAGGCCAGGAGCATGGTGATGAAGTTCATAGCTGCTGCAGAGCAGAGTTCGGGTTGACCAGGAGAAAGAAAAACGCGTGCTCGTAGGACAGACTTTAGCCTGTGTACATATACTAGTTCTCTTTCCCCAGTACAGAAGAAAAGCAAAAAGATAGACGAAGATTTCCCAGTACAGGCCTATCTGCTTTTTGTTTATTTTTTCTACAATTACACTGCGTATTGCAGCATTCAAAAAAATATAGCCTGATTTAGGGTTTTACTACCCAGCATTGTGAAGCTGAAACAATAGCCACTCGAACAAGTTTTCAAGAGCTCAGAATACAATATCACAGCAACCATTGGGGCTTTATTTATTCGGTACTAAGTATGTATATATGCATACTTGGAACATATGATTCAATGTGAATGGCCCCGATTGAGAGTTTATCACTTGAATAACTTAAAAATCAATTCGCTTACACAAGCAGGTAACAGTAGCATGGTGAACAAAAAGAAATGTAGACAAAACTGACCAAAAGTTGAACAGTTTAAATTTCCATCTACACTACTACCAACCAGCTATCTGATAAATGGTAGCCAGGTGCCTAGGCAGGTTTATCTGATAAATATATTGTCGCCCGATGTAGTAGGGAGTCAAATAAGAAAGGTGAAATTCTCCCTTCAGGCATCTTTCTCTCCACTTGCCCAATCTTTGAGGGTGGCCAAATGATGTGGGTCACCCTCCCATTAACTAGACCTAAGGGAATCTGAAAAACAACATAAATAACGAAATAAGTCATACTAATGCAGCATACAGTTTGTTAACATACTGTATTGGTTTCTTATAGTTATCGTAATAAATGTACTGAGCTATTGTCAGTGGATTCATTCTTTTGGAAATAAAATAGTCAGAAGCTCAAAATTGGAAGCCAAGAACAAACTGTTCCAATTTAGGTTTTCTCGCCAACCCCTGTATCTCCTTGATTGGCCTCTTAGTTTTCAAAATCAAACCACAGTATTAAGAATACTGGCCCTCAGGATAGAAAATAGGAAAAATCCAACCATTGAACAAACGGTCCCCTAAACCATCAATATTCGATAATCCCCTAAAGAAAAGTACTGGATGCATTATTATGGTTCACTCAACCAACTTGACTTGAACATTATTAACCCAGTTAAGGACACTCGAATAAGTTTTACTGATGTCAAAGGTAAAAGGAGCAGAAGTAACTTACCAGGCCAAATGCCCTAGAGTCCCAACTACGGGCAGCGTTATCACCTTCAACCCAACAATGCCCTTCTGGGATCTTAATTATCTCGGGGGGGACCCAGGGAGCTGTATCCACTCACCGGGTAGCACAATCAATCTCTTCACAAACAACTCGTTATGATTGCTAGGGCACCTGCAGACCACACAAGTAATGATCAGACTCGAGACATTGAGCAACTTAACGGCATCGACCTTTTCCCCAAATGCCCAATCCTTACTTAAACAAAACCACATCACCATGGGAGAACTCGTGCTTCTCAAGGCATCTCCTTTCTGCTAAAACGAAATCACCTGGTTCCAATACCCTGGTCAGCACAAACGAGAAGACCGAACTATTTGAATATGGAATGCAGGATAACCAAACTGTGCGTGCCTATCTGATATGTACCAAAATCACAATACTTCGCAAGGCACTACTGGCCGCTGTAAACGTAGGATGCATCGATTCACCAGTCACCGAGACGAAAGCCACATAACGATCAGAAATGGTGACGCCGATTGCAACTGCCATTACATTCTTCTTGGTAATTGACCAAAGATGCCTGTAGGTTCCCATGTCCTAAGTATCCAACTATCCAATCATAAGGATAGCAACAGTGAGTGGAGCAGTGCAAGTGAAAACACTGAATAAAATGTTGTGCATCAGTACAGCAATCAACTGTGCGACTAAGCCAATGAGTGACGCATACAATAACTGCGTGGAATCATAAAAATTTTCGTCTCCCGCAGAGTAAACTTGGAGCATGTGGAATCTATCAGAACTTACCAAGAAAAGTTAGTACGGATGGATCTCCAGTTAGGGGCACGAGAAGGTTAAGCGCTCAGAGAGTCAGAGGAGCTTCAGTACTGTTGTTACGGAGGAGATAGAGGCTGATCGGTAACTGCGTTGAGGATCCGAAGAGGAACTGCGGGGGTTGCTGTCGTCGTCGGCGGCGGCGGCGGGTTGGGGAGCTCGCTCGGTCGGAGGTGATAGTGCGCGCCAGGAATGGGAAACCAGCGCGTGTCGTCATCCGTCCGATCACGCAACGACGGTCCGAGTCAAAGCATGTTCACTCCGAACCGGGGTGGGTTCCAGCCGTGCGGTACGGGTACTGGTCTCGTACTCTCGTTGTTTAGTTCTGTTATGCGTATAATTTAAAAACATATTTAATTATATGTATATATTATTTAAGTTTGATTTGGCAAATACAAATATACATTTTTAGTTTAGTTTGGAAGGAAAGTTCAATTCAGATGTGATTGGTTGACTTGACTATATAACTGTATATATAGTGAAAACACTGAATAAAATGTTGTTTGTATTTATTTAACATATTGAACTAAATTTTTATTTAGTTGATTAAATCTCACCCGCGCGCCGCTGCCCCTGAGAGAAAGAGAGAGAGCGCTGCCATCGTCGGCGGGGGCAACCAACCCCCGACCACCACGGCGCCACCCATCCGCCTCCGCCGCGCTCTTGCCGCCCGCCTGCCTTCCACGGCGCGCTCACCACGGCCAAACCCTCTCCTCCCGTCCCGGTAAGCTCCGCTCCTCCCCCCCCCCCCCCGCCTCCCGCTTCCGTGCTCAAAACTTTCGACGGAACCTAGCTTCGCGCGGAACGTCTCGACTTGGGTTTTGCGATTCGGATCGGGAGGTTTTGGTTCGTCCCTGGTCCGTGATGCTGTTATGGATTTGTTTTAGTTTGCCAAGGATCTTAGGGTTTAGAAGATGGCTTAGCGTCAGCTAAGTTTTGGTCTTGGTGCTCCGTTACGAGGCCAGGGTTTTACGTTTTGATCTCCATGGATGACTGGTGATCTGCGCTGTTAGTGGATTGAGACTCAGCTAATTATTGTTTGGCAGCCCTGCATAGCAGAATAGATAATGCCGTAGATCCTGATGTCTCCGATTTACAAATTATCCATTTGTCGGGTTTTCAACCGGTTGAGGATGCCTCTTTCAGTTGGTCCTCTTGTTCGGTGAGTATATAGCTCAAGGAGGACTCTGCAGACCTGGGCCTATGTGTTCTTTGTTTTGTGTTTTAGTATCAGGATATTTGAGGTTATTGCATGAAATTGGATTGGGCAAGTGGAGGAATTGTAAGATTTTAGTTCCAGATCATGGTGTCCACTACACATTTCTTTGAGAGTTTGAGGTCATGGTGTCCACTACACATTTCTGTGTTTTGTTCGTGCTGTGCTAGCCTATTTATTTTTAGTATTTCTGTGTTTTGTTTGTTCTGTGCTAGCCAATTTATTTGTATATAAGTTGCTTGTTTTTCCAACATCACTTTTAGACTTTTGATCTTATGTTACACTTGTATTCATCTATTGATTGCTGCATATAGCTTGACTCATTATAGTTCAAGAAGCATAGCAGATGTGTATATCTCAACAGCTTTGTCTCTAGAGGTTGAATGTACTGTTTGAATTTGTATGCTAATTGGTACCTATCAATGTTAAAAAGCACAGTAATACTTGGTTTGATATTTTGCTTTCATTGAAGATCTAATTTTATAGTTCCTTCACTTGTCCAATACTGATGGTTTCTAGTGCTATTGACTATTGTATACACTTGATGTGATATGGTTGACCTTTCTTTTGTGTAGAGGAATTTCAACTCAGTTGTATTATTGGGAAACGTGATAGTTGACTGACTGTATGCTATAGGACTCACAATGGAAGGGCCTGAGTCTAGTAGAGGTCACAGCAAGCAGGAGGTTGAGGATGGGCCGGAGAATGCAGATAGCAGAAACTATGCTGGCAGATCCATAAAGCATGGATATGAATATGAAGTTGGGCATCAGGATCATGATGGGATGATTATACCTTCAAGTGATAGGAATGAATCAAAAAGGAACCCAGCTAGAACCTTAGGCCTGGCTGGCAGTGCTGAGGAAGACGTCTATCATGTGGGAAGGGACTCACGATCACCCAAAGTTCCAAGGAGAAGCCCTGATGATTCCAAGGATAATGACAATGATAGAAGGAGGGGAAGAGAGGACAAGAATGATTGGGACTCTTCAAGAAGATATAGCCCTGATGCTTCTGCTTATGCTGTATCCAATAGTACAAGTAGAAGCAAATCAGAGGGTCCACATGATGGTGAGTCTGAGAGACGTAAGGAGATGGGTGCAAGGAGTTCGGAAAGGAGAGAGAGTAGCAGGGAGATGCAAGGACAACGGGACCAAGAGGAAAAGGCTTCATTCAGGAGGGTGGATGAGATTTATGCTGATGGAAGTGGTGGTTCTCTTAGATTTGACACAAGAGAAGCCTATAGAGATGATAAATCAGACAGAGGGAGGGACCGAAATTGGAGTGAGAAAATTCATGAACTTGAAGGGTCTAAGGACTACAGAAGGAACAATCAGTTGCGAGATCCTAAGGACACAAATGACGCTGAGTGGAGGAATGTGCAGGAAAGGCTAGATGGTGGGAGTTTCCATGTCCGAGCCGGGTACCGCAGAGATTCTAGGGGTAGATCTGAAAGTGTTCGAGGTCCGTCAACCTATGGAAACAGGCATGACAGTTCTGATTCGATAGAGATCCGACCTAATAGTAATCTTAATTTTGGAAGAGAGGGATCTGTTTCTGGAACAAGATTTGAAGTGGGAGCAGATCGTGATTCAGTACCTGGTGGAAATGATGATAAATGCGCTGATCATCCTGAAGCAGATCAAAGTGGTAGCACCAGCATGATTTCTCCATTTTCTCAACAAGGGTCGAAAAGTGATAGACCCTCTAGAGGAAGGGGGAGACCAAATGGACGGGATTCTCAAAGAATAGGAGTTCCAGTGCCAATCATGCTTCCTCCATTCGGTCCTCTTGGTCTGCCACCAGGACCAATGCAGCATATGGGACCAAATATTCCCCATTCTCCAGGTCCTCCTCTTATGCCTGGTGTTTTCATGCCACCATTTTCAGGACCTCATATGTGGCCTGGAGCACGAGGTGTTGATGTGAGTATGCTTTCTGTTCCGCCCAACCTTCCCATCGCTCCGGTTGCTGCTGAACATAGGTTCACTCCAAGTATGGGAGCTGGATCTGGCCATAATATTCACTTAAATCAAATAGACACCAGGATAGGTGCTCCATCAGATATATCAGGATTGAGTTTCAATCACATGGGCGCACAGAGTCGTGATATGCTCCATGATAAATCATCTGCAGGTTGGACACCACATAGGAACAGCGGACTGAACAGAAAAGCTCCATCAAGGGGTGAACAAAATGATTACTCACAGAATTTTGTGGACACTGGCACACGGCCTCAAAATTTCATTAGAGAACTGGATCTTACAAGCGTAGCAGAGGACTATCCAAAGTTGAGAGAACTCATACAGAGAAAAGATGAAATTGTTGCTAATTCAGCTTCACCGCCAATGTATTATAAGTGTGACCTGCGGGAACATGTTCTTTCTCCAGAATTTTTTGGTACAAAGTTCGATGTTATTCTTGTGGATCCTCCATGGGAGGAGTATGCTCATCGTGCACCAGGAATCACTGATCACATAGAATATTGGAATGCTGAGCAGATTATGAATTTGAAGATTGAGGTTATTCCCTTTTGTTTTTCATCCTTTCTCTTTTGGGATTTGTGAGTTCATTTTACGCTGCAGAATTAATATGCCAAAGTGCATTTTTTAATCAACAGGCTATAGCAGATACACCTTCTTTTGTCTTCCTTTGGGTTGGCGATGGTGTAGGCCTTGAACAGGGTCGTCAATGTTTAAAGAAGGTAACATAGCCTGCTATTTATTTATTTATTTAATACTATCCAATTTTTGGGCTGGAGCATGAAATCAGTTTACATAAGGTCACCCAGCGTCCTGTAGCCTCTCTGAAAACAATAGCCACAGTATGCTTCATTCATGTATTTTATCATTGCTATTTCATGTACTGTAAGGATGTAAGCACTGTCCATAGCAAACTGACAGTGTTTCATACTTACATTTTATCTAGATTTGTCTTTAAATTTTCAGCGGTTGACGAAATGTCACAATAGCTAATAACACAAGCCTGACTGAAACTTCTCTGTCCAGTGGGGATTTCGTAGGTGTGAAGATGTCTGCTGGGTAAAAACCAACAAGAAAAATGCAACACCAAGCCTGCGACATGACTCTCATACGCTTTTGCAGCATTCAAAGGTATTATTGTAGCTGAGTAGCTGACTAGTATGCTTCATACTCCCTCTGTCTCAAAATAGATGATGTTTTAGAGTTGAACACAAGTATTAAGGTGAAAGATAAAATGACCATCTTACCCCTATTTAATACCATTTATTGTGTGGAAAATGAGACCTGCATTGAGAAGGAAGTTATTTAATGCAGGGGGTAACATTGGAAAACTTAGGCTAAAGTTACCTCGAAATCGTAGAACATCATGTATTATGAACGCTGTAGAAGAGGCTGAAGCGTCATCTATTTTGAGATGGAGTATCATTTAGCTGTCATCTTTATATTCTCTTCTGCATTCGCCTGGCTTCCTTATGAAGTATCTAATCTTTCCATGTGCAGGAGCATTGCCTGATGGGCATAAAAGGAACTGTACGGCGTAGCACTGATGGTCACGTCATCCATGCAAATATTGACACAGATATAATAATAGCTGAAGAACCAACCGATGGTATTTTTTTCTTAGGTTCTTATTATAAACTTTTACTCCTATTATGCATATACGCTTGATACCTACTAAATTGCTTTATGATCAGGACTAACATTATCAAGGATGGGGGCATAGACTTTGTAAACTAATCTTTTCTGTAGTTCGTTCTGTTTTGTGCCTTAATAAAATGGAGTTCTCTGTTTTGGTTTTCATCATTTCCATGATATGAATATTCTTGTTTGGTCCACCAAAATGCAGTACTCTTTTGTAAAATTTGGCTTGGTAGGCAAAAATATATTTCCCATGGATTTTGCTGGAACTTTGGTATCTACAAATTATCTGAACCAAATTGTACATTGTGTTGCTGCCATTTGCGTTGTGACCTGCCTAGCTGTTCATAGGAAGCTTGAAGTGTTGATCTACGATCATTGAAATGCTGATTCAAAAAAAAAAAAACTAAATCATATTGTCGGGGAACTTCTGGCAGCATATACTTAGTGATAATATCACTGAACCCCCGCTATGAACATCAAATCATATGCATGATTTCAAAGGTATTGTTTTCATTTTTGATATATTTAGCAGCATGTGACATCCTGATGTGCTTTCTTTTGCAGGTTCAACCAAAAAACCTGAGGACATGTACAGGATCATTGAGCATTTTGCTCTTGGAAGGAGGCGGCTTGAACTCTTTGGTGAGGATCATAATATTCGTCCAGGTTGGCTTACTCTTGGGAAAGGTTTATCCTACTCCAACCTCAACAAAGAGGTAGAGAGCTGGAAGTCCAACTTTGTGCATATGCACACACGCAAGCCCTTCCATTCCATGAGTTCCCCAGATCTTTTTACATCGTCTCTGTATGAATTTTACTCCTGCAGGCATATATTAAGAGTTTCTCAGACAAGGATGGGAAAGTATGGCAGGGAGGCGGTGGGCGAAACCCTCCCCCAGAGGCTCCTCACCTAGTTGTGACAACTCCGGAGATCGAAAGCCTCAGGCCAAAGTCACCCCCGGCAAAGAACTAATAGCTGTAGTCAGTGTTGTGATGCTGGCTACCTTTCTCGCTACTGTAGCTGTAACGGCTCTTGTTGAAGGTCCAGCACAAGCCTTCTGCATTTTCAGTCTACGAGAATGAAATTTTTACTGTAGTTCTCTGGTGCTTAAACTGGACGGCTCAGCCTGTGGCAACTTGTAATGGAAACATTCTGTACTGTCTTGCTGATGTTTCTTTTTTTTTTCTTCCCTAATACATCTATGAAGTGAAGGTTGCAGCTAGCATTGTCCTTGCTGCAACAAAAAACACTTGAGGAAATCACGATTGATGCTTAATTTTGATATCGCCATTGTATTGTACTGTTATGTCAAATCGTGCAACAGAAAATTTATTATACACCAATTTTGCAAATCTTGCCTGTAACGCTGCCTACATGATTGATAAGACGAGGCCATGAACCGCAAATTGCTTCTGTGCCGAGAACCGAAGATTGTGTGAGTTGTAAGAGATGCGAATCCGCTTGCTTTAAAAACATATTCTTGTTGGATACATTTTGAAGGAATTCTCTCGAAACCCTGCACACGTATAGTAATTCCGACAGGCGACGGTTTGACAAACCTGGATACTGAGTAGTGTTCAGTATTAAACAACTTAGCAAGGCTCGAATTCATTTCTCCTTTTGATCGTCTGCGACGAAGCGAATTCCAACCGTGACGGAAGAAACGTACGCGATGGATCGCCGGCAGAAGCCAAACCGAATCAGCTCGTCGCCGAACGATTGCAGCGGTGAGTTGTTTCTTCTTGAACAGGCATCAAGGTCGTTTGACCTTTAACCGAAACTGTCTTCGAAAGGTTTTGCGCGTTGTCCCTGCCGATGGAACCTTGCAGGGGATGGAGATTTCGCCGAGTGATTCGGGAGCCACGACGCACGCTCCCATTGCTGGTTTGCATACACGAGACCGACTCTTTTGGCCTGGTTCCAGGCACAATAATTCGCCGAATCTTCCAAGGGCGTAGCCAGAATCGACAATCCCTTCATTTCGTAATGTTTTTTCACGCCCATCATTACGTATAAATTAAAAAATATTAAAATCGAGTGAAAAAATACAGTAAAATCATCATACTACTCCTAATCAATACAAGTATGAGTGCAAGTAACTCATTAGCGTTAGAGTAAAATGCATGTATACATTCAAAGGTATAAAAAAAAATGGACTATAAAACATCCTTAGTTACCGTAATGAATAAATAATTTAAGACATATACTCTTGAGACTATAGATAAATATTGAGAAATAGAGGGAGTAGTAGTATATTACTGTTGTTGTTTTTTTGTTTTTTTAAAGGAAGAACGCAATAAATGGATTGCCTGGCTCAAAAATTCCCCGTGCAAACAGTCTCTCTCCTCTCAGCTGGTCATTGTTCTGTTCTGTCCTGTACTCTCTTTTCGTCCCCTTTGCTTAGGATCTTAGCAACATTACCACTTCGGCTGCGATATCCCTTGTGAGACGACAAATCCTCCATCAATGGCAACAATGATGGATAAAAGCGTGGAAATCTGGCCATCCATTCTCTCTTCCATGTGTACTATGCTGTCAGCCATCAAGGAAAAACGACTGGACATTTACCCGGGCATTGACTTCAACCTGCAGGGAAAATGAAAATGATGGCTCTGTTAATTCGTACAGGATCTGAACGTCTAGCTGAATCCTGTTCAAGCATGCCCCATTTGTGCATTGTCGTTTGAAACCAATTTTTTCAGGAAAACGTGCGAGAGATCCATCGCAATTCAGGCAGGCATGCAAGCAACTATTGCGAGGTGATGGTGCACTGCACCTTCCTGCAGGTCGAACGGCCCACGCACAGGACACGATCGACAGTTTGACACGAAAGATGAACGCGTTTTTTTGTTGGTTTTTACTCCGCTCGGCCCCGCGACGTGCTGTTGGTTCGGTTCGGTGTGACGCGCTCTGAATTATGATGCGAAGCCAAGGGTACTCGCCTAATCCAAGTCTGCTAAGGGAATCGTACGTACCAGCTACCTGCTCCAATTATTTCAGCACCTAGCGAATAGCGATCGGTGATGCACAGTAAACTGGACTCCTATGAAGAACATGCATATGCCTGACTAAACGGCTCGCATTCTCCTCATGCGTTGCGTGTCCATGAAAAAAAGAAGGATCTTTACCAACAGCAGGTAGTATGTAGATTGATGGGAACATACGAATGGTAGTAACATTGGCGTCCATATCATGTAAGAAATCTCCTTAAAATGGAGGTTGGAATAACATGATCCTATTTTGAGGAGAGTTTCAGGGTTTTTTGGCTAAAATCAGTGAAATTCTTACTTGATGGTGTTTTTGGCATGTGATTAAATGTTTCTTTTTTTACACTACTAGAAAAAAACAAGCAAAATGTGGTTTCTCCTGTTTCTGAATAATTTTCTTCTTATTTACAACTGATATCATCTCTCGAAAATCAAAATATATTCAACTATCTAAACAATTACACAAAATAATTCCGATTCATCATAGAATGGTTTTTAAGGAGATACTAAAACCAAAAACATTTCTCAAAGAATTCAGTACCCTACCAAACCAGCCAAAGGTTTTCAAAGAAAAACTAAAAATAAAAACGTTTCTAAGAAGAATCCAGTATCCTATCAAACCAGCCCTTAGACTCACCCAATTCATTTCTCGCTTACCATTCAAACTACTCATGAGATATGATTTAGGTCGTCAGTTATCCATAACAATCACATGATCAAACGGGTAACACTAATCATGAAACTTTGGGAGAATGCATGCCCACGCATGCTTGTCAAGAACCGTACCCAAATGATGAAAAATGGGGTGGTAGTAGTAGTACTCACTGCCGAACTAGGAAGAGCAGCATAATTAAGCAAGCTGAAAAATGCATGCAACCGGCCAGTTTTGTCAACGCGTGCTGTTACAGTTTGGCTCTATAAAGTGAGACCATCAGAAATAATGAATCGTCACGTACACCACTCAAGTGCCATCACGAGTAACGAACAAAACTCGTACGTACGTGCGTTCCAATGCGTGCATGTGTTAAGTACATACTCCAGCAACACTGTCCATCTCGTGAATAATAAGAAAGGTTTGGTAGGATCTAGCCGAAAATGCGTACGTTTCAGTTATGCATTGCCGAAAATCCAAGCCGTAGCCTTCAACCGATCTAGCGAGATAAGCAATGATGACTGGTATGTGAAGCCACGGTATCTAAGGTCTGTTTGAGAGTTTCAGTTTTTAACGCCATATCAAATTTTGAGGTTACGTGCTAAAATAAAATGATCTAAAACTTTATTTTTAAATCTAAAATAGGAATAAAATGACTCAACTAAATACTATCAATATATCTATACCTCTAGTTGCATAAATTTCTAAAATTAATTATATCTAGCTCTAAAAATTTTTAAAACTAAAACCCTACTGAACAGACTTTCACCTACTTACTACATAGTAGGAGAATGTAAGTGTTCGTGTGAATGGAAGGGTTTTATTTTAGCTGACGTCCAGATCAGGACTTGAATTCGTGAGATGCGCAATTATTTAGCTAGGCGACTAGCGAACGCATTACATGCGCGGGCACCATCTGCTCATAGCTTATCAACATGCTGTAACTACAGCGAACAGACATTCATACTATTTGTTTCAGTTATAGACGGTAAAAATAGCTTTATAAAAAGCCGGTACCTCTTTGTCAACCTGGATTACGAGGGAGTGAATTGATATTTTTTGATGTAAATAGTTTGTAATGTTCTCAGTTATTTTGGATAGCTTGTTTATTCTTTTATGACACGTTTAATATTCGATTGGACTTGTAATTCATTTTGGAACATAAAAATCCATAAAGAAAATTTAAAAGATGCATCATTCATAAAAACTTGAATATTTATTTCATGATTTTTAACATTTTCATGAGCGCACATATTTTTATCAGATATAGCATGTACAGATAAAGTCATAAGAATTGGTTTCATGATTGTTTGGATAGCTTAAGATTTAACCATAAATTTAAGAATTTATAACATGTTTAATTAAGCACAGGAAATTCAGTGAACATTGCATATATGAATATATTTTTAACATATAGGACCAATGAATATAAAACTAACAAAATTTATTTCATATTTTCTAAGCTGTAATTATTGTTCTATTTTTACAAGATTGTGAATGTGCTAGTTCTAACCAGGGTTCACAAATGCGTCGGTTACCACTCGAAAATCGCGGTAAACGAGCTTACCGCTCCGCACCGATAATAAAAACCGTTTGGTAATCGAATTTGAATTCAAAAATTCAAAAAAAAATAAAAAATAAAAAAATCTTAAAAAACTAGAGACGATTCTAGGACCTTCTGTGAAAATTCTTTTGAAAAATAATGTCGTTTGCATCATATTCTATAGGGAAGAAGTTTGAAAAAAAAAGTTGAAGCGCGCAGCTTATTTATTAATTTATGTTAAGAAAAATATTAACATGTAAAAACAAATTTTTTATGCAAGACGTATCTTTAGAAGACCTTTAAAATTAGTTTCACTTTATTTAGAGTTTTATTAATTTCTCTATGATTTTCACAGAGTTCACAAGCATAAAGTAAATATGTTAAGAAACATCATGTAATTAACCTTTTCATGTCTATCATTATTTTTACTACATAAAGCACAAAGCATAGTATAAGTAAACTAATAAAAGTGGTTTCACTAATGTTAGAGGTGTGATGGGTTAGTTATGAATTAATCTAGTTGCAACATATTTTACACAATCCTGCATGTAACAATAACTATTTAATGAGTTCATGTATTTTTAAAAGACATATGATCATGTAAGAAGACTAACAAAAATTGGTTTCATGATTTTTGGATTAGGGAAGAGTAAACTATGCATTTAACTTGGTTTAGCAAATATATTTTCTCAAGGAAAATATTTAACTTTTTTATGAGTATAAATACTTTTACCATGTATGTCATGTTACAAGGAAACTAACAAAATTTGTTTCACTTGATTTGAAGCTCAGATGAATTAGTTATTGATTTTACAAATTTAAGTTATTTTTTTGTTTTTTTAACTTCACTGAAATTCGAGAAAACTGCTCGATATATCACTAAAACCAAACGGTTATCGAAGAATTCAAATGTTTACCGGTAATTCGGAAAATGCAGAAAAATCGATCGATAAATCGCTAAATGGATTGGTAACCGTAGCAAACCGACAGGTTACCGTTTGGTCGATTTAGATTGAATTCTCACCGAATTTCAAATTTGATCGAGTGAATTTTGAGTGAATTCTTACAGAATTTTACATAGTTATCACGATAACCGCGATTTTTCGGTAACCACCGGCGAGCGATTTTTGTTACCAAAACTAATTTGTGAACCTTGGTTCTAACTTGCATAGCTAGTATATCTAGCTTTTCACTGTAGCAACTAGCAGCAGAACTCCCGGGCGTGCATGACTGGCTGATGGCATGGCGTAGCTCGCCAGCGGCGCATCTAGTAGGGGCTTGGCTAGTGAAGGGCGGCACCAGCACCAGTGCAATTTAAGGAGCTCACCAAGTGCTCAGCTAGCAAGAGGAGCTCGACAGCGGTGGATCGACGGTCAGCATCTTCACGCCGGCGAAGGAAAGACGTGTGGTAGGGAAAGCTTCAAATTAGAGGGTGTTGGCTGTGTATCCACGGTGAGAGCAGATCAGGGAGGTTGTAGTGATGCCATCCACATCAGAATACGAGCTATCCACGCCAGGGATCGATTCCGCGCCGGCCGCTGGAGCTCGCAAAGCGTCCTGATATGTGATGGCGTCGGTGAGCTCGGGTGCTCCCGTCTTGTGGTCCAGCGTATCCATTAGTGCCGGGTGAGCTCGGGCGCTCCCGTGTTGTGGTCCAGCTTATCCATTAGTACCCAGTACAGGTATAATTAACTGCCAGAGACTTTAGCTAATTATCTGCCTAGCTTGTGGTTGCGCAAGGTCGCATCCGGCAATAGCTGCTGCGTGTATGCTTTCCATTAATTGCAGTCGGGATTGCAAAACTTTGCAATGGCAAATAAAGAAAGGACTGAGCAAAAGCAAGAAATGTCCATGATGTTTCGTGACGTCGGACGAGGGGGGAATTGAAATCGGTCCCCTGAATTTGAGAAACCAAACATCCAATCCTGCTGATCAACAATTCCATGTTCAGAGATTGATTCTGTTAAGTGCCAGCTCTAGTGTCTTGGCATGTTTTCTTCCTCTAAAAACATATTTTGTAAGGAAGCCTGAAGCGTATTGTCCACGTATGAACAATTGATGTGTCATTTACATGTTTTCTACCAAGGCAGGGGAGCATAAACAACAGATCTGGTATGAATGATAGCAATAGAAACACAAGATAAGCACATTGAGGTCGGTACTAATGCTAGAGTAACAGCAGGTTCCGACATTTAGCATATCAAATCAATAACTTTCAGAGTAATCAGAAGAGCCATCATATGATGATCAATTTCATCAAAGTTAGCTCATTTAACTAGATTCTTGCGAACGACGAGACCAGAGAAAGAAATTAAAACCAGTCTAATTCGTACTTTAAAAAGGTTATTACGATTGAAGCAAGAGCAACCGCATGATTGAAGCTGCATATGGGATTTTCGCCCCCCCCCCCCTACTGCTTTAGTGCTTTTGCACAGAGGAGGTTGTGTTTAATGTGCTAATCAAGTAGGAACAGAGATGAGATCGTTAGTACTATTGGTAGATGATCACCATCTCAGATCAAGATCGTACTTGGAATCTTGGATGTACATGCTGCTTTTCTAAGTTATGTATACGTCGATTGATCGAACTCTCCATTTTTTTAAAAAAATAGATTGATCGAACTCATGAGCAACAATTAATGTTCAGACATGATTAGCAACAATTATAAAGACATTTAACTGCACTAGTCCTCTCCCAGTCCGTCAAATATTTAGTCCCATCGCCATTCATCTGATACAGTATTGCCATGCTAGCTTTACAAGGAAAAAAGAGCACAGATTTAATCACGATGTAAACCCTATTTATGGACGATAATGATCAATCAATCCATCCATGATATCATCGATTCATCTTCGCCGCAAGATCCAGCATTGCATCGTCTCCTGTTCATTAGCGTCAGTTTAGTTCCCACCAAACAAAGCAAAGTTTATTACTGGATATCATCAAGCTTGATCCACCAAGATTAGTTAGGTAATCCATGCGCTGTTAAACCTTAATGACCCCGACTGACTTTTTTTACCAGCACCACGTACGTGGATGCTCGCGATGCATAACGCTGACGTGTGAATGGATGGATTGGACGGACAGCGATGAGCCAACCATCTTCTTCCACAGCAGGGCAGCCAGCCACCAGCTTCCGCTGCTCTGCGAAGCTGCGCCGTCGCTGTCGGCCTTAACAGGGCGATGGACCGGCTATGTCCGCGATAGAGATGTGCAGCGAACCTTTCGTAGTTTCGTGGCCTCACATAGACCTGGACTTAGGGTCGTGCTATCTCTAGGTCGTTCACTATATAAGTTTTGGTACGGCTTAAAGTACGACACAATACGAAATATGAAATATTTTAGGTTAAATCGGTACGGTACGGTATGAACACGAGATTCATACCATGTTTAGTACCGGTATGGTAGGCGTGTCAGTACGATACGGTGGCTTAGATTGTGCACGCCACGACACAATTTGTATTAACATTTTTTTCATGTTTATTATCTAATCTCTCTGATACAAAATATGAGATACTAAGAAAGATACGTGAGTATAAGAGATATAAGTATGAGATGATAAGAGATAAATATGTAAATATTATCAAGCGATATAGAGCATGTATAAACATAAGAGATACATGTGTGAGATGATAAAAAATAAATATATAAATATTGTCAGATGATATGAACTAGAGTTGTGCTTGAGCTGACATGGCACGACGACATGGAGCAGAGTCGTGCATGGGCCTTTCTAAAGTTAACTCATACCGACACAGTAGTCACAATAAACTAATCGTCTCTAGTAAATATGACACGATATAACACAAGTTACGATGGTGGACGGTGCCGTGCTGGCTTCGTACTTCCCTTGGCACGGCACGGCCTAAGTCCCAACGCTAGCCTCACATTACGTCGATCGTCTAGCCCCGGCCGGCCCCATTCGTCGCCGGCGCCCTTATTTAAACCTCCCCGCCCCGGCCGGGGTCTGCCTCACTTCTCCATACAGAGCCAGCCGGCAGCGCACGATCGGGCACCGTCCACCGCCGCGCGCGCCTGCCGGAAGCTTGGTGGCGTCGAGGGAGCCAAACGGTGCCATCTTTGGGTTGGATCAGAGCTCAGAAGGATATCGAGGAGCTGATCGGCGAGCCGCGCGTCCGCCTACGTGCGATCAGGGCATTGTGTAAGTTTATGTTTCATGCTTCTTGTTGGTTCTTGCGCTTTGCTCAATTTCATGCGTGCATACATGCTGCTGCGACGTGTTCTACGATTGATCCATGCATGTGAATTTGCCGGGCGCTAGCTTTGGAATGCACTCTATCTTGAGATAGATGATCAGATCCTACTCGATGTTTCTTCGTTACACAAGTTGTAACCATGGAGGCGAGGAGTCCTTGCATGTTTGGAGTCTAACTAACGTACACAAGTTGCAGCTGGATTAACAACAAGTTCATGGTTGAAACGCTGAAACGCACATGGATATCAGTGCATGTGCACGTGCGAATGCAGGAGCAATACGGTCCTGAACTAAAGTACTGAAGCTAGCGAGCAGTGACCGGCTAGTACTAAGGGCAGTGTGTATATATGCCTTGGGTGAGGCAACTTAACACACGTACGAGTTATTTACACGTGCCATATATAGTTTTTAGTTGATTCAGATTAATTTGCGAATAAAGTAATACTGAGGAAATAGTATACCATGGAGTCTTCGTACTAGCTCGTACGTTGTGCAGTGGATCTTTCTGACTTCACGGGCTGGTAGTCCGACAATAGAGCAACATGCAGTTGGGTGATTCACGAGTCTATGTCTATTTCTATGCCCCCAACAGCAGGCAACAATGTGACGGGGCGTGTCGTCGTGAACAGCTCGGGCGTGCCCGGGCCTGGACTTGGAAGCGATCGTTGCCCCTGTGCTGCTCTGGGGCAACAGGGCCCACCACACGTTCTGCAATAGTCAAGGGGCAACAGGGCCCACCACACGTATCTTTTACTGACGAGATATATAATTATTTAGTATATATCAATATATTTATAATACGTATCATTTACTCATTTCGGAAGGTGTCGTAACTGTTATAAAATAAATAGCGCATGTGCTGAAATATCTAGCACTTCATCGTGTGCGACTCGAAGATCATGCTCATACTTGGAAATGATTTCTCATATATTTGGAAGAGTTACAATCAAAAAGATTATACTAAGAGGAATTTGAGTACAATGAGACTAACTTATCCGACTATAAAAAGAGGAGAGAGGTACATCAAATCACATGCCTCTCAAGCCATCCAATACTATGATATTGCAATATTAGATTCATGATAATATTATAATTATTATGCAAGAGCTTCGAGGATCTAAGAACGCGGAGGAATTCGTCTATAGTCTTAGGACTAGATCTAAATACTTATTGTAATTATCTATTTATGAGATTAATTAAGACTAGATATGATATATACATGTTATTAAAAAAAATCTAAACCAATATAACAATTAGTATCTCTATTTTTATACATACTCTGTAACCATCCTAGATCCCTACTTAATATATAAGTACTCGTTACCGATTTACTAATGGTTCACCAAAACGTTTTAGGACAGAATAAGAGCTTATTTGTTTAGGATTTTAGATTGTGGATTGCGCTCCACAATCCGATTGCGTAAACAAACTACCAGATTATGGAATCGGATTTTCACCATCCAGACTCGGATTATGGCTAAATCCGTAATCCACGTTTGAGGAGATTTTATAGATTCTGTGGAGGGTGCAAACGAGAGTCCCCCTCAAGTTAGGAGGTAAAACCCGCCAGTGCCATCGATGAAGTTATCGATCGAAACGCTTTCTTCCTCTTTCCCGAGCTCGGTTCGCCTCACACCCGCAACTCCTCTCTCTCTCTTCCGCAACACCTCGAAACCTTAGCGCCCCCGGCCTGAGATGGACGGCCTCTCCGGCGCCGCGGATTGGGATCCGGCAGAGGTCTTCGACGCGGCAGCGCACGGATCGGCGGCTCCCGGCGCGCATCTCCCACTCCCCGGCGCGAGTGGTGTCGCGAGGTCCACCGCCACCGCCTTCATGGCCGCGGCTTGTGGCGCGAGGTCAATCTCCGACGCGCCGGAATTGGATTTGGCGGAGAAGGCGGCTGCGCACACCCGGGCGACTCCCGGCGCGACTGCACCCGTCCCCGGCGAGTTCGTGGCCACGGCGTGTGGCGCTGGGTCGTCGGGCCCGAGCGCGGCTGCCATCGCGTTCAAGGACGGCATCTCCGGCGCAGTGTCCCGGCATTCAGCGGGGAAAGCTCCGAACGACCTTCCAAAACGCGATTTGGGGCTTGGTTGGGCAGATCTGTGCTTGTTGGCTTCGGATTTGAGCTCGGGGTGCTGCAATGGTGGTGTCCTGCTCAATGGTGCTTGGTTGTGAGAGGAAAAACGAGGGGGAGGGAGAGAGGAGCGAGGGCGGCTGCGAGCCTCACCGTGACAGGAGGGAGCTCACCGAGCGGCTGGCTTGGTCAGAGGAGGGGTGGAGCAGCAGGAAGCTCGACGAGGTGGTGGCGTGCTGCTTGGTGATGTGTTCTCCCTGTGCGATGTATGCTCGGCTGGGGAGGAAAGTGAGGGAGAGAGCAGAGGAGAGCAGTGGCGGAGCTCTGGGCAATGGGAAGGCCAACAACTGGACGGAGATGGTGAGTAGGATCAGCTCAGTGCTGCTGCAGCTCTGGAGGGGAAAAATGGCAGAGGAAGGTGTGCTGCTGCTTGCAGCTGAGAGAGAAGATGGAGAGAGAGAGAGAGAGCAGCTAATGCTTTGTTTGCTATAGACAAATATTCAATTTTGCGTGAATTATGTATTGTTTAAATTTTATTTATATTTTTTTATGTTTTAAAATAAATGTATTATAAGAGAATAAATATGTTACTCAAAATAACCGAGGGCATTACAGACTATTGATATTTAAAAGAAGCAAACCACATATTTCATAATCTAAGTTGTTAAACAGTTACTAGCTTTTACAATAGATTATAACAATTTAAACTATCACAATTCACAATCTATATACCCTATTTGGTACAACTCGAACTTATGGATTTGTTTTCTGAAAATTTGCTTATCTAAAAAACTGTTTATTGCTTCTAAGAAAAACGATTAGTTTATGGTTTTAATTTTTAGCTTTTAACACATCATTTTTCAAAAAAGCTGATTTCAACCAGTTTATTAATTTTTAGTTTATTTTAATAGAAATCAGCTTATTAGAAAAGTCATAGCTCAGCAATACGTTTGACGTTTGTTTTAGTTTATCAACTTTTCTGAGAAACAGAAACTGCTCGTAAGCAGAAACAAACCGAGCCATAAGCTACTTTTTATAATCTACCGCTGAAATAAATATGCCATAAATCAATGCCTTGGCCACCCAAATTGGGCAATGTTTCGCTAGCACGTTGAGCCAATTCCATGACAAATTCATCTGGGAAAAAAAAAGTCATGACAAATTAGCTTGAATGATTTCTAAAAAAAATTCAACATCAACCGCACGTGCCATAGCACCAAATTCAACATCACTCACCAGCCAAACACTATCACAATATGAACTACATTTTTGTCAACACGAGTTACTGGTAGGTGGAGTTTTGAGACCGTGCTCAGCTTTCGAGGAAAATAATGCATCGATGTGCCTTGGCTAGAACCGTGACAGGCAGATTTCTGCCTATCCCTGAAAGAAGTTGACAAAACGACCCTTTTTTATGCCTGTTCCTTGAAACTGCACCGATCACTTTTATAGCTCGCAAAGAGACGGTGAGGAAAAACCTGACACGATCGTATCTCCAAAATGCGTAATTTGTCAACTCCGGCCAAAAGCCGGTGGGTGCAGAAGATCTTCCCTTCCCCTCTTTCATCACATGAGTAATATGATTGAGCGGACACGGGTATCAGTTGGAGTCAGTAACGGATCCAGGATCATTCTTCCTCATCTTTTCTTCCTCCTCTTCACGGTTGGATATCGTTGAATCGATGTGATCAAACGGTGACAAGACTAGCTGTATTTGTAGGTGAATCGTCCCGGTCCGATGTCGTTACGCCCATGAGACGTCGCATGAGTTGTCTTGCCTCTGCTGGGATCAAATGACGCGGCAGGAAATTAAATTCGACGTCGCCTTCCTAAGCGAGCTAGGAGACCTCTGATTAGAAGGTTGCTGGACATTGGTGATATAGGTTTACTGACATGACTAGAGCCAATTATATGGAGAAAATCACAATATGACTGCAATCACATGTGTCATTCACGAAAACAAATTCTATAAGACTCTGTTCTACGAAAGACTCTCTTCTTTATAATGATATGCATCTATTTTTTTTCTTTCCTCTTCAGCACGATCATTAAATCACATAATAGATAACATAGATAAGATCTTATATGAGTTTTTTTTATAGAATCCTATAAGATTTATTTCTATCATTCAGGGCCTTGATAGTCAGTGCTGTCTTCACGAGGTTAGCACTTGGCACTTCCAACAGTGTTCCACTAGGCTTTGTGCCCTCTCTCTTTTTTAGGCCAATTAGGCTCTGTGCTCTGATTAACACATACGTATATATTACTCAATTATTGGCCGGTCATTAGAAAGAGAAACTTTCGCGTTCATCTAATCTGTAGCTGTGTCCACAGGTGTTTTGACACGTGGCTCAGTCCTGTGTCATTTGGTCGTGATTGCAAAGCCTCACCAAGTCAGCTCTGGCGAGCAGGCAGCATCTGAGTGAGTACCGTATACTGTAGTGGGTCTTGGTGGACCTTTAATCAAGAGCTTATCACACCTGATGTCACCCATAGCAACAAACCTCCCGCATAATAAAAGAGAAGAAGATAAAAGCAACAAACCTGACAACCAATCCCCTGTTAATAAGCAAAAGACGAGCTAGCAGGAGCAAAGTTAGAAACAAATTGACGGTATACACCATATTATAGTACATTTAGTAATATATACAATTTTAAAGTAATATAGTGATCATTATAAACTAATTACTACTTAAATATTGTTTTAATCTGGTACATGTGCACCACCGTAGTTGTACTTGGCATCGCCCCTGCCAGCTAGCCTAGATTACATATTAAGCTCATGTTTCGAAGGCTAGAGTTATTCACCAGTTCTATTGTGTCATTTGATATTACTGGGTTCCAAGAAAAACCCTAGTTTGACAACCCAAAATAATGAGATAAAAATATCCAAAATGATTATATCCAAAATTTTCGACGGAATGGGATTGATCACTAAAACATTGTCTCTTAGTACTATGTACCTAAGCATCAAACCTCAAATCTAAACTGTTCTTTTAATTTGTTCTCCTGAAAAGATTATACATTTATTCCAAATAGCAGATTCAGAACCACCAAATAAAAATGATCTTTATCTTGTTCTTTCTACTCCTCTTCTTTCTCTCTACCAAAAATTCAGGGTTCTCCTGTGTGCCCAAGGGGTAAAGTAGCCTGCCCCACGGTGGATCTACCCCTATGTGTTCCACGATACGCCCCTGTTTGTTCCAAGATATATCCATCAAAGCAATCGAGATTGATAGCTGCCCTCTGGTTTTGTCGCTTGAACCGGATGCGTTTCTTGGATCTGAAGAAACAGGCGACATCAGTCAGCTGGCCGCCGGAAACGTCCCAAATTCCAACGCGCAAAATCCAGATCAGCGACATCAAAATCATGGTACCACAGATCGGATAAGGGGTTCACTAGCATGTGAAAAATGCTAGCTCTACTCCGAAGGACACCGACCAATAACGCGCTCCTTTATGCTAAAAAAATGATTTTTTTAGCCTAAGAATATGATATAAGTTGTAGAATATAAACTTATATCACACTCTATAGATATACATTCACACATATTCTAGATTTACAACCTACACATATCTACTAAAAAGATCAACGGAGCCTGCATTTGGCTCCGCAAGCGACGAGCACGTTGTATTTCTCTTGCAAACCACATACGCTTGAGGCTGATCGAAAGAAAGCCAATAACCCGGGCTAAACCTGGGCGTGAGTGTGAGGTTGGGAGTTGGTCGAGAATCAAACTCTTGACTGGCTGCTAGCACACCGACTGGCCGCTTGTTTGTGCTAAAAAATAATTTGATTCTTACGAATGGGCTATTCTTTTCAAAGGCATACTTGTTAAAACTTATTGGGATGAGCTTTCCAATACACAAGCAGGAAATTCCATGAAATTACCTCAACAAAATCTGAACCTATTTGTCACTTATATGGTGACCACATTTTGGTCCACGATTTAATAAAATGATTAGTCAGACCCAACATTCCTAAGTAATAACATGGTCCGATGTAACCGTCCAAACAAACTGATATTGTTTTGTTTGTAGTCTAAGCTTTGAAAATAAACAAGATATGACCTAAGGGTATCTCCAATAAACTCCTAAAAAGTCACTTCCAAAAATCTCATATAGGGAGCCTTCCTAATAAGATTATTTCTCAATATGGTTTTACTCTCTAATAAACTCTCAATATCTAACTTCCTATATCCCAACGACTATATTTTTAAATGGTTACAATTCAAACCGTAGTATTTTCAACAACTATTTTTAAACATATAAATATCAATAACAGTTACCATTAAAGTCATGGTAACAATAGTTACAACTCGAGCATGAGCAACGTAACTCTAGTTACGACACTGACAGGTGCACTGTGATCGTAGTTACCATTTAAATCATGGTAATAATAGTTACAACTCGGGTATGAGCAGCGTAACTCTAGTTACAACATTAGCAGGTGCACTATGAGCGCAGTTACCATTCAAGTTATGATAACAATAGTTACAATTCGGACATAGACAACGCAACTAGAGTAAATTGAATTACAACACCCACACGCTATAGTAAAAATATTTATGACCTATAGCAATCTATAGGATTTGCACCATGGTGTCATTCTAATACCAGTCAAATCTTACATATTAGAACTTTAGAAAATGGTGCTTATAATATTTACACCGTATATATTACACGATCTACTTTAATTTTGTGAGATCGATATGATCTCTATAAGAAGAATCAAATTGTCGTACATCTAGCATATCATAAAATTAATCAGTTCTCAGACCTAAAGTCTAATGACAGTTAGCTTAGGACTTCACTGGCCACAGGTCTTCATACTCCCTACATACTAAAATATCAAAACCGGATATTACCAAGGATTAGAACTTGATCTTTATATGATCAGCTTGTAACTGACCTACATCAATCACACCATATCGATAATTAGTCACCTGCTTCTGAAAAGCAAATTGTTGTGTGAGGTAGAGACATGTCTAACAAACTTGAGAGCACTGATTGTTACCGAGGAAATAATATTTTAGGGAGAATTGTTTCATAGATCTGGAGCACCATAAATGGGATAATTCAAGCTCACATCTTTGTTTAAGAGTGTAGACAGGTTGCTGAAGTCAAGTTGCGGATTCATGGTCGCGAGCTTCATGGACAATAACTAAAAGTGTAATGAACAGAAAAAATATCAGAATTTTGAGCTACGACCGTGTGATGCAACCAAATGTAAGTGGCATCCTCACCTCAACTTGCTGTCGCAGCGATTGAAAATAGGAAACAAGCTATCACTCGTCGTCGCCTCCTCCACCTTCGGCTTCACGAGGCTCTCGTCGTCGCCCACTTTGCACCTCTTCCCATCCGACCCCTTTGCCTCCCCCACTTGCCAAACCAGAATTTAGAATGAGACCAACACATTATGAACTAGAAAGCTAGACCATGGCAGAACCCTCTCTGCGCTCCTCGTTCCCACACCTTGCCAAGCAGGCCTCATCGCCCTTCCTACCGCTGGCTCTAGCCGCGCCTTCCTCTTCCTGGCATTCCCGCCATCCCTCGCGTGCGTCCACACTGAGTCGGGCACCGACGACCGCTCCAGGGACGCACACCCCGAACATGTTGGCACCACTGTCGCCGCAAAGCGTCTCCAAGACCCATCATCCAGTGTGCCAAAGTCGAGCACCGGAGCAGATGCAGCGACGCCCATCAGCAGGTTCGTGACGTAGTTGCTGTCCATGAACTCTAAGGAACTGCAAGAATTGCACATGAATCAAAGGGAAGTCGTTGCCTCCTCCTAGCCAATCTTTCCGCCACCCTCGCCCGACAAGTGCTGCAGCTGCCCACCACCGAGCACCAAACGACGCCCTCGCCGGGCTGCGAAGGGCATGTGAAGCAGCTGTCCCATTGGCGAGCGCTCTACTACGGGCGGCATGGGAACCAGCGGTGGCATGCGAAGGAGGCACACGAAGCGTGGGATGAGCGCGAGATCGAGAATTTCGCTGATTGGGAGTCTGATCGGGGTTCGTTACATCGTGCGAGTTCAGAGGTGTTTTTTAGGTATAGCTATTTTTTAAACATTTTGGGTTTCTATTTGAGGAGTTTTTTTTGTTCATATACCTAAAATTAGCTATTGAGATTGTTTTTGACATATGTTAGAGTTGCCCTAACTACCTACTACCCAGAGATCCACCACAGGGGTAGAGAGGCTAAGCCCACTACCCTGGATGTATTTATGAGCCCCTCAAAGCCCCCTCCCTCTTCTACTTTTAGGTATGGAAGAGAAAAAAGAAGATAAGAAAGAAAAGGAAGATGATAAATTTGTTTATTTGGTAGCTTTGGATCCGATAATGATACCCCAACTCCAACCTAAAAAAAATTAGGATTTCCACTGGTGTGCACATAGTAAAATACCGTCCTAGGAGGCAACCCCACCTGTGGGCCCGCCTGACCCAAGTCACCTTATTCCTCATCCGTGAAAGCTGAGGCACTCACTGGCCTGCGCCCTCCCCAGCATCGCTGCCATGGCGCCCTATTTAGCCACCCCCACTGCACCTCCACTTTATTCTCGCCTCCACTCGACTTCTGCTTCCGCTTCCACTCCACCAATCCACCACCACCTAGTCCTCCTCCTTCTCCTCGCTCTTGCGTCTCTCGCCACAGCACTGTGGACTATCCAGTCTCCACTCCCCTACTCCGAGGTGAGCAGTCCCGCGCCCATGTTAATTTTCTCTGATAAATTGATAATAATCCGATCGTAGCGTAGCACACAAATTAAATACCCGTTCGACCTCGGCACCAGTGCATGATGAAGTTGCGCTGGAGTTTTCATCGCTGGTAAGCTTGGATCTGATCCCTGCACAAACAAATTTCTGATCTGGACTACAAGCCCAGAGTTAGGAACAATCTTGTTTGGGCTTGTAGGGGTTTGCCAACCGGCTTATTCTAGCAGTAGCACCTGCCCAAAATCTTGGGATCTTTTTGGCTTTATTTGGATTGGTGAACCGTGTGAAAACTTTTATATTGATAAAGGCTCTTTTCTCGTTTGAATTGTTGCAGGATACACCGTGAGTAGGCGTGGTGGTGCTTGATATCAATGTGCCCCCCCGTTTTCATGCAGTCTAACACCGTTTCTCGCTAATTCGTTTTAGTTTAAGGGATCAAGAAACATTTTTTATTAAGGATCTTTGCATATTTCTTTGCTTTCCTTTTATTTTTGCTAAATATCCCACCTTTTAGCTTTGGGTTGATGTGCAATCTTTGTTTGTTTGCTGCAATTTTGCAGGATCTTAAGTTAAGTTGGGCATGGAGGTGGTTGATTCCAACATGATCCTTCTCGTGAACTTAGTCTGAACGGCCTTGATATTGGGGGTTGTTCTGTACTGTCTTTACTTTGTGAGTTGTGACAGGTTCTTGAAGTGCAATTGTTAGAGTTTTAGTTGTAGCAGAAGAGAGAATTTGCTAATATGGCGTTGGCAGGGACCTCCAAAGTAGTGCTGGGATGTGTCGCCTTTGGGATTTTCTGGGTGATGGCCGTCTTCCCCACCGTCCCGTTCATGCCCGTTGGACGGACGGCTGGGTCCCTCCTTGGTGCTATGCTAATGGTCCTGTTCCGTGTCATATCACCGGAGGACGCATATGCTGCGATTGACCTCCCGATCATCGGCCTGCTCTTCGGGACAATGGTCGTCAGCATCTTCCTTGAGAGGGCTGACATGTTTAAGTACCTTGGCAACCTGCTCTCGTGGAAGAGCAGAGGCAGCAAGGACCTGCTCTTCCGAGTTTGCATCGTGTCCGCATTTGCGAGCGCGCTTTTCACCAATGACACATGCTGTGTTGTGCTCACTGAATTCATCCTCAAGGTTGCGAGGCAGAACAACCTGCCTCCACAGCCTTTCCTCCTAGCCCTTGCCACCAGTTCAAACATCGGCTCTGCTGCGACGCCGATCGGTAACCCTCAGAACCTTGTCATAGCTGTGGAGAGTGGGATTTCATTTGGCCAGTTCTTGCTGGGAATTTTCCCAGCAATGATTGTCGGGGTTCTGACAAATGCTGCTATCCTCCTTTTGTACTTCTGGAAATACTTGTCTGTGGAGAAGGATCAGGAGGGTGGGCAACCGACAGGACCGGAGGTGGTTGCCGATGATGAGGTTACCTCACATCGGTTCACACCGGCTAGGATGTCACATGTCTCCTCTCTGAATCCAGACGATATGGATATCATAAGTGAACCAATCATCAGGAGCAACAGTGTCAGAACCAGTGTGAGTGAGAACCTGAGAAGCAGAAGCATCAATTCTGAGGGCGACATTCAACTTGCAATCAAGTCTCTGCGGGCGTCGAGCATGTCGCATGAGATGCTAGAGGTCTCGACGGTTCCTGATAGGAGAGATGAAGGTGCATCCTCAAGGAAGTTCACAAGAACTGCTAGCCAGCAACGTAGTGTGATAATAGAGGACTTGCCACCCTCTCCAGACACAAATGGGGAAAAGGAGAAAGAAACTGAAGTTGCAGAGAAGAGATGGAAAATTCTTGTGTGGAAAACAGCTGTTTATCTTATAACTCTTGGTATGCTCATTGCACTTCTAATGGGGCTTAATATGTCCTGGACTGCAATCACTGCGGCTCTTGTTCTTCTGGCACTTGATTTTACGGATGCACAGGCTTGTCTTGAGAAGGTATGCTCCTTAATTTTTAATCAGTTAACACTTAAAGGGTGGATCTTTTACCTAGCTTGAATGATGATCATCTTCTTAGTACATTTTTAAGAAAGCATCTTCTTATAACTCTGCTGACTGGCAGGTGTCATACTCATTGCTGATCTTTTTCTGCGGGATGTTTATTACGGTTGATGGCTTCAACAAAACTGGCATACCGAACACACTATGGGAGTTAGTGGAACCATATTCACGAATTGATAGTGCCAAAGGTGTTGCACTTCTTGCAGTGGTGATTCTTATACTTTCAAATGTTGCATCAAATGTTCCCACAGGTAAATATTCGAAATTGGTGTTCTTTTGGGTACTCTTGGAAATTGCTGATGTATGACCATCAATGCCAAATTAATCATTTATATACATATGCTCTTTTATTTACAAAATCCTTGATATGTGGCACTGTGAGAGTTTGCCGCTAAATATGGTCTTGTGGCCTATTATTTTTCATGTGCTAAGCATGATTACATTAAAGAACTGGAAATATTAGTCTATTCAGAAGTAAACTAAATTGCAACAACAATTCATGTTGGACCACAGGATAGGTGGTGTGCCACTGATATTAAGACTTGAAATATCTTTCAGATGCCTCAGCAAAGTAATTTCTATACAGAAAAAGCATGTAATCCTGAGACTATTTTTGTGGAAACGTAATCTTGAAAGACTATATTCTTCTCACAGGAAAAAGGTTTGAAGGTACTATTTGCCCATTAAGACAGCAATATATTGTACCGGACTGAGAAAATTTAGTAAATCGTGAAGCTTTTTGGTTGCCTGATGTCATGCATCATGTTCTTTCTTAGCCTCTACATATGTTTTACAAGTTTGGGGATGCGATTAATTAATTGTTCTAGTCTGTTTTTCCTATGTAGGAGTCCATCTCAGTAATTTTCCCTTTTCTTTATGTGGTCCTGTTCAGACCCTATTGTTATGTTGTAAGCCAACTGATAATAGTCTTTGTCTTGCGTCATTCATGCATTTCAGTCATTATTCATTCTGGGGCTGTTCTGCTGAACAAAAGAGTGGTTCAAGCGACGCATCTGCGTGTTGCATTATGCTTTGTTTCCTTGCCTCGTTTACTGCCTTGCTCTACATTTCTGAACTTCTTTCTTTCAGTTCTTTTGCTCGGCACAAGAGTGGCTGCATCAGCTGCTGTGATTTCTCATGACTCAGAGAGGAAGGCCTGGCTGATACTTGCATGGGTCAGCACCGTGGCTGGGAACCTCACGCTCCTGGGTTCTGCCGCGAATCTGATAGTCTGCGAGCAGGCTAGACGAGCTCAGTTCTTCGGCTACAACCTCACCTTCTGGAGCCACCTCCGATTCGGGGTCCCGTCAACCATCGTTGTCACGGCGATCGGGCTGCTCATCGTCATCAGTTACTGAAGCAGCTGACGGCAGAAGATAGTGTATACAAGAAGCAGAATGATGAATCCTTCCAATAAGAAAGCACATGTAAAATAGGCTTGTCCTGTGACTCAATTGTGTGTATCAGTGTATGTATGTCTCCGTCTGTGCCCATTTGTCGCTGCTAAGCGGACCGTGAGCAGGCTGCAGATGGCTGACCATGTAGCCTGCATTTTCAGTTCTGAACGGAGGTTGCAAATAGGGCTGATGAAGAAGAATGCTTTGGTGTCTCGTTTCACTTTTGATGTTCCAGATGCTTAGCCGAAATATGCTTGAAACTTTATTTTGAAATCTTGGAACAAGCATGGTGCTTTGCTTCCGAAACTGAATCTCACTCGAAACTCTGCTTTTGAAACTCGTCCGAAACATTGGTGAAATTTGGCATACTGCGAAGCGGTGGGCCCACTACAAATTTCAAGCAGCACATCACCTTATTGGGCTTGTGCAAGTACTAGTTTTTGTTCTGTTCAGCCCAATAGCGCTTCGGACTGCTTCGTCTCTCAGTTTTACTACTATAAGATTTGTAGTGGCATGATCAATTTCAGTAGATTTCTAATGGTATAGATCTAATTTCAAAAAAATTATAATAATATGAATCTAATTTTAGAAAATTTATAATAATATTTTTTAAATATTAAAAGTGTATTTACATATTTAAAACCGTGATATTTATAATGATGTAGTCTCTCGAGAGCCGAGACCTTGCTCTTCCCGTTGCCGTCAACGACGAAGCGTCTCTGCTGCTCCCAGAAGATGGAAATCGACAGGACCACGAGTGCGGCCGTGGCGGGAGACTCCTCCTCTGGCGCGATGGCTGTGGACACCGCGGGTGGCGAGGGGAGGCCGCGGTTCGAGCGGCTGATGCCGAGCGAGATGAGCGGCTGGAGGCCCCAGTTTCGGAAGGTGCCAGCGCTGAGCTACCGGTTCGCGCCGCTGAAGAGGTGTTGGATGTAGATCTACATGCCCATCTACGAGCACATGAAAGTCGACATCCGCATGGCATGAACCTCAAGGTAGGTGTCGAGATTCTCGGATCCCATTTTTTTTTTATCTCTGGCAAGAAGAGTTGAGCTGAAAACAAGGCAATACACACCGGATGTGAGCAACCTTCAGAAATGCGCGGACTTTGTACATGCTTTTACGCTTGGATTTGACATTGCAGATGCTGTTGCCTTGCTACGTCTTGATGACCTGTATGTGGATTCGTTTGAGATCAAGGATGTGAAGACACTCCGAGGGGAGCATCTGTCACGTGCTATTGGACGGCTCTCGGGGACGGGAGGCAAGACCAAATATGCCATGGAGAACTCTACCAGGACCCGCATTGTTATAGCTGATACGAAGATCCATATTCTTGGGTCCTTCGTTAACATCAAGGTTGCTCGGGACTCACTTTGCAGTCTTATCTTAGGGTCTCCTGCTGGCAAAGTCTACTCTAAGCTAAGGGCTGGATCTGCTAGGTTGGCAGAGTTAAGCTTTGTGCTGTAGTCTCTAATCTGTCAGCACTCAGCCGGTCCTTCCAGCTTTGCTTTTGTTTTTGTTTCGCTTTCGGTTTGGTTTTCGTATGGTTGTTAAAACTTCTTATTGGCTTTTAATAAAAACCGAGTAATCTTTCGTCTAAAAAATGTATCTTTTCTCATTATATGTAGCCAGCAATTTTGGCCTCACACTATACTGCATGATTTGTGTGCCCGGGTTATGTATGTTCCGAAGAACAGAGTTTGATCGAGGTGTTGAGATTTGTCATGATGTGCCTTTCTTAACGGTGCGATACATTGTCCACTCGTTTCAGGCTACATGATGAGTGTTTGGTCGTTGTTGTGTTACTGAATGTTAAATATGTGTTCATGTTCTGTCGCTGTATGTTCAAATGCTGAAGCGGGTGAAACCCCGTGCTTAAAGGTCTTGCACTTTTCAGTGCGGGTAGGAATCGAACAAAAAGATTTTACTTGCATGCAGTGGCACCCAGGCGTGCATCCGTCGCTTGTGTTCATTTGTGGATTGGAGTTCTTGTGCATCAGTACATGTGCTACACATGCAGTACTAGTTTCTGCTTTCAAGCCATGCAACTTGTACCCTTCATCCTTTATTAAGAAAGTGCAGCAAATATGGGGTATGGACACACCATATCATTGCAGCAATTTTACATCTTGGTGCATCAAGCGCCTTAATGGTAGCTTTGGGTGCATGTAAATCCTAGCTGCGCTGAAAGCCTGAAAAATAGCATCATACGCGCGCTTTCAATAGCCAATACAAGTCTGTGAGTGCTAGGTATGTATATACATACACTTGTGCAAGGTGGTTAGTCTCGCTGTAATATTTTATCACAATAACATTTGATTAATTGTATTTTATTTGGACTTTTTATTTATCTATTTAATTTTTATTTATTCTAAGACTATATTTGATATGAATCCTTTTTTATATTTTAATCCTAATTTCAATTATTATTTATTTTATTTTTTAACTCTTTATTTAGATATTTGGTTCCTAAACAGTATGAAATCGAATTGCTAATTTTCTATAATTTTAATTCCGAATTTAACTATTTATTAATCATATTTGATATGGATTTTTTGATTTAATCTAGACCGTTAGATATTCATACTAATAAGTAATTTAGATTCTTTGTTTTTTCCATATTTTTTTTCCAATTAATATAATAATTTAGTGATCTCGAGAGCGAACATGATACTCTTTGTAACACTCACTAATAATATAATAGATTCCCAGTAAAATCTTTGTAGACCAAGTGCAAAACATTCCAAACTACGCCAAACCGTGTTATTGTGAAGCTCAAGTTGACACACCAAACGAAGAGTGCGCGCACGACCAGCCAGCAGCCCAATGGTCTTGGCAGATCGGAGGTCGACGCGGCGGCCGGCCGACGCTTAACACCAGCGGCCAGCGGCCGCGCGCGTTGCCGCCGATCGAGACTTTGTATATATCGGGCGTGGGAAACCATGCGCGCGCGGGTGGTGATGTGCGATGGCATCGTCTCTGTTGGACGCGAACCGCTGCTGGCTCATGTAGCTGCGTGCACGCGCTCGATCAGCCAAGTCCTTTTTGCAGTGAATTACCAGCTCAACGCCGAGGCAAAAATGGCCCCTGGACCGAATCGGTCATGTCATCTTTTCACCTTCAGATGCACCAAGGGCGACAACGTGACGTGTTGCCTGATCATGATCGATCCAGTCCTTGAAGCCTACAAAAGGGTCAATCTTGCATGCTAGCAACATTGACTAGAGGTCACGATCCCGGTTGATCAAACCAGCAAATCAGCACACAGAGCATATCAAATCGACAAGCTCGGTGAGTGGATTAAGCAACCAATTCGGTACACAGTGCGGGATACAGCTTCAGATCGAGGAAGGCAACAACAATTCTAGACTGGGAAGAAGAGGAAGGGGACTGGGAAATGGAGAAGGCAGCGGGGAGGATAGAAATCGGAGGAGGAAGACGAGACTATTCCTGTCAATGTTCTTCGATGTCTTCCGTTCTGCTGGAGAGAGAGAGAGAGAGAGAGAGAGAGAGAGAGAGAGAGAGAGAGAGAGAGAGAGAGAGAGAGAGAGAGAGATGGTTCATGGGACATGCCCTTGATCAAGATCAGTAGAAGAGAAGAGCCAACAATCTATGAACTTCAGTTTTACGCATCTGATTTTCACTCGATTGCTGAGCTTACGTTGGACATGTTCATGCTGAACGATACGGATAATTGAAACACAAAAAGTATCTTGCCAGATAAACTGACAACGACGAAGAACTATGGGAGTGACTATTTTCCAAGTGCTTGAATCCAACTTAATTTCAATCGACATCCTAATCATTTGGATCAACACCAACCACCTCAAGGCAGAAGTAGTTGGATGCTGATTGTTTATCCAATAGCCTGGGAAGGTGATCGATCGAACAATAAGTTGGTTTCAAGCACTTGAATAATAGCAAAAACAAAGAAGTACGATTAACATAAGTGGTGAACAAAACAACAAGAGGAAACCGCACATATTGATGGATAGATGCAGATTATACAAAGGAAATCAACATACTTTGCACACAAATTAAACTTAATATATCAAATTCATATTATTGATGACAGTATTAGCACATGGAGGAACCGGGTAACAAAGGAGTAGCAATACAACACTATTCAACGAATTATTAAAAGAAACAAAACACCAAGGTTATACCACCACACCACTTCATCAACCCCTTGCTGATATATATAGCCAAGATCACAAGATCCATCATCCTATCTCCACCATAACCAAGAGACACCCCCTGATGATCAGAAACATTTGCCAAAGGATACAAGTTGCCCTACCTTAGTAGAGAGGTAAAGGTCGTCGTTGTCGACGAGGCCATGGCCGTCACTCCTCAAGAAAGGAAGTAGCCTCCATGACCAGGAGCCCACTCTCTTTAGGCGCCCGGAGCGCAGTTACCCATTGCTGGGACACGGCGACACGCTCCAAAATAAGAGCACGCACGCGACCATGCATGACATAAGCTAGATCTTTGTGGCTTACATGGTGTGCGCGCGGATAATGGAGCTAGCGTGCCCTGCCCGGGCATACGTGGGTTAAGAGGGGGAGAAGAGGAAGCTCCCATTGGGCGCTTTTATTTGGAAGCATTGCCGACTCTTTGAGATTGGAGGGGCTTTCTTGCAGAAACTTTTTTTATAAAGCCGAAGCGAGACTTTGCTACCTAAATCACCGAAGTTTTGCACTAACCCACAACAGCTTTGCACGAGCCGCGATCTGGTCCAAAACTTTGTTCGGCCGAAGGGAACAGCTCGAGCTTTTCATACCTGTCAGTCATTCTGTCGAAGTGAAGTAGTGAACTGAGCTCAATCTTTGGCGATGCATGCAATTCTTGCAGAGATCAGGGCGCGATCGCGCAATCTGCCGGGGGCTGTGCTTGCGCAGCGTGGGTAGACGGGGAAGGGTATCTTCCCACGGATATGCGGCGAGCATTAGCGCTTTCTCCGGGGTGATGCCACCAGCTGCAACTTTGGTGCACTTTCCCTCGGCGCCCACGTGAGCGGGGGCGGCATCTTGAGGATATCCGAGGCGAGGTGCCCCCGGCAGCGCAAGTGCGCTCGTGTTCCTCCTTTGGGTGCCCCGGCCTTTTCTTGCTGTCGGTCTGGGAGGAGAAGCAGCTGCTTCGTGTGGTGTTGTCATCATCAGCCTCCTGTGTTCGGCTCCTGCCAAAGTGAGAAAGAAATCCTCCATGACCATGAGATCGAGGAGGTGGTGGCGGCAGTCTAAACTAGGGTTTCGGCAGGCGTCATGATCATGGAGGCTGTGGGGCTACACAGTTTGGCTCTCTTCTTCCTTTTGGAGGAAGTCAGTGTGCAGTCCACTTGGTACGATGTGATGTATTGTACACATCGCATTCATGCTGTGTATCGGCGATTTTGTGTATATATGCAATTCAGTTTTTGACATGCGCCAGGATACATAATTCTAATAACTACTGGTAATTTGGTAGAGTGACGTCAGTATTGGAGGGGAAAAGAAGGTTCGCTTTGTGAGATACTCAAATCTAACTTACAAGACAATACTATTTTATTGTACCGATAACCACAGGTGAGCTAGATATACAAATACTGCAACCTGGAAGCTGGAAGTGTGGAACATATATTCTAGTTTAAAATATTTTAACAATATGCACTCTAACCAACAAGCACCAGTGGTCTAGTGGTAGAATAGTACCCTGCCACGGTACAGACCCGGGTTCGATTCCCGGCTGGTGCATTTTTTCTATATTTTTAATTATGTTTGCAGTTTCTTTTATGCCACTCAAGTTCCGAATGTAGCTCATCCATCATCTCTATGCATGTACGTCTTTCTAATGCTTTGTGATTGCACACACTCTAAGATGGAGGATCAAACGAGGAAAGATGGCATGTATCTGCAAAAGGGGGCAAAGAGAGGCAAAGAACTTGATAGTTTGAGCAGCATAAGAAAACAAGAAACAGTAGAAGGGCACGTGCTGTAGAAAATTTATCTACTTTATTGTTTCCAACAAATTAAAAAGCTGTAGAAAATCAGGAATGACATGGGTGATAGAATCATAGAACCTTATTCAACTACCTTACAAAACATTGTAAGTTTGTAATTACCTTGGCACTTTATGTGAGCACTATAACAGCATCCAAAGGAGGAGCCTTACAAGATACAGTCCCCTGCTTATGATGCAGTAATAAAGCAACTGAAGTGGAAATGCATGCTACCTGCTCAAGAAAAGCAGTACGCTGTGAACCTACACCATAGGCACTTAGAGCACCATAAGCTGCAAATGCATTGGACCTCATTTTCGTATTCATCGAGACCTGTGGCACAACAGTTGCAGAATAGTTTACAGCCATGGGCTGCTAATTTCAATGTATAGAATGATAAAGAAGCATACCATGTTAGTACTTTTCCCTAAAAACTAAAAAGCAAGATCAAATTAAAACAATCTGGAAAATACAAGGAAAAGTCCAAACGAAACATCAGTGAAATGCGATTTTCCCAATGAAACATGTAAAATGTTAAGTTTCCATTTACCATAGAGAATCACAACAATCATCTTGCAATACCAAAAGCATTATTAAGAAATAGCTGCAAAATTCGTATATTAAGAAAATTACATCCACTTTGAACAGAGGAGACCAACCCAAACATTCAACTTCAGGTCTTACATTAACAAAGCACTTAGCCTGCATGTACCCATTATCGACTAGTGCAGGAAAGCAGATAAAAATCTAAGACAGCATAGCTTCTAAAGATAATCACTACTGCTGATGTATTAATTCCATAGTTTCTTTGTATACGCAGTGGGGCGAGCATCCCTGCCTCAGGAAGTGAGCTGGTCATTAACAATTTTGCCAGGACAGATCCGAGCAAGTGCAACTTGCATGTTGGCTAGTTGCTAGTATGTGCGGGCATTATGGTTGTTCCAAATTACATATTCACTCTAATTCCACATTATCTCACAGATCTCCAAACAGTCCAGTACCTTCTATCCCATGCACTTAGTCCAATTCCACATTATCCTTTCCATAACAAGCATTTTACAATGTGCAGATTGTCCTGCATCATGCAGTAAAAACCAGCAATGCAAGGAAGTATGCTTGTTATGGATGGTTACCTGGAGATTCCGCAGCCTTATTAAGAGATTTATTAAGATGGGATCAACAGCATCTTGTTCTGACAAATCAAGAACCTGGAACCAGTATACGCTGTTCATTTATTCTGTTAATATTGATTAAAAATGGAATTACATTATTAAAAAAAAGAACTCACAGTTAACAAGCATTGGACAGTAGTTAGTTGAACTGATTCATTGGGGTCTTCAAGTAATGCTAATATTACTCCTAATATTACCGGTCAAGAATGTACTATCCACGAAAAGCAAAGGATGACAATGTTGAAAGGACTAAATACACTGATCTAAAGAAGAAGAAAAAGTACGTCAAAAAATCCTAGGCTGGTGTTCATTAAGTTCAGTTTCCTTGAAAGCGGTGTATGTATCGTGGTTTCTGTTCTTCAGAATTTGAAGCACACGAGGTAGGTTGCAATAAGAAGCCTCATATGTACCCCGCCGCTTCTCTAAGTCTTTTTGCTTCACACGTCAAGCCTTTTGATAAGTAATCTTATATTTGAATTGCCGTAATATTGCTCGTTGGATGAATGAGCATTCTATGTTTTGTTTCTGAATAATCGCAATGAACAATTCATTTGCAACTAGTGCAGCAGTGAGGTTGCAGTACTTTCGACCAATATTTTTCAGCATACAATTGTATTTAACCACTCTAGAGGCTACCCGATAGGTCGAATGATTTGGCTTGTATGCATGAACATAGAAGTTGTATACATGAGTTCTACACTTTACACTGTATTTTTCTAGGCTTGATACAACAATAAATACCTCTCTGTGTGATGTCACTGCTTACTGTGCCACTGCATCCTTCATTTCAGATCGATTGGAAAACACCTGATTTAGATGAATCATACTTGAAACATACTCCCAAAGTGAGTCATGATTCTTCATAACTTGCAGCCTCGCTTTGCCTGAAATGTTCCATTCTTCTGGGATGACAATATTAGAGCATTCATCGTCTTCATCATCCTCATCATCACCATAATCATCATCTACATTTATAGATTCCAATAAAGTGTCTTCCTCAAAATTTGTGTTATGGTCCACGTTCTCGAGCTCAATAATAATTTCTTCAATTTCCTCCCTTGCATCAGTCTGATCGTCCTCAACCTCTGTCGCTTTCCTATGCACAACAACCTCAACCTCAATCGTTTGCCTTTGTTCAACATCCTCCATCGATATTGCATGCCCTCGTGCATCCTCTTCTTCTACCGGTGCCGTTACACTGCTACTATCATACACTTCTCTTGGACATGGTTGCACAAGGATATTGAACTCAGCTCGATACCGCCTGCACCACTCCAACCATTTCACTACTTTTCGATCCGATACACCGGCTTTAACTCTAAAAAACTAGGTTTAATGTACGAATCCACATGTATTGCATCGTAACATAATAAATCTGGGGTGAACCATATTTTCATCTCATTCATCCTTGTACCCTCAAGGTTTGGAGGCTCGAGGATCGTAAATAAAAAATTACTCAAATCAACACCAGATGGATTGTTACGGATTTGACTATTTCCATAAAATACTCTAAGATTTATAGAGTTTGACATAACTGTGACTAAAAAAAGTATATCAATTAAATTATCAACTTATATTGCATTCATACGATGCGACTAACTTAAACTAACTAACATAATGATCAATTAATTTTCCTAAATTGTGAACTATTATAGTCTTTGTTGCCTAAAATCTAATCAATATTACCGTCCTAAATCTAAATCGGAGATAACATAATTAAATAAACATATTACAAGCAACAACAAATTGCATATATTTAATTCTAAAGAACTTACTAATTAATACCATTGAATTTTAAAACTTTAACAAAAATACTTTGGTGCTGCATTGGTTTTTTATGCTCTCTTTGTTTGATTGTTTTCTGTTACAACCACTAGTCCATACGTCAAAATAAACCAATAAATATCGTATTTTAGTGTAAAGCACATATTATTACAATCCAATAATATAATCGTAAATACATCAATAGAGTACTGAGATCTAATATTTCTGCGCACATATATTTTATTTTCTTAACATAATACTCTAAATAACCTAATACAAATATTTGTACATAAAATCAACAATTATAAAAGAAAAATTATTTTTCTAATCCATAATTAAATCTTACATACAGATAAAGCAAAATGCATACATCTAAAAACAAAATTAAAAAGAAAAAATACCTTACTCTTCTTCCTCCTCCCCTTCTCCTTCCTTCTCCTTCTTTCTTCTCCCTCCTCCTTCCTCCTTTCTCTTCTCTCTTCTCCATTCTCAACTGACGTCGCCTCCTCTGCACCTCTGCTCATGCAGTCACACCCGTGGCGAGCGAAATGAGATTGAGTTCACGAGGACCAACGCAGGAGATGGGTTCACGGGGATAGGGAGTTTTCAACCAACCGTTTGGCGAAAACTAGTTTTCCGTCAACGGTTTGGCGAAAACTTGTTTTCACTGAACGGTTGGCGAAAATAGCATCAAAAACTACCGCCACGGACCCTTCATCTGTCGTCGGGGGACACGTCACCTATTTTCGTCATACGGTTTGGCGGAAATATACAGTGAAAACTCTATTTTTGTAAAACCGTTGGACGAATAGATAATATTTTGGAATTTCTTTATTTTCTATATTATTTCTATAATATCCGCAAAAAAGTAATATTTAAAAATCATCAGCTACCCGCAGCACCCCCATGTGTACTTGGACCCCATCTATGCAGACTTCTATTGCATTCGCCGGCCAACCAACTCCTCCTCCTCAAGTATCGTTTCCTCTGTCACGACTCACACTCACGCATGGCGGGAGAGCGTTGTTGGTGAGACGAAGGTGAGGACGTTGTCGTGCCACGGCGGCGTTTTGGAGGGCTATTCTACAATAGTGGATCGGCGCCGATATGGTTGGACCCAACCCAGTCTAGTCGGAGCATACAGCTTAGATGAGCCTAGGGCTATTCGGTCCATTTACTTGGTGTGAGAGCTGAAAAGAAAAGAAAAATGATTTAAAATGGGATAGTGGCAAGATAATCAAAGAGTTATTGTTCTGAGTGACAAATAAACGAAGATAATATTGGGAGTGGTAAATAAACGAAGCTACTTCTTAGCGGTGGCAAACAAACGTGGTGCCTGCCTGCCTCAACTTCACTAACTTTTCGTTGTGCCTTTAACTCAAATTTGAACCCTGTTCCTCTGTCCATCATGGATCAACATTTCAATTGAAGAACATGGTATCTTTCAAGCATAAACCTTCTAATTTCAGTTGTGCAAACTACTACTAAATGTTATCACACGATTGATCCGATCTATTATCCTTTTGCTGGGTTATTTGTTCAGCAGAAAATATTCAACCTGCATATAGACGCTCATCGAAGGGAGAGAAACAAAAATGTTGTTCATATACATTCTCAGAAATACTAGAACTTTTACTCGCAGCTTTGACAACGAGAATATTCTCACATACCCATATCAACATCATACGGTGCCAAAGAAAAAGAAACAAGATTCGCTTTGCACTTGCGATACTAAGCGCTAAAGCAAAACTACATAACATCAGCAATTGAGGTATACAGATGCCTACCTTGCCCCAAAATCACTGCCCAGGTTGCATAGTCCATTTCACTTGTTGGGTGTTCTTTACCCATAGCATCTTGGAAATGCATGCACTTCACATTAACTCTGTGTTAACTCTGACCGTTTTTTCAGTGGGCACATTTGCACCTCAGCGAATGCATATCCATCACAAGGAATTATCACATGACCTCTTAGCTGCTAGTAACAGGTTAAAGAACCAGATAAGCAAGATTAAACAAAACCAGATCATCACATAACAGATTAATAGCACAACAATACCAAGCAGAATCCTTCACTGGCACATGGCAGTTCCTTCACGGGCATTTCCATGAACACAAGGCGGACACCAACAAGATCGAATTACAAACTACTACTACATGCTATCACGATTGAATCCCATAGGCTCCTCTTGCTGGGCTATTTGTTCAGAAGCATGACTTCAACCTGCATACAGCCGGTCGTCAAAGGAAAAAAAATGTTGTTCATATACATTGCCAGAAATACTAGGAAGAGAACCTTTGCTCAGAGCTGACACCCACAATATCCTCACAAATCCATAACAACATCACACCGAACCACACAAAATAAACAAGATTCACCTTGCCCTTGCAATGCAATTTGCACTTTGGAGAATGCATAACCAGACAAGCAAGATTAAACACTACCAGATCATCACGGCATCACATAGAAGATTAACAGGAGTATCAACCAGAAACACATAGCACTGAGTAATTAAGAGTACTCATGATAACACACAGCCTAGCACATGCCAGTTCCTTCCCAGGCATTTCCAAGGCGGACACCACCGCGATCGATATATTCCAGTCAACAGCCACAGAAATTAACCAACAGTATCGCGACAACCCTTTTAGAGATGAAAAGGGGCTAGGGTTTTAGACATTCCAACCCCACGGCCGCCGCCGCCTACGCTAGAGGGCTCACTTGGGCAGCATCTGCGCCGCCACCGTGGCAGCCGCCTCCTGCTGCTGCTGGTAGTTGAGCGGGCGGCGGAATAGCATGATGTGCGGCTCCGGCCTGTGGATCGCGTAGTGCACCCACCCGCGGCTCTGCTGCACGCCGATCGCACGCCACTCGTTCTGCAAAAAAATCCCCACAAAACCCCATCGTCCATCAGACAAAAGGCCAAGAACGCGATCTACACGAATTCAGGTGAGATTCTTGACGCTTACCTCGGAGAGGAGGCGATTCTTGGGGAGGAGCTTGGCGACCTCGGGCGGGAGGACGACGTGCCTGCACCGACCAAAGGGGGTCAAGTTAGGGTTTTGCCAACCACGGCACACCGAAGAGGAGGAGACGGGTGAAGACCGGGGGCTAGGGTTTCGCATCTACCTGTACTCGTAGGTGTCATCGAAGTACTTCTCGGAGTACTGGATCTGGCCCATGTCCACCACCACTTCCTGATCAAATTCTCTACAAGAAAAAAATCCCCAAAAAATCAACGAAAACCCCAAAACAACCAGCCAAATCGCGCAGCAATCGGAACAAAACTACCATTCAAAGAGGAACATTCCGCGGAAAACACGAGAAATCAAGGGATTTGGGGGGAGGCGACGCACAAACCTCGGAGCGCGGAGGAGCGGATGCAGTTGGCGTGGAGCAGCCGAAACTAGCAGCAAGGGGAGCGTGGGGGCGGAGACGGATGGGGACCGAGGTGGGGGAGCGTATTTAAAAAGGAAACAGTGGGGCGTGGCCATCGGTGCGGAGATGGACGGCGGAGATGGAACAGCGCGGGTAGGGCAAAGTAGTCGTTACGGATCACCACCGTATTAATCGGCGGCGTGGGCTGGATCCGGGTTTGAATTCGCGAGGCAAGAGAACGTGGAGGGGAGGGAATTTTGAATTTTGAAATCGCGGATTGGAGGAGAGAAAAAAATTAATAAGCTGATTTGCCCGTTACTGGATTCCTGAAATATGGAAGTACATCCTTCCATTTTTGTTTCCATGTGAAAATAAGGTCCGCAATTTGTCTGGTTAGTGGCATGCTGAACCTAGCAATTTCACATGAACCGGACGCGCGAAATGTAGAATATTATAAAGTTTCAAAAAAGTTCTAAGGCCATGTTTAGAAGGTTAGAATATAGTAGAATTGTTGCGGGATTTATAGTGAGTTATGTAAAAAAAAAAGATAGGAATGAAATTCCTTGGTACTGTTAGGCCATGCACAGCACGGGCACTTAACGGCAGTTAATTGATTCTGTTGCCACGGTGAGAGAGCGGGGACGAACGTAGAGGAGATTCTCGTCGTGAAGGGATTCATGTTCCCTTCAGCGTATCAACGGTTTCCCTTCACGGTTCCCTTCACGACGGGATTCTCAGGGTCATTCCCTTCAGGACGGGATTATCTCTCCTTTCTCTTCACGATTCTCCTCGAAGGGAAGCTGTTGGAGATGAGAGTAAATAAAAGAAATAGGAACGAGGAAGAGAATCGAGAAGGGAATGAAATGAAAAAATATGATTGGAGGTAGTCTTAGACTTAGGCGTCACTGCTTCAACTAAACCTATGGAGGCGGGCACTTGGGCAAAGGTTAAAAAATAGCTGGAGTGTGTAGCGTATGTATTGCATAGATGATGCTAAAACGGGTTCTTAATTTCATCCGGGCATTTAAGCATCCATGCTGGAATTGTTACAGCTGTAGTTTGAGGATCTTGTATGTTTGCTTGTTAATTATCCCCCTTTAAGCAGCTGTTTAAACATTTTGTATTGTACACGCCCTTAGTATCTTCCACACAAAGCAACGCATCGAGTATTGCAGGAACCGAGAAAGCAGGAGCCTCCAGAGCCCAGTCCGGACTCCGGGCCCAAACCCATACGTTTAGTGGAAGAAGTTTTACATGTCCTAGCCCACCTTCCCCGACCCTTTAAAAAGTTTTGCATGTCCCCTCGCCCTGACGGCCTGTCGGCCTTGGAGGAGGAGGGTGGCCCGGCCCCCTCGCCTTGACGGCCTACCGACCCCTTCTGGTGGTTAGTATTAGTGTAGTAGTGTTTCTTCTTATTAGTTTAGTTTGCAGTCTAATTGTTATGTTAGTTTTTAGGTTTTTTTATGGATTAAGTGAGAGATTCATTTGTGCTTCTGTTCCTTCATGGTTTCTCCTTGAGGAACTATGAAGGGTTTTTTTTTCTCTAACTTGTTGGTCTTGCCATGTTGATTCTCAATGGTATTCATCTAAAAGAGGAAGGTGCATCTTAGCCTGTTTGTATGTTGTCCTGTTCGTTCAGCATTCTAATAGTGCTTTGCGCTGCTGATGGTGGCTCAAGGAATTTATTGGCCTCTTATGACCCTACTTTGTCGGTAGCGGAAGTAACGGTGTTGACTCCTTCGATCTAGCTTGACAGGGGTATGTAGAGAAGCTTCGAGGTGTTATTGATCGGGACCTGTGTGTGTATTGCTTTTTATTTTTCAAGTTTCTGGTTGTACTTTGTTTGTGCTTAACGAGAATAAAATCACCCCTTTTTCTTAAAAAAATCATTTTTATTTGTTTGTTAAATCTAAAAAATGCAAATATATACATCTGTTTTGAAATTTTGTAATTCTATACTACTGTCGCTCTTCCAACAGGCGATAGGTTTTAAAAAATGCAGCATTTCAGTGATTTTAAAATTCAAAACACTATCGAAATGGTCATATAAAATCCAAAACAGCATTGGAAGGGCGATAGGATTATAGAGTTGCAAAATTTCAAAACAAAAGCATATATTTGCATTTTTTAGATTAAAAATATATAAATAAGAAGGTTCGAGTAGCTAGTAGATATGCTCCAGGCCGAGCCCGCGCATAGATGCTCTGCATGAGATGCGAGAAACCACGCTTTCAAGCTGGTGATAGAAATTTCTGCAGCATACTCTTCAGAAAAAGAAGAGAAAGATAGAAATTCTGAAGCAAAGAGATGCAAAAAGTTGTGGTCAGCATGTAGAGGAAGTGTTAAGTAGAACAACGATGCAACTACTCATCCGAACATGACATGGTGAAGAAAGGTACGGGAGGAAGGCAACTATCCAAGTGTGAAAGAGCAGTTAACAAACTGACAACTGATAGAGTATCACTTAGTTGTCTGGGAAGTATCACTTAGTTGTTTGGGATAAGATTTATAGATCTAAGAAGAAAGGTGGTCTTGATATCAAGGTTATTAAAAAAATGATTGTGCTCTTATGTGTATGGTGATGCCTTGAAAACAAGGAGATGGTATGTTGCAGGAAATTGTTAAGAGGAAGTATTATTAGAGGTATAAGGTATTCTCATAACCTTGATGTAACATAAAGCCTCTGATGCCCCCTGCTGGGCAGACCTTTTAAAGGTCGGAAATGTTTACCTGCAGGGTAGGAGAATATTGGTGGGGATGAAAAATGTACTAGTTTCTGGAAAGATTCCTAGATCAAAAACAAGCCTCTTGATGTGTTGTTTCCTACTCTCTATAGTATTTTGTGTGAACAAAAATGTTTTATACATGATGTTTACTTGAGTTTGCGGCATGTGTCATTTAGAAGATGGCTCCCTCGGGATTTTCAAGTCCAATGGGAGGGTATTAGGAAAGAAATGTTGAAATTTACCTTTTATGATAAGAGAGATAGAGTAACTTAGGCTTTACATTCAAAGGGGTCTTTTACTGTAAAATTAATGTATGATTAGTTGATGAGAGATTCTCTCAATCATCATTTTAGTCATATTTGGAAAGCTAAGATTTCTCTAAAGTTTAAAATCTTTTTATAACTTTCAGAACAAGATGCCCTTCTTACTAAGAAGATGGGTTAGTGATAGGTCCTGCTATTTCTGTATCCAGTCTGAGAGTTATAGACATTTGTTCTTTCTATGTCTTGTTGCCAAAGTTGTTTGGGTCTTGTGGCTGTGTGGATTGGGACTACAACTATCCAAAGTTCTGTCTCATAATTTTTTGAGTGGATTGATGGTCATTTGAAGGAGGGCAGAACTTTTTTCACTATTGGTCTCACCTCTATATGTTGGGTGATTTGGAAAGCTCGTAATAGAGCTTTTTTGAGAAGAAACTGATTTGGCATCTTAGTGATATTGTCTTTCATGCGTGTTCTTCGCTATATATTTGGGTAGATCTTCTGAAGGAGATGAGCAGGTAGGATCTAATCCGCGGTGCTCAAAGCTTGCTGCAGACAATTTCTCAAGTTCTGGTTCAGCAACAGCCATCTTCAGCTCCTCCTGGCAACCGTTTGATGCTCCTAAGTGGTGATAATCCTGAGGAAGAAGAGCGCATGGAAGTGGATGATGCTAATACCTCTGTTTGAGGTGGCTTTCCAATGTTTTGGCATGTTTCGTTCTGGGACGTACGTGGCTGGGTCCTTGTAGTGCTCTCTAGCGCCGTTCTAGTCTGGTTTGGTTATGTTTAGTTGTTCCCCATGTCTTTTGGTTCTGTTCGGAGCTGGTTGTTTCTCATGTTCCCTTCTAAAAAATCTGAACTCTGTGAATATACCGTGTTCCGTTACTTGTTAATGAAAATAGGGTTTCTCCGCGTTTGAAAAAAAACTGATGGAGTTTCATATATGCATTGCAGTACTACGTCGTAGTCGTTGATGTTTTATTTTCACTGAAGTCTAAAGAACAGGCATGCCAATTCATGCTACTCTTATTTTAAACCCAAAAGGGAAAGGAGCAACGTCCGTTTTCTTTTGAAGGATTCTTCAAATTTTCTTTGATGGCAACAAAGGACCTAATGCGTAGTTTATAGGTAGACTTTAGTACTGAAACCTACACAAATTGCCTAAATTATTTTCTTTCAGAACAAATTGCTTCGTCAATTTGTTATGCCCCCTCAAGCTACGAAGCCAAGTGATCCAGCTCATAAGCACATCCAACTTTGACCGAGAGCACCAGCTCATAATTCGCGGAAGTTGTCTCAAGTTTTTAAGCTTCATCAAGGCAGTTTTAATACAGCTAAAGAATATAAAAATTTGCCATTCCCTACCAGATCAAGCTTGACAGGACCAAATCGATCCTCTGGATAAACGAACTCCTCTTCCAGCAAAGCAGCGACTAGATGAGATATGATCGACGACTACTACCGCATGCATGTTATGATCGATCTGCGATTGGATCAGGTGATAATATCATATCTAACAGATTTCCTTCGCGATACAAAATTTCCTTACGAAGAGATTTTCATTTTTTTTAACACTTCAACGGTTTTCTTTTATAATTATTTTCACGAAAAAAAAATTTAAAGATTATTTTTTCGGGACAAGATTCTCTCCCCTTATTTTTACAAATCCCTTCAAAATAAAACTCTTAAAAATAAAAAAAAATAAAAAAAATAAAAATAGAAAATAGAATCAGAAAAGGAACAAAATAAAGAAAAATAGTTATAAATAGTCTAAGCATACTCGTTCCTGTCCGGTGTCAACTGGTCCAGAGGAATAGTTCTCCCCACTGGACCACATGCAAACGCAAGGCAGAACCCATGTTTGCCAGCTACCATCAAGGCAACAACAACATGATCTTATCTTAATCTGTGGGCTCTGATAGTGAAAAGTTTTGGATGACGAATCGAGGAGGACAGGTCGGTGCAAATCACAAACCTCCAAGACATACAACCACTGTTGAATTACACTGCACCAGTTCACGTTTTAGCTATTTCGGCGATGGGTAGGTGCAGATCCAAAAGTTTTCTGTAACGTGGTGATGCATGTGACGAGGCAGCATACGGCAACAGCAGGATGCAGGAAAGAAACAAAAGTTGCAGAATAGTGGAGCAGCATCTGTTCTTTAAACAAATCTTGTGGAGCAGCCGCATCTGCTCCTTAAAAAAGCACAATAAAGCTCAAGGTTGGCATATAAAGTACGTGACATGTAAGGCATAACATGTAGATAACGCAAATTTATTTTGATTTTGGTTGGGTTGTCTCCTGACTATATATATGACGTACGATTTTTAACAGTTTGATAGTTGATCAAAATATATACAAATCGAATCAATACATGTATACGATACAGATACAAGTTTAGAATATAAATAATTTTCTTTTCTACTAATATAATTTTTATTTTTTTTCTAATTTTATGTGTTTTGTAAATAAATGACACTAACTTAATAAAAAACTAAAGAGACTAATTTTTACTTAAATATTATCTGATAAAATATAGCAACGATGCTAATCATGCTATTAGCTTAGGTTACTTGCTAATTATATTATTATTTAAGTGTTAAAATGAGTCATTATGTTCGCTTTTAATATCACAAAATTACCACATTAATAAATAAAAATACTAAAAAATTAGCAGTTTGATTTCATACGGTTTATGAAGCAAAATATCAAAATTAAAAATCAAAATAAAATAAAATAAAATAATAATAAGAGACTCGTTTTTAATCAAAATTTAGTATGACAATATTACAGCAAGACTAGCTATATTATTAATGGTTTAATCGTAATGTAATTAGAGGCTTAGAGGTTCTTCTAATCCTCGCAAAAAGGAAAACTGATCTCCTAATCATGGAGCTTATGGTAGTGCATTAGGTCGGTGGGCTAATCAATGGTTCTCCGGCGCATGGAGCACGGGCGCAGGGGCGCTTCGAGTACACGAGGGCACGACGGTAATTTACGGCGGCACCCAGCCAATTATTAGCGGGCGGGTCCCTCGTCGTGCATCAGCCGCGTCGCCGCCGAACGACGAGCAGTTCTTTTAGTGGACGACGTGTCCCCGTCGTACGAGCTGCGTAGGCAGAGAAGACATGGGGTGGATGCTCGTTTTTGTCAAGGCCGGGGCTGGAGTGGCGCGTCGGACTATCTCGCCGTCCTTGACGAATTGTTGCTGCTCATATATCTAGGGAAGAATCTCGAAGTAATAATGCTCTTTATTGTGCAAGCAAACAAGATGTACAAAAAGATATACCATCGCCTTTGGACCTTTTTTTTCCGAAAGGGTGAGAATTGTATAAAATTGTGAAATGGTGCAATCCTTTTACATCTAAGACCCTGATAAAAGAATAAATTGCACATACGAACTTGGCATGTCCTAATCTTCTTCTTCTTTAGCTTCGTTCGTATGTGCTGGTTGTCGCCGCAGTAGAGCTAAGCACCTGAAGATGTCGAAGCCCGAGTTCACTCCCCCACCAAATATAAAAAGGAGATATAAACCTTAGATCGCCGTATGTGCTAACGCCTTGAAGCCATCATTAGAATGCATCTGAAGCTAATGTGTAGCATCAACAGTCTCCTAACTAGACTGAGTGGAGAAAACACAGATGTAACACCTTCACACTTGGCCACATTAGAGATCCGGCGTCAGACCTAGATCCGGCGACCCAAACAACTTTGGGGTAGATATATATTTCGATATGTGTATATCTTCCAAAGCATTTTTTTTTTTTGGAATGAGCAAGCAGACGAGAGCGAAATAAACATCTCGTTTCAAGGAAGCACACTACATGGTGTAGATAATTAGCCGGGTAGCTGGTTCAGACATGTCAAATGGTTCTGTAACAACGTCTTGACACATAATTACATAAGTTTTTCATTCTGAATTTTCTGGCACGGCTGAAATGATAAAACCATCTTCTACATAGTTACAACAAGAAAACAAACATGCTGTCATACTGAAGTGGTCACTCAGATTCAAAAGAAAAGGATTCCTAGAGCCGGAAGCGACGACCCCAGGCGCGCACAGCCAGCCAATCCCAGGCTCCATCTTCACCGCCGGTACCCATCAGCTAATTCCGGCGACCCAATTAGCGTTGAGGGGTCACGTCGCCCCAGCCTCCAAATCCACACGAGCCACGAGCCCTGCCTCCCTGCACACCTGGCCCGCTGACAGCTCCCCGGGCGGCGCGCCTGAGCCGGCGCCGCCCAGCGACTACGCGAGGAAACGCTCCCGGTCGCCGTCTCAAACCCCATCGCCAATCATTTAACAGCAATCCCAGGCCTCAAGCTTACGAGATGGTTTCTCATGAACAACTTTGTTGCCGACCATTGCTCCAGAAAACAGATTGTTTTGTTTCAAGAAAACAACACAAATAGTAGCGAGAAAGGGTCGAAATTCCATCGATCGAAAGATGAGCTCGAATAGCCGATTATTTATTTTCCGATTTTGATGACTTACCTAGAGAAACATTTATTAATAGTAGCACCCCATATGAGTTGTAGCACGTACAGAAGAGCCTGAGCCGAGTTTTCCTTGTACTCTACTTCCCTAGATGTTCATTATGTAATCGTAGTACCGTACCATCCTTTTCTGTACCATGACATCAATAATCTCCCAAACTATAGAGTCTACCACGTCCATTCGTTTTCTATTTGTCTTTGTTGATTTTTTACTGTCTTTAAGATGTCTTTTTGGCTACTATTTTTCATAATTATATTTCTACAGAAGTTTTTCTAAAGATAAATCTACTCATATAATTTTTATATAGCCAATCTTAATAGTTTCCAATATATTAGTGATCAATTTTTAAAAGTTTGATTGTATGGATTCTAAAAGGACAAATTAAAAAAAACATAGGTAGTAGTTTTTCTTTCGCTTGTTTGGTTTTTTCCCTGATGAGGATTTGCCTGGCCGGATGGATGCTGGACCTCTACGTGTGCTCTGTTTGGTTGACGCCCTAAGATGGTGCCGGACTCAGGCAAAGAACTTGGGCTCAGGCGCTCATTTTCAGTTGTTTGACGGCTCGTAGCAACCCTGAACAACAGGATTAGTTTATTCGCTACCTCTTATACATATGGCAGCAACCAAACAAGAAGGAGGAGAAGGCCATGCCTGAGCAAGCAAAATCAATCACAGACACAGGGAGTACACAGGCAAGCAAAATGCTCAGGCAAATAAACGAGGGCAGCAACCAAATAAACCCTAAATCACAAGTGCGCCCGCCTGAGCTCCAGAAACTTCACCCGGGAAATATTGCCTGTTGCAAATATGACAACTCTGGAGGTGTCAGTGTCACCGTGTCACACTCAAACAGCTCATTTCTCCTCTAAAAAATTGCCCGGCCACTCCCGTCGCAACCGAGCTCAGCGAGGCCCCGGCACTGCATGCCTACGCGGGTCTATATATACCGCCTCCATGGCGCCTCTTCCTCACCCCCGCATCTCATCCCTGAGCTCCACTCCCAGCACAGTCTTCTGTGATTAGCGAGAAGGGGAGAGAGAGGCAGCTGAGAATGCCGATCAACAGGATCGCCGTGGGGAGCACCCAGGAGGTGTACCACCCGAGCGCCCTCAAGGCGGCGCTCGCTGAGTTCTTCTCCACCCTCATCTTCGTCTTCGCTGGCCAGGGCTCCGGCATGGCCTTCAGTGAGTGCTCTTCACAACACACACCCACATCTCGCCTAATTTATTTCCACTCACTGCCATAGAATGCGACTTAGAAGAAGATAAATAATGAGTTAATCTGTACAGTACACGCGCACCTCTTCAAGGTTAGATTAAACTGTCAGGCAGCACAAGTTCATGGTCGGTCGGTTCTTTGAGTCCATCTTTCAAAACATGAATTGTTCACGCAGGAGAACTGAATTGAGAAAAGAAATCCCAGTTCTATTAGAAGGCAAATGTTCTTTTCGTCATGCCTTATAGGCTTATGGCAGGAGAATGAAAAGTGTCGATTACAACCTTTTTTAACTAGGTGTTACTAGAAACTCACGGATCTCTCTCTCTCTTAAAAAAAGTCAAAAGTAGGGGAAAAGTGAAGCCTTTTAGGTGGAATGATTAATACAAATGATAACTTTACTCTTTTGTGATCATGTATAGAGCAGTAGAGGAATCCTTTGCTGAATCAGTACCTTCTATTCGAGCCTGCGATATGCAGTCTCCATGTGCTGTTCTGCCAAGAACCAGCAAAATGCTCTGCTAACAGACTAAATTATTAGACAATATTTTGCTTATCGGTACAATTTGTTTAAGAAAACGACAGTAAAAACTAGCAGAAGTCACCATCGTTTCGCACGGTGAACACATTTACACATCTTTTATAACAAACATGTTATTACTAGTAAATGAAAATTCACAAGACTACTAAGTAAAATCACTGTCACTGTGAAGCAGAACAGCAAGCATATACGGCGAGGAAAATCCTGAACTTTTTTTTTACTTGTCTGTATCTGATTATGTTACGTGGACGAATCACCTGACCAGATCTGACTGTGTTACTGACGTGGGGTCCATCGTGCAGACAAGCTGAACGCCGGCGGCGCGGCGACCCCTGCCGGCCTGATCTCCGCATCGGTGGCGCACGCCTTCGCCCTGTTCGTGGCCGTGTCCGTTGGCGCCAACATCTCCGGCGGCCACGTGAACCCCGCCGTGACCTTCGGCGCCTTCCTCGGCGGCAACATCACCCTGTTCCGCGGCATCCTGTACTGGATCGCGCAGCTGCTGGGCTCCACCGTGGCGTGCTTACTCCTCCGCTTCTCCACCGGCGGTCTCCCCACCGGCACCTTCGGCCTCACCGGCATCTCCGTGTGGGAGGCCATTGTCCTGGAGATCGTGATGACCTTCGGCCTTGTGTACACGGTGTACGCCACTGCCGTGGACCCCAAGAAGGGCAGCCTGGGCACCATCGCCCCCATCGCCATCGGCTTCATCGTGGGCGCCAACATCCTGGTCGGCGGCGCCTTCGACGGCGCGTCCATGAACCCCGCCGTGTCCTTCGGCCCCGCCCTCGTCAGCTGGTCCTGGGAGCAGCAGTGGATCTACTGGGCCGGCCCACTCATCGGCGGCGGCCTCGCCGGCGTCATCTACGAGGTGCTCTTCATCTCACACACCCACGAGCAGCTCCCCAGCACCGACTACTAAGCTGCTCCTGCTGCTTGGTAGCTCGCCGCGCGCAGCAGCCGGTTCCGTCCGTTTGATCAGTTCTCCCACCATCTAGTTTCCTCGCAATGCACCATGCATTCATCGACCACCGTGTGTGAATCGAACTCCGCTGCTGCGTCGCTCGCATCGTTTGCTTCGATCAGTCGCAAGTTGAACTGTAACCGTGAATTCCGGACCCGTTTGCTTCCGTAAAATTCGTTTGCATTTGCCTGAGTTCTACTATTTGCCAAGTTTCCAACGATTTTGTTCGAATCGTCGTGGTGATGATCTCGACTGGGATCGGCGGATCGCGTGAGGCGTGCAGCGCAATAATGCAGTGGCATGTGCCGACGACTGGGACGGTACGCTCGCCACGTCGGAATGGGGGCAGTGCTGATAAGGCTGACCTGTTTTTGTCGGCTGGACCAGCTAGTCCCGCGTGAATCACGATTTCACGATGCGCTCGTACGCTACACGTACCATTGGCACGCGAGCTTGTACCCCAAGCTCAAGCTCTCACTCTCTCACTGTGCTATGCCTACCCCTTGTTTTCTCATCAAATGGCCATAGCTAGTAACAATAATATAGGAGCATATTTGTATTGTATCTAAGGTGTCATGATTAACCTTAGTTAAGTGTAATTTGTTATAAAAAGTGCGATAAAAAAATTCTTAGCTATATATATGTGGTAACGTAAGTAAAAAACCACATACTCGTAGCATAGGCGCGCGAGCCTGTACCCCAAGCTCTCACTCTCTCACTGTGCCTGCTGCTCTGTCTGCCCCTTGTTTTCTCATCAAATGGCCAATAGTACTCGGCAGTAACAATAAGATACATGCGTTATGGATTCGTGGCCCTCCATTCCTAACGTGGATGGTTGGCAACTTGGCATGCATACTCCCTCCGTTTCCATTTAATTGGCCATTTTAACCATAACACAAATCCTAAGACAGTCATCTTTTTAAGTGGATTGACTAAAATACCCTTTGTGTCTGGCCTGCATATTGTCTTATAGCCGAAATTCAAACGGACGCACGGGCTAGCTGCGCGGTCTTTGAAGGTCCTCAGTGTGAGTAAGGGACCTGAAAGTTACTAGTTCCTTGCCAGATTAGATGGATACTGCCCTTCGACTTAAACCTTTTTCCTCAAACACATTTTGACTTGAACAAGTATTTTGCTCACTGGCTCCTCTCGTTGCCGGATAATTTTTTGTTTTTTTCTAGGATCTACAATGGGGTTACCACCTGATTTTCTCTATTTTTCTAATACAAGCGTCTGCAGTTCTTTTTTTTATGATGGGCCTGTGTTGGTATGGTAGGCCATATCAAGCGTAAAATTGAAAATAAAATCTTAGGATAGTGTAGTGTCAAGTATTTATAAAAAAATAAAGTGGATACAGTTGATAAGTATTTGTAAACGAGCGAGTATATTATTATCCGGGCGTTCTCGACTTCACGACCAAGCTACACGCTACAGCCATGTGCATAGTTGTGGTACATCTCCGAGCACTGTAAATATATCTCGTGGTTAGTTTCAGTGACACCTGGTAATTAACTACTACTATTAGGACTTACGAGCCAACTAAACTAGTTTAGTTTACCATCGAGCAACAGCCCCAAAGAGAATAATGGAAGATTAACATCGAGCAACAGCCCCAAAGAGAATAATGGAAGATTAGACGCAGCTGCTTTCAGCTCCTCCATCCGCGGAATATGCCTTAAGCCCTTCGAATACTTCAATAGCATGGAAGAAGAAGAGAAGAAAAAGAGGAGAAGAAATAATAAGATGGAGACCCTGCTCGGTTGGCTCTGGATCCTACAAAAGCACAAGGTACAGTCCTGGCGATGAGTCCAGAGGCCTCGTGCTTCTTCTGCCAGCCTGACGGCCGGCCCGCCGCTAACTCTGAGACAGACAAGAGCAGAGACTGCACGGCACATCGCCTTCGATTAAAATTTTCTATCCTCAATTATAGTTTTTTCCCCCTCTCCTAACTACCGGTTACTGCCTGATTGAGGCCAGAAGGGAGCTCTGATCGTTAGCTTAAACTAAGGGCCCGGTGGATGTTGTGGTGACACATTAACGTGGCTCGATATTAAAGCCAACCGGTTTGTCCTTTGCACTTTGCGGCCTCAGATCAGTTTTCTTAACCTTCTGGAGTATTTCAGCTGCTGGCCATATATATATGTGCAGCTTTGTTTCCCTCTACAACCAAGAAATAATAGCAGCTGAGAATCGATTAGTAAGGTGGTTGTATTCTTATCAATAAAGAATCTAACTCTAGGTTTCTCATTAAGGCGAAATTTTCTTTTTAGTGATAGACAATATATCCGTCGACAGTGAGGTGTATGTGGTGATTTCATGAATCTTCAAGCTCCACTTCAGTCTTCAATATGTACGTGTGATGGTGTAAGTGTATCCGTGCTTTTACGTATTGTACTGGGTTTTAGAAAAAAATACTAGCAGCTCTCTTACTGTTCTACAAAGAATGATCAGGCCCAGGTATTAATTAAGGACCGTTGATTAAATCTTAAATTGGCATGCTTTCGTATGTATATTTGCAGCACTTCTGCACCCACGTAGTTCGAGCAGAAATTCAAATTTCAGACATGCAAAATCATGGATGCCAGCCAGAACTTATTTGGAGTCTTCAGCGGAATGATCCAGCAGCTTGTCAGCGAGTCATTAGCCTCCAAACCAATCAAAGGCTCCCCTCTGGATATTTTAAGCGCTTGGACCACATCAATCATGATCTTCTTGTGAAGCCGTCCTTGCTTGGCTGCCTTATCACTTGATCACGACGCTCCGATTTGAAGTGTTTGGTGTGAGCTAACCTACATCACTGTTTAATTTCTAGACTCTTCCTAACTAAAAAACATACTACTTTTTTTTATAGGGACGGACATGGACCGATTTTAGTTCAACTCAATTATATAATTAATTAATTAAAGTATACTAGTGTAGAACCAAGAATATCTATGGGTGCTTCCATGCTTTTGGGGCCATGCATGCTCGTCGACTATTAACCTTTTTTAGCATGCATCGTGTACCATTTGTATAGCTCGGTTCGTAAATGAGCTTAATCAACTAAAGCTGAGAGGTTCGTTTCAAAAAAGAAGAAGAAGCGGAGAGATCATCATCACACGAAAGTTGGCGAGGAGGCTAGCTAGAAGATAAAACCGTGCTAATCGGTCCGGCCCCTGCAGAGAGTCGCTGTCGTCTCGTGTGAATAATGTGTGATGCTCGCCGCTTTACATGGCAACACGGATCGAAAAATCGAGAACATGCAGTGCTTTCACGACAAGTCTGAACCGTTGGAGCAATCAGGCAGTCCCCAATGCGATTCGGAGCGTGACTAGCAATGGATATTGATGGTGTGGTTGTCTTGCATTCAGGGCCTGTTTAATTGCTGCTCTAATGAAGATATGTTTGAGCCTGAGCAAACTGGAGAGATGATTAAGGGGTGTTTGGTTGCTACTCTAAACACCTTCTCGGCTCAGGCGCGTGTCCCATGCTCAGCCATCCGAAATCGAGCACCTAAGACTCGCGTCTCGAGGATGCTCATGCTTGAGTCATCTTCTTTCTTCCACTGTGTTCTCTCTCGATAACCATCCACTTTGTATGGTTGTCCTCTTTTCTAGCGACCGTCCTCCCCACGATCTTCCTTGCGTAGCCACCCTCTTGGCCACGGTCTTTCCAGCTCGGCCACCTTTCCTGGCTACAGTCTTTTCCGCATGACCACACTCCCTGCCTCCTCACTCCACATATCTGTATCCTCCATCCCACGCCGACAACTGTCCTCCCTAGCCTCGCTTGTCGTTGCAGTTGTTTGCATCCCGTTTGGCCTCGCTTGCCTCCTACCGCAGGTCATCGCTGTCGCCCACCTAGTTTGCTCCTACTTGCATAAGAATGCAACCAACAGTACCACCAATCCTCGAAATTAATCATCCAAACCATGTATTACCTCCAAACTGATCATTTCATCATGTTGTCCACCCTCACCCCCCTCCCCGGCCGAGGAGCGCTTGCTGCCATATGAATTGAGAGGCCTAGTGAAAATAACTTTTGCCTTTTACGCTGGCTAACTGACAAAGCATGTTTTTAGTTTTACGTTTTTATCTCAGTCATCTTTCACCAAACAACAAAGCTAATTGGTGTCTGATCATGCAAAAAAGATTCGACTCTTAGTGTAACTTTAGGCATATGTTTTCTCAGACATGAAGCTGAGGGTAGCAACCAAACATGTACTCAATCTCCCGATGTATTACGAAGATATTAAATTGTTTGGGAAAAAAGATATGAAGATCAGCACGAAACCGAAGAGTGAAGAATTTAGACGGTTTCCTTCAATGTATATTTGTTGGGATATATGGGTCTAGCTCATTTATTTGTGAGAATAATTTTCTAATAAATCTCAAATGCCTATTAAGAAATTAGAGATGGTGGGTTTATTCTACGTTATCAATAGAGGTAAAGAAAGACTAACTTATAAGAAGATATGTATATATGAATGAGATGACTAAAAGCCCACACGTGTATTCGCTCAACCTTGGCTATGGCAGGTGTGCATTGGCAATCGGGCTTGGAGAGGGTATTTGGAAAGCGCTAAGTTACATGTGCGGTTCCGTCTGTCGTTACATCAACATATTAGTCTATAAATTTCTGCTCATAATTTTTTAAATTAAATTAAATCTAAAAGTGTGTATTTTCCCCACAATATTAATGGCTGATTGATGATGCTTCATGATGGACGGAGGCCACGGAATTCAATTGGACATATGCACGTGTTCTTCGCAGGTTCCTGTAACATTCTCTCAACTATTTTGTTTCCCCGAAGACAATCACTTGAAGTGGTAGTGGAACTATGGGCAGGGTGGCCTCCCTAGCTCCCCTAGCACCCTTAACTAGAACATCACCAATGCAAGTGATGTCCGTAAAACAGATCACATGTCCTCTTGTAAGTTGTAAAACAGTTACCATTGGAGATCGGGAAGCTGATAGCTCGCAAGCTGTTAGACTGACTGAGTTACTATCCAATGATTTACTTTGAAACAGTAAAGTAAATTCTATAGGATTCTGTCTGGAAAGACTCTCGTGAGACCTTATCTATATCATCTATCTCGTAATCTAATAGGTAAGTTGAAAAAAAAAGTGAACAAATATTATAAAAAAAAATCTTTCTTCCCTGAAATAGATGTGCTTTTGCTGGATCAGTGGATCCCGCTCCCGCGCCAAGCATCTGCGGAAATCATCGACAGACCAGCGTGGCCATAGCCCATAGGCCCACCCACATTTCCCTGCATGATTCCCTGGCGCGATGCTTCAGATCACTGTCCAAACAGAAACGCTGCCATAATTTTGCTGACTACTCCGGAGACCTACTGATCGGGTTGGATCGGACCTGCCCCCAGTGAAATCTGAAACATGTTCTGTGCAGGGATTAAAATTTTACTGAAATTTTATGAATTTAGAAATTTTATAGAAAAATAAAATATCTAATTATAAAATTTTATTTTATTGGCGTTGCGGAGGCCCTTGCACCACCACCAGTCATGCTCCATCTTGACTCTTGCTAGGGGCGTGCGTCAGTCGATTGAGGCGGTGGTGAGTGGAGACACATAGATCCAGTGGTGGTGACTGGTGGAGTTTTGGATGTTAGTTTGGTCGCTCAGGCCAATTAAGTTGGTTGTAGCTATAACTTAGATTTGATCACATAGGTTGTTAGGCTGGTTGTAAGACTGAATAACGAGCTAGCTCGGTTTGTTTGAGCTCAGTTTGTTTGGGCTCGACTCAACTCATTTAGCTCGTCGTTTAGCTTGCGAGCAGCTCATTATTTTTTAAAGGGAGATCTCGTTACCAGAATGAAAAGAATATAAATATCAATTGAAAATACATCGATAAAATCATACACCAATAGGATTGACATCTACAAGTATAATACTTCTTTGCGTGGTTTAATCAGAGGTATAATTGTTGTAAGATGAATCTCTTCTAAATTTTTTTCAAACCCATATGCAGCAGATAAATCCATATATATATGTTTTGTTATTGGAGCAAAATATTCATCCAAATATATATATATATATATATATATATATATGAAATAACATTCCTCGTACATCTGTCTATACATACAAAGCATGAAGGAATTATCGATGGGAGAATAAAAAATATAAGAGTTGCATATTAACGAGGAGCTAACCAATAAAAAGTTAAGTAGCCTGATGAGAAGCCTCTCCATCGAAGATAAAGATGACCAATAAGCAAAGTGATGATCATATTGAAAGGGAGCGATATGATACAGACGATGTCACTAGCTCGTTTGCCTTGTGAGCTGACTCGTTATCTAAACAAACTAAAATTTTATCTTGACTCGTTAGATTTTAGAACAAGCCAAACACGAGCTAAACCAGCTTACAAACTTTGAACTTTTCGTCCAGCCCTAGCTCGTTGTCAACTAGAGAAGGTAGATTACGACTAATTTTTTTACTAAAATTTTTAGTGTATATCTATACACTTACCCTTGCAAGGCCTGCCATTGGGTCCAGCGAAGGATACGGGATCATCCTTTCCAAGGTTCGTCCGTGCAAAAAGAAATGGTAATGGTTGATGCATGCATCGCTGCATCACATCATGTGACTCACATACATTTCTCTGGGAGCCCATGCCTGTCGTGTTCGTTGTTCACAAGAACCAGCAACTCACAGTAGATGGAAAGCGAAAAGCATACAGGCGAAGTACATGAATCCACGAGTGAACGCAATTATCATGTGAAAAGTGGGCATGGGTACAGCTGAAATGATGCAAAAATGAAATATTCCTCCTGGATAGCAAAGATAGAGCTGCCGTAGGTTCGAGTCAAGGATTCCAGGGCTCTGTCATACTACTGTGTAGTACTCCAGTAGAATACCATTCAAACTAAAATGATGATAATCCTCTCAAAGAAAAGAACCGACTGTACGATTCAGAATACGGACCAAGCAGCTGAATACTTCGCATGGTTGCAGAGCTTCCATAGCTAACTACGAGCCCTGAACTATGTACCGGCTATACACTTCCATACATACAATTAAGGAAGTGATCAGCTGACTGCATCTCGTTACAAGCAGCAAGCCAAATTGCCACGTCAAGAAAAAGAAAAAAGGTTCTCTTTTGTACAGATCAATTCACACCAAAACCTCAAGTGGTTAATTCTCCCTTTACTCGCATTGGCTGCACCATTGAGCATTTAGATGCAACTTACATCCCAATACAAGGACAGCTGAACCTAGATACCATGAGCGAGCTGCACACAATCGCTGGATCTACTGACAGCATCCTCCACCTTGTTTTGCATTCTCTTGCTTCTGTTTCAGAGTGTTCCTCTTAACAACGGAAGAACCTTCCTCCAAGAGACTTGGAACCTCAAGAATCTGCAATAGATCAACACAACGAATTTATGTTTTGCCCAGATTTAACAGAGAATTTCCAACAAGTAAATGATGTGCTGCCAAACACGGTTTGAGCGAGATGCTAATCTGACATTTAAGGTGCAAATAAGACTTGCATAAAACCTGTACCTTGCTTAAAAAATAAGTAAAATGAAGAGAATGCTTGTTTCTAATGAAAAGACGATATATTTAGGAGGAGATAAATGAGTTTTCTAGCACACTGTGGATATTCACATAAATAAACTCTCCACATACGAAGGCCTAAACTCAGCACACAAATGCCACTTTATTCATGACCAAGGCACTGAATTCGTGGGTTGTTCAAACAATTCTGTGGGTAGAAAGCAGTGCATCTCCAGAGCCCATGTGTCTATGCAGTATGCAACATAACACACAATTTTATTTAAAAAAAAAGAGAGGTACTATTTGTAACTAAAGACATAAGCAAAGCATAAGCACTCATGTGCAAAGTTTGCACACTCGCGCTTGCACCCACAAGAAATAAGTATAGCACATCTAGTCAAATTATCTGACAAGTTCCTATAAGTGCCAGAAGGCTGCAATTCCAAAGCACAAGGTCACAATCTAGATACAATAGGAACTAGTAAGGTACTGATATTTTTGAGCTCTAACTTCACCAATGCTACTGCACATAATTGCTTCATAGCTTTACATGTCCAATTTTCTGGAGTTCTTACAAGGTGAATTTTGAATTGTATCAAGATCAAAAAGGTAATCTTTTGGTATTTAGTATCTTTCTGGTTTGCGCAGATGTACCTTTAATGCAAGCTCTTCAAAACATTTCTCCACGTTCTCTCTTGTTTTGGCACTGCTCTCGACAAACAGACATCCAAATTCTTGTGCAAAGGCAAGACCTTCTTCCCTTGTCACCATTCTTTCCTCATCCTACAAGGTAAATCCATCAAACTCAGAACTATGCACTATCACTTCATCTTGTATGTTGATACCTGCAAATGATCCAAGTCTAACCAACCCAATTTTGTTCTTTTATATTTCGGTTCAAGACAATCTCGTGGACATATACTGGCGATATAGTTTTCTTCTGCCATGCTATCAACATTCTGTCTATCGGGCTCGAGAGATACTAGTTTTTGTACAGTGCATTCCAGAAGTGATCAAACATGTTATCAGCAGAACAGTGGAATACTTCCACTTTTGTGAGGGAATTAAATAAGGAAATGGATCAACGTTTATATAAAAGAAGAATTTGATTTAGGTAGGAAAAAGTATTACCTTGTCCACTTTGTTTCCGACAAGCATCTTGACACATTCTTTATTTGTTGAATGCAACTCTATTTCCTTGGTCCATACATCAGCCAAATTTGTGAAACTCTCCCTCTTCGTGACATCATAAACTAAAAGAAGAAGACATTATTGAGTTAATGTTTTTTTTAACTTACCATGCAACACCTTTTCTTGTAGAATAAAAGAATCGTTATAAGGATCTGCCCTCGATGCTTCCTTGAAATTTTGTTGCTACGAGTCATCGCATTTCATTTCAGCACTAATCTCAAAAGTCGAACCAGGTTTTCAGTTCCCAGATATAACCGTAAAATGGTTAGTTGATACAGTATCATAGTGAGTTGCCACCCAATTTCAGAGACAAATTTTGATAGTCTGGCAATGACATGCCAAAGCTCACTGTACTTGCAAGGAATGGACAGTTTAGAAGTAATAAATAATAAGAGAGAGTATCACCTATCACAGTAGGATGCAACCATATACTGGCTAACCTTGAGAAGTTCAGACAACATGACTCATATAAACTGAGCTGTTTAAGTCAAATATAAACTTATGGTACAAAGTCAATGAGATGTGGCACTGCAAGATCCTAGATAGCATGCTACTGTCCAGGATTCATCATGAAATGTGATAACCTGATCAGTTACATGCATATTAATAAGACAAAAAAACATACTAATGCCACCAGATTGGACTATGCACAACATAACCAAACATGCAAATAATTTAAGCAGGTAATGGCATTAGCAGTAAGCCAGTAAGATGAGCATAAAAAATATACTCTGAAGTCTGAACTCTAAATTCAGACATGACAAATGGTTGAAACTTTTAATCATTGGTGAATGGTCATGTATGCATCTTGGAAGCCATCAGGTTACCTAGAATGATTCCATGAGCACTCCTGTAGTAAGAACTGGTGATTGTCCTAAACCTCTCCTGGCCAGCTGCAAAATAATGAAAAAAATATGTAGAACACTCCAATAGGATACGACTAGCAACTATTATGTCCAAAAGAGGTTTGCGATCAGCATCGATTGCTCCTACTGCACAAGGCAACGACTTTACAGCATGGAAATTGGAAAAGGTACTGTTAAAACAAACATGTGGACACCATTTTGTAAACGGGCAAAAACCTTACCAGTGTCCCATATTGTCAGTTTCAGTTTCTTCCCACCAACAGTGAGAAATTTGATTTTAAAATCCACCCCTGGCAAATAGAGCAAAAGAAAACTAAGTTCAGCAAAGCATGTAATATGGACGATAAGGTACAACTTATAAAATAAACAGTGTCATAATGTAAGAGTTCATATCTGAGAAAAATAAGATAAGGTTGGGGCCGTTACAATTGGAGGACTTTCCTAGCAAAAAATTGTATTGGATCAGCTTTTCTAAAGCAGTAGTTTCAACCATATAATTAAAAAGGTAGTGCCTAATGCTGCCTTTGAAACTTTGATCAATAGCTGTGTTAGAGGCAGCTCCTATGTCTTTGGTTGCCGCACATCAGTAGTAAAGCTGCAAACAAGACGTAGGAACGCTCTCCTATGTCTTTGGTTGCCGCACATCAGTAGTAAAGCTGCAAACAAGACGCAGAAACCCTCTTGCGTCTCTAACTTTTGCTCACTTATTTTCTCTAATTTCCTAGTGACTAGCCTCCGGCAGAGGAGCAGATGGTGTGCTTGGTTCACGGTTCCACCTACACCATACTGTCCATACATATATCATCACTTGTTCCTTGAATTTTAGGTTGTGGTAAAAGGAGTACTCCCATTTACACCACTGAAAACACAGATGCAGAAGCGGTTACTAAGCAGCATCTTAGCCTTTGTTCCTGTTTGCATAGAATACCTGAAACAGCATCGAAAAGCTGCTTCCACAAATGGATGTTGCAGTGTGTGGATATCCCGCAACTCGCTCCCAAAACTGCACTACCAAGTACCATCTCACAAGGAACGTGAGTACGTTACTATAGCAACAGCAACACGCCAAACGCTAATCTCCACTTGAGACGAAAAATTAGTCGCTTACTGCAGTCGTGTCCCCTAATCGAGACAAACCAAGGAAGCGGTCATGCCTCGCACAGGCGGCACGAATCGACGAGATCCGGTGAGGTCGGAGGAGCCCGTTCCGTGCGTACCTATGGTTGGGGCGATGTCGTCGTCGATGTGGGAGGCGGAGACGAAGCTGACGAGGAGGCTGCTCTTGCCGACGGCCGAGTCCCCGATGAGCAGGACCTTGAAGGAGCACTCGTGGCAGCTCGCCGGCGACGAGGTCATCTCCGCGAACCCTCGAACGAGCAACTGCTCACCTGATCAAGCTCGGATCGAATCGCGGGCGAAGCAAAAGCAAAGCACCCAGAAATGCGGGGCGGGTGGGTTGGTGCTGGGTGCGGGTGGCCGATAGGAATAAAGGAAAGGGAGGGGGAAGGGATCAATGGGCGGAAGCCGAAGCGAATCTCGGAAGCGAAACGGGGTGACGAGGAGCCCCGAGGAGGAGGCGTCAGGTGGACTCCTTTCAGTTACGGTTTACGGTTCTCGGCCTCGGCGGGCTGCGTGGCGGATAGCGGCGGGGGCAGGAGCCACATGGCGCGCGTGGGGGGCTGGAGCGCCGCGCCGCGCAGTCTCGCCCGCGCTTCGGCGCCACCGCGCGAGGGTGCGGGCGGGCGGGCTACGGCTTACGGGTTCCCGAGTTGGCGAAACGGAAATGCTCGTTCGTGCGGCGCGTGCGCCACGTTTCGGCAAGCGGTTGCGGCCAGAGACGGAGGGGGATCGGCGCTCGTGGGAAGGGAGTGTGGCACTGTCTCACTCGGCCACTCGCCCCGCGCGGAGGGGCCGCGTCATGTTGCTGGATTGGCGACGGTGTCCGGCCGCGCCGCGCTGCGCTATTCACGGAAATACGGAATCACGGGGGCGTGGAAACGGACGGATTTGCTGGAGAACTCGGCGAAAATCGGGCGGTCGGTCAGTCGCTGTCCGTTGAGCGGGCGTCACAGGATTTTGTAGACAGATTTTGTTGATCAAAATCTATTAGATTTTAAATCAATTAACAGCTACCATGTATACTGTTAGTTTTAACACTTAAAGCCTAACAAACAAAACATGAATTAGCATCCATCTGTCCAAAACGAGTCTGCATAGCAGCCCAGACCCAGTAACATACAAACGGTTGCAAAAGACAAAAACCAAAAAACATAAGAAAAAAAGGCCAACATATATATATACAAGTTAACGTTACATAAAAAAACATCATAGATTGGCACGGTGTGGCTAACACCATCACCGGATTCCAATACAATACCTAAAAGAAGAACACCAATCCATAATTAAGATGAAAAAAGTGAAACTCTTAATGAAATTCGATAATCAGGCGAACACATTATTACCAGTTGTACGCCCACTGATATACATGGACAGCACAACCTAGATGGCGACATACATGGCAGAAACATTGAAGGTCTCAAATATAATTTGGGTCATCTTCTCCCTATTAGCCTTGAGGTTGAGTGGCACCCCAGTCAGCAACTCAGTGTGCTCCTAAGATGCAACACGGAGTTCATTGTAGAATGTGTAGTGCCAGATCTTATCCATATCATCTCAGATGCTAACAATATGTGCTCAATTGGGTACTTAAGGTGAGGATACCTCTCATCACCAACATATGCATCATTCTATCCCATGCCAACCATCACATCGATGTGATGGGGTATCTGACAATACTTGGGAAGACAGCCCTTAGCACATCATTCCTAGCAAAACCAGTCTGTCAATAAATTGCAGGGATTTGTGTGATTAAATTAAAAAAAAGATTGCTGATTATGAAGAAATAAAAATGAGCGCTACGAAGGGACTAGATGTCCTCGCCATCAGCCATTTCCTACATATTCTAGTGCAAAATAGAAGGAAAAGACAAAACGATTAAAACATTGCGACAGAGTAACTATTTCAAGGAAAAAACGCATAGAAACACCGGAAAGTCAGTGCTAACTAGTTCACTCTCTTTATACATAAAACACAAGCACCATAAAAAAAACACAAACAATACTATGGGCTGAGGATAGCCTGAGGGCTCACGTGGGAGAGGAGGGTGAACAAGAGATAGTGTGCCAAGGCTGCTCAAATCGCACGAAGTCTTCCACCGTTAGGATATACCATTGATTGACTAAAAAGTGGTAAATAGAGTGACTAGTTTTACTGTAATATTTTTATTATAATAATTTTTAATAATAAATTTAATCTTTTATTTATTTATTTGGATTTTTTATTTAGATATTTTGCTTCACAAACTGTATAAAAATCGAACTTCTAATTTTCTATAATTTTTAATTTCGAATTTAGGTATTTATTAATCGTATTTGATATAGATTTTTTATTTAATCTAGACAGATAAATATTCATAACAATGAGTGGTCTAGATTCTTTTTTTCTAATTAACGTAGTAATTTTGTGATTTTCAGAGTGAACATGATGATTTCTTTTTGTCATCAAATAATAGTATTAGATAGATATTGGCTACAAATAGGCTATCTCATGCAAATGTGTAAACATCAAATTCTCACCGTCCGATGCAAATGTGCAAACATCAGGCTCCTATTGTCAGATTCTAATCCCAAGGCTAATATTCATCCCATCATCCAACTTAGACATAGTTGTCCAGGTTTTATTGTCATGTGTGGGTTTTGTAATCCCGCTCACCTGGACGCAAACCGTAAGATTATCCGACGACTGTCATCTATTATCTGCACATTTACACCAGTCAGCCTATTTACACATAATATTTCCCCAACATAGTATTTCCCCAGAAACAGGAAAACCATCCCTTGTGGGCTGACGGCGCAAACCAGTACAATATGCCCTCGTTTTTGTTCGAGAATATCAATTGCCCATGTTAGTTTTAAAAAATATCAGTAGGCCATCATGTCCAAAAGACCAAAATCGAGAAGGGCCAAGTTGTCAGTTGTCACACGGTCTAATTCACCCCCTCTCAGCCCACTCGGTCAGGTAAGCAGCCCAACCGGCCTACCGCTCACGTAGTAGGTATGCTTTTGTTTGAAAAATTCCTCGTAGTAGTGTGCTTTTGTTGGAAAATTCAGACGTAGCCAGGCTATATTGTTCAAGGTTCTAAGGATCGTACATAGAGTGAAGGAGAATTAGATACAGAAATGCAGAATAATGCAACATAGTATCCCAAATGCTTCAGGAGCAATACTACAACCGACCGCAGCAAAATGAACCCCAGTTCACCGCGGTGAGAGGCCATGACCATCAACTGCGTTGGCACACCAATCTCCTTTATTCCAGCGAATGCTTTCCTCCCAGCAATCAACAGCCTACAGCTTATTGATAACATGAGCTTGATTGCAACATTGCTTCCGCCATTAGCTCTCAAACTCTTGAGCATGCAGCAGGTGGAGCGCCTCTTGTCTGCCGGGTGTTGTAAGAGTTGCATCCCGGGCACTTGTGCGCTACAATGTGGAACTGCACGTTTGATGTCGTCCCACAGTCGTTGCAAAGGATCCATATCTGAACGGTGAAAAAAATACCAAAACGTTTGCTGAATGCACAGTTGGCTTGGCAGGCGAACCCAAGAGGCCTACTCTGCAAAGTGTCCTTACCATCTTCTTCTGATAAATCGCCGGCATCGGTGAGGCTGCAACCTGAACGAAGAGTTACTTGAATGGTGGGTATTTACAGGATAAGCTGCGTGATGGGGGAAGGAAGCTGTACCTCTTGATCAAGCTTTTTCCATGCGTTAGACATGTCGCAGCCAGACCTCAGGCAGATCGGGCATGAGAACCTGACGAAATGACGCGGCTTGACATCATTTCCGTTGGGACAGGACACAATCTAGGAATGCATCGGATAATTCTCTGTGTTAAGTTGCGAATACTTACTGTTGATGCGCTCTCATCTCGTACAAGCATTCCAAATGAATTGTGTGTCCACAATGCAAATCACTGACAGCTTTTGTCGACTCAAATAGATACTGAGACAGAAGTAGATAAAGGAGTTTTCCCCTCAAAATTAGAAACTACTTGCACAGTTTCCAGAGTGCTAAAGATGTGATCTTCGAACAACAATTATTTTTTTCCTGTTGACTTTGAACAGCAAATATTCACCTCAAAGCATACTGGGCAATTGTGATGCATTGCTCTTTCCACACAACGATGAGAATCCTTCAACAAATAGCTATAACAGCATCCTGTCATAGAACACAGCCACAAATAGTTCAATCTTTAATTTAAGTCTGAAAGTATAGAAGTACTTGGTTGAAACCAATCATACCGCATGTTTCACAGTGATAGAAGTTCTCTGCACCACCAGTTCTGTAAAAATGATTATAAGTTGGGACTGAAAGGAGAAAGCAAAAGGCTAATATTTCAGAAAGTTACTGTTATGAATGCAGATGTAATTTTTTACTTGCCTACATATGCCACATCCATCGCAGTGAAATTGGTTCTTCGATACCTGAAATGTCAGGGAACGACACACAAATCGGAGAAAACAAAAGAAATACTTCTGAAATGATATTTAAATACAGCATTTGACTTCATTAACCTCACAGAATTCAAATTATAATGTGCTTACATCATCATCAAAGAAGTTGCATTTTGCGCAGAAGTATTTACCCAGGCACACCCCACAGTTTGAACAATTTTGTTGTACCTATTATCAATCAAAAGGAAATGTTCTCATGTGGTGGAGAGCCAAACTGACGGCAGCTGAAAAACACTATTCGTACTTATCAGGTTAACTACTTACATCCTGTTCTTTGTTGCAGAGAGAGCAGATAACCTGTGAAGCCCAAAAAAGTAGAATAGTAGGAGTAATATCACTATATGGTAGAGAGGAGATTCATAATGATTTCAAACGATTTAAAGTGGAAAAGAATGGGACAATGACTGTTATGGTATCCGCAAAAGAACACACTATATCTGTATCTACTCGTGCAAATAGGTCTATGCTGTTGCTAGGTATCCTCTTTCTTTGCCCTCACAAACAAGGGAACATCATTCACAAAATGCATGCATGTAATCCTTTTGTTTATGATTTTGGATTCCTTTTCTTTTGCACTCTCCTGTAGAACAAACCAAGAACGCCGATCACTGACCAGCTTGATCTCGTGGCGAGGAACCTCGTGGCGGTCGCGGACATTGACCTCCAGCGAATCCTGCAAGAAGGAAGCGCGGCAAACACTCCAACAGGGATGAAGGATATATTTTCGTTTGATCCGACTCAAAACATGTAAAATTCAGGGAACTACTGTGAAGTTCTGACCTTGGCTTCGTTGTGGCAATGCCTGCAGCCGAAGACCTCACCACAACACGGCGCCCTTATCTTGCATTTCCTCCTGTAATGCACGCACCTGGCATCCAGGAAACATGTAATCCAAGCAAGAAATTTATCACAAGCAACCTCGGAGGATCATCTGCAGATAAGAAAGGCACGAGAAATGGTGGTTACCCATGTTGCTCTGACCCGGAGTCCGCCTCCATTTATTGCAGCTTTCGTCTCCGACTCTCTGTTTTGCTTTGAGGCTCAGACACCGTACCTCGCAGCCTGAACAGAAATCAAATGGAACAATTCATGAAGGAATTTCTGACTCTTCTCCTTTTGCAAGAGCTTCTTCACCTTCTCTGCATCAGTTTCACAACCTCGTCGCCGGCCACCAACGACGAGGCACCCAAAGAACACGAGCGAGGAGAGAAAGAGAACCCAAGACTCCCCAGAGAAAAGAAAAGGCAGCAAACACACCACCGCCTCCGCAGAGCGAGAAGCCGAGAAGCCGGGAAAAAGCAGCAAACAATTAAAGCCGTGTGCATGAGTCGCAACTCGCGAGGTACCGCCCCACGCGCAGTGACACGCCGTCCATACCTGCGTGCGTGCACCGGCCTAGCGGGCACGGCGGGAGGCAGCAGCAGGCGGCGAGCACCGGCCCCCCACGCCCGCCCGGCGGCTGCTTGCTCGCTCGCTCGTCAAACGGTTCCCGAGCGGGGACCCACTGCGCCACTGCCACCGCTCACGGCACGGCTCGCGCGGGCCGCGGGTTATTATAGGCCGCGCCCGCGCGCGCGCGCGCAAGCTTTTGGCACTTCAGAAAAGAAAGAAAGAAAGAAAACAGAGACGGGTTGCGTAGCATTCGGTGGCGCTGGACCTTTATGTGACGCAGTAAAGTAGTGGCAATGCCGCGCGATTAAAAGGAAGACGGGTACGCGCTGCCCGCCCCTGAGATGTCGTGTTTGGGCGGCGGCGGACTCGCCGAGCATGGAACGGTTGGGTAGTGCGCGGCTGTAGGCCGTGAAAGACAACGAGTGGCGCGTCGGGTGCACGTCCCGGGACTGAATGCTCGCTGTCCTCCGCCGGTCCGCCGGTCACGTCGTACAAAACCACTGAGTAGTAAGCAGAGGGAAAAATTTCACCAGATATACGGATATATTGATTTATCATAATCGTTTATTTGTATTTAGATTTGTGTTGAAAAAGATATATAAAAAAATTGTAATATAGATAAAATAATTAACAAATAAATGAGTATCAGGTGATAGAGATTTTTTTTAACAGTGCGACTCAGCTGCACAGTTTTCGTTGGAGACTCGAAGCTAGATATGGAACACGCTCCATATGTGTCCGTATAGATCAGAAAAAACCCGACGCATATCACACGAGCACACGTTTGAACGTCGCTGACTCGTGCGCTCGCTCCATGCTTGCACCGTCATTGCCAACCTAACGGCCGGATGCGCAAAGGCATGCGAAGCTGTATTTCCAAGTAACAAGCGAGCGAGCGCATCACTTGATCTGGGACCCTTGGACTCATTACTCCAGATTGGTATCTCATCGAATCAATTCGTCAAGAACTCAAAATAGTGGTGTCATGTGGTTGGCACTGGCGTACACTGCTGGTAAGCGTAGCTCCTTCAAATGAGAAAATTGAAATGTCAGTTGAGCTTCGAGTGCTGTTATTTTCGCACCATAAATACTGATGGAACAAGGTTTGTTTGCACTACTTGGTTGTTGGCAGGTCGACGCAGGTATTAATTTGCATTATCATAAGAGAAGCCCATGCTTCTATTTATACTTGAATGCATTGTTTTGCGATGATTGAACTAATGACCATGCATATCTGCAGCACCTCCATTGGATGATCATGCAAACCGGAACTAGTAATAGTTACCTCTCACAAGCCTTGCATAGAATATTTGTACAAGAAGTGATACGTACAAGTGTTGTCCTTCCTCCCGTTCAACAGCATTTTTGACATCGTCAGTATACGCTACCTTCTTCCGTGCTCTTGGGCTCTCGGGCAAAACTATACCTGCAGGACGGCTTCCTCGAAACAGCAGCAGCAGCATTCTGTTAATATGTTATCTTTCTTAAGGCCCGTTGAGATAGCACGTGGCTTGGAAGCTTCTTTTTGGTTGAAGAAGTGTTCGTGACTGTTGAGTTTTGATTGTTAATTTTTATAATAAATTTTAGCTTCTCAGTACACATAAAAATCATAAAAAAAAGTCAAAATCTGCTTCTCAATTTTTAGTTTATTTTAACTATAATCGCTTCCTCAGCCAAAAAAAAAACAACAGAAATTAAGACTAGAAGCTATAGATAGCTTCTAATTTTTTTAGAAAAAAACTAAAAAAACCAATAGGGTTACTCTTAGTTCATGCATGATACGGTTTCTTGTCAAGAGACGCAACTCTTGCTTTCCGGACCGGAGGCGACGGGCTTTCGAAAGTGCATGCACGTACGTTTCTGTCGTGAAAGCAGCTTCAACTTAACACGAGCAACCTAAGACTTTGACCCGCAAGCTAACCAATCTACCGTCAGGTCTGAGAACCTGCTGATAGGCTGATATGCTATCTGACCAACTGGAGGGGCTTTTGCGATTTGTTAACTAGTTCCAGGTCATGGATTGGAAAGCGCGAAAGGAATACACTGCTTGCCTCTATTTTCTTTCTCCTCGTGTTGATTGATACGATTCCATGCTATTTGATCTCCTATCTGACGAACGTTACGTTCATCTGACGTAACGTCAGAAGATAATTATCGTTAATATATGAGTCTATATGTAATGGATCTATATATTAGTAACCGTGTATCTATGACATTTATATTAGAGCAACCAGTTTCTGACGCACATTGTTTGCCTAACCAGTTCAGAAGACGAGGCATGATATTTTCCGAGTTCGAGTTGTTGCCCCTTCACCGTAAACAATTAACGCTAGTTGAAGGGTGGCTTGTGGGTAACCATCAGCTTGACAGTGCTATCGATAGCGTGTTGGGCATGTCTTGTAGAGTTTTAGTACGCTACTTGAACTAAACATGCCCATAGGCAAGGGGAATATAAATCATATAGGAGAATACAGTAGACATGGACCAAAGTTGCTCCTACACGTACCGTAGTCTGTACTCTGTAGTGTGCCACCACCTAGCATTCTCTTTCAGCACTGAACCTATCAGCAGACACGACAAAGCAGGACATAAATGAATACTGCTAGTATTTATCACGCCATGCTGCTAAAAATCTTATAAATATTACTAGTATTTTGTCTGCTCGAAGAAAAGGTACTCCTTCCGTCAACTATCAATAAATTTGATTATTTAAATACTTATTTAAAGGAAAAATATATATGTCACACCTTATAAATCTAATCTAATCATTGAGCACGCATACACATCATGACAACATGTTTCATGTATTTGAATTTTGTTTAAGTATTTAAAAATATTTTGAAAATGTTAAGTCGTTGACCAAAGCACGTTCCCACCTTATTATAATTATGGGTGGAAATTGTTTGAAAATAGTTGGGAAGTTCAAAAACATTTAGTAAGGAAATGTAAAAGAATTGATAGAAACGAGGAAAAGAAAGAGACTTTCAGGATGTGCGCATAGCCCGCTGTCTGACTAGTATCTCACACGGTCTGACCGCTAAAACTTAGAGGCGCCACATAACCCCCCCCCCTCGACTCTCTCTTCACTCTCTCTCCCTCACTCACTTCCTCCTCCACCAAGATCGAGAGAAAGAGAGGGCGATCACGACGATGACCGGAGATCGACGGAGGAAGACTTCTCCGAGCGTCACCAAGCTTCCCCGAGCTCCTCCCTGCCGTCTTCCTCGCTAAAGAAGCTTTCCACATGATCTTCTTCCACCTCAAGGCCAACCACCACCTCAAAACCCAATCTTCGAATCGAAGCATCTTCGGAGTCGACCAACCCTCTAGGAAGCTTTTCCACACCAAAGTGAGACTTCCCCAACCATTTTCCCGTCATCCTCGAGCTCCAACCAGTCCCCCATTAGTTTAAACCTGAGCTCCACCCTAGCCATGAACATCATCCATAGGGTTCTCGAGTTTGGCTCCATACATGCCACACAAACCACCCTAAATGAACACTCATAACCTTTGTAGAGCGTTTTGATACTCCTCTTGATTGAAGGTATCGTCGGAGCCTTCGCCGAGGTGTCGCCAGCTAGGCCTAGCATTCTGACCGTCACTAGGGTCGGTCTAACCATCGAGTTGTGACTTGGCCTGTTAGACTTCAAATTAGACTCCACAGTCAGGAGTCAAACCACCAGATCCCACGGTCTGACCGCCAGATTTACTCGATACCATTTTATTTTATGGTTGACCCCCATAGTCTGATCACCAGCCACTCAAAACCCTTTGACCTTAGGTTGTTTCATGAGAAGTTTAAACCTCTTTTAACCCCACCGCTTAGGTGTTCTTTTGCAAATATTTTTATGACATGTCACATTGCATCTAGTTCGTAATCATGCATCATGAGCATACATCTTTGTTCATTCTTTTGTTCATTTGATGAGTTCTTCTAATAATTAGAGAGTGATGCATCGACGGTTCAAGTGGCTGAGGCCGATGTCGAACCGGAGGTGTACGTGAGCAAAGCACTGAAACACTAAGACAAGTATGTAAGCATATTTCACCTCTACTTTAGATCTATGTGTGATTAATTTTGATAAATTATTGCTTTATGTATGCCATGAATGTTTAGCGAGTCAATGTCAGGGTTTGTGGGTAGAACCTATATTAATGCATTTGTTCCTACCTTGATTATTTGTAATCGCCAAAAATGCAAAATTCATTTGTTGATCGCGGGACCCGCGAGGAGTACGAATTTTGACCTTTTGAACCTTTACTCGGATGGGCGATCAAAGACCATGGATATGTAGATCTCGTCAAGATGATTCTATTTTGCTATCAAACATACCGTTTGGACACCTGATGAATCTGTAGCGAGTCCAATAAATCTAGACCGTTGGATAAAAGAAAAAAGATATAATCAGGGGATCGGTCCTCAACCCGATCCCACCCATTAGCACGACGCCTCTCCTTAACCCTAGGCATGCAACCCACCAGCCGTTGTCGCCCGCCACCGACAGTGCTTGCCGACTGCGCCCAGCTGCCACTTGGCTGGCCAGGGCCGCGGAGGGGCATGGTGCAAGGGGGGTGGGGAGGAGCAAAGAGGGCCGACCCAGAAGAGTGTAGGATCGAATATGCGCAAAATACCCAATCAGAGGGGGGTGAATTATTGCGGAAACTTAAAATGATGGTTGTAGGTCTAGTCGTTATCTTTCCGATGTCACTAGTCTTGTTCGTTTTGGATGAGTGGTTTAGGAGTAATTGATAAAATGATGATATCGCCTGTCAAAAGTTAGTTTGCGTGGTGTTTTATTTTTTGGTTCTTTGGACCTCGACCTATCTAGCGGAGGATCTCACCATTTGTCGCGCTAGTCAAGTGGTAAAAGTTTCTTTGTTGTTTTCGTTATCGCCTTGTATGCGGGGTTCCTAGGCATAGGAGTGCGTCTTCATTTGCCTTTGTTATTGCGGCATTTTGGTGCTAATTCATGGACTTATTCAGGTGGCGTTGCTTCGGTATACAGTTAGTGGTCATCTTTATGCCAGTGAAAGTAAGTGAATGTAGCAGATGATTACGCCTTAACTTGTTATTCGGTTACCTCTATCTTTTAATTGCCGCACTTACTAATGGTTTATCTTTAAGGTTCAACGGTCTTATAGGTTGGTTTGGTTGCACTCTGGACTTGTGACGGTCCCTAGGGTGTTACATTATTACTGATCGTTATCCTTATAACATGGGTATAACCATGTTAATATCTAACTTAAAAGTTATTCGAAGTGCTTAGCAATGTATATGTCATCGGTAGAAGTCGGGTGGAGGAATGACTATTGTTCACGAGCTATAGAGCTTAATTTTTGTTCACAATGAAAATGATGTTGGGATGAGACGAGATTTGGGCAGATGATAGGGATGGTTAAGAAACAGAGTCCCATGTTATAGGCCCGCCTATATTGTTTAAGCACCGATCATTGGTACCGTTGGCTTAAGCTCTTGTCCGTACTTTTCACATATCTGAATATGGTAAAGATGAGCTAAATACCTCTTGTAATTGTGATTATTTGGGCTTGAATGTCTACGTCATGAGCGGGAGAGCTTATACCGACACTTGAGGTAGCTCCATGAGTAGACCTAAATAGCCTCCGCACCAAGAGATGCATGTTCCAAACGATCGAGGTTTAACTAGAAAAGGTTGTCACGTGTACCCCCTCTTGCAGTTTGATCGGTTGTTTGAGCCGTATGGTCTTGTGTCGTGTGGGTAAATAAGTACCCCCTGCAAGGTGTAAAATCATTTTGAATCATCATGTTCTCGATCATGAGCACGTTTAATGTCCATCCACATTAATTGTAGAGTTTTCAATGGTTGGGGTGAATGTGGTTGTATGTGGTATGTTTGCTCGTGTATGCCTATGTTGGGAGGAGTATGTTCTTATGATGGTTATGTTTATAATTATGATTCTCATGATGTGGTAGCATAAGTTTGAGATATATTAGGTGCTCACACTCTTGAGTCAATAAATTTTTTTTACATATAAATTTATTTAACCTTGTAGTCTACTCCTTGCTATGCATCCTAAATGCATGACCCTTGGAGTTAGGTTAGTATATGTACCCACTGTTGAGTAAGTATTTTGAGTACTTTCATACTCACCTTACTATCGTTGAGTTTTTTTTTTCAGTGAAGATGAAATAGTATATAGTTACTTCATGCCCGTTGATGTCAGTGATGGGCAAGAGTAGTTGTGGGCTACTCATGGTGACGGGATGATGCCTTAGGGAAAATATCACCATCTATTTTGTTGTTTATAAGTTGTTTTTCGCTGCGTAATAATATCAACAAGCTATGATATAAACCTGATGCATTTTGTTCCTCTTAGCATTCGTTGATGTTATGTTAAAACTTTAAATAATTGAACTTGTAATGACTTAAATATTTATAATATATTTACATTACTCGCTCTTTATTATGTCTTGATATGATGAAGCTTGTTGTAAAGACGTGTATTTTGATCTTGGGTATAAAACATATGTCGGGACTACCGAGATTTGATTCATTTTAATCTTTGGTGGTTGTAATTGTTGTGGCGATATGTGGATTAGCATGTGGTGTGTCAAGAGATGAGCATGTGTTATCTCTTATTTTATTAAACGACTACCCAATTGATTAATTCGAATAAAATTTGGACAGTTCCTTGCAATATGTCCACCAACTGTGCGTATCAAAGTGAAGGACACGAGATTTTATATAAGGTCTCCCTTAGAATAATGGTCATATATTATGTTCTGCATTGGTCAATTTCAGAGAAAAGAATTACAATAAAGGGTATATCTAGATCTAATCCTAAAGACCTCTATAAGTTCTCTTATGTCCTATATTTTAAAGTAATTATTGGATGAATCTAACCATAGCATGAATCTACTATAGATCTCAATTAGTTATTTTTGCATCTACCTGACTAGACTTTCTTCATATTGATTGTTTAGCTTCTGGCTTCCAAACTCTGATCCCCTCTTGGATGTACCTCTCCGCTACTTATATAATCGGGTCAGAAAGATGTACTGGATTGTATTACTTACAAGTATTTGGAGAACTCATTCTTAATCTGATGATTTTTCATGTGAAATACGATGAATTACCTAGAATACCAGTGCAAGCCTCATGGCGGTTATGAAAACTACCATATCAGATCAGAAGGACACATGTATGATGGTGATATATTTTCAAAATATATCGTATTTTTTGTAAATCTTTAATTGTCACAAAGATAGCGTCATTTTGGGTTCTGTCCAGTCAACATGCTTACTTTTTTTACCTGATCAATATTTTTTGAATATTTTGATTAAACTTTTAAAAATAGTATAGTTAGATTTGTCTTGAAAAATAGTTTCATAATATTACAACTTTGCTATATTTTACGTGTATTTTATATTAGTAACTAGTGGTCAAAGTAATATATTGGTGATCATCCTGATGTCTAAAACAATAATTGTTTTTTTGAACAGAGAGAGTATTAAAACGATACCTAGCAAATAGGTGAGATTTTACAAATCCAGAGAAATCGGCAATATTCAGTTAAGTTGTTTCTGTGTGCCAAATGCAAAATTGTAACTGTCACACAGTTGTAGTAGGGTTTCTTAAACTTGTAGGAACCTGCATAAAATAAACTGGCATCTACATGACACGAGTTAATAAATCGCTGGACACGATCTCGACCATCTATTTTTAATCCAACGCTACATGACAACGCACAGTACAGGTACAACTGAGAAGCTTGTGGTCTTGTGGACCGTGTTCTGGCGGCACCGGCTAGGTTTTTGCGCCCTGCTAGGAGTACTGTAGTAGCCCTCGACCCAAAGCCGCCGCCAAAAAGGGTTCTCTTCTCACCATCTCGGACGCTCGCCGGCCCAATCTCAAGTAGGCTTTGCCGCAGATGGCAGTCCCCGGCGAGCGCAACGGCCTCATGGACGACGACGACGACATCGCTGAGCACGCCGAAGCTTTCGGCGATCCATCCGACGACGAGGAGGTGCCTCCCCACCTCCGCAGCCTCGCCGGCGCCGCCCAGTCTGGCGACGTCGCCGCCCTCCTTGCCGCCCTTGGTACTGGCTTGATCTGCCCATTCTCCCACGATCCTCGTTTCCTGGAACACTTCTAGGGTTATGTGAGATCACTTGATTAGATAAGAGTACGCATATTGCATAGATCGGCTTTTTCTTATGGTCGCATAGATTAGTTATTTTCTAATTGCTGAAGTGTGCTTCCAGGTTAGTAGTACTTCGGTGAAAATGTATTGGGCTTCACTAGCCAATTTGCTACTTTGCATGATATAGCTGCAAAATTGGTGTGATTTCAACAGCTAGCTTAGCGCTTATGAGCGTATGGCCTTGTAGATACGTGAATGAGGCTTGCGCGTGCTAATTTCTCCATGTGGTGATGTGGATCAGCTTGCGTGTTGCCTGAATTTGCCGGTGCAAGTCATGTATGCCATGGTCGTGAGGTATGGGTTTGAGTGGTATCTGCTTCAGGCAGTTGTGTTCCTATTCACTTGACTGTTTTTGATTAATTTTCTTTTTTGGGGTATCTGGGAGCAAAATGTTAGCGCTACTCCATAGCTTTTGAATGCAATTGTGCATGTAGAAGCATTAGATAGTTACATGCTTTTGCGATGCAGGAGAAGTTAAATTATGCATCTTCTTTTTTACCATACTAACATTCTATGTAGGGGGAAAACATTGCAGCTTATACTTAACACCACACTTAAGCACTTTGTGATATCAAAAATGCTTTATGTTTGAAGGATATAGCCCTTGAAGTTGGTTTAGTTTATTTGCCCAACCAATAAAAATAATGAAGGGATAGCTTGTTTATGGATGTGTTACCTTGTTGTTTGTTATGTACTTTAGGACATGTTTGTTTGCTGCTTTTGCTTTTAGCTTTTCTGAAAAGCTGTGCTTTTGGTTTTTCTGAAAAGATACTTTTGGATTTTAGCTGTTAGCTTTTACAATAAATTTTTAACTTCTCAGCACACAACTTCTTAAAAAAGCTACTCTCAGCTAGCTTCTCAGCTTCTAGTTCATTTTTCCCGAATTAGTCTTCTGGCTTCTTCAGAAGCCACTTTTTAGCAACCTTGTTTGTTTGGGCTTCTGGCTTCTGGCACCAGAGAAGCCAGAAGCAGGAGCAACAAACAAACATGGCCTTAGTTAGCATGCTATGGGCATCTCCATGAACTTGTTTTCCTTTTGCCTTTGTTGGATACCTTTGCGCCTTCTTTGTTTGCTCAGTACTTTGAGGGTTTCTTCAACCTTCGTAAAGATGACTGAATCGACATTCTTGAGGAACTTCTATGAATGCATGATTTGTCCTGGTTTGGTCATTTAATATTTATCCTTCTAGCCCTCTCAACATAATGTTATGATGATTACATGATGTAATATTCCAATCTATACAGTTGCGTTCGCATATTATATATTAACCATCTTGGCGTGTCAGTACATGATAAGTTGTTAACTATTTTTGTTGAAAGTCTTGTTGCTAAACTATTTGTAGTCCTACACTAGACTTTTCTTCGTCAATATCATAGTTAGCTTCCCTTAAAATTTGTCTTCTAGTGTTTCATCTATTTACTTTCAAGTGCATACCTGGCAACAGAAGAAAAAAACAGCTGTGCATATTTGGTTACCTATGGAGCTGTCCACTTAGGCTCTACTGTTTATTTATTTATTCAGATAATCATGGTGGCAGCATTGATGTTCCAGTTGAAGATGGTGATACTTTGCTTCACCTTGCATGCTTATATGGTCATCTCCCTTGTGTGCAGGTTGACATTGTTATCTCGTTATTTTCCCTTGATTATTGGTTTTATTTGTATTTAACTGTGGTCATATTGTCAGCTACTGTTGGAACGTGGAGCTAGCTTGGAATGCAAAGATGAAGAAGGAGCTATTCCTCTTCATGATGCTTGTGCTGGAGGTATGTGGACATGCACTGGGCTTTAGGCTTTTAGCCATTCTTTTGTTTTGTTTTCATATGAGAACTTTTTTTTACAGGCTTCACTGAGATAGTGCAATATATTCTCAACTTTGCTGCTAACAAGGATGGCTGCACAGTGCGAATGCTCAACACCGTTGATTCTGAAGGCGACACAGTAAACTCGCGAACCTTTGTGTCATCTGCGAACTGATACTTTCAGCTGTACGCCATCTGTATGAAAATTAAAATTCTGCATCTACCTTATGCAGCCACTCCATCATGCTGCTAGAGGGGAACATTTGGATGTTGTCAAGCTTTTGCTCGAGGCTGGGGCATGTCCCAAGAAGAACTCTTATGGGCAGACACCTGCTGATATGGCTGACCAAGGCACCGAAGTCCAAACCCTGTTGACTGCCAAGCAAATTGAGGCAAGCACACACATGAGTGATGATTAAAAGACCAGTGGTGTCCTTACTTGAAACTGGTACTATGGACTAGTAGTCTCTTAATATAGTGCTGTCTACCATCCAAACTTCATCAAAACTGAAGTAATATTGTAGTCAGAATTTTGTAGCGTGGAAGGATTAGTTATGATCGATGCTCCTTCTCCATATTGTTGCAAAAGATAAAATTGAGCACCTATTTTATTCATGTCACGTCTTTGGTGTCTTCTAAGGTTTTCGAAGAAAAAACTATTTCTTACATGATGACCAAAGTTGAATTGTTTTGTGGTTTAGAGAAGTTGAATTGTTTTGTGGCTTACTGGAAGATCTGTCACACCTGATTTTAAAAGAATAAACTAAATATATTACACATGTATGTTAGGATTATATTTCATACATATGGTGATACATACGGTGATATTATAAGTAAAATTATTATAGTGTCATTATATAACGATGTAATTTATTACAAAAGTACTCGTATATCTTAAAGGGAACTTAAGATAAGTCATCAGTGATAGTAGGTCTTACATAATTCATATGTGTTATCTGGGGAGTGCCAGTGTTCTCATTCTTTGGGTTCATTCGACGGTTGCAAAGACATGAGATTGAGATACGAGAACAGAGCAAGGATATATGAAACAATAAAACAAACTTACAAACTTATACACACACACACACTTGTCGCTTTCATCAAGATTTGGTTTTTAAAACTTTTACCATCAATAGCTTCTAGACTATTTAGTTTGAAAATATAAAAATCATATGTGTAGATTTATTTTGAAAAATAATTTCATAATATTATGTTTTTATTAGAGATTATAACTATATTATAATATAAAACAATGATCAAAGTTACATACAGAAGATTGCATAAAGTCAAAAGCGACAAGTATTTATGACCGGAGGAAATATATAGAAGACAAATACAACTTGAAAGACAATCTCTCACATCGCATCAACACACACATAACAAACCTAACAACACTAGTTCACATCATGGATAGCAAATAGGTCCATTATATCACGAAATAAACGACTCTAATACGACACGAAACTGATATTGCAATAAACTACTAGCTCAAGAACTGCCGACACTCTTAGGAAGGTTCTACAATGAAAAGTGCAGAGCGACGTTGAGACGGAGCCTCTTGCAGGAGGGAGAGCAGGGTAGCTCCGGCTCAGGACTCCTCAGGGTCCTCTTTTGAGTCGTCACCCACCCTAGCCTGGAGGGTGCGAATCCTCTCATCTGCCTCGGCGAGCTTTAGGTGCAAGTTGTCCAGCTCGTCAAGGGCACAACAAGTCTCTTGACGACGACCAGCGCCCGACTCGAGTGGGGACTTGTAGCTTCATGGTCGTTATCCCGGGCTGTTAGTACCTTTGTCATTGCGTGAGCAGCGATCCCACGCTGTGCCAGAGCCCATGACCAACTGGTCGTTTTAACTTCCTGGTCGCCAGGTCCTGTAGTGGTCGGAGAGTCAATCCGACGGGGTCCGTTGTTGGTCGTGACATCCTGCAAAACAGGGAGTCTAATTTTTTGAACTTTTAAAACTTACAAGTCTTATTCCACGCTCGTCCAGAAGGTTTTGTAAAATAGAGAAACAGGTATGTCTCCGAGCAACCCTACACGTAGAACTTGCGCAACAGGACAATGTTCCAGGAGTTGTGTAATTCACGGCTATTCTTCATGGCTAGCTTGACCGCACCAGGTCGGTTGACATCGACTACTTTGAAGGGGCCTTCCCACCTCAAAGAGAGTTTATTCCGACCGGTCTTATTCTAGATTTGCCTAAAGATGAGGTCACCTATGAGCAATCTCTACTCCCTCACCTTGTGGTTGTGATAGTGTTTGAAACTTTGCTGATATTGGGCAGCTCGAATTAGAGCACATTAGTGGAACTCTTCGATTAGGTTTATATCATCATCATGTCGTGCCACCTGGTCGTCGTTCGAATAGTTGGCCACTCGAGGCGACTAAAGGGCGATCTCAGAGGGAAGCATTGCAAAAACAAGGAAGAAAGGGGTCTCGACCGTAGCCCTACTAGGAGTTGTTTGCAGTGACTAGAATAATGTGGGTAGTTCGTCCACCTAGCGCCTTGAATAGCTGATAAGCCAATTAAAGATCGGGTTTTGATCCCTTGCAGTATCATCCCATTTGTCCTTTTGACATATCCGTTGCTCTATGGGTATGCCACCGACGCATAGCAAACTTTGATCCTGATCTCTTCGTAGTAGTCCTAGAAATCACTACTGACGAACTGAGTCATGTTATCCTTAATTATGTGATTTGGACTGCTAAACCACACTACTAGCCACAGTATGATCTTAATCGATGTTGCGACAGTGATCTTCCTGACAGGCTCAACCTCTATCCACTTGGTGAATTTGTCGATTGCCACGAACAGAATTCAAAATCGCCTGGTCTTTAGGGAATGGCCTCATGATATTGAGCCCACAGACAGCGAAAGGCCAAGAGAGTGGTATAGTTTACAATGCTTGGGCTGGTAGATTGGTTTGTGCAACATGGTACTGACATGACTTGCACTGTTTCACCAGCTCGCAAGCATCCTGGAGAGCAGTGGGCTAATAAAATTCTTGCCGGAACGCTTTCCCGACCAGAGTGCGGTGTGAAGCGTGGCTACCACATATGCCTCTATGGATATCAGAGAACACTACTCTCCCCTCTTCCTGAGTGATGCATTTTAGTAAAAGGCCATTGCTCCCCCGGCGGTAAAGGTGTCCCTCTGTCATGGAGTATCTACGGGCTTGCAGCGAGACCTTTTCTACTAACACATCATCGTCAGGGATTACTCGATTTTGAAGGTAGTCCAAGATCCGATCCATCCAGGTCATACCTGAATCGAGCAGAGCGATCATATGATGGCCACCCGAGTTCGACGGCACCGAAGAAGGCGTTGCCTCCAAAGGTGTTGCCTCTGGTGCTCTGTTTCCAAGCAGAGTATCCCCTTCACCTTTGCCCGAGATCGTGATGGATGGTCGTGTGAGTCTTTCTTCAAAGACTCTGATCGAGACAGGTTCGCGAGAGGAAGCTAGACGGGCCATCTCATCGGCTAGGAACTTGTCCTTGCGAGGGACGTGCCTGACTTCAAAACTGAAAAAATATCTCTTCAGTCTCCTCACTTCAGCGAGGTATGCCGTCACTATTAAATCAAAACATTGAAACTCCTTATGCACTTGGTTTACAACCATTAGTGAGTCCCCTATCTCTAACAGGCATTTAATCCCAAGTGTAGAGACTGCACGCATTCCAGACAAGAGACCCTCATATTCCGCAATATTATTTGTGACTAGAAAACATAATTGAACTACATACCTGAGGATGTCGTCGGTTGGTGAGGTCAGGACTACTCCAGTCCCCGTTTCCTTTACGTGAACGACTCGTTGAAATGCATGGTCCTGTGCTTATCTGCCTTTGGTCGCTGTACCTACTCGGGCTCAAAAGACGACCACTCAGCCACAAGATCGACCAACGCTTGAGACTCGATAGCTATTCGGGGGACGAACTGGAGATCAAACTCCCCGAGCTCTATTGTCCACTTTGTCGTTCTTCCTACCGCATCCCTAATGTGGAGAATTTCTTTGATCAGGAGCGAGGAGGTTACCTTGATTTTGTGGGCCTGGAAGAAGTGTATGAGCTTGCGAGAAGCCATCAAAATGGTGTATAGCAGCTTTTGAGCCTGTGGGTACCGAGCCTTCATGTCGTGTAGGACCTCACTGATGTAGTACACTGGTTGCTGAAGACCTTCTCGCTTGACGACCAGTACTGCACTCGTGACCTATGGAGTGGATGCAACATAGAGCAAGAGCTGCTCGTCTGGTTGAGGCGCGGTCAGTACAAGAGGGGAGGAGAGGTACCTTTTTTGATTTTGGACGACCGTTTCTGTTCCGATGTCCAGCGAAAGTGGTCGCTCCTCTTTAGGAGCTTGAAGAGCGGCAACCCTTTCTCTCCCAGCTTTTAGATGAACCTGCTCAATACTGCCACACATCCTGTAGTTTTTGGATTTCTTTTAGCCTGGTCGGGGACTTTATCTGGTTGATGGCTCTGATCTTGTCAGGGTTTGTCTCTATTCCTTGACTGGAAATGAGGAATCCGAGCAACTTCCCCGATGGGACTCCAAACGTTCACTTCACTGTGTTCAGTTTCATGCGATATTTTCGAAGGTTGTCGAACATTTCCTAGAGGTCCACGACCAGATCGTCCTTGGTTCTACTCTTCACGACCACATCATCCGCGTATGCCCCGACGTTTCTACCGAGCTGTGGTCGAAGAATAAGCTGAATACAATGCTGGTAAGTGGCACCAACGCTTTTTAAACCAAAAGGCATTTTGACACAGCAAAAGACCCCAGTGGGTGTTACAAAAGCAGTCTTCTCCTCATCTTCCATATACATGCTAATTTGGTGGTACCCCAAACGGGCATTCAAGAAGCTTAGGAGATCGCTGCCGGTGGTTGAGTCGATAAGCTGGTCAATCCGAGGTAGAGGGAAGAGATCTTTCGACCACGCCTTGTCGAGGTCAGTGAATTCGACGCACATCCTCCACTTACCATTATGTGTTTCGGACATGATTGGGTTAGCCAACCACTTTGGGTACTGTATTTCTCGGACGAAGGCTGCTTCGAGGAGCTTATCGATCTCATCACGAAGTGCTTCCTTTCAATCGGTTGCGAACCAATATGCTTTTTGCTTGACTGGTCGCGCGTTAGGTTGCATTGATAACTTGTGCTCGATCACATCCCTGATGACTCCTCACCATCCTCATCGGGCATGGATTTACTCCATCAAAGCTCCTTGTCGATAATGCCCCGCACAACCTTATACTCGGTCAGGTCAGTGGATCGGGCAGTAGCCATGACCCTTGTTCCCTCCTTTTTCTCGAAGCGTCAGTGTGGTTGGCTGGTTTGATCGACCACCATGATGGCTGACGGTCCTTCCTTACGTTTGTTCTTCCTCTTCTTCTTCCGGCTGACCCCTTTGGAGGGGTGAAAGTGCCTAGAGGGGGGTGAATAGGCTTTTCTGAAAATTAAAACTAAAACAACGGATTAAATCTACCGGATACTCCGGTGAAGGTCGGATACTCCGATCTGATCCGGAGTATCCGGTCTAGTCCGGAGTCTCCGGTCTATACAGGAAATCTAGAACAACTACAAATTAAAGCAAGTAGCTAGAATCTAAAGTTGAAGCTAGGTCTACTGGATATCACAGAGCTAAAATAACACTTAACACTAGCAAGATGATCACTAAAGCAATTTGTATGAAGAATCACAAATTTCACACGATAAAACAAATTGCACGAATACGAACACAAGAGATTATTCTGGAGTTCGGTCACCTCACAAAGAAGTGCATACGTCTCTGTTGAGGAGCTCACAAAGAGCCAGGTCTTTTCCAACCCTATCCTCTTCTAGCGACCACCAAAATCAAGCTAGAAATTCTTACTCAATTCGAAGATGTTTACAAACTTTCCGTGGCACTCCACAAGTTTGGGTGCTCTACGGGCGAAGCCTTGCCGTCTAGAAGCACGAAGCTTCAAGAGAAATGATCGCAGCGAGTGCTCGAGGAAGAACTCAATGCTCAAGTGGCTAAACCCTCTCCAAACACAAACTCTCTAAATTTTGCAAACTTTGCACTAGAGGTGCTTGAAGGGTCTTTGAATGCTCTTAAAGTGCTCAAGAGGTCTAAAGTTCACCAGCAACAGCAAGCTCTAAATGCCATGGGGTGTGGGAGCATTTATAGCCCTCTCTAAAAAACTAGCCGTTACTGTTCTGTCAGAATTGACCGGATTATCCGGCCCTAATTCCAAAAACGGCGTCAGAACGGTCACAGAACGTGTCAGAACTAGCCGTTACAGTTCTGTTAAGTTACCGGAGTCTCCGGTGAACACCGAAGTCTCCGGTCCTGACAGGGCTTCCAAAAAACACTAAGTCCGGAGACTAGCCGGACCCTCCGATCTCTCCAGGTACCGGAGTATCCGGTGAACACCGGAGACTCCGGTGAACACCGGAGACTCCGGTCTTTTTATTAAAAAGATTAAAAGCTAACCGAGACACCTCTGCCGGAGTCTCTCTCGGAGACTCCGGTTAAAACTTAACCTCTTACCGGAGTATCCGGTGAACACCGGAGACTCTGGTCTTTTTCAATTAAAATAAAGACTTAACCGAGACTCTCTGGCGGAGTCTCCCTCGGAGACTCCAGTCTAATAACCCATGAATTACCGGAGTATCCGGTGAACACCGGACACTCCGGTGTTTTTCCAATAAAAATAAACCGGAACCGAGACTCTCTGCCGGAGTCTACCTCGGAGACTCCGGACTAAACACTGAGTACCGGAGTATCCGGTGAACACCGGAGTATCCGGACTCAGTGAATTTTTGCAGAACTAACTCAGTGTCTGTCGGTGAATCAGGAACCGGGGGTCCCCGAACCCCGAGGCCAGGCCAGCAATCTGCCACGTGGCGCCATCCCGCGGAGTTTCCTCTGTGAGGTAAAAAAGATTAAGTCCCGGGAGAGGGCGCTCGGGGCCACAGTCAGTGGTCCCCGAGTACCCAAGTTCCCCGATGATCTGCGAAATCTAAGTGCTGGAAAGAAAGTGCTCGGGGAGGTATACGGTGACCCCCGAGCACCCGAGTCCCCTGACGATCAAGAAAGCTAAGTACCGGAAAAAGTGTGTCTGGGGCCGCGAGCGGTAGCCCCCTGGGCACCCAAGTACCCCGAGGACCCGCTGAAGGAAGTTCCGGGAGAGAGTGCTTGGGGCTGCGAGCAGCGGCCCCCGAGCACTCGGTCCCTCGAAGGTCCGTACAAGTGTGCCCGGGAGAGAGTGCTCGGGGAGGTGAATAGTACCTCCGAGCATTCGGTTCCCCGAGGATCAAGAAAGGGCATTCTCGGGAGAGAGTGCTCGGGGAGGTGAACAGTGACCCCCGAGCACTCAGTTCCCCGACAACTCAGAGAGCCCCCTGATAGTGCCCCCGCAGGGGCCCATTGATGAGTCATCAGCCGGTCAAAGGCCCAAGGCTGCATTTAAAGAGCGTGCATGGCCTGTCACCCCCAACTGCTCCCGTCACGCTCGGTGTCAGTTCCTGCCACATTCTGGCAGGAGGGCGTGGGGTCATTAAATGCACGGGTCCCATCCCGTGCCATCCGGCCCGTCTTGGGATAACGTCGTAAGGGCCGAGGCGTTCTGTCTGCCGCGCTGCTGTGGCAGGAGAACAAGACAGGGCGGGCACGCCGGGCCGCTCTGCGGCTGCCCGGTGGGCCCTCTCCACGGCGCCCGTTGCCAGTGCATTTATGGTGACGGATGACCGGGCGTGGAGTGCATTTTCCACCCCCGGTCACTTCGCACAGAGGCTATGATGATGCCCTTTCCATTTATGGTACCTTGAAACTCGTGCCCCCCCCGTTCGGGGCACACTACTGCCGGCGGGTATTTAAAGCAGCCGGCAGCACGGACAAAAACAAGTTGAGAAAAAAAGGTTGGAAGATCCCAGAGGAAGTAAGTAGCGAAGAGAAGAGAAGCAGATACATGCAGACCGAAGAACAAGGAGCCTCAGGCTCTAGGATAGACAAACATTCTTGTAACCAGCAACATCCTTGAGGGACATTCTCAGGGCATTTATAGTATCCATACAGGAGTAGGGTGTTACGCCTCAGTGCGGCCCGAACCTGTCTAAACACCAGCGCATTTACTTCGTTCCGCACTAGATCGTTCCACCCCACCGGCCATCGCATTTATACCTATTTATTTCTCCGGCGAACATATTCAGGATCATCCCCCCGGCCGAATCTTTAAAAGGGGTCCCTCAGGATCCCTGCGATAGGAGTTAACCCTCCGACAGTGTCCGTGGGTGATTGTGTCTCTCAACAAGTTGGTTCTAAGGGATATTTTGAGCATTGAGACACTAACCAAGCAATCAAATGCAACCCTCTTAATAGAGCGGCTATCCTAGACTCAATTTCAAAAATAAAAGAATTTAAATCCTATTGAGTACTCTTCGTTGATTCTCCATTTGTTTTGACGGGCGTCAAACGTCACTTCTCTTTTCAACTAATACTTAAACCTGTTCATAACTTAGATAAACATATTAGTTCCTTAATCGTTTTGTCATCAATAAGCCAAAACCCACTTAGGGGCCTAGATGCACTTTCAATCTCCCCCTTTTTGGTGATTGATGACAACACGATTAAAACTTACACAAAGATATATGAAATAGGATTTTGAATTCTAGAAGATATGGTGAGCTCCCCTAAATGTGTGCATTGGTTTAAACTCGAGTTATACACAAATGCACATATTCAAGATTTAAATTCGCAAGAGCTCCCCCTATATCCTAGAATTCGTGGGATGCAATCTTAAGAAGACAAAATGCTTTATGGCAGGATATGGAACACACTTAACTTAAGAAAGTACGACAATCATCACACTAACATAAGAGTCTTACAAATTTAAATGAGCACAAGATTCATCACAAACAATAGTCCAATTGTCCAACAACGATTAAGAATTAAACAGAGTCCAAAGCTAGAAAACTAAGGAAACTAGGGAATGGATAACTTTCTCTCCTCCTTTGGCATCAAGCACCAAAAAGAGAGAGCCTAATCGCTGCTGCCATCTTCATTATCATCATCCTCTTCTTCATCATCACTTCCTTCAGAGTCGTTGCTAGGAACGGCGTCGGAGGAGTCATCTTGCGCTTGATGTTGAGAGCTCTCTGCAGCTGCTTGGGCTTCATCATACTATGCCTAAAGGTTTTCAAACTCAACCGGTGCACTCTCCGCTTCATTCGAAGCGATGGGTGAACAAGGTGGCTGAAGGTTCATAGAGGTCTACATCTCTTTCTGACACTTCTCCATTTTCTTTAAGCGAACACCTTGTTCTTTGATTTGAGTAGCATTGTGAGTGCACACTCTGAATATTGCTTTGAGAGCGCTTTTGATGAACGATGACCCTCGAGGAGGAGCACGTCTCGAGGCAAACTGTCGTGAGCTTAGAGAAGCACGAGGAGGTGATGGCGATGGAGAAGGAGCTCGGATGTTCAGGGGCCTCATCCGATAGGGTTCATGCTTTACTTCCTTCACAAAGGTCTTCTTGGACACCCTCTCAATGATAAACATAATGTAAGGGGCATATCCACAGCTTTTGATTGGTGACTTGGATGTAAACACAATCTCTTCCCAAAGGAAGTGCGCCACATTGAAGGGAGCATGGTCATTGGACATGGCGGTGAGGAGGTTTCTGGAGATACTCTGCACTGTTGTTGCATCCCCACTCTTAGGCGCCAAGGTGAGTCAAAATAGGGAGTTTAAGCAACGATAGAATGGTCTTATCCCTGTAAGCTTTCCAAACTCAACTTGTCCATGATTTAGATACATGAACCTAATTTCTTCCAAAGTCAGCTGATCCTCATTGTGAATTTGATCTTTGGATGTATCTCTAGCATCAAGATGGAATTGATGAGCGAATCCTCTGAAGCTAATTCTGTACTTCACTCCTTCTGTCATCCAATGCATAACGGGATTCTCAGATCCCTCAAACCACACTGTAGCATAAAACTGTGCGATAACTTCCTCGCACCAATCATACCTGAAAGCCATAATATTTTTGACATTCTTGCTCTCACAAGCTGCAATGACCTCATTGAACACGGGATCATCTTTCTGAGCCATATAGTTCCAGTCAATCCACTGCATAGGAGTAATCGGCTTCTTCTTGGCCAAGATCACCGTTTCATAGAAATCTCCCTGAAAATCATTCCAAAACCGATGATCTGCAACATTTTTCTCATAATCATATGTGTTGTTCAACCTCTCACTAACAACCTTGGATACATGCTTCATGTAGTTCATCGTTTGTTTTGGAGTGTCGAAGATGCTAGCAGTTCTCAGAGGTCTATGAAGCTTCAAAGGTTCAATAACTTCATCAGCCTACTCTTCTTCCTCATTATCCTCGGACTCAGACGAGTGTTCTGAAGCAACACCTTTGCATCTCTCTTCCCTAGAGGGCATTCCACCTCTTACCCTTCCCGCTGTCACTTTAGCTAAGCCCTTTCCCTTAGCACTTTCTCGGCCTCTTATAGCTTGAGTTTTGGTCCGGTATAAGGTCACAATGTCCCTTTCATATTGTTCAGTGGCTCCTCCTTTAATGTGAATACCTCTGCCTGAGGCCACTTTGCGGACTCTTTCACCGCTTGCGTGCCCACTTCCACTATCTTCAGAATGTGCCGGTGCTCTTGCTTCTTGAGCGCGAGGGTCACTCTTTTGTTTCTTCTTCCTCTCGAAAGTATGACCCTTCACAAAACAATCTCCGGCCATTGCAAATACCCTAAGAGATATAGAATGAAATATGGATGTGAGGAAAACTGATTAAAGAAGGGCTGCTGAAAAACAGGCAGATACCGGAGTATCCAGTGAACACCGGATACTCCGGTCAGCCCGAGAAATCTCCCAAAACTTAGGGTTTTGGAAGATTCGGCCGACGAGAGTTGAAACTGGTTTAGGGATGAGTTCTAGGAGGTGCTAGGAGCTATTCTACCAAGGGAAAACGATCCTAGACAACGGCATTGATAGATCGGGAAGATTTGGGGAAAAAGTACCTTTTGAGCAAAAATCCTCCAGGGATCTTGATGAATAGGGATTTTCGGAGATTCCGGCCTTCAATCCAAGTGAGAAACTAAGCAAATCTTGAAGCTCCTTGGTTGTTTCTCAAAATCGCCGGAGAGGGTGCTTTTGGGAGAGAGGAGTTGAGAATAGATGAAAAGGAAGAGCTGTTCGGGCAGGGGGTTATGTAGGAAATCTGGAGACACCGGAGACTCCGATGAAGACCGGAGACTCCGGTCCTGATACTTATACCGGTCGAAGGGTTAATTCTTGACAATGATTCCAGGGTGTACCGGTCGAAAGGTGCGTGAACAACACTGAAGGTGTGCGTTCGTCGGTGTGTGTGTGTGTTGAACTCAAAAACACCGGGGTTATCCAAGTTCAAACCTTCCGAAGGATAACAACCCTACGTTCTGTGTGTTTTATTATGAGTGCTTGTGAATCGCTTACCCATCCTCTGTTACAAATCAGATCCTTCTCTCTTTATATACCAAAGAGAGGGATAACTTACAAGTGGGCCCCGATTAGCATACCCATGCCTAGCTAGATATTTAACTCTTGGATCATATCATAGAGAACCGGGTGAGCCTACCTTGCCCTGAGAGCTTTGAGTGCTTGCCCCAACCATGGAACGCCTCCACACTTGCCTTCCCTGGCCGCCCGGCCCGTCTCATCATCGTGCGCCATAAGATTGTCTACCAAGCCTTCATATACCTGTGTCCCGCGAGTCTACCTGCAAAACCATCCAGTTGCCTGGTCATTCTGCAGATCCTATCTCGTCAGCTGTGCGTTGCTGCGTCTGGCCGCAAAGCCCCATCCATAGCATTTAATACTACATGACGGGACAATGCCCAACCACGTCGGCCATGACTTTGTTCATTGGATGGGGTGTCTGGGGAATGAAAATACTTAAGTAGATAGCAATAAATACGATTAAATGGGTTAGGTAAGTACCGACCCTTCGACCAGCAAGGGTTGGTTGCGGGATATCATAGTATCGCATGGAGGCTGGTCGTGCGAGGTTGGACCTGGTCGCGTGATGGTCCAGGGTTTAGGAAATATCCCCCATCGATCGTCATACCCCTCGTGGAGCCCATTAGTTGGGATACCCAACTTACTCAATACTCCGACAGTATAGTAGACACACTAGATAAACTTATAGCACATTTAGATATAATTTGATATATGTTTATCTTGTGAAGTTTTTGGAGCCGAATAGTTTTAAGTGTCATAATTCACCCCTTTTAGGATGTCACAGATTACTACAACAGTCCTATTTACTATGTGTGATGACATACTTTAAAAGATACAGCTCATCGGATTCCATCTAACTACCAAACTTACTAGGTATTCCATATCCAGCTACCAACTCATCGGGTCACCACCACCCAACTACCAAAACCAACCATCCAAGACTCACAATAATCATGAAGAAGTCCAAGCCGCTCTTGACAGTGAGCACGATTGATTAATTAGTTTTATTTCTTTGTAGAGATTGTACAATTTTACCCACTAGTCGTGATTCTCGTGTTGCTTCACACTTTCAGGGTCTCACTACAAGGTCTTTACAAAGTGCCTACTAATATGTATACACTTACTAAGGTATCATCGTTAACAGGGATTCCATCCACTACAGAGGCCCCCTCTTATGACACTCAACAGCCAACTGGTGTATACATAGTTAGGTGAACAACTAATTATTTAGTCAGATCGTACTCATATTAGCTACGTGGTTGTACTGTTGAGACATGTTACATGCTTCACAAACCAGTCCTTAGGATCTAAAGCGGGTACTCGCACATTACCCAATACGCACACAACAGTCATACCAACCAACCACCCTGGCTAGATCTCTATGATCCATGTTGTTACAAAAGATTACCCAAACATGTTTATGTTGCATAGACAGTTAATCAGTTATTAAGTAACACATCTATATCCATGACAGCGGAGCTATGCAAGTCTACCCTTGACTCCGCGACTCCAACACACGTGACAAAGATAATCTGGAAATTACTATTAAACCCTAAACATGTGATTCATATTGACAAACATGCAATAGAACAAATAAAGGAGATACTTTCCTACAATAGGATCGATGTGGTCAAGGACACTTGCCTTCAATAGCAGGTTGCTCACAAACGTTGAAGATCTGCTCTTGCAAGCTCACACATTGCTCGTCTCCTATTGCATTCACGAATACAGGAAACAAACAAGCACAAACAACTAATAATAATGCACCAAACTCTATCAAAAGTCTAAGATAAGCTTACTAACAGAAAGTACATGTCACTACGATCGCGTGAACGTAAGAATCGTCTAAAACATAACTATAACAGAAAAATTATAGGGTTTTAAGCTACATGGGTCTTTCTATAAAAGAACATGGACTATTTGGAAAAAAACAGAAAGGTCTAAGGGTTTATTTGTAAAATTTTATGGACCTATATGTAAAAAGTAAAGGTTTGGGGGCTTATTTGCAAAAATATAAAAATTCATGGGCCTATATGTAAATAAATAAAACTAAAGGGGATAAATATAAAATATTAACTGATCATGGCATTTATGTAAAAATAGCAAAGTTTAGAGACTAATTTGTAATAAAACAATAAGTCTAGGGATGTAAATGTAAAAGTAGGAAAGTCTAAGAGCTTTACTGTAAAAGCAGTAGGTGGCATGGGCCTTTTTGTAAAAACAAATAAGTCTAAGGACATAAATACAAAATTACCTAATTAAAAGAATTATGTTGACTGGACTGTTGACCAGGCTCGGGTGCACCGACTGGATCACCACATATGACCGCATTGCTGTGCTAGGAGCAGTTCCTGCTGCGGCACCATGAAGGTCTGGCGGGCGAAGCCGGATCACGACGACCTCGATCTCGAGGTGCACTACGTCCACAGAGAAGGCGAACGGGTTGTCGCCATCGATGGAACGTATGATCCCTACAAGAAGCCCGTCCTGAGGGTGTCACGCGGCGATGGCATTGTGCTTGTCTAGGACCTCCCGTCGTTGAAGATGAGAGGGCACATTCGCTGCAACTGCGAGGCCAAGACCATCTCACTCAGGTCGCCCGGCGTTGTCTTCGCCGGCGAGGTCAGAGTGGTGAAGTGGACGCCGTGCGCTGAAGGTGAAGCAAAAACTGCAACTCTGAATTCTCTGAGCTGTAGCTGTAGATAATCTTTCAAGGTCAATCAGTCGCTGGTGATGTCACGTTGATGTGATGCCTTAGCTATGGGCTTTCTGGCCCAACCTTCACCCTGTTATGCTTTAGCTATGGGCTTTCTGGCCCGCAGTGTGGGCCGGAAACTCTTAGAGAGCAAGAACTACCTTTTTCTTCCGAAAACAAGTGCTACTGTTACACACACACAGAGTAACGGTACTTGAACAAGCGAAAATGCTACTGTAAACAAGAACAATTAACGAACAATATAACGTGCTGTGATTATGTAAGAGGTCACTAAATCTTACTTCTGCACTAGTTAGTCTTCCATCCTAATTCCCATCGACTTTTGGGTGATGTGATCTGATAATGTTATCTTGGAGGTAGTAGTGAGTTTTGCCACTGCTCATCCTTCGCTTTATTTGTTGGTTGTTAGCTCCCGTTGCATTTGCTGCAGATGAAGTAGGCATCACATTACTTCAAGATGATAAACTAGCAGTCAAGACATTGGGCGTTTGGTTGACGCAAGCAACCGAAAGTGAGATGTAACTGAACACTCGTAGTGGCCCGTTGAATATTTTTCTTTTATCAGAATAGATTACTCAAGTGGATGTCTCTAGTGGCAGCTACCAGTTTGCTATAATGCTACTTGACCTGTTGTCCGGTTGGTGATGGCAAGAAGATGCTCCTCCAGAGTAGGCAAGGTTCCTAATGGCATGCTGCCGTTTGCATGCTCCAACCTTTTACTTGTGGTCGCCGTTGCTCGTAGTCGTAGTAACTTCTCTGGTTTACCACCGGACAAGAGTACGTGTGAGTTCTGCCGCTACAGCTCGCCTCCTTCTCCATTCCACTTTTCACAGCTTAACTGTATATCCCTGCAAGTCTTTCTGGCAGGCCCGACACGGTCTGTTCTTGAGATTTTACTATGTCCCGGCCTTTGCTGTCTGCCAGCCAGACCGTCCAAAACGGTGAAGACTTATAGCAAACTGGTAACTGCCACTAGTGCCTTTGCTGTCTGCCAGCCAGACGCGCCGGCCGGTTGCCTGCCTGCCTGCCATGCGTTACCTTGAATCTGACCATGAGGTCCGGGTGGCTTGGTATTTGTGGGTCATGGTGCGCGGCACGACGTGCTCCCGGTTCCCACGGGCTGCTGCAGCTGCATGTAAGCCTCCTGTAGCTCGGTTCGAACCTTCCATTTCCTTGGCCCGTGAAGACCACACCAACCAAACGCGCGCGGCAGCTGAAGAAAATGTCCGGCGGTGCCGGAAAGGCTCTGGCTCGCCTCTTTGGGTTGGTCTTTGGTGCGAACGCGGTCTCACGTGATGCGTCCACATTGCAGAAACACCCTCGTAATATCCCGATATAATGTTACAATGAACTAAGCATGGAATAATACTTGGCCGACACCAGGGATGCACGTTTTATACTTTTTTTAGGTCAACACAAACTCATAAATATGAACTAAAGATTTACTCTCACCTAATTAAGGTAAAAATAAATAAACTAAGTAATAATCTAAAACTATCTATTAAATACGACACTTGCATCCCTAGTCAACAACCGGTTATCCTACTCCTGCCGCATAGCCTATCTAAGCTAAACAATGTCTTAAAGTGGTAATCTCTTTTTTAATTGTTCCCTTTAAGGCTGGCAGTCCTCTTTCTCTATTTGCATTACATTCGCTGCTACTTCCCTTAAGTGGTATATCGCAATTTTCTCTCGTAATTTGTTCATGCAGGGCCAGTATTTATGAACCATATTATTTGAAAATCACAGTTTTCAGTGCCACCCTCCTTAGATACTATGGTTTTTTCAATATCACAGTTTTTACAGTTTTGATAAAACCAAGGTGCGACGCATATAGGAGAGAGCAATGAGCTCTGTTTTAGAAAAAACGGGTGGAGAGTGGATTTTTTAAAACTCTAAAAAACCTCAGAGTTTTCAATACTATAGTAGTTTTCAAAAAACCGTGTTACTCCTTCAAAACTCTAAATATACTTCACATGGAAACATGCCCTCCATTGCAGAACATGGAAGTATCTTCTTTCAGCTATATTGACAATACTCTACCACTAAAAAACAATAAAAATAAACTAAAATATTAGAATTAAAATGCATTTGCGTGAAACTTTTGCTAATTTTTTTTACTAAAGAACCTCCAAAAATGAGATATTCCATTTTGACCGGCAAGAACGCATCCCCTCCGAAAAAAGGCTAAGCAAATTCATCCACACTTGAAAGCAACTAAAATCCTACAAGCCGTGGGTCCGTCCCATCTATCAGTGAGAAGTCATAATATAACTGTTAGGTGGACCCAGGGCAAGATGAGGTTATCGAGGTCCGGCTCCACCTAGCCTGTGTTGCCAGAGTCCGCAAGGAGATCCTCCTCCTCCTCCTGAAGTCCCCCTTTGACAATGACACCCTCCTGGGGTACTTGGCGTCGAAGCTAAAGTCGAAGTAGTTGTGCTTAAGGGACACGAGGAGGAGCTCCTAGTCCTCTCGTCCATCCCGCGGAGGCTAACCAAGGTTTGGAAGTGGATGTGGCTAGATTCAAAGGCGACTGCCGAGGAAGGGGGAGGAGGATGTGAGTGATGCGAGAGAATTAGGAGCGATGCACCCGGACAGATCAAGAGTGGGAGGGAAGAAGGATATGGAAAGCCCAGGGTGACGGAGAGAAGACGAGCACGTGACCCACCAGTCGGCACGGGCGGAAAAAATTAAGAAGCAAAAGAAAATATATCCTGAGAATAACTATTGACTTTTCAAGTAGGAGATATGTTCGTTTCTTCCTAGATATTTATTACTCCCAATGATCTCCTCCTCCTCTTCCCCTGCCGTGCCGTTTGTGTTTGATCCTTCGCATTACATTGCACAACATAAAGGCTTCAAAGCTTCGATCGCATGGAGGAGCTCTCCGGCGACGCCGCCTCGCTGGCGCCGGAGCCGCGCGGGCAGGCGGATGAGGAAGGGAGGTCGCCGCGGGAGGCGGAGGCATTCGAGGACGCAGTGGAGGGGTCGTCGACCGCCTCGGTGTCGCCGGTGGCATGCCGCGAGGGCGATGGGGAGGCCGACGCGGAGGCTTCGCCGTCCTCGTCGTCGTCAGTGTGGAGATCGCAGGGCGACGGGCCGGCGGCCGCGGAGGAAGTGGAAACCTGCGAGTCGCCTTCGGCTTCAGCGTCGGGGCACGCCGCTATGGAGGGAGAGGAGTCTCCATCGGTTTCTGAACTGAGGGAGGAGCCGGGGAGGGTGGATACAGGAAGCGCCGCATCGCCGTCGGAACAGCGCGCGATGGGGGCGGAGGAGAATGAGAATCCGATGGCCACGCCGGGGTCAGGATCACTATGGAGGGAGGAGCCGAAGTCGAGGGTGCAATCGGCGCCATCGTCCCCGGCGCGCTCAGCCACGTCGACGTCGTCTTCGCCGCTGTCGCAGATCAAGCAGCAGGCGCGGCACGTGCGGACCGGCAGCTTCCAGCGGTTCAGGCAGCAGATGCAGCGCGCGTGGAAGTGGGGGCCAATTGGAGGTGGAGGAGGTGGCGAGAGGAGCCCCAGGGAGCAGTTGCTGCGGACGACTGTGAACATTGAGGCCATGGCGAATCAGAAGCGGCAGTGGTATCAAATCCACTCCAAGGCGCAGGTATAGAACTCACCTGTTTTGCTCAGTCGTGCTTATGATACTTGTTCATTTGTATGCAACTTTTGCTTAGCGGGATGACTCAAAACTGATTTGAATGGATATCTGAAAACTAATGAGATAAATCAACGCAAATAACTTGAGAGTTTTAGCTTCACCTTGAAATCGGCAGGTTCACACAATCACATCGAAAATACCTGTGGACAGAGTTCTAATTGGCGCCAATGCATGATGACTCCTTGTTTAGCTTCCTATGCAGACAGAGTTTACATAACATCACCTTGAAATCGGCAGGTTCACGCAATCACATCGAAAATACCTGTGGACAGAGTTCTAATTGGCGCCAATGCACAATGACTCCTTGTTTAGCTTCCTATGCAGACAGAGTTTACATAACACTGTTTTAGCTTCCAGTGTTCATCTTTTAGCTTCTCTCCCAATATTTTTATATGTATGTAATTTCACGTGCGCTTGTCAATAAGCTATTTATTTCCACTCTTGCAGGGTCATAAGCAATATAGGGAACCAACATCGCTCTTTGAACATTTTTTCGTAGTTGGTCTCCATTCTTATGCAAACGTTAGAGTAATTGAGGATGCTTTTGCAAAAAAGAAAGCCTGGGAATCTAATGTAGCACGCTCAGAGATAGTAGATCTTAGAAGAATTCAGTCTCATGGACCTATGCCATCTATGGAACCCCAGGTATGTTGCTTTAAAGAATGAAGAATTGTCGCTTTAGAGGAAATATCTCTCAGTTTTGGATGCAGTGGTATTATCTCTGTTATTTTCTGATACCAAACTTTAGTTCAACCGCACTTGACTCTAGATTACGACGACAATTTTAGTCATATCCGGATATAATCTCTTTTGGCTAGGTAAAGATTACATGTTATGTAAAATGTAGTAGATAATTTTTGGAAGTTGATTAGGGTGTGATTAATATTGATCGGTGCTTCGATTTTGTAGCTGGGTAGCTGAATTATGCCAAGTTTATATATTGTTTGTAAAGAAATCCCCAAGGTTCAGATGCTAATTAGTAATGACTGAAACACTGCATGTATTCACGATGCATGCAAATTTGCTGGTCTGTCGGCATGATTATGTACACATCTTTTAGTTCATCGAGTAAAAAAGAATTCCATATATCATCACAAGTTCATGTTACTTAGTTGTTCTAGTTGTACATTGTCGATTCCCTTTCTGCAGTATGGCAAAGCTTACAGAGCACCCGTACTGTCTGCAGTATGGTAAAATCTGTGAGCATGTGGGAGCCCTTCTTTGAGGACAATGAATGCATTAGTGTTTTTTTAATAAATGCAGCTTGTGCTCAGCTTCATTTTTTAACAGATGCACACTATCCCTATGGTGAAAAATCATATAACTACCTTTTTGGATGGGAGGGAGGGGCTCGACAGCTGGTTTTGCTCAATCAATCAATTGAGCACACTGCGGTGCTTTTTTGGCTCTTCATACTTAAGTCTTATTTTAGTAGTAAAATGTGGAATACGTGTTGAGCAATATTTCAGAGTGACATCTGAATTTCTCCATCAGAAATTTAATTCTAGTTTGCAGAAAAGTCAGCATTTAGTATCTCCATCTGGTCTCATATTATAAGTCCTTTTCCTGTGCACTAATACTAGTTTCTATCTGGTGAAACGTAGCTAGATATACTCGACTGTAGGTAGTTATGGTCGCATGGGCTTTGGGAGCATCAATATTCTAGATTATGCTGGAAAGTGTACCCTGATTGGACTATAGGGCCTTGGCCTCTAGACTCATTTGCATATTTCAAGAAATAATTTAGAATTAATTAGCTTGTTCCCATTGCATAAACTTGTAAATCGGAAAGTACTGTCCAATATAAGGCTGAATAGTGGAGCCTAGTGCTGCATACACATGTCAGTGACACATTGGATGGTATTTTTAACTTAGTGATCTTTGCGATGGTGCTGATCACTATTACCCAATCATGTATGTTCCTTTCTTACCCTTTTTTCTCTGATAAAAACTGGTCACTTGCAGATTCTTTACAAGTATCCACCTGGAAAGAGAGTGGAAATTAGGGAGACTGATTTGCCCTCGTTCTGTTTTCCTGAAGGTGTAAAGGTTAGTTATATAAAGTTCTTGGGTATATGAATAGGGATCAGCCTATTTTTCTCTGTCAAGATTTGTGTTCGCTGAGCTATCTGAATATTTCTGTTGCTTCATTCTTTTTAGTGCAATTTTTTTTTATCTTTTACCTAATAAGTTTTACAAAATGTTAGATTTTCGTAAAATGATCAACTTATTTCATTGCAGTAAAACCATAGTGTGACAGAAAGAATCAGTTAAGGGTAATGTGATGAACTTTCATGCTGTAATTCTTTCCTCAGAATCTGAATAATTTATTAAAATAATTGTTAGTAGTAGTATTAGATGCCATTTTGGTATTACAGTGCTTATCCATTATCTGAATTTGCATGTGATTGCATATATGGATCGCGGTGCTCCAGTTTACAGAAAAAAGAGATTAGCCACCTTTCTTTTTCTATTTCTTTTTTTTTTAATCAGCCCACTTAATGAATTATGGCAGTTGGTACTCTTGTACCATCATAATTACTTTTGTTTAGTTACTCTTGTTTGTACTTGTTTACTAGCTTATGCTTTTTAAAGTCTGAGCTAAATTCGTCTTGAATAGTGGAGTGCAGACAAAATCTAACTGATATATCCTTTTTATGCTTGTCTATGGATCCTTTTGAGTTTTAAGTAGCTTTAGAAATGGAGAATGCCACCGACCAAGCAACCAACCCTTTTATTGAGTTTGTCCTTGTTCCATTTACTACTCATTTTTTTCTTGCAAAATTGTTCTTTTCTTTTCCATTTTGTTCTGTTATGATACATCCACTGCAAATTTCTTGATTCTTTTATAATTCAAAATTTCAGGCTCGCTTATTAGAGAGGACTCCATCCATGAGTGAATTGAATGAAATGATATTTGGGCAGGTGAGAATTAATTGTATCGGGATTCAGAAAACACCCTGGACTCCTGGTATTGGCAGCTATCTGTTTTACCGTTGTTCAAAAAAATCAGTGATCGGTAGCTGATCGGCCGGCCGGGGAGTAGGGATTAATCGGTTAATTGGAGATTAACTGAATTAATTGGTCGACCATTAATCGGTTGTCAGTAAGGAATATACCTTATTTTTTTATGTAATCTAGCAATATAATTCAGTTAATTGGAGATTAACTGAATTAATTGGTCGACCATTAATCGGCCGGCTGCTTGGGCTTGAGGAGGGGCGGGCGCCCAAGGGGCGGTGGCGCAAGGGGCTAGCGCAACTACGCGAGACGCTGGCGCTACTGATGCGACGTGTTTTGAGGGAGGAGATTAATCGGTGGTCAAACCGATTAATCGGTATGACAGACTGATTAATCGGCCAGCCGATTTTTGAGCCGATTTCACCGTAATCGACTCGTTCCCCTGACTGATTTTTTCAACACTGTGTTTTACTGCCCACCAGTGGTATTTAATAAACCAGTTGATTAGGAAATAAGTTTAAGGCCTTTTGTGCTGAGCTGGAGAGTAATGTTATTGGTTCTAACTAACTTTTGCATTCTTCCTGCAAACTAAAGTATACTGTCACAGAATTGTTTTGACAAAAAGTTTAAAACACTTGCTGGTCAAAGAAAACAATCTGCTAACAGCTGGAGTATATCCATGGGAATCTGATGCTCTTGTGGAGAATAGTATTCCTTAATGTTATCTTCAATGACTATACTTCTGCTTCCCTATTGCACATGTGATTCCAGCTTGAGTTTGTCAATTTCCGCACTTACCGACAGCTGCCATGTGCTTTCTTTTGAAGTATTTAACTTGCTAACTTGCATAACGATTTTTTACATAGGAACATTTGTCTCGAGATGATCTGTCCTTTATCTTCTCCCTTAAGGTTTGTTTATTTATTCCTTTTTATAATTCCTGTATAATTGCAGTTACTGTGTACTGATGTTACGTTTTCCGTCGTACAGGGTTGAGTCTTCTTAAACTCTTGTCTGATGTTTTTTTAATTATGATTACTGTCTATGGACCAGGTATCAGACAATGCACCACTATATGGTGTTTGTCTGCGTGTCCAGGAAATAGTGCAAAAAGCACCAGGTATACTAGGCGCGGTCTCACCCCTAAACCCCACTTCCTACAAGCCAAGCTGTTTCTTGGTTTCTGCACCACGTTGTTACTGTTTACTCACAAGGGTACCATTTTTTGAGCTACACTATGAGATGTTAAACAGGTTTGTTTTAAGATCTAACACATATGTGTTTCGATTTAATAACCTTGGATTCTGTAAATTTTCTATTTTGTACTTTTCCAATTCAGTACTAAGCATAACTGTGTGTCTATTCTGTGAACAGCATAATTGCACAGGAGAGGCTTGACAGGATAACGCAGTTTGCTAGTGAAATTGCTCTGGCTGAGCCTGTTCCTCGTTCTGTGAAAGAACAAGATGGAGTAAACAGGGATTTTGATTCCTCAAATGGGCTTCCATACAATGACTGGACAGAATATGCTGTACCTGTCAACAGGATATCAGGTCTCATTTCTTCATCCGGAGTTCCATCAGAAGGAGACATGTCGTCATATTTGTTCAGGAGCTGGGAGCCTAATTCTCCTGAAAGTATATCTGCTATTGAGATTTCAGATTCTATTTATGTAAGAGAACTCGAGGAGGGAAGGCATAGTTTCCAACAATATGATGACTGTATATCAGAGAACTTGGAATCCCGTTGTGATAGCTTTGGGAGAGGAAGTTATATTTATGACAATGGGCATACTTCCCCAGATCTTCCGTCCATGCATTCTCCTATCTCTAGAAGATTAGAGCGTGCACAGAGTGTGGAGTCTTTAGACAGGTAAACCTGAAATTTCAAAAAAGATTCCCTGCTATTGCAAAGTGCAATTTATGGCATTGATCATGCCTGCTAGGAATTATATGAAACCATTCAATCCGTTCTCTGAAATCGTTACTGATTATGTTGGCGTACATATCGCTGTGAACTGTGACACATCTTGGATGACAGTTCAGTCAAAGGTGGTGGGTCAGATGAAGAAGATGAAGTAAATGTGAAGCATGAAATGATTGTTGATGATGAAAAAGTTATGGGGTGGGCTAAGGTTTGTCCTACATATTCAAGCTTCATGAATACCATCAGATGGCTCTTGTTCTTACTGATCATAGACATATTTTATTTTATTTAGGCAAACAATAATGAACCGCTACAAATTGTTTGTGGTTACCATGCTCTTCCTCTGCCACCTCGTGGTGGTGAAATTGTTTTCTGCCCCCTTGAACATCTCCAGCCGGTGAAATACTCCCGGCCTGGATTATCATTGTTGGGTTTTGGAGAGACAATTTTGGGCAATGGTTTGACTTCGGCAGAAACAAATGAGGTAGATGCTTGACCTATCACAACTCAATTTTGTAGTATCATTCCCCTACTTTACCTAATCATGATATTTTATTGTAGGTCAATGCCCGTTTGGCAGCTGCAGAAGAAGCTCTTGCATTATCGATATGGACTACGGCTACAGTTTGTCGTGCTTTGTCTCTGGAAAGTGTATGTTGTATCCCTACCAACTATTCATTTTTTGGAAACTGTAGGGGAAGGCCGTACTGATATGTAGGCATATTATATTGAAATTAAAAAAAAACAGGTTACGAAAACTAAAAGAAACCATGTAAAAGGGTTCACAGAATGCAACAATTGGAAGCAGCCCAATTACTTCTACACAGGATTAGGAAAGAACTACAAGCTCGGACTTGTTCAGCTCAAATAATAGTCAAATCACGAAATTCTGATAATTAATAAAGAGAACCACTGCTTTGGTAGCAAAAGGTTTCAGAATTCAGGAATTCTTCTTGTGGAAAGAAAATTTAAAAATCTACTCTTGAACTCAGGACTTCTTTATGGTCAGAAAATTTTCTCTTCAATTGCTTGGGTCATCTTTCTTGAGTACTTTTTCTCAAGAATTGTTTTAAGCCAAATGCGCCACCATCCAAGGTTGACAAGCCCTTTAAAAGGAGGGGATAAGTCCCAACTCCCTAATAAAATCCCAATGAGACTGAAGAATCCTTACTGAATCTGCGTAGGACATGCAAATGTTGTGAATCATCTTGAACTTGTGGAGAACAACCAGAGAAAATTCACTTTCTAAATAACTGTTTTCTTTTAATCATGAAGGTGATGTTTAATTTTCCATTCATAAAAATCCAGAAATAAGACTTTATGCTTTACCGTGCACTTATTTTTGTAAACCCACAGGAAGAAGTGAGAGATCTCATTCGCTCTTGATAAAAAATGATAACCTTTGCTGTGTAAAAATGTAGGGAATTTCCAAATGTACCTTTGCCACGAATATAGGTCCATTTTGCAATTCTGTTTGTTTTATCATTATTACCTGATTTTACGATCAGTCATTTCGTAATAAGGGACATTTACAATAGGAGATAATAAGTTGCAGTGCTGTGACTTCTTTTTTAATAAAAAATTATTTCCCTTTTCTGAGGCTGACTCCAATATATAAGTGATAATAGACATCTTGGTTGGCTGTTTGTGCATAAAGTCACTATTTTCTCCTGAAGGTGCTAGGACTATTCACTGGAGTTTTGCTGGAGAAGCAAATTGTGGTCATATGCCCAAATCTGGTATGGTTTTTGAATTACCTGAGATTTGTAACAGTGTGCTCATGTTTCACTCTATCCTTGTTCCCCTGATTCTAGTGCTTCTCTCAAACGCTTAACTGCAGGGTGTCCTGTCAGCAATTGTTTTGTCAGTTATACCAATTATAAGGCCATTCCAGTGGCAGAGTTTGTTACTTCCTGTAAGTTTACTGTTTTCTGCAAGTTTTAAGATTCTATCTTATATTCAGGAATACTTTTTTTTCCTCGAACATGCGGGAGAGCTGCGTATCTTTGTATTGAAGAAAAAAGAAACTGACTGATTACAAGAACTCTCCCCAACAGGAGAGACCATAACTCCCACTCACACCTATGTTTTTAGAGTAACATACGCAGCATGGATAAATTTAAACCATGACCCATGACCACACTAGAGATTCAACCTAATTCGGCCAAAGAGCCTTATGCCCCTTGGCCCTGGCCCAACAACAGAGATGGGCCTCCTCTGAAAACTCTTGTAGCACTTCCTGAACCCTTGGCGATGCTCCATTAAAAGCACAGGCATTACGGTGTTTCCAAATCACTCAGGCTCCAAGAATGATGAGTGAATTAAAACCCTTGCGACGAGGCTTGTCGATGCTCCGGTGCGCATGTTGCCACCAATCTACAAATACCGTGTCATGGTGTCCTGGTGCAAGGTTTTGGAGACCAGTGCGCCTGAGCAACTGAAACCAGACATCGCGGGCAAAGGTACAGTCGTTAAGGATGTGCTGGATATTTTCATCATCCTGATCACACAAAGGGCATCGTGACGGATGAGGCAAGCCTCTTCGCGCCAACCGGTCAACAGTCCAACAACGGTTCCGAATTGCCAACCATTAGAAGAATTTGCAGCGCAGCGGAGCCCACAATCGCCACACCCTTTTCCATGGTGCAAATCCAACTGCCCTACAAGTGTGATATATCTGTAGCTCATATGAATGTCTATTGCTTTTCAGGTTCTGCCGAGAAAATTGATTGACTTTCTTGATGCCCCTGTACCTTTCATTGTAAGCTCGACCATTCTTTGTATCTGACTTATTTGGTTACTACTATATAAAGAATTTACAGTGACCATAGTTGCCAATTTGTTCATGTCAGCAGTCTTGAATTATATTACAATTGATTCGTAGTAATAGCTGAATTGTGAGTGGCAATCTGTTTTCTTCTACAGGCTGGTGTCCAACATAAACCTCCTGATATCAAGATGAAAGGATCGAGTCTTGTCAGAATCAATGTACAGAAAGATCAGGCAAGTATTACATTCTATTCGGTATTACATTATATTCGCTGATAGTGAAAACCATCTTGAGAAGGAGTATCTAAATCAACTTTGAGTTAATTTCACCAAAACTACAGATATGTTATACTAGTCCTAGTCTGATCATGTCTGTTTTATGATATTTCACTTGGGACATAGCATTTATGAGGAAATACAATTAAGCAATATGGTGATACATTATGTGGTGCTGCTATAGTCTGAAAAGATTCACACTCGCACTAACTTATATTTTTCTATTAAAAATATGCAGGTCAAGGCGTGTTCGTTGCCTCAACTTCCACGCTACAAGGAGCTCGTTTCTGATCTCAGTCCAATTCATGCTAGACTTTCATGTGAGAATGCTTTGGCTAAGAGACACCCTATTTATAAATGTAATGAAGTTCAGGTATTAATTTCTGTTCCATTCTGTAGATCTATCGTTTCTGGAACTGATTCATTTTTTGTCGAGAAGAAAATTCTCTTGCAGATCTTGATCATGTTAACTTTTGTTGATCATCCAAGTTGTTTTTTTAAAGACAAAAATGGCAAATGTTTTCTGTTTATTCTACTATGGATATTATTGCAGGTGGAGGCAGCTTGGCGGTTCTTAAATGTAATGACATCCTACTTGGAATCACTTTGTTCTGACTTGCGCTTTCATACCATCACAAATGTACAGTCGAATAATGACAGGGTTAGAAATACAAACACTGTTCTTCACTCAACACCATGTTGCCAATTGATATTTTACTTGGAAACATCATAAAATCCAATGAATAATGTTGGTCTTCTGTCTGATCAGGTATCTTTGCTTCTGAAAGACAGTTTCATTGATTCCTTCCCCTCAAAGGACCGACCATTTATAAAGGTATGTATCTTATTTACCTTTACATAGTGGATTCCTTTGTTTATTTTTATTTTAAAAAAAGCACATATAGTTGATGAAACTAGCAGAGACTTAGGGTTCCTGGACATATAGACTTGCTGTCCAGGTGAGATGCCAAGTATCAATATATAAGCAAGTTTTAATTTTTTAGAACTCTCTTATCGTATGGATGCTATCATTTTATATATGTGTTTCATGAAATCAACTCTCTAATCTCTCCTCTTTTGGTGCTGTTACGTGTCACCATTCTGTCTGCATATTCTCTTTTTTTTTTTTTTTTATGTTGTGCAGCTCTTCATGGAGACGCAGATGTTCTCTGTTCTATCAGATTCTCGACTTTCCACATTTGAAAATGAACAAACATAAGAACCTTGTTCCAGCTGGAGATCAAAGCACAGTGATACTCACTGTTGTGGTTAGAGTGTCTGCTTCCTGGTGCTATCTTTACATGTCATTTGAATGATCTGGCAATGGGAAGGAAAAGCATAGGCTTAGGTGGAGCGTGGAGGATTTCGATTTTGCCAAAGTCGCAGCGGTTAAGGTGTTCTGAAAAATGGTATGGTTTGTCCGGATGCTCTGAATTGCCAGGTTATAAGAAATAGATGCAGCCCAGTCTTTTTAAATGGGATGCGCCTGCCCGTCGGTAGGTACATACAGATGGAAAAGAAATGTTCAGTGTTGTAGTATAGCTGGGTCTCTGTTCCAGTTCTTGTTTTTGTGCCATACTAGTGAGCGCATATAGTGAAAGAAACATGTAAATAGGATGAGCTTATTCATTGTAGTGCCCTTGTCCCCCGTTTTAATTCTGTACATTATTGTTTCAGTTCCTGGGCACAAGATGGAAATCAGTTTTGACAGGGAGCACATTTTGCAGTTTTGTGTGAGTTATTTACTCCATAAGGCTATTGATTGTAAGAACTTAGACTGGACCTGCCATCATCACTGCTGTATTACTGTATTCATTCATCTTCACAGGCCGTCCGAAAAGGGTTCTTGAACGAATGACATGATCCGAAGTTCATGACCTTAACAATATCACTAAGCACGGGTAATTCCATTGGCAACAGGTGCTCTGCACACTACAGCAGAAACGGCATCTGCAACAAATTCGCCAGACGCAGCAGGTCAACAGCTGTCCCAAACCTCTCCCACAAACAATGGCCATGCTGCGGCGGCGTGGCAGTTACAAGTTAGCACAACGTTGGCACAGGACCATTGTAGCATGAGAGGAGAAGAATAAGCCGAGTCTGCTCTAACCAACAAACGCTTTCAGTTTCGGTTCAAAACGCTGCCCTGTTTGGAAAGGAGAGCCGATGCGCAGCAAGCAAGGGCGAAGCACCATGTACCTAACTGGCTGCAATGGTATCTGCAAAAGATCTTTATGAAACTTTGATTCAGCCATATATCTTATTATCCAACGGTTGGACTGAAAAAAAAAAAGAGAAAGAACACGTGTCATCACAGAAATAAGATCTTTCTTAGGAGCCAGTCTTATATAATTTGCTTCCATCTGCTACCGCTATACGATTCTGGGCGATCACAATAGCGGCGTGACTGATTATGATAACCCTGAGTCAGATTACAGCCTGGTGATCACTGGAAAGCAAGACAATCATCTCACCCTAAATTCATGTTCGCATTTCTGGTTCGAAGTCTTGCTGTTTCTGGAAATGGCAGGTAGTGCAAGCAATGCGAACAGAGTACGAGCCTGGCAACCAGGGATCCGACGCCGAGCTATCTGATATACGCTCACCCCGTCACCAGCCACCAGGCATGCGTTTGACGCTATTCAACGATTCAAACTCGTGGATTCTTATTGGCACATCAAGAACTCCAGAGTCCAGACTCGTGCCACTTGCTAGCTTGCCAAGAACAGAGGAAGAGACAAGGGATTCCAATGGAACGCCGCGTCAGCCTTGCCACCCGGATCGTGCGCGTCCAAATCCCCGACCAGCTGCCAACGCTGTTCGAGCCGCAGAAGGCGGTAATGACCTCGAAAATCCGCGCCAGCATCGGCGGCGACGACGACGTGGCGCCTCCAGAGCGCCGGCTCACCATTCTGGCCCACCAGCTCGCGGTGCTCGAGAAGGCGGCGAGCCGGCTTCTCATCGCAACCTGTGCACCTACGCCGGGGACGAGTGGCAGCTTACGCTGAGAGGAGTCATCGCCGGTGCCACCAAGGTAGTTTATATCCACTCTGTGCATATGCATCGGCATTGGGGCGAACCATACATTTAGACCCCATTTGAAACACGTCATTTTTCCTGATTCCTGCGAAATTCCTGTTGAATTCCTATTCATGTTCCAAACACAATACGCATGCACGTTCTGATGTGCTATGGACGAACTGTTTTTTTTACTTGCTCAGGTCCTGCGCAATATCATGGTCGAGAAGCGAAGCTCCTCAACATCTCCCTCGGCCTCACCGCGCAGATGCTCCGGTTCATGCAGCCCGGGGAGCTCCGCGCGAGCCTCGCTACAGCGGGTGTCACGGACGCCGTGCTGGCGCGGACGCTGGTGCAGGTCTTGCGTGAGTACGGCCGTCCGTCCATGGTCGTGCTTCGCATTCGGTTGTTGTCACACCCGGTTTTAAAGGAGACAACCAGATGTATTCCACATGTATGCCAGGATCAAGTTTACATACATGCAGCGACGTCATTAGTGATAACATAAACTGTGTCTCAAATAACATAAACAATCCTTACAAAAGGACCCGTAGGTCTGAAAGAAAATACTAATAAATCTTCAATTGGCAGCGGAACACCCATCCACAGGCGTTGTCCGGGGGAAACACCAGCCTAGGACATGGTCTTCAATCAACGCCTTCTTCCTTCTAGAAATCAGCATCCTCGCCCGGGACTTCCTCGAAGACTTCACCTTCTGAGCAGCATCCGAGGGTAGGGAAAAGGCAAGCGTGAGTATATAAAGTACTCAGCAAGTGGAGGAAAAATATGACATGCAGGCTATTGACAAGGAAAGTTCAACTTGTGAATTCACTGCGACTATGCTCAGCTAAAACAGACTCAAACAACCTAGCAATCCTATTTACTAGATTTTATTCCAACAATATAAGAACATAACTCATCGGATTCCATCCGACTACCAGACTCACCAGATATCCCATATCCGGCTACCGACTCATCGGGAGTACCACCACCCGACTACCCAAACCAACCCTTAAAGTTCTCATCTAATCCTGAAGAAGTCCAAGCCGCTCTTGACCGTGAGCACGGCTGATCGATCAGTTATTTACTCTGCAGAGTTTGCACACTTTACCCACGAGTCGTGATTCCCTTTTTGCCTTACACTTCCGAGGTGTATGGCCGGGGTTTCACTTCAAGGCTGTTACAAAGTATCTCCACATCTATAAGCACCCACTAAGGTTTCACCGCTAACAGGGATCCCATCCACTGCAGAGGCCCCCTCTTGTGCCACCGAACCAACCATTGGTGCGTACAGAATGCGAAGAACACTAGTTACTTAGCCAGGCCGTACCCATATAGGCCTCATGGTTGTGCTGTTTTGCCAGGTTACAGGCTCCAAGAACCGGTCCTTAGGATCCCACGCAAGAACATACACAAACCCTGCTGTATAGCTCCACCACATACTAGCCATCCAGTTGGGATCCCTAAATTCAAGTTACTACAAGATTATCAATTCTCCCAAGTACTTGTTCCATAGTTATTAATCAAAGTTCATAATGATTCTAATCCATGACTGCACTAGCATGACTACCCTTTTACAGGACCCAAAAACCCCAAAAAGGCTACAAGGAATGGCCATACAAATTCTAGTAAACCCTATTCATGGGATTCAAAATTAGACAAGCATGCAACTAAGGAAAAGTAAACTATAATGATCTATGGTTAAATCAAGGTGATCAAGGACACTTGCCTTCGTAAGTTGGCTGCTCAGAATCTTCGAAAACTTGGTCTTGAATGCTGGCACTCTGCTCTCCTCCTAAGCCGAAGAATACACCGGAAAGAAATAACAAAACAGCTAAGTACAACACACTAAACAGGAGAAACTAACTCTAAAAAGGCTATGAACGGAAAGTACACGCAGCTACGATCTCGGGGGCGCGAAAATCACCTAAATCGGAGGTCGTATGGAAAAGTTACACTAATTCTACTCTACAGGGGCTTTTCTGAAAGTTTGCAGGGACTGAATTGTAAAACAGATAGTTCTAGGGGCTTAAGTGCAAAGTTCAGGGACCTAAACATAATTACCCTAAAATCCAGGGGCCTAATTGCAATTATCCTATAGTCCAGGGCCAAATTGCAATTATCCAGAACTATCTAAGGGCCTATATGCAAAAACAGTGAAGCCTAGGGGTCTCCTTGCAAATCTCCCTATTTTCCGAGAATAGGTGGAATTCTTTTTATACTGAAAATCCTAATTAATGCGCAATGCTGACGTCACAGGCTGACTGGGCTCTGACTGGGCATCCACTGCTGACTGGGCTCTGCCACGTAGGACAGGGACATCCACGTGGCGCGCTGACATGTCTCTGCTGCTGACTGGATTAAAGAGGACACGTGGCGCAATCTGGACGACTAGCGAAGGGGTATCTTTGCGATCTAATCAGGAACGTTCAAAGGGGATCCGACGGCTAACCTTGAATCTTCCTTCTTGGGTCGGCGGCGCGAGCTCAGGGCGGCGGTGCTTGACCGGAGAGTCGCCGGAGTGGAGCTCCGGTGGCTGGACTTCGACGGCGAGCGGCGGAATACGGAGAGGAGACGACGGCGAACCCGATTGAGCAACACGTCCGCGTCGGGGTGGCTTCCAACGGCTCGGCGACGGCGAGAGGCGGCGGCGGGATCGGAGCTCGGTGAAGGCGCCGGTGCGACGACGGAGCGGCTCGATTGGCGGTCGGGAAAGCTTCTAGGGAGGCATGCGAAGACGGAGGAGGCATCAATCGACCGTAATATGGCTCGGGGAGCGCTGACGACGGAGAGAGGCGGCGGCGCTTACCGGTGCGCGATGACGGCTCGGTCTGGCGGCGGAGAAGCGTCGGCGAGCAGCGAAACGGGCTCCTCCCGCTACGGCGAAGCTGGCGGCGAGCTCGGACGCGGCGGGGAGGTTCAGGCGCGGCGGATGGCTCGGCGACGGCGGCGGCTATGGCGCTCGGCTTTCTCGGGTTCTTGCGCGTGTGCAGGGGGGAAAAGAAGGCGGCGCTGCTGGGGATATAAGGGCGAGGCAGGCGCGGGTTGTTGCGGGGCGTAGCGCGTAGGGCGGACGGCGCGGCGAAATCGGACTCGGCGCGCGGCAGCTGCGGGTTCGGTTCGGATACGACGCGGGCGCGGCGGGGACGAAGGTGCTGACGGGCGGGCCCCTCTGGCAGCGACGCGCGCGCGGGGTGGGCTGGGCTGGAAGCGGGCGACTGCTGGGCTGGGCCGCGGCAAGGAAAATGGGCGTCACAGCTGTATACCCTCGAGCTCTCCATCGCGATGATGAGGTCAGACACGCGGTTCGTGGCGCTCTTCGTGGAGCTCGGCATGGAGGGCGTGCTGAGGGGCGTCGCGGACACCACCTCCAGGCTATAGTGCTTCAACGTGTTCTCCGGCAGCGTCAGGTTCGGCCGCCGCGCCGTCAGCGTCTGCTCGCTCGTCGAGTCCGTCCTGGAGCTGATGAGGCAGGGCTGATATATACACTGAAAATTATTCTGCCAGTGTCAAGCCTCCTATATATACTTGGTGTATTGTGCATTTGTGCTATTCATACATTTTTGTACCTTATGCTTTATGTATCATTGCATTCATTGTTGTGTGAAAATGAAATAAACAGGTTGTGGTTATGGATGCTAATCTAGTTTCCTGGCTACTCTTTTGTGTGTGCTTGTATGATTGTAATTTTGATCCAAACGTTCAAAATTTGGCTTATGATTTAGAAAGAGATTACCAAGTGTATGAATAGCAAACCTTATAACTGCAAATGATGTTTAATCTTATAAACGATGAGAAATAGGGAATTATTCGTACAAATGGCCACAGGCATTGTCCTTGACGCTAAAATGACTTGATAATATTAGGAGTATAGAGTCATCTTCCTATTCGATTAGAGTCATTTTCGTATTCCTTGTGTACTCTCTCATGTCCTCTAATATTACCGCACTGGAGCTATTATTCAATACAAGTGATATTCATAATAGGTGATTTCTGATGAGTCGGTAATTTGTGACGACTTTGATTGTCATATCTTGCTACTCGTCGTCGCTTTGTTTATGATCTTGATCTAGGACATTCTTTCGTCATCTTGGTTTCTTTGTAGCTTTAAAGGTGCCTTTTTGTTGTCTTGATATTCACTATCGTTTTGTTTGTAATTCTTGACTAAGGGTATTTTTTTTTATCATCGTCACGAATTTACTCATGTGCTTTGTTTTGCACTTTTTCAGCTTGATTCAACGGATTACCAAGTCTCCATGCCATGACGGTTTTGAAGAGTTAGATTTTGGATATAATAGTTTCATATTATACTTAGTATCCTCTCTTTTTCAAATGCAACGCTTTTGAGGAGAGAGAGGGTAGGAGTATAAGGCTTTCCTATTCGTTATTAGTGTCATTTTTATATTTCTCGTGTATTATCTTATGTACTCTATATATTATCTTATTATGACTATTATTCAATACAAGTGATATTCATAACAGATATTTTTTTTATGAAGTGAACATTCCTCTCACATGCTACCTTGCATGATAAAGCTTAAATCAAAGCCGATTCGACAATAAATAGAAACCGCCACTTACAGAAATAGAAAAATTCGTGCAGTATTTCTGAATGGGTATTCATCCCGGATTCCATTACGATCATAACAGAATTACAGTATTTCTGAATGTAAAATGGAAAGCGAACAAGTTGTTCATGAAGCCTGCGACATCAAGTACTGCGCCAAGCAAGCCTCAGAGATAGGCCATGAGCAGACAAAAGTAACCTCAAAACACAGAGACGATCTGCCCCAGTCTAGCTCACTATCAAGTTATCTCTAATCACTACCTTTCAAAAAAAAATAGTACGTATACCATTTCTCATTTCGTATTAGAAGGAGAAAACAATAGCAAAGTAGTTTGTCGATAGCTAATTAATCCTTGAACAGGTTCAAGAGTGACCAAGGCAGAATCTTCAGTCAAAATCATTGATCTTGCTCCAGGCGGCACTGTTCTGATGAGCAGCCACATGTAGAGCAGGGGCAGATCGTCAGTGGGCGCGGAGCTCAAAGTCTTCCTACCCTCTTGTGCTCTATTGGAGAGGAAGGAGATATAGAAGGGAGAGAGAGGAAGAGAAAAAAGAAGAGAGGGGAGCTGAGAGAGAGAGAGAGAGAGAGAGATAAACTCTCCTACCAGTCCATCCTGTCCGCCACTAATGTTGAGGGATGAGTGATATCAGCAGCTAGCAGCCACCATGCCTACGTACTTGAGATCCTCTTGTACTCCGAAATCGGTGACGATCGAACCTCTGCCTAAATTCGTTTCGAAAAGAAAAAAACACTGCCTAAACCCACAAAGTTTTCAGTTATATGAACAATTAGTCAATAAATGAGGTGCAGCGATTGATCCTTTGATTATAATAACACTCATGTCAATAAATAACTTTGAGTCGGAGTGGCAAAGAAGCTGGTATATAAATATCACAACAATTTAGTCGAAAGTCTCGTTAGCAAAAATACTATTAATTCAACATGTTGCAAAAGGATCAATCTTTTCAATAGTAAATGAGCAATTTATTCATCAAAAGAAACCGATAACAATGATAAACTAGAATACAAGCGTCCATTATTGCTTAGGTGCCTTGTAGCGGTGCTTGTTAGGAACGCAGAAGTCTCCCTGGCTTTCTGTGAAACTTAAATTGTTTTCATGTGAAGTTGGTGTGAAATTCTTATGTTCCAAATGACAATTTGCCATGGTCAACCGAAGACGCTGTCCAGGAGGCGCTCCATGGCGAGCACGGACGAGCCCTTCATCTCGCCGTCCGCATTGACAGCCGCGCGCGCCAACTCCTTCAACTCCGCCGCCTTCTGCCGCATGTCCCGCGCCTTCTCGCCGTCCCCGAGCACCGTCTCCACGACGTCCCTCACGTGTTCCCACCCCTTGACCAGCCCACCGGACATCCTCCCGGAAGCCACCTCCACGCCGACGCCGAGCTCCTCCAGCATGCGGGAGTCGAACAGTTGGTCGGACATGAGCGGCCAGCTCACCACCGGCACGCTGTGCCACAGGCTCTCCAGCACCGAGTTCCACCCGCAGTGGCTCAGGAACGCGCCCGTGGACGCGTGCGCCAGGATGGCCACCTGCGGCGCCCACTGCCGCACCACCACGCCCTGCGCCGCGGCCGCGACGCGATCCTCGAAGCCGTCCGGCAGCCACTCGGCGCGGAACTCCTCCGCCCCATCGAACTCCACCGGCGCCCGCACCACCCAGATGAACGGCCGCCCGCTGGCCTCGAGCCCCCGCGCCAGCTCCATCATCTGCGATGCCGGGATCGTGTTCTGCGACCCGAACGACACGTACAGGACGGACGCCGGCGGCTTGGAGTCCAGGAACTCGATGCAGACGTCTCCGTCTGGAGGTGTATCGGACGGTGTTCGACCGCCGATGAGGGGGCCGACAGCGAAAGTCGGCAGCCCGGAGAGCTTCCCGATGAGGTGAAGACCTTTCGGCTCGATCTCTTCCGAGGTGTTGATGACGAGACCGCCCGAGTGGTGGAAGTGGAGGTTGAGCATCCGGCACAGGTACAACATCATTGGGTTCGAGGCGCGGACCTCCGTGACGACCATGTTCAGGAACTGCACGTACCGGAGGCGAACGTCGGGGAAGTCGAACAGCGCCTGCTCGTCGTCGGGGTTGGCCGGGCGGGGGAACGTCGGCGGGCAGAGCCAGATAGAGAAGGTGACGGCGGAGGCGTAGGCGCCGGAGGTGAGAAACACGCGGTGCTGGACACCGAGCGCGCTGGCGCTCTCGGCAGTCCAACCCAGGAAGATGTCCGCGAGGACGCACACGTTCTTGCACCCTTCTCTAGCCGCGAGCTCCGACACGAGCTTCTCGAACGGCGGCCGGAGCGACTCCGTGGCGAAGTAGAAGGCGGGGAAGGCTTGGAGGGGGATGACGTCGGCGCCCTCGGCGTCTGGTGGCAGGCCGTGGTCGGACGGTGAGAACGGTAGGTCGGCAAAGCCGATGGACGATCCGGCCGGCACGGCGCGCCGAAGGCTGGCGACGTTGCGCGACGTGCTGACGATGGTGATCGCGAGAGATCGACGTCCGCCGCTACCGGCACGCTGCCCGAGGCTGTCGATGCGCTTGGCCAGGTTGAGGAAAGGGATGAGGTGGCCTTGCGCCAGGAAGGGGAAGAGAAGGAGGTGGCCGGCGCCGCTCTCTTGGTCGTGATCCATGGCGACAAGCAGCCTGTCCGAGTGCAATGGGCCTGGCATGTTCTGTGAGCCTGACGCCTGACGACTATATGCACGCCTGACGCCTGCGCCATTTGGCGCTTGCTTGCTTTTTTGCTGTTCCGCTTGGCGCTCGTGCGGTGCAGCGTGGCAAAACGGCAAGCGGAAGTAGACATGCACTCTGGACTCTGGACGGCACGCATCCGCTGGAAGGCATCACAAGTGTTCCCCTGCATATGGAACTAAGGCTACGTCGTGCAGGGTCCCATATGTAGAGGCAAACGCATACCTGAAATCGTGGTTTCCTGGTAATGCAATTACAATCATCAATCCCATATACATTGCTGGGAATAAAAGCTCCGATATGACAGCTTTTCAGCAAGGAACTTAGCAAGTTTGGTCGCTGCAGGCCCAGGTCTAAGAACATCCGGGTTACCTGAAACAGCGCATGGACTGTCATCCCCAACACCTATGCACCATCCTCCTGTAACTGGCTCTCCAGACAGGCGGTGTAAAATTTCCTCATCAATGTGGTCGACGACAGGATCATCCTTGGGAAATCTGGTCCCAAAGGCTGCACCACTTTCAGTCATATTTTCTAGATCAGCCATACTCAGTAGGCGTGGCTCGTTTTTGGAAGGAGCATCCCAAGTTGAATAGTGCAGGTCATGGTTAACAACAGTCCTGTTGAATTCAGGAGAGTTGCAAAGAACTGTCTGGAAATACTTCCTGTGTGGCAAGGGGATGTTAGTGTAGTACATCAGCAGAGTTCTTGGCAGATTTTCCGAACCGATGATACAATATTCAATAAATTTCCGAGAAAGGATAACAGACGAAGAGCCTGCAAGGAAACAGTTGATATAAATAAACACAGCTTTAACTATTCGTATAACTGATGAGAAGCAGGTCAAATAGCAGTAAACAATGATGTGTAACAGGTATAAAGTGGAGTCAGTGTCATTTAATGAAGTTGAAGATCTCAACGAAAACAGTGGAATTCTTCCCATTTCATTTATGTTTTGGAATCCTTTTATTGAAAGTTCTATGTCTAGCAATAAAAATTCATGTCTTTTTAGAACAGTAGGGACATCTACAAGACCAGCGTAACCATATAATAAGAAAGCCAAGAAAATATAGGTTTTTTAACTATTGCAATACAACCTGGGGTTTTCTTAAAATATGATATCCTATATCCATATACAGTAGCATTCTGGAAAGCTATTGTATAGATAGGCAGAATTATATGGCACCAGACTTAGGCTCGGACAGATGCATCTCCTTGAAAAAATATGTATATTCTTCCTGTGTTATAATTTATATAGTATTCATCATCATTTTAGTTCCCACAATTCTTGTACAAGAGTGTAAACTTGCTTATAAATGAACCTAGAAAGTAACAAAACCAGAAACAATCCGCAGTACCAAGCAATATATAGAAAAGAATGAAAGGGCATTTTGTGTAAAGGGAACACAGAAATGGAAGTTGATGATGCCATTAAAAATAGAGTAAATTTCAGAAAACTAGGTACTGTGGTCATAGTTAAAGTCTTGTAGAAATCCCCAAATTTCAGAAAAAATTATGTTACATAACCCCAGATTTTATGGTCATATAGTCTAAAACCCAGCTGTAACCCAACAACGCCTGAGCAAGCATGTCGGTCCCACAAATAACAAAATTTTGTTGTCCATGTTCGCTAGTGAGAGTATGTTTAGCAACTCAGACAAAGTGGTGCTGCAGGTAGGACTGTCACACCAGCCTGGGTGTGATTTGGTTACAGTGGGCTTTCCGAAATCATACAACCATAAATTCCAGGGTTACATGCCACAAGCCAAGAAATATAAGGTTCCTCTATAACTATGTCTATAAAACCTAAGGTTTTCTTAAATTTAATCTTAAAAACAGGATATACAATATCACTCTGGAAAGCTCTTGTATAGATAATAGTGCAGAATTACATGGCACCTAGCCAAGAATTAGGCAGATAAATATCTCTGAATTAGTCAAGAATTGTTACACAACCATAAACTTCAGGGCTATGCGCCACAAGCCAAGAAATATAGGGTTTGTGTGTACCTATGTCTATAAACCTTGGGTTTCCTAAAATTTAGTCCTAAAAAACATGATATCCTATACCCATCATGCTGGAAAGCTCTTGCATAGATAGGCAGAATTACATGGTAGCATGCCTAGGCTGAGGCAGATAAATATCTTTGAAAGATAATATGTCTATTCCTCCTTTATCATGTATTTATGTGATATTCATCATCTTAGTTCCCATGATCCTTGTACAGTAGTGTAAAGTTGCTTATAAATGAACCTAGAAAAGGAACAACACCGGAAACAATCCACAGTACACAAGCAATGTACACAAAAGAATAAAAGTAAAAGGCGGGCATTTTGTGTCAAGGGAATACGGAAATTGTAGTTAATGACGGCATTAAAATAGTGTAAATTCCATAAAAGTTCAGGTTTATGGTCGTAGATGAAGTCTTGCAGAAATCTGTGACTTTCTTGACTTATGTTACTTAACCCTAGGTTTTATGGTAAAATAGTTTTAAAACCCAACCATAACTCTATAGCACCAAAGCAGGCATGTTGTTTCGACCTGCAACATCAATTTGTCATCCACGTTGTTTAGTCAACAATTTTTAGCAACTAGGACAGGGTGGCGATGCAGGTGGGACTGTCACACCAGCCTTGGTGTTATAGGGTTACGGTGGGGCTTTTTTTTTAAATCAGACGACCATAAGCTTCAGGGCTATGCGCTACAAGCCAAGAAATATAGGGCTTGTCTGTAACTATGAATATAAACCTTGGGTTTCCTAAAATTTAATCCTGAAAACATGACATCCTAAAGCCATAGACAGTAGCTTCCTGGAAAGCTCTTGTATGGATAGGCATAATTACATGGTAGCATGTCTAGGCTGAGGCAGATAAATGTCTTTGAAAGATAATATGTCTTTTCCTCCTGTATCATGTATTTATGTGATATTAATCATCAGCTCAGTTCTCATGATTCTTTTACAAAGTATAAAGTTTCTTATAAATGATCCTAGAAAATTAACAAAACCAGAAAAGATCCATAGTACCAAGATTCTAGTTAGCTTGGAGGCAATCATTCTTTCCTTTTTATTTGCATGTTTTCATGCCATTCTTTTTTCCTATAATTTTGCAAATCGACTATGAACTTACATGTCAGCATCCAATTTCTTGTTTCTTATGAATATTTTGAATTGTTACCACCAAACATAACTTTGTCTTCAGGTGTTCCAAGAGTAAACCTTTAGTGAAACAATTATTGGAAGACCACAGTATACCAATATTCAATAAATTACAGAAGTATCTGTGTTCAAACAAAACTCTGGTTTGTATATACTAGTCCACCAAATACCAGAATTTGCTTGAATATTACCATGAAATAAAGCACCACACAAAAAAGGTGTACAGCCTTCTGCCAAAATAGAGAAGGCAGCTAAAACAATTAAAATGGTTAAGCAAACCAAAGTTTGAGATGTTTCATGAAGCAAAAGACCAGCTTGCTAAAAGGTCCCTGTGCTCTACCTATGTTGATCTTTCATTTAAATAGTTTGAATGTCCAACTTTCAAATCATAACAGAAGTGAATAAGTGATCACTGGTTCATTTATTCTCAAAAACGTTTAGTTCGATAAAAATAGCATATCAAAGAATTAAATGATCTTGGTAGCTAACAAGGATGATGTGCACCATACCAAACGAAGCACTAGTTCAAGTAGAATCTTGGCTACCTTAGCCCTAGTCAATAGAATGATAACCAACAAAAGAAAGCTAAATGGTAACACACACACCCATCCCCACCCCCTAAAAAACTTCTCTTACCTACCGGTTTGGACAATACACTACACACCTCTAGGCATTACTTCTCTAATTATAGAGGGAAATAATTGACGATACAAAATATACATAATGAAAGATCTACTGATGTCATCTCCAGATGATAAAGCTAGATATTTATTAGTGTATATTTGTGGCCAAAGTTTTACAATATTCCCTCACCTGTAAATAGTTTATAAGCATTTGGCAGGTCGCGCTTTTGTGTGGCATAAAAAATGTCATTCCTGGATGAGAGATATAGACCAGGATCAACAATAATTGGCCTTATTTGTCTAGCCCTGGATGCAGAGACAGACAATGTCAACAACTTCCATCTTAAATTTGAAAGAGAGGAACTTAAAACTAAAAATGATGAAGTGCACTTACTCCTTCCAACCAATATAGCTGGTATGCTGAATGAAGTTGAGATCCTTTGGTAGATATGACAAAACATGCAGGAGGTCTGCCAACAATTCAGAAGTCAAGTTATATAAAATTGACTATCTCTTTCCACTAGCTGTCAACAATTTCCGACACAAATGAGTAACGAAGCCAATATAAAGCAGCTGATACTGTTCCGGTCTACCATTTTCTAACTAAACAATTCTACAAGCTACTGAAAGACCTAATAAGATTAAAGTAGCAAGTTTTCACAGTTTCAACCTTAATACACAAATAAATGTGAGGTGGCATAAAATTCAAGTGGGTAATACATAGCATAAAGATTAGAAACGTTAATTCGCTCCCCAAGCTCAATGAAAACCAGGTCCCTCAGGACCAATACAAAACACTAATTGACTGAGACCACAATAGTCTTTGGGGGACAAATTATCAATTATGTCATCATTCTCACATAATAATTGCACTATTCCACGCACAACAAGTTTTCAAACCATCCAAAACTACATTATTTGCTGGGAAGGAAAGTTAAAAATAGTGGCCGTGCATAAAGCTAGCCATGTTGCGCAAATAATACATTTCTATTTTCCAAGCTCCAAGGTGTCACTTCTTTCAATGCATTGGAAGTGTTGATTCAGTTACAATACTAAATTCCATATGCTCTTTCTTCAAACTGATTAGGTGGATTTTTTTTTGTGAATTGACATAAGAAACTCTAGAGTGATTATTTAGTTCACGAACCTGTTCCTTCAGAGGCCACAAGGAAAAAGGAATTATATTCCTTAAAGGCAGTAGGGAGTCTAGCTCCATTATCTAAAACTTTTCTATATCCATTCTGTTGCATTTAGGGCGATATTCTGAAATTCTGAAAGGGGACTATTGTGCAGTAATAAAGTGATTCATCTACTTTTTATTGCTGAACCCAGAAGATCTATCTACGTTAAACACCCTACCCAAGTTACATTTCATGCAAACATTAGCAATCCCTCAGAACAAAGTAGATAGATGGATACTCTTCTGATTTACCGAAACAGCTAGATCTACCTAGAACACCTCCTCAGGGACGCTAGGGTCTACAACATACACAAAGGCAACGGAATAGCTGCAGAGAAGAATCACCATCGGGGGTGACAAGCGGGTAGTCGTCGGCGTCGAGGTGCACAAACCAGTCCCAGCCCTGGCCGACCCGCAGCAGCAGCGCCGCACCGTGCAACGTGGCGGCGAGCGCGGACGCGCCGCGTGGATTGGCGAACCCGGGTTCCCCGACGACATGGACGTTGGCGCGGCCGGGGGCGGTCCGCGCTTTACGGGCGAGCCGCGCGCGGTCGGCCGCGGAGGCGGCGCGGTCGAGGAGGAGGAGGTAGAGGTTGCGTGGGTGGTAGGTGGCGAGGAGCAGCCGGAGGAGGCGGTCGGCGTCGCCCGCCGAGCCCGTGAGGAGGAACGCGAGGGTGGGAGGGGCCGGACCGGCGGAGGCGACGGCGGTGGTAGCCTGGAGCGGCGCGCGGTGGGGCGGCTGCGGTGGAGGCGGAGGCGAGGCGGCGGGGGAGGAGGTGGAGAGGAGCAGCAGGAGGAGGAGCAGGAGGGAGGAGAGGAGGAGGCAGGGGAGGAGCGGGCGGGAGTCCTTGGGAAAGACGCCGAGCGGCAGGGCTGCCGGCGCGGCGGGTTGCATGGGGTAACGGATGAATTTTCGGGTGGTGCACTGGCCTCTGGGGAGCGGGGAGGAGGGGACGGATCTCCGGCCGGGGAGGAGAAGAGGAAAAGTTTCCCGAGTTTGGTGGCGGCTGGTGCATTGATGCGTCTGATGAGACTGCAGCTGTCCTCCCTTTTGGCGTAGTGGAGCCCTCTTCTCGCTGACTTTGGTTTCAAGCCATTCTTTGCGTGAACCAGCCGAAACCTAGTTTCTCTCTCAGAAAAAAAAAAAGCAACCTTGGTTGGTGTTTTTTTAAGAAAAAAATCCGCCGTATAAGAGATGTTTTTTGGTGGCCTTTGCAGGTTAGTCTATGCTTTCAGTACCGCATCCGAGGTGAATTTGAAATTTTCAAAATTCCGAGTACAGTTGAATGTTTAAAATGCGAATCAAGATTCTATGATGGTTCTTTTTGAGGTTTCATGTATTTGGAGACCTACAATTCGGATTCTCAAAACACTAAATCTTCAAATATTTTACATCTAGGCCCACATTTATATTCGAACATTTCATATGTAGAAATCAAACTTTTGGATATCAAATTCAAGAGATAGATATAAAAACACTTGAAATTAATACAGTTGATCACATCTTAAACCTTCATGGCCTAACTTCTCAAGGCTTGGCTTATCGACTACTCCATCCATACAAGGATGTAAAGTGTATTTTATTTTAAAATATACATCAAAAGCAAAATTTAACTATTAATTTCTCTTATAGAATATTATCAATTGCTATAAAGGCCAGAATGTGATAAGAGCTAGAATATCTTATCTTTTACTTGCACTGGCTCCCCACTACTAGAAAGGTTTTTCTTGTCCAACCTTGCTACGAGTGAAGTGCGAGAACTACACATAAGCAATCCCATGTACGATTATGACATAACACCCCAACAAAATGTTGGTGCAGAAGTGTAAGTAGAAGGCCCATGCTCCAACATAATTCAAGAGGCCTCGAAAATCGACCGTACCTCTTCTGCCACAAATCCGTTTCGATCCCATTTGATACTGACTGGCGTTGCGACGACGGCAAAGCCTACTCAGTGCATGATCTTCAGTTCGCTGCTGCTCCTATCCGTGATACTGACCGGCGTTGCAACGTGCAGAGCCAGGAATGCTATTGCTAGCCACAAATGTAAGGGGCCATGTATCTGACCAAGCAGTTGCTTGCTACTATTTTGCTATGCGATGCCATGTGAGGATGCAATAAAAAGCGTAGCCTAGTTTGGGCACGTTGTTCTTGGGTTCGGCATCGTCTTTCAGACAGCAGCTGTTGCCGTTTCCAGGAAAGAAGAGGCAGTGCCACATTTTTCTCTGCTTTCTTGTGTGTCACAAGGATGGGTGTGATTTGCCTCAATCAGGGAGAAATGGAGCAAAACCCGTCAAAATCGTATGTACCAGCCGCATCTAGCCCGTCGAGTGGCAGACATGTCGCATTTCATGTACGCTTCTCATGCTCTTGATCGACTCCCTACTAGGACTAGGAGGAATAGGTAAGCTGATGAGAGCTTATCCCATTTGAACAGACAGCTTATCACCATGACTCCATGAGTCTTGTTACACCAGGAAGTTTTGATCACAATGGCGCTCTTCTTTTTTCTCCTCTTCTTGCCAGAGAGAGACTACCCCAGCATGCAGCAAGTGCTGCTGCTTGAACCCCTAACCCTAAATTACTAGCAAGACGAAAATTGCAAAGGAAAAAACTAAGCAGATAAGGAGCGAAGCTAATCATAATCTCTAATCATCTCCATCCTCCATCGTCAAGAAAGCATCCATTTCTCTCTCGGTCAAGGCGTTGTTCCATCACTTGCCCTTGGCGACGGTGCGCGCGCGGCACGGCGGACCCTGGCGCCGGCGCGGCCGCCGGCCGTGGTCTCCTCCGCCAGATGGCGGCGCATCTCCTGGACGCGGCGGTGTGAGTTGGAATGCAGCAGCGGGGAGAAAGTGGGGCTGTTTATCGGGCGGTACTCCGGGAAGAGCCGCCCGGACTTGAACCGCACGCCGCACGCGTTGCACAGCGTGCTGGGGCCGTCCGGACCCTGCCGCCACTGCGGCGTCTCCTCCGTCGCGCAGTGCGTGCACCGGCGCCGCGCCGCGCCGCCCGCTGCGTGGGACGGGGGCGGGAGCGGCAGCACCGGCGGGAGGCTCCACGGCGCCGTCACCCGCCGCCGCCGCCGCAGCCCCTTGGTCCTCGGCCCGACCACATGGGGCAGCGCCTCCAGCCGGTCCAGGCCCACCACCGGACGCGACGGCGCTGCCTCCGCCTCCGCCGCCATGGTCTCCACCGACGGGAACGCGTCCATATTCGAGAGCCACTCCAACTCCTCCTCTTCCTCCGCCCCCTGTCCCCCTCCTCCCGCCGTCAACTCCAACCCCTGCAAGAACCACCCCCAAAAAAGACAAATTTTTAGCGACCATATCGCAAACCAACCTCAGCCGCAGTCATGGGAGAAGCGAGACAGGTACCGCGTGGTCAAAGAAGGCATTCAAGCTGGCGTCGGCGCCGCCGGCGAGCTCGTCAGCCGCCGGGCCCTTGTCCTTGTCCGCCGCCGCGCCCCCCTCCATGGTCGGGTCGCCGCCGTCGTCAGGGCGCAGGGATAATAAAGAAATGGAATTTTTATTCGATTACTCGAACACTTCTATTCGAGTGATCCGGTGGCCTTTTTATCATCTGCTTTTCAACCTTTTTGGGGAGGTTTTTGTTTCTACCTTAGCCGTTTTCACAAGTAGAAGCAAGAGAGATTTTTTGTCCGGGTTCTTGAGATGATGCTAGAAATCCATAGGTTTTAACGAGGGCAATAACCCCATGGCGTTCACGTGATGGTGGGCTGGCACTGTGGCTAGGGACGATTTGGAATTTGTTAGCTCCTCAAAAGGGCCGGCTTAACCAGGATCCTCCATTAGGGTTTGCTTCAGGTTTAAGCAGCGCTTAGCGGAGAAGAACTAAAACGGAAGGAAGATGAGCGCGCTGGATCCAGCACTCAGCGCGGCGGCGCATGCATTTCGTGAGATCAGATCCAAGCGTTTTCACACTTGTACAGTGTATCCTGTTTATTGAACGGCTGGCTCAAACAGTGTATCCTGTTTAGTGTGGATGAAAAGCTGTCCCGCGTGTCATGAATCGTACTCCGTATTGATTTATAGAGGGAGCGCACTGGATCAACACGCTACAATACAAATACCCCATACCATATACTAGCCTAAATCTTTTTTGCCGCGCAAACCCCAATTGAGATTAAGAAAAGGGAGTAAATTAAAATTTTGAATCATTGACTTAAACTTATTGTCGAATCCTACTCATCGATTGTCGAGTCGTGCTTAGTTCCTAGCTCCTCAATTGATTGATCCGGAATAATACTTATAGTTTTCCCTAATTCCACCAAACCTTTGTAAGTGGGACTTCACCCATAACATCTCTATCAATACTATTTAAGAAGTCTCTAATGAATTTCAAACCCACTCTGAATCCCATGAGTCCCGCGCTCATCCTGAATGACGTGTCCTTGCACCATCGGACGGCTCATATATCACACGTTAATTTTCTTTCGCTTCATGTTTTGGGTCCGTTGATCGTTCCGTGTTCCGTAATCCGTGAATCCATATGGAGGACAGATAGGTTCACAAGGTTTGATTATACATGATACCTAGGTATGACTGAACATGCATAAGGAACATTCATTTGTAAAGTCAATATCAGCTAAACCCATGACTTGGGAACTACAAAAGAAACATATACACAATAAAGATTTTAGTAGCTCACTTCATCATACTACCTCGATGCTGCAATGAATAACGGCAAGTACAAAATGGGAGCACTATGAACCAATTTAGTTTTAACTTAGGAATGACCCTCGCTAAATCAGATTGGTAGATGAAGGCAAACATTACTACATTAGAAAATGAGAGGCAACGCAGTAGTATGGTAAAAATTATACATCTACGCAATTGATCAGGGAAATATTACAGAGCCTTATCTAGGAAATACGTCAAGCACCTTACGTGTTGCATGCATAAAAACCTAATAAGCTATATAAAACAACAGAAGTACTACGATTTTCACCAAATAACACCTAAATCATGCCCTCAAAACTTGCATCGACACAAAATCCCATCTGAAATTGGTGGATCAGACCACACATGAATCAAATAGTCGGATCGAATCACAAACAAACTAGTAGAAGAGGTGTTGTCAAGAGCTCACCAAGGAAAAGGACAATTCTAAGGGTCATGAGGTTGAGGTGACCGCAATACTTGATGCAGGGGAGGTCATGTTGTCGGTGGTGAGATCATGTGGCGCAGTTCGCCAGTGAGGAGGGTGTGCTACCGGATCTAGGTGTCACGCTCCTAGATTTGGTGCTCGTCCCTGCACCGTCGGTCCTAGCTGCCCTAGATCGAGAATCGATTCCATCGGGGGAGGGGGAGAGGGGGATAAGGTTTTTCTGCGTGATGTGTGTTTGCATCTAGCGATGGAGCCCCATGGAGACTTATGGCAAGAAGGTAAAACGAGCAGCGGAGGGCCATGGGAAGGGCAAAAGAAGATGTATGGCAAGATGGTGTCTCACCGGAGAACTCCGAGGGTGGCACGAGAGCAGAGGGCATAGGGTGGCCTGGGGAGTGGAGCACGTGACACGGTGGCACTCTTCCATGTCGGCGATGAAGCTATCGAACGGCAGTGTTGATCCACCATTGCGAGTCCATACACGGACGGTGCTTGAGGCATTGACGTGAGGCTAGGGTTTGTGGTAGCAACGAGAAAGGAGGGGAGGATGCACAGGCAGGGGCGAACAAAACGAGCGGGTGGTTGGTTGGTTGCAGGATCGTGTCCCACCTATCGACCCTCCATATGGATTCACAGATTACGGAACACGGAATGATTAGCGGACCCAAAATGTAGAGTGGAAGAAAATTGACACTAGATATATGAGTTGTCCGATGGTGCAAGGACGCAACATTCAGGATGGCGCGCGAGACTCATGGGATTCAAGGTGGGCGCAAGACTCATTAGAGACTTTTTAAGTAGTAGAAATTAGAGAGAATGTAGTGGTAAGGAAATGTGTAATTTTTGTGTATTAGACCCTTAAGAAGCAATGGAAAACACATGCTAATTCCGTTAGTGATTTACACGGGCAAATGTCAATTATAACTTTTGGTATTCTTATTGGATAGAATGTCGTGGCAAGAAAATGTGTAAATTTAGCATATTAGATCCATTAAAAAGTAACGGAAAACACACCTTGGTTAGTTGCGTTAGTGGTTTGCATGTGCAAGGTAACCATAAATTATCAAATTGTCATTGAAGAAGGTGAAGAACATCAGAGGTTACCGGGTGTGAAGAAAGGACATGTTTTTGTTGTTATTGTAATTTCTTGATTTCTTAAGTACCACTATGTAAGGGGATGTATCTTTTTCATGTTTAATATAATTCCTACCATATTCGCAAAGAAAACTGTCATTGAATTATTGTCTATCTTCGTGACAATGATAAATAGAAAAGTTTATTAAACACAAGTCAAATCCTATTTGATCCAGAAAGTAACCGAAAACGCATGCTAGTTAGTTGTGTTAGTGATTCACGTAACTTTTGATATTTTTATTGGAGAGAATGTCGTGGCAAGGAAATGTGTAGATTTAGTGCATTAGATCCATTAAAAAGTAAGGGAAAACACACTCTGGTTAGTTACATTAGTGGTTTGCATGTGCAAGATAATCTTAAATTGTCATTGAATGCAAGATAATCTTAAATTGTCATCGAAAAAGGTGAAGAACATATGAGGTTACTAAATATGAAGCCAAGAATCATTGAGTCATTGAGCACATGGTCAACTGGGCCTCACGAGTTGGCTAGTCATGGGTCTATCGGGCATAGCTAACTAATCGAGTCATGTTGTGTCGGCCCACATATCAGACGTTAGACTAAGACATGGCCCATGAGAGATCATACCAGGCCGGGAGACAAGGTGTGGCGACGACACGGGGGTGACAAGGGCAGGGTGATAGCGGTGACAGGGTGGATAGCGGGCTAGGGCTTAACCGGGTCGAGGCTCCAAACATGGAAACATGTACGAGCATTAGGCTCTCTCACGGATCATATGTTCTGCTAGGTACAGGCTTCTCTAATTATGCTAAGTAAGGGCAAAGGTGAACAGTTCCGCAAACAGTTTTTTTTGAGAGCGTAAATAATAATAATATGCAGTGAAATACTGTAGCGCTCGTACCGTTTACAAGGGTATTGTGCTGACTTCACTGTATATGAGTAATGTAATGCTAGATCTGAATGCTCTATTTTCAATCCAACGGATCAACGCAGGAGTAAAGTCACGGAAGTGTCCAACATCCTCCATTTCGTTTCTCCATCCATAAGGCTAAGTGGGCTGGCCTTTCATGCGGCGCCCTTGATGGTCCAAGAACGCCGCGCGGTGCTGGGCTGCTGGCGACCAGCTCGCAGTTCGCATTTGCTGCCCGCGCGGCCCGCGTCGTTGGAGTTAGGACGGGTGCGTGTGCTTCCAACGGCAGATGGGGGCAAACAGGCGCGAGCCCGAGCACTCGTTCCGTCATTCCGTACGATGTGGCCGAGCGGCGGGCCACAGGTTCAGGTGATCGCGGCGCTGTACGCTGTCCGCGGCGCAGGTGGCGTGACGCGGGGTCGGGCGGGCATTTGCCGGCCAAGCGTGCGCGTACGCACGGTGCACCAATCCCTCGGCGGGCGACGGGGTGAGTGGCGAAACGAACGACGGCGTGCTCGCCTGCCCTTGCGACGAGCCGCGCTGCGCCGGCGCGCGCGAGGGGAAGAACGCGTTTACTCGGGCAGGCGCGGCCGCGGACGGCGTCGGGGTTCCCTTTCGCCGTGCTCACAAGAGGCAGCGGTATCGGTGTGGGTCGTCAGGTCATGCACCGGTGCGGAGCTCCGGCATGCTGTTGCCAATTTGCCACAGCCGGAATTCTTTTGCCACGTTAACCAGTGATGAACTGAAAACGAGCGGGACCGGTTTGAGAATGTTAACCTATAAATGAATTATTTATCTTTTTCTATCAATTTAAATTCTGAGTGAGTTAATCGTCACATGTAACTCAATATAGTATCAGAATTAAAAATCTTGAGTTTAAATTCTAACAAGCGTAATAAAATAAATAAAATTACAGCCGACTCATCTGTATGTACCAAACACCAAGCGAACAGGTGTGCTTACGCGCTGGGATTAAGTCAAACCATGTGGCAACGTGTAATTAATGATACGGTTTGGGAAGAGCCTAGCTCCAACTCCCGCAACCCGTCACAGCAGTGTATGCGTATACCAAGCTGGCACTGTTCCAAGATGTCCAGGCTTTCACCACCGAACATATATATTCTCCTCCTGATACACTAATATACACTGCATCTCATCTCAACTAATTTGTACATCGAGGTGCCTAACTAAACAAGAGTGCTAATCGAAAAGAAAAAAAAAAGTAAACAAGAGTGCTCACCTTCTCCAAGTGTTCGTACGCACGGCGTTGTCACACATGTTAACCGACTAGGGTCTGTTCCTTCCATTACCAATAATCAGCAATTAGCAAAAGCAATATGCTTGCATGTGACGTTGTAGTGCATAAGAAATGCGCCAGCCTGCAGCTTAATGCTGCACAATCCTTGATTTGGCTACTTAACAGCAACTTGTATTATAAACTCTTCTCGTTGGTACGGATAAATGACAATAGTTTGCTCCATGACACGTTCCTTCCTCACCAGAATTTGGATTCCAGAGAGGAAAATGGTGATGCCCTTTGGTTGGAAACTTCCGTGGTTCAATAATAGAGACATGACATGAGAGCATCAGATTCAGAAGTGCATACTACCTGCAGTGCCATGTGAATTAATCTAACGCAAGGAAAACCACAACAGAGACGAATAATAATGCCACAATAATTGCTTAATAATCCGCCCTTCCAAGAGAATTTCAGAAGCTGCAAAGCGAGGGGGGCTTCACATGGCCCCCATCGCTGGCCCTTGCGACGGAGCAATTAACAAAGGGTGAGAAGCAAGCTCAAACATGAAGGCCATGTGTGCACGCATGTGGGCTAGCTTAGCGGAGGTAACCGAGTTGGAAGGGAGGCTAATCGCATTGCGTTTGCATGCAGTTGGTGGCCACCTCTTGCATGATTGCAGCTTAGTATCCATCTTTCGCTGCCCCTTCTTTGTACCCGTGAGCCAAAATTTGCCACCCAGCTTCGCAGTCGGGTTCAGCTCTGCATTGGGTGATTTGGTGAGGAGATGCATTTTTTCTAACTGAATTCCATAAGAAAATGGAATAAAAGAGTGTGTCAAGTAACTCAAATTAGCTATTCCAGACGATCTGTAACTGAGCTCTCTGGAACTGGAATCCGAACTTGTGAATGAGAAACCGTAGCTGTTGGGCTATTACACTGTTCTCCTGTAACCAATGTAACATGTCCAGAGAAGATCAGAAGAATCCATTGGTGTATCATGTTCGTGTATGCCAACAAGGTGGGTCCAATAATGGCTGCCCATCTGTAACGTGGGAAGGTTCTGAGAGGAAGCCAGAGTGGGCGACTAATTGGAGTGAGGGAGGAAGGATGATGTTGTTTGTTGTGTAATTCACCTACAAAGGAAGGATTAGTTTTGTAGGATAGTACACTTGATAAAGTGGAAACAGTTGAGTCAGTTGGGCTGACTTTTTGAGGGGGGACAAGGGTCCTGTTGCTGCTTGTACTTTTCAGTGCTTGTTTATAACCTGGATGTTCCCCAAAGCAAAATAATAGCTGCTAGATGACAACTTTTTACTACATATTTAGATAGATAACAGGATAAAGATGAACAGTAGGATATGATGAATTGATCGAGCTATACAGTGTTCCTGCTTTGTTCTTGCAGTTTTGTATCTGCTCGATTCGTGCTCAAATTGTCATGAAGTTGTCAATGCCGTGGTAACAAATCCGTTTGATGCAATGATAATAGGCATACAAGTATAACAGACAGTGTAATGCTGATTTCGGTGTAAGATATATAACCCAGAAATGTAGTTGCTCTTTGCAAAGCCCTGTGTAAAGGCAGGCAGTTTGATCAACTTAATTGAGATGATTCAGCAATTATTCGACCTAATTAGGGATGCAAGTAGGTATTTAATAGGTAGTTCTAGGTCATTATTTAATTTATTTTTTCTTAACTTAATAAGGTCAGTTCATTTTTTTTAGTTTTAGATTGACCAAATAAACCAAAAATACAAAACTTGCTTTCCTAGACCCAACAATGACAGATTCAAATTTATATTGCAGGAGTGTAACATCAAAACAAGTCATTTGAGTTAGACTTCCCAAGCATATAAAAGAAGGCCCATGAAAAGGAAGATATCGCATGATGATGCTGATTGAAGTTCTTGGACTTACTTGGGTGCTAGGCTGCTAGCTTTACTTTATCATGTAACACTAACACCAGTTACTATATTAGTAATTTACTCCCAGTGCTTGGTCATGCCAGCTTTCCAAGATTCAGAGCTTTCCAGAGCAGACCATCCACGATAAGCTTTACAAGATTTCATATGTGCTTTGTTCATGAAGATAGCAGCTAGCAAAAACATCTACCTCTAATTAGTCCAAATACAAAACTTCACACCAGCAGATTTCTTCATACATAGAAACAGGCGAATATAAGCAAATATCATGAAGACTGGCTATTTCATCAACTTTTTTTGCTCTATTTATAAGCCACCGGGAGCACTTCTTTAACAGTCATATTCAAGGTCAAAATCTAATTTCACATATCATAGAACCAGTATATGGATAGCATAAACGAAAAAGAGGGTATTTTTTTACGGAATTCAAAGCTTGACCATCGACACCGACGATGATGCTGCACGCCTGCTGCTGCTACGTTGCTTCCCCTCTACCATCGACACCGAGCTGCTGCTGAAATTCCTACAACGCACGATTTAGGATTGTACGTCCTCCTTGCCAAGAAGCTTCCCATATGCCTCCCTTCGCCGTTTCTCTGCCTATGCCTGTCATCGGATCCGCCTCCCTGGGCCGGATCCACCTCACCACCGCTAGCTGGGTCGCCGCCGCCGGCTCTGCCTCCATCGCTGTCGTGGAGGGGCGCATAGAGGCCCTTTCAGCCGTGCAGAAGTCATCCACCTCCACCGTCGCATGGGTTTAGAGTTGCAGATCCAGCCTTGCTGGCTCCAGGAGCTTTCTGTTCTTGAGTTGTGTTCGGTGGGAGAGGGCGAGCGTGTGAGATGGAGTGAGCACAGCCGCCGTCGCCGCCCGATGGTGGGCTCAAAGGGTCGCCATAGGCAGGATCCTCCTCCGTGCCACGCCGAGCAGCTATTGAATCTTTTGCTCACAACTAAATCGAAGCGCAGTCTTTCTTTCAAAAGGTGGGCTCGAGGCAGATGTTATCGTTGCCTTGCACGAGACCACCAAGTCGGTTCCTACCAAGACGTCTTCTGTTGCATTCGTTGTCAGCGCCCTAGGCAGTGGGAGCTGCGGTACCACTTTCGGTCCATTTCTCCTCTTGGCACACACGCTCCCTCCCCATCCGTCAATCCTCACCAATTGCGGCCAGCTCGGAGCCAGACGGAGTTCGTGGCTATGACTCTACAACATGAACGTCGCTCCCCGTTTGTCGGTTTCACCTCATCTCTTTGCTAGGCATGGCATGGACACCGACTCGATCTGCCGCGACGGAGGGGGTGATAGGTGTGGATGCTTTTGCCATGCCCCTCAGGGCTCGACCGCACTGGACCTTCAATCCGAGCTCGCGCTCTAGTGCAGTCGCTATGCTATGAGCTCCAACAGTTGTTTGCAGTCTGCTTGGAGGAAGGGACACGCCCTCTCGGTGAAGAGATTCTTTCTATCAAGCTATGGCTGGCCAACCAACTAGAGCGTGCGGGCCGCCCAATGAGGAGTTGAGGATTCCTCTTGGGTCAACATGGTTGGCTTCTTTGGTCCTTGCTCTTCGGTTCGGTGCTCTCTAACCTCGTTGTTCTTTTCTTCACTCGTAGATGTTTGTACGCCTCCTAGAGACTCCTTGCCCACGACCGTTGTGACCTCGGATGACTGAGAGCTTCCCTCCGTCAATAAGGTGGATAAGGCGCCAACCACCTTCGCAACACAGAAGCACCAAGCACCAAGGCGCCAACCATCCAAGATCTGCTCACGGAGCAAACATTGCTCCAAGTCAACACCCCTATCGTCCCTTTGGACACCATCATGGATGGTGTTGCCAAGTCAGCTACTAAGGAGTGATCAGGGCCCATGGCCAACCCTAAGTTGTAGCCCCAAGCTCGTGCCGCTGAGGCGGAAGATTGTTCCACCACAACTCTTGTGGCCATGACCCTACCGGATTGCGAGCAGCACACGATGGCTCCATTCCTCTCTGTACTTGAGCTAGAGTCCATGAAGTACTCCTGTGATTACTTTGGTGATGACTTTAAGCTTTTAGAGGAGGCATCCCCGATTTTTGAGCCGCCCCCACTGTGTTCGAGCAGGAGACTCTGGAATACAATTTGGACTTTCCTTTTGTACCTATTCCAAACTCCGCTGAGGCACATGAACGTTCACCTTTCGTGGGGGTCGAGGGCCCCCCTTGCTCTCCTCCACAACCTATACTGCCGACGGCGATGCTGGCAAGACGCAAAAAGATGGCTTATGATAGATCGACAATCCATCAAAGTGCTCGTCTTGCCTTGAAGTACTTGACCTATTTCGATGGATCACCTCCCCCACCACCGGTGATGCTCTCTCGGATTATTTCGGCCGTCGGTCTTCAAGATTACATGTAGCCCAAGAGTGGTGTTGTTGCGGTTATTCTTCTATTGGTTTTTTAGTCACTTTGGCTGTTGTTTGTTGTGTTGCCTAATGTGATGCTCTAGTGCTAGTTTAGCTATGTTTGTAGCCCACTATGTTTTGTGGTTTTTGCTTGATTTTTCCGTAATCAGCCCATCAGATTCTTCCTCTTATTAATATAATCGGCGGCCCTCTACCATTCATTTAGGGGGGGGGGGGGAGCTTGACATTTTTTCCCCTTTAAAAAGTTAAGTGTCACTGTTCAGGGCAATGCCTTCAAGGTACATATTCCCTACAGGAAACTAAAGCTTGACGTCCTCAAGAACCTAATCAATGAAGAGAATAGGACTTCCGTGTGTTGGAAATAATTTAGCCTGGGCAAGTTGTGCATATGCTTCTCCACCCTTATCAATAAATGTTCAATGGCATGCCATCGTTTTAATCTTTCCCAAAGAAGTGCAATTTTACTTGAACAATGTTAGAGCTCAGAATCCAAGTGTTGTATAGAGACACCCCCCGGGCTGCTTCTTTCCTCGTTTTTCCTTTCTTGTATATGCTTCTGTTTCGGGCCTTTTGGCCTCTTTTGCTTTAATAAAATTCACAGTGGGGGCCTCCCTCGCTGATTTCCTTTCAAAAAAAAATATACTGTGCTTTTCATTAGATGCTGCAGAAACATTTCTCGGATAGGTACCTGTAAAATGTGCTTACCACTGTTATAGTGTTATGTTACTGGCAGATTTACTTGGAATCTGTATCTCAGAACACCGCATTTTTTTCCGAGTAGAACACTGCATATAATGCATTATGATTCACTGGAATGGTTCTGCAATAGATCATTAGAACCTTAAACTGGTAGATATGTTGCAGTACTATCAGTGATTGATTCATTCAGACAAAATGAGAGCATGATTCTTTCTTACCAGAAGTCAAGCCTGACGAAATAAGAAGGATAGAAGATTCTTGCTCACTTTTCACTGGCTTGGATCATACACTTCAAATATGAGTTTGTTGATGACACCTGGAACATAATCTTACAGTGCCTACAGATTCTCCCTCTGCAAGGATCACAAGTTCCATTGTAGTAGTGTAGTACATGCAAGATGAGGTTAAAGTACTAGTTTCAGAATCAGTCATTTGTTAAACACCCACAACACGCTTGCTGCTCTTCCCATGTAGCTTTGCCTCCTTTAGTACTTTATACTAATCATAGGCAATTAAAGTAATCTTGGAGTTAACCATGCTTGTCCAGATTAGTGAACTTCCATTGTTCAGACTGCAGTCAATATGACAGTGCGTACTCAGTTGAAGCAGTTTTTTTTATTTCAAAATGACGATTGAGGTTTTGTTAATTTGTTCTGAAATGGAGAGAAATTCGTTTCTTACCAGTATTCAGTACTTCAACGTGGACTAGATCTCGATCTCGTGAAAAAATCAGTTTGTTCCAGCGCAGGACACAGTATGACCGCTTCCTTTCATGCCAGTAATCTCTCTTTTTAAGAAATGACGACAACAGAATCATTTAATTGAAATGGTTACCAAATTAATTTTTATATACCGATCCATGTTGAAAATTCTTAGAGGGTGTGTACTTCAGATCTTCAGTTTAAGAATTGTACCTTGAAGCTTAATTATACTCCAAATCAACAACATTCATAACTGAAAAATAACTATGCCTACAAGAACACGATAGGGAATCAACTCCAATGGAAACCACCATGTTCTGTGTTATACAATGATTGCTATCCCTTTTGTTTAAACCAACAAGACAAATTTCTCCCTCCAATGACGAGTTATCAATCTGCCTTTCACACATTCCCTTAACCACATGGGCCATGTCTCCCCATTCCCCAAGCTCTCAATAATTCCAAGAGCATTTCCAGCCTATGTCCATGCCTCCTCCCAACCTTTACACTCTCATACCGAGCTGTTCTTGTGCTATCCAAGGCCCCACAGAGGCTACTGAACCATGCAACCATGTACCTAACACTACAACAAACAGTAGTATACCAATGCAATAGCATGCCACCAAGCAGTATTTTATTGTCCAGTCCCTCTCCAAACACATAAATTAATGCATTAATCTGATCCTAATCATAGACATCCCCTTATATACTTTCCTACAGGTTTCTCTCCATTTCTCTATTGCTTCAAACAAGGCAATGAAAACACAATACTAGTGAAGGAGAGCAGGAGAGGGCAGAGGAGTGAAGGAGAAGGGAAGAACACAAGAACCGAGCATGACAAGTGCTACTCCAAGACAAAGTAGCACTGCACACTTGTTCTTCCCCTTGTCCTTCTACTTGACACTCCTTTGCTGCATTGCCGTGTCCAATGCCGCCCGAGACGAGGTCGCGGCATTGCTAACCATCAAGGCGTCGTTCGTCGACCCCTTGGGTAAGCTCCGGGGTTGGAATTCTGCGTCGGCCTCATCACATTGTACCTGGAATGGCGTGAGGTGCAATGCCAAGGGCGTGGTCACCGGCCTCAACCTCGCCGGCATGAACCTGAGCGGCACCATCCCTGACGACATCATCGGCCTCACTGGACTCACCTCGATCATCCTGCAGAGCAACGCGTTCGGCGACGAGCTGCCGCTGGCGCTTGTCTCCATTCCGACGCTCCAAGAGTTCGATGTTAGCGACAACAACTTCGGCGGCCGCTTCCCGGCCGGCCTCGGCGCATGCGCCTCATTGACATACCTCAACGCGTCAGGCAACAACTTCGCCGGCCCGCTCCCGGCCGACATTGGCAATGCCACCTCACTCGAGAAGCTCGACTTCAGGGGCGGCTTCTTCTCCGGCACGATCCCGAAGTCCTACGGCAAGCTCCAGAAACTCAAGTTCTTGGGCCTCTCAGGTAACAACCTCGGCGGCGCTCTCCCAGCCGAGCTATTCGAGATGTCAGCATTGGAGCAGCTCATCATTGGCTACAATGAGTTCACCGGCGCAATCCCGGCTGCAATTGGCAAGCTCACCAACCTCCAGTATCTCGACCTGGCGATCGGCAAATTAGAAGGTCCCATCCCGCCGGAGCTCGGCCGGCTGCCGTACCTCAACACCGTCTACCTCTACAAGAACAACATTGGCGGCCCGATACCCAAGGAGCTCGGCAACCTCTCCTCCCTCGTCATGCTCGACCTCTCCGACAACGCGCTCACCGGCACGATCCCGGCGGAGCTGGCGCTGCTCACTAACCTACAGCTGCTGAACCTCATGTGCAACAGGCTGAAGGGTGGCATCCCGGCGGGCATCGGCGAGCTCTCAAAGCTAGAGGTGTTGGAGCTATGGAACAACTCCCTCACTGGCCCGTTACCTCCGTCGCTCGGCACCGCACAGCCGCTGCAGTGGCTCGACGTGTCTACGAACGCATTGTCCGGGCCGGTGCCCGCCGGACTCTGCAACAGCAGTAACCTGACGAAGCTGATCCTGTTCAACAATGTCTTCACAGGCCCGATCCCAGCGGGCCTGACTACGTGCACGACGCTTGTCCGCGTGCGCGCGCACAACAACCGGCTCAACGGCACCGTGCCCGCGGGGCTTGGGCGGCTCCCGCGGCTGCAGCGTCTCGAGCTCGCCGGCAACGAGCTGTCTGGGGAGATCCCGGACGACTTGGCGTTGTCGACGTCGCTCTCCTTCATCGACCTCTCTCACAACCAGCTGCGATCGGCGCTACCGTCGAACATCCTGTCCATCCCAATGCTGCAAACGTTTGCGGCGGCCGATAACGAGCTGATCGGCGGTGTGCCGGACGAGATTGGCGATTGCCCGTCGCTGTCCGCCCTCGACCTCTCCAGCAACCGGCTGTCAGGTGCAATCCCGGCCAGCCTCGCATCGTGCCAGAGGCTCGTCTCGCTAAGCCTCCGGAACAACCACTTCACCGGGCAGATCCCCGGGGCGATCGCCATGATGTCGACATTGTCTGTCCTCGACCTCTCCAACAATTTTCTCTCGGGCGAGATACCAAACAACTTCGGCGGCTCGCCGGCGCTCGAAATGCTCAACCTGGCGTACAACAACCTCACCGGTCCCGTGCCAGCGACGGGGCTATTGAGGACGATCAATCCCGACGACCTTGCCGGGAACCCGGGCCTGTGTGGCGGCGTCCTGCCGCCGTGCGGGGCTAGCTCCCTTCGGGCTTCGTCGTCTGAGGCGTCTGGCCTCCGGCACTCACACATGAAGAACATCGCCGCTGGGTGGGCGATCGGCATCTCGGTCTTGATTGCGGCATGCGGCGCCGTCTTTCTTGGCAAGCAGCTGTACCAGAGGTGGTATGTCAATGGAGGATGCTGCGACGATGCCGACCTCGAGGAAGACGGGAGTAATTCATGGCCGTGGCGCCTCACGGCGTTCCAGCGGCTGAGTTTCACCAGCGCCGAGGTGCTCGCCTGCATCAAGGAGGACAACATTGTGGGGATGGGCGGCACAGGGGTGGTCTACCGCGCCGAGATGCCACGCCACCACGCCGTCGTCGCTGTCAAGAAGCTGTGGCGCGCGGCCGGATGCCCCGAGGAGTCCGCCACAGTCGACGGGCGCCAGGACGTGGAGGCGGGGGGCGAGTTCGCGGCCGAGGTGAAGCTCCTCGGCCGGCTCCGGCACCGCAACGTCGTGCGAATGCTGGGCTACGTGAGCAACAACCTGGACACGATGGTGCTGTACGAGTACATGGTCAACGGCAGCCTGTGGGAGGCACTGCACGGCCGGGGGAAGGGCAAGATGCTGGTGGACTGGGTGTCGCGGTACAACGTCGCGGCAGGCGTCGCCGCAGGGCTCGCGTACCTGCACCACGACTGCCGGCCGCCGGTCATCCACCGCGACGTCAAGTCGAGCAACGTGCTCCTCGACACGAACATGGACGCCAAGATCGCTGACTTTGGCCTCGCCCGCGTCATGGCGCGCGCCCAAGAGACGGTCTCCGTGGTCGCCGGCTCCTACGGCTACATCGCGCCAGGTCAGTGGCAATTGCCGCCGTCCGCATCACCGTATGAACATCAAGTTACCTCAACGCGCTCGTACTGATTTTAATCTGGCTAATTGCAACAGAGTACGGGTACACGCTGAAGGTGGATCAGAAGAGCGACATCTACAGCTTCGGAGTGGTTCTGATGGAGCTGCTCACGGGGCGGCGGCCGATCGAGCCGGAGTACGGCGAGGGCCAGGACATCGTCGGCTCGATCAGGGAGCGGCTGCGCAGCAACAGCGGAGTGGAGGAGCTGCTCGACGCCAGCGTCGGTGGCCGCGTCGACCATGTCCAGGAGGAGATGCTGCTGGTGCTGCGCATCGCGGTGCTGTGCACGGCCAAGTCCCCCAAGGACCGGCCCACGATGCGGGACGTGGTGACCATGCTCTGCGAGGCCAAACCGCGCCGGAAGAGCAGTAGCGCCACGGTGGCCACCACCGTCGTGGACAAGGACAAGCCGGTGTTCACGACGTCGCCGGACTCCGGGTACCTATAGATCACGGTGACCAAACTTGAATCTGGCGTTAGCTAATTCCTAATTTGTATGTTCTGTACGTAGTCCATGTTATGTACAATTTTTTACATAGTTTTGATTCATATTTTGGTTACGTTCAGAGGGAGAAGGAATTAACGTAACCAATGTTTATACGTTTACAATTTTAGGATGTAAAGCAATTGGTCCCTTTTAAAAATAGAAAATCCGGATACATCTAAAAACTACACGTGCATACTTTATACTTACGGTATGAACACCTATTTTTAGTAAAAATGTCTGAACATGAGTATATTTTTCCATTTTTGCACTTTTTTTAAAGGACCAGGCTAACGCCCGCACGTGCGTGCTAACATCCATCCGTCCGCACGCCCGCACAGACCAAATTAGGAAAGAAACCAGATTAGGAGTTTGCTTTTCCTGGCTAATTACCCTTTCCGCGCGCTCCCACGCGTGCAGCTGGCCACATGAATCCAACCTACCCTCCCTCCCCCGCGCCGCTAGTGTTCGGTGAAGAAGTAAGATCGCCATTACAACAGCACATGAAGCAGCAAGAAATTGCCTAAAGCTCAGGTATGGTTTTATAGCTGTCCTTTCCAGATTCTATGATCAGCTTTACAGGAGTTTGCCTAGGAGAAAAAAGATCAAAATTGTATTCTACACGTTTACAGCTTTACAGGAATATGACACCAAATTTGCATGAATTTGCCTAGAAAATTACATTAGTTTCTACACGTTTGTTTCCTAAGAAGATTTAGCTTGTATGATCAAATTGTAGCATAACTTGCCTGCATCTCAAAAAAGATCACATCTGATCTCTACTTTTGATCAAATTGTAGTTCTATTTTGTGTGATTTGTCACCCCATTATTAATCTCTACTTCCTCCACTGCATGCACATCTGTCTGCTCACCCATTGATGTATGATCTGAAAAGAAAAAGGTTATGAGGAATTAGGTAAAAAAGGGACAAAAAAAAGTATAAAAAGCAATAGTGTGCAGAGTTGTTGTTTATGAAACAAGCATGTTTCAGCATTTTTCTTATGCAGAATGTATTTGCATGATTGCTTAGTGGAAAGAAAACACAAAAGTATGTAAGCTGATTTGTATGTGAATTTGCTTTTCCAAATTAAAATTGTTGCTTCATCCAATGATACAAGTTACTTGTACTACAACACAAACCTCCTTATAGCCGATTCTGCATGCATAATTGTAAGTTGGGGTTACACATTGCCAGCTTTGATGTAACATCAACTCACAAGCCGCCCCATCCCAATGCCTCAATAAACTACACATTGCCATTGTCTACAAAAAATGACTATAAAAACACATTTATATGGTTGCACAGAAAATGAAAAAGAAAACAACTACTGGAGCTACTACATCATACTTGTATACATACACAAGAAAAAAAAAAAAGAGTTGCCTTGTTCATAGCTAAAATTTGCTTTTATATTATATTAAAATGCTTATATGCAATGTGTTGCCACCAAAGTTCTTGTCATGAAAAAGAATGCAGATACCAAATTTTCTCCAAAAAAATGCATCTGCTGATACCAAAAGTTGCTAGTAAAACTATATAATGTTGCTTTATCAGGAACAAAAACACATGTAAATAAAGTTGCTTTGGGAACTAACACTTCTTTGATATATCCGCCAGCGATTGTGTTTTGGGCATGAGATGAAAGCAGCTTTAGCTCCAAAAACCTAGTTAAACCTAGCAACAGAGAAGAGCGTAAAACTGAACATTATTAAACAAAAAAGACTTCTACATGCATATAAAATGCTTTTGTTTTGTACATAAAATATTTCTAATACGTCAAAAAATTGCTCATCAATAAAAACGATATAAATCACTCACCGGCTCCCCTGGAATTGATTAAAACCACTAAATCTTTCACAAATAAAGATTAAAACCACAAAACAAAAATACAGACAAAGCAATTACTCAACAAAAAAACTCTATCCAAAACGGAGGAAAGAGGTTCAGTTGATAGCTTGTCAAAATATACGCATGTGTAACTTGTAAATTGCTTTTTGTATACATATTGAATTGCTTCTTATTACTAATATAACTGCTATTGACTGAAAAATAATTTGCTCCAGACAACAGTTAACTGAAAATAATATATAAACATACTACTACAACCTGATTATAACACTTGAGTACTTGACAATACATTAGTAGATACTATAGCTAGTCAAATTCCCGATTTCTTGAACTGTGTTGAACCAAACATCAATTCTAATAATTTAAAATGAAATTTATGCCTAATCATTAGAGGCAAGCGAGATCGAATAAACAATCTGACAATAGCTCAGAACCTGAATAGTAGGGGATAATAGTAAAAATAAAAAGTCTGCCTAAAAACATCCCTCAAGCTGAACCACTTGGTCACTAGCTCAGAACCTGAATAGTGGGGGTTTAGATGAATTAAAAGAAAACTATGCTTTTGTTTAACATAAACCTATGGTTTTGCTACTATATGCAAGGTTGCTCTTCACAGACGCTAGAAGATAAAGCTGAGTAAGAAATTAACACATCACTTGAACTAGCTATTGTTGTTCGATTGTCTTGTTATGCAGTTATGGTGCAAGCCTATTTTTGCCTCCATCTTGAAGAAGAATCATGCCAGGTTCATACGCCAAAAGATATACGTGAACATTTGCAGAGACACAGGCTTGCAAGGACAAAAGCAAATTGACGCATCAGAATATGCTCCCCCTGGCTACATTGTTACGGAAAATTCTATTTGTTGTAGCACCAAGAACCAACATGAAACATTTTAACAAAACAGTGTTGCATTATATAACTTATTATTGGAGACTCAACCTTAAGACGCTAACTAAATATAAGATACATTACCATTAGGCGAGCAGGTAGCGATGGCTGAGAGCATATTGATACAAGCAGCACCTTAGGCAGCCTTGATGCGCATCACATCTATTGCGCTAAATTTTGAGGGCATGCTCAAGAGTCTGCGATGAACTCACCAATCCAAAAGCAAAAGCAGTACTACTCTACCAAGTCCATCCTTTACTGTTACTGGAGAAAGTGCACAAATGCAACATCATCAGGCCACTAGCAAGAATCCAGAACAAACGAGCGAAAATACGAGGAAATAGTTCAGAAACTCTACTATCTAACCATCTTGAGATAAACGGAGACTTGCATATCGTCCCTTGCCGACCAGAGAGATGGATCAAACCCCACCAAACAACATCTCATGGCCAGTCGGCCAGCCCCGGCTGGACGCATCTTCAGTTGTGCGCTGCCTCACACGACACACATACCGTGCCAACCCCTGAATCAAGGTTGATGTCAGGTCCTGTGCCATCATCTCGAGCACCCTCGCCGCTGAAGTGGCTCTTATCGTCTAACCTCTCTAGTCCCCACCAAACAATCCATAGCCCGACAGCTTAGCCCTAGCGAGGCGAAGAGTCAATCAGCGCCAAATCGAGGATCGCATGGACTCACTCGATGGCCAGATCTGGTGGCACACGCAGATGCAAAGTCGAGGAGCTCAACTCACACGAAGATAAGGGTGAGGGTGGGGTGTGCCCTACTGCGCGCGATGTGGGCTGCTACGCAGCTTCTTGCCACCAACGGCGAGCTCCATTGCCGGTGCTTCTGGATCGGGGTCGATCGAGCTATGCGAGAGGGAATGAGGGATTGCAGTTTGGGGAAAGTTGCGAGCCAGGTTGATAGAAAAATGACGGGGAGTTGGACAGTGGGACCTACAGGCAGGGAGCGGAGCAATTTTGCACTTCTTTTGTGCGAAATCTCAGCTGCTCTTCCTGCATCGGACGGTGGGGGCAGCGTGCGTGCCGTAAGATCAATGCATGCACGGTCGAAATTTAGATTTTACCTTTTTTAAAACTGGACATGCAACACTTATCTGTAACCGACTTCAATATGTAACAAAAACATAGAAAAAATTTAATAAAAAAATATATTTGTTCACCTGCTCTTTAATGCAGTTATGTAAGTAAATTAGAATGGATCCATGAGCAATTTAAGAAACATGTTAAGATAATTCAGATTGAATGTTCAACAAATTTTATGAACAAATCAGAATAATTTAAAGATAATACCAGATCTAGTTGCTACATATTTTTAATAAAAAAATAAGAATAATTTATGAACAATTTTGCTATAACCAAATTTTAAAAAAACAAATTTGTATAAACTTGTAAGTAGTTTGTATACTTTCAGAAACAAAATAGATGTACATACCATAAGATAAAGCATAAACGTGCTTATTTTAGATTTTACCTTTTAGATTACAGCAGATAACATTTGCCCTGAAGATTTTCTACCAATTGGAGGCCCGCTGGAGCTGTTGCCTTTACGGTCGAAGAAAACAGAACATGCGCCATCCAGAATTCCAGAGAGACGAAGATTGGCTGCAGATGGGCTGTAACACGCTAGCTCTGTTCTCTTATGTTCGGCCCATTACGATGGGTTAGAGACAGACTCCATATTATAATTACGGCCTAGTTTGGCCTGCAAAAACTTTCAGCTTCATGGCTTTATGGGTATGCTCGGTTTGGAGCCGGCGCTCGCCCCACCAATTTTCTGGCATTGATCTCGCTGGAGCACTGTGTTTGGTTTGGGGCCGGTTGTTGGCTCGCTCACGCCCCCGTGTCGGCCGCCAGTTCATTTTTCACGTCAATTTTTTGGCGTGCCAGGTTTGATCGGGCGAGCGCCGGCTAGAACCAAACATGCCCTAAAAACCCATCCTTTCCAAGAATCAAGATGCAACAATGAGCTAGCATGCCTGAATAAAGATGCAACCTAAAAAGAAAAAAAATGGAAAAGAATCAAGATGCACCAGTGAGCTGCTTCTTTCCATTATAAATCTGATAGACATCATGCTAGAACACTTCTTTTTCAACATTTCAGATCTATCTATTATGTTATTCCTAAAGACTAAATTTCGAGTGTGCATGTCCTCGTCGTGCATCAGATCAGCCATTCCTTAATCAGTTAGTATACTATTGCATGCATGAAGAAGGGGAAGATAACAAAATTACCGACGTCATTCACATATAACTCCATTTCAAAATTTTAAAAAACCATAGTTCCCAAATCAAACATCTAAATTATAATCCGATTACACCATTATGTTTCGTGTGATAAAAGCTTCAAAACTAAACCCTAGTTGGGTATATTTCGATGACATTTTTTCTGACATCAACTTCATATAAAAAAAAGTGCTTCTGAGTACATTATAATTTGCTTATGATTTTTCAAAAACTTGCTCATGATTTTACAAAAACTTGCTTATGTGATTGATGGTTGATAAAGTGAATTTTTTCTAACATCAACTTTATATAAAAAAGTGCTTATGAGTGTATTATAATTTGCTTACGATTTTTCAAAAACTTACTCATTACTTTACAAAAACTTGCTTATCCGAGTGGTTGATAAAGTGAAATAATGATGTGGATGTTATGAAGAGAATATGTACGGACATACATTGAAACATGGTGAATAACTTAGTTACATAAGTGAATTTTTTTTTAATGTTCTAATATAGGCAATTTTAGAAACTACTTAAGTATTTTAATTAGATTAGTCAAGCAATTTTTCAATTCTTCTGTATGCAATTTATATCTGATCAAAAAATTACATCAAAATATAATCAAGATAGATCTCATTTTGTTGATAAAAATATAAGAACTACAACCGTGTAAACGGATCAGAGATTAGATACACATAGTTTAAAAATATAAACATTTATATTTAATAAAATTCTACTTTTCGTGTATTCACACTTGTACTCTTCTTTATATGGAACACATGGATATGATTTACCTTCACACGGTTCTATTTTTGCTTTTTGGATTATATAATTTTACTTATATATTTTGATAAATTTGTTTATATAGCAGGGTATAAAAGGAAGAATAGATGAATTTTCATCAACATTGTGCTTGATTTTTGTCACAAAATGATCGTGAGATAAAAAAATTTGAGCTCTAAACACTAGGTGTTAATTATCCAAAAACGAAAAATAGATGTATGTGTTCGGACTAACTTTTGCTAAATACATGCTAAACTACTGTATCATACACGCCTGAAATTTAGCCATATCCTATATTATTATTTGAGGTGAAAAAGAAGTCATCAAGACCACGAAATTACTGCATTAATAAAAAAAAAATCTAGACCACTTATTATTATAAACATCTAACGATCTAGATTAAACCAAAGAAATCATATCAAATATGATTCATAAATAGCTAAATTCAGAAATCAAAGAACTCATATTAAATAAGAAATAAATACAATCATATCAAATACGATCAATAAATACTTAAATTCGAAATTAAATATTATGAAAAATTAACCTTTCGATTTTCATGTGGTTTGAGAAACAAAATATCTAAATAAAAAGTCCAAATAAAATAAAAATAAATAATAATTAAAATCAGGGTTAGACTAAAGAGACTATTTTTTAATAAAATTTATCTAACAAAATATTACAAAGAAATTAGTCACACTGTTGGTATGAGCCACCTTCCATTAATACGAGGATACGGCGCCAGCTACAACACTTCTTGAAGGAGATAGAAAAGATCAGACTAATAACGTCTCAACAGCGTAATACCATTCTTCCCCAGTTACTCCTAATTTAACATACTCGGAGCAAATTTCGAACACTAAAAGAACTGTAAGAATTTTTAAAGCAGATGTCTGGACTAAAAGCACTGTTATGCAATAGAATAACAATCCTTACGCTTTATGCCGTCAGTTGGATCCTATGCTTTGAGGTGACACCATCGCTTGCTTGCATGGGCCCAAATTTGATTCCAAACATCGGAACAATGCCGCGCTTTTTGGTGCCAACTTCAGCACCAACCTGCGAACATAGAGGACATTATTGCCTTTGCTAGCTTACGATGCCGACTGCCATGTGACCTTTTTAACTTGAGCTCCTTCATGGGCTAACGCCTAACGGCTGGCTGTTTCATCAGCATCAGACCCTAATTTCTTCGTGAAAAGAGCAGACAAGCACCCGAATTTCTTGGTACAGGAATGTGCTGAAGGACTTGCTCTGATTTGCATATATTTAAAACAAAATCACATGAATTAAACATCATGCGTATATTTGCAATGCAAGCATACAGTCCATGGCATGTGCAAGATAGATACATAAGTACAGAGTATGGCATTCAACTTGAAAGGTATGTCTAGCTAGTAGTTCAACAGTACTAAACTACTAATGAATAAATGAACACTGTCGGAGGGTGAACTCCTATCGCAGGGATCCCGAGAGATCCATTTTTAGAGATTCGGCCGGGGGATGATCCTGAACGAGCTTGTTTTGGGAAATAAGCAGGAAACAAAAATAAATGCAGTGGCTGGTAGGAGATGATCGTCCTAGTGCGAGAAAGATGGGTGCACCGGGGTTTAGACAGGTTCGGGCCGCACGGGGGCGTAACACCCTACTCCTGTGTGAGTGCTATATCTATCCTTGAAGGAAATTCTTCAAGGATGTATCCGGTTACAAGAGAGAGCCACTTACTGAGAGCTTGAGGCTCTCGTGTTCTAGCTTGGCTTGAGCTGGTTCGAGCGTCTGCGTCCTCTTTCTTTTTCTTCTTACCGTCTCCCTTTTTACGTGTTCTCTATCCTTTCCTTTTATAGGCGCGCCGACCTCGACATATCCTGAATGGGAAAGAGGGGGTGCCAGTGCCAAGGTGCCACGGAGAAAGGCGTCATCATTCCGTCTTGGCGAAGTGACAGGGGCGGTGGAAAAAAGCGGCGCGCATCTGACCACCCGCCACTGTGGATGCCCTCGGGCGCCATTAAGGGGGCCCACCGGGCAGCCTCAGAGGTGCCCGGTGCGCCCACCCTGTCTTGTTCTTCTGCCAGGGCAGGGTGGCAGGCGGAGCGCTTCGATTCTGGCAACGTTATCCTGAGGCACCCGGATGAAACGGGACGGGACCCGTGCATTTAATGGACCCACGCCCCCATGCCAGTGCATGGCAGGGTCTGACACTGGGGCGTGGGCAGCTGAGAATGTCAGGATGTCAGGCCGCGCGTGCCTATTAAATGCGGTATTGGGCCTTTGACTGGCTGACACCCCGACGATGGGACCCTTCGGGTCGTCGGACGATCTTGCGTGAACCTTCGGGGAACCGAGTCCTCGGGGGCTGCCATGTGCAGCCCCGAGCACTCTCTCCCGAGCACTTTGGTGGGACCTTCGGGGAACCGAGTCCTCGGGGGCTGCCACGTGCAGCCCCGAGCACTATCTCCCGAGTACTTGGGTGAGACCTTCGGGGAACCGAGTCCTCGGGGGCTACCACGTGCAGCCCCGAGCACTCTCTCCCGAGCACTTCGGTGGGACCTTCGGGGAACCGAGTCCTCGGGGGCTGCCACGTGCAGCCCCGAGCACTCTCTCCCGAGTACTTGGGTGAGACCTTCGGGGAACCGAGTCCTCGGGGGCTGCCAAGTGCAGCCCCGAGCACTCTCTCCCGAGCACTTCGGTGTTTGGATCATCGGGGGACTACAGTACTCGGGGATAAGTGAGAAACCTCCCGAGCACTTCCTTCCCGGTACTTGGACTCTGCGGATCATCGGGGAACTGGGGTGCTCGGGAACCTAGAGGCTACGGCCCCGAGCACCTTCCCCCGGGACTTAGTTTTTTCTTATCCTGCAGGGTGGACCTCGCGGGATGGTGACATGTGGCGGATGGCCGGCCCGGTCTCGGGATTCGGGGACCCCTGGTTCCTAATACACCGACAGTAGCCCCCGGGTCCATTGGTAGGCGACAGGACGGAGACTGCGAATGAGCCCTTCGTCGCGGCCGAGGCCGAGGCTGGCACAGACGTCATGTGGCAAGCTTTCGAGAGGTGGCCCTTGCGGACCCAGACCTCAAGTATGCCCCAACGGGAAAATGAGTGGACGCGTGTCCACACAACTTCCGAAGGGTATGATGACCATACGGGCGGCACGCGCGGTCGCCGCGCAGATCGAGGGAAATACGCCTGGCAGCCGCTGACATCGCGCGATCGGCGGGAGATTCGCCTGGCAATTGCGTCGATCGAGGCGACGCTTCGCCGAGCGAACAGTTTGGGCGGCAGTTTTTGAACTTTGAGATATAAAAGGGGGAATGGATCGGTCCGTTCCCCTCTTTACGCTCTCTCGCACTTGTGCTCCTGCCTTCTTTGTGCTCCGAAGCCCTTAGGAAATTCACAGGCGACCGGAGCATTCTTCCTTCTCTCTCTCTCCACCACCAAAACACCTTCCATCTTTGCCGAGATGACGAGGGTTGGAGGAGGACGCCGGGATAAGGCTTCGGATAGCATCTTGCCGGAGTCTCGTCTGAGGAACGAGGAGGCGGCGGACAAAATCAGGAAACTACTGGTGCCGGAGGGGCAAGAAGGTGCTGTGGTGGTGAGGCCGGCGAGCCTGACGCCGGCGACGACCGTCCCTGGGCGGACCGTCCTCTTCACCTCCTTTGTGGCGGCGGGGTTGGTGCCGCCGTTCTCCGCCTTCTTCCTGCAAGTGCTGGAGACGTACGACATTCAGCTGGTGCACCTAAGCCCCAACTCTGTGGTGGTGTTGGCGACTTTCGCGCATCTCTGCGAAATGTTCGTGGGGGTGATGCCGTCGGCGACGCTGCTTCGTCATTTTTTCGTCCTTCGGCCGGTGGGGAAGAAGAAGGGGCACTCCACGGCGGACGTCGCGGGGTGCTGCAACCTTCGGCTCCGGGACGGCCTGGGGGATCGTTACATTCCCCAGGTGCTGCGCAGCAAGTGGGAGGAGTGGCGACGGGACTGGTTCTTCGTCGACGTCGACCCCCATGAGCGCCTCGAGCTGCCGGAGGCGGCGGCGGAGCCTCGGCGATCGACATGGGAGGCGCCGCCGCCGGAAGACGCGAGGCTGAAGCCGGTGCTGGAGCGCATCCTGGAATTGCGCGAGTCCGGGCTGACCTCCGTCATGGTGGTCGTGGACTTCCTGCGCCGTCGGTTGGCGCCCTTACGAGAGCGGGCCCGGCCGAGCTGGTTCTATACCGGGCCAGAGGACATCACCAGGACCCAGATCGGCGCGAGCTGGGATCTGGGGCAGGCGGAACTGCGGGGGATGACAAGGGTGATCACCGGAATGGAGGACATGGGCCGGACGGAGCTCCCGTGGCCGGAGATGGCGCTCTGCGCCAACCCCAACCGGGTGGCCATTATGGCGGGGCTGCCGGAGTTCGACGCCCAGGGGCCTATGGACCGGCCAAGAAGCCGGAGTCCCGAGGCCTCCGAACTCCCCGGGCTAGAGGAGCTACTTGGCGAGGAGACTACTGCTAGCTCGGCGCGGGCTGGTGACGGGGCCGCCGCAAGCAGCAGTCGCCGTGCCAGAGAGGAGGGCACCACTGAAGTCGTCGAGGAGGTGGCGCCGGGGGATCGGGGAAAGCGTCCCCGGGCCCTGATCCTGGTGCCGGACTCTCCATCGTCGCCAACGGCAGCGGCGGCATTTCCGGTGCTGGAGCCGCGCCTGGTGCGGATGGGGCCTGCACCGGCGCCCGCGACCCGCATGGCGGAAACCGAGACTCGTGCAGCGGCACCAGAGGCCCGCACGACGGCGCTCGAGGCCCGCGCAGCGGTTCAGCCGAGCCCCCAGCGGAAGAGGCGGCGGGAGGAGTCCGGACCGACGGTGCCGGACCCGGACATCAGGCTCCCAGCGGCCAAATGGCGATATCGGTGAGTTTCCTTTCTTTCTTTTCTATGGGCATTTCTGTCCCGAACTAAGCTTCGGCATTTTTCATCTGTCTCCCGTAGGCCGGCCGCAGGTGCTACTGCGACGGAGAAAGAGCGGGCGCCGAGACCAGAAACGAGCCCGCCTGCAGCTCCGACGGAGGCGGGCACCGGAACGGCGGAGGCGCCAATCGTCGTGGCGGCCAGCGGGAGAGAGACGGAGGCGGCGGCCGAGAGGAGGACGGAGCAAACGTCCGGATCCTTGGCGTTGGCGGAACCTACCCCGGGCGTGGAGAGCCCGGGGCGGATGATGGTGGAGGCGGACGCTTTGCCGGGGCCGGCGGACAGGGCGGCCGATGCGGGAATGCGGCCGCCGTCCGAGTCTTCGGCGCCGGCGGAGCCTACCCCGGGCAGGCAGAGCCCGGGGCGGATGGCAGCGCAGGGCCCTGCAGAGAGCTCGGCCCCCCTGGAGGCACTCTGCGGAGAAGCCTGGGCCCCACCGGCGCCCGGCCAGCCCGCCGACCCTTGCCTGGCCACCATTGAAGGCGTCAAAGTAGCGGTCGGGCGGCTGGACGCAGTGGTGGATGCCAAGGAGGGGGAGCCTGAAGCTGAGCGCGCCCGCCTGACGTTGGAGAAGGCGCAGCTGGCGGGCGCCCAGGAGGAGGCCCGTGCGGCGGCTGTGCGGGAGCAGAAGCTCCTAGAAGATATCCGCGCGGGAACAAGAAATTTTGAAGACCGTGCGGGCAGAGGCCGCGCGGGAACGAGAAGACGCCGCCCGCCTGGCTGAGGCGTCGAAGCAGCAAGCTGCCGAGGCCCTTGCCAGGATGGGGCAGGCGCAGGAGAGGGAGATAGCAATCGCAGCCCGGGAGCAGGCTGCGGAGGAGCGGCAAGCCGAGCTGACCCGCCGGGAGGGCGCGGCCGAGAAGACGTGCGCCGACCTCCAGCGCAGGGAAGACGACCTTCGGAAGATCAGGGAAGAGATCCACCGTTGGGAGGAGGACGTTTCCTTGCGGGAGGTGAACAACGAACTATTAGCGTCGGAGCTCGATGTTCGGGAGGATTCGGTGACTCAGCAGGAGGACGTGCTGGCCCAGCGGGAGGGCGAGCTGAGTCGCCGAGAAGGCGAACTGAGTCGCCGAGAGGGCGAGGCTGACGCGGCGGCGGCGGCCATGGCGACCAGGGCGGAGCAAAACGCGAAGCATGAGGCGGAACTGGCCGCCCGCGAACGCGCCTTATCCGAGATGGTGGCCAAGATGAAGCAGGCTGCCGCCCCCGCAGCAGTTGGCGGTTCTTCCGGTCCGGTCGGGAACCAGGGACTCGAGGCGCAGCTGCGGGCCGCCAAGGAGAAGCTCGAGACCGCCTTTGTCTCGCGGGTCAACCTCGAGCATATGCTGGAAGACATACTCCGGCGGATGCGGCGGGCCGTAGAGAAGGGTGGTCTCGGACGGCTTGTTGGAGGCGAGAAGGGCGACGGCCCTGCACGATAAGTGTTGGGGCTGCAGCAGGTCTGCGAGCGCCTCGAGGCCCTGCCTTGGGCAGTCCAGGAACTCGCCGCCCGGGAGGGACGTGGCTTGGCACATGCAGTGGCCGAGCACGTTCTGGCCTGCTACCGAAGCAGGGACCCAAACTTCCCGCTGGAGCCGGCGCGGGAGGGGGTGGTCGAGGCTGAGGGAGAGGCCGCCCGGGTAGCGGTCCGGAGTACCGCCGCCGTGGTGGCGGCCGGCTTCAGGCGAGAGGTGCCGCCGCCGCCAGCCCCCGGGGATGACTCAGAGGATTCAGCCGACGCCTCTGCTGCCGACTAGATCTTTTGTAGTCTTTTTTCTTTTGTTGTCTTGATGAATGTAGATGTAGGAGTGAAACCTTAGAAAAAGCCTTGTATATATCCTGTGAATATTAATGGCAACTTTTCCTTGGGCTCGCAACTCCAGTTTCTTTGAGTGTTTGATGTTCCTTCTGGTGTTTTGTCCGGAAGTCCCGGGGAGTACTCAGTCGGGCCGTTCCCGACCTTCCCGTCCCCGAGAATGAAGTTGTCCTGATCGCTGCTGCTGGCGTAGTCGGCCTTCGAGCTCTCGCGAGTCCGCATTTGCCTAAGTTAAGAAACAAAGACACAGACTTCCTTGCCCGGGAGATAGATCGATCCCGCTCGAAACACGCCATACCTAGTGAACACTTTTTCACTTTGCGACCACTCAGTTAGTAGAAGGGAGACGCGTGCGGGCGAGAATGTGACCAAGAGTCCTCGTGGTCCGGTGGTGCCCGGGCTTTAAAACGGGCCGGACCGAGCACTGACAGCCCGCCCCCGAGGCCTGAGCTCCGGACTACTCGAGCAGCTCGAGTGATAGGATTACCCAGGGTACCCGAGGACTCGGTAGTGCTCGGGGTCCTTAAAAGTGGACCGAACACCACGACCACCACGAAGGGCTTCGGTCAGACATTACCGCACGCGCGCTACTCCTTTATACAAACCGCTCTGTCGTTCTGAAAAAAAGTAGACACGTGGTAGGGTTTTTGCGTGCGAGGAGACCACCTCGCCGAACAGATTAAAGCGCGAGAGCCCCCGAGAGTGACTCGAGGACATAAATTTACTTAAAGCAGACTTGTCTGAATATAACCACTCACCGGACAGCTGTCGGTCTTCCGGCCAACCGATCCAGGAGGGGTGTGCTTCCGAGCTCGGGTGCCCGGGGACTTGATTCTTTCAACGGAGCGCCCGAGTGCCCAGAGGCATACGAGGCTCCTGGGGTCGGGTGATCTCGACCACCGATGCATAAGTGGTAGGATCACCCGAGGACCCTTGGGGCCGACCAGAGACCGGGGCATCGAAGCCCTCGCGGCCGAACTGCTCGCGATTGCCAGCCTGTGACTTAAGAGAGAATATAGAATTTCTTTGTCTGGTGCATTCTGTTAGTGCGGTACTTGCTATAGACTGCTCTCGTTTTCGACCCGAGACCTCTCGAACACCCAAACCAACGGACAAGAGCGGGCAGAGGCATAACCCAGAGGTCCTATGGTTCGATGGCGCCCGGGCATGACAGACCAGACCGAGCACCAACAGCCCACTCCGGGGGCCCGAGCTCCGGACTACTCGAGCGGCTCGAGCGATGGGATTACCCAGAGCACCCCGAAACTTGGTAGTGCCCGGGAGCCTGCCACGACACCGAACACCACAGCCTACTATGCCGGACGTAAGTCAGCGGCGACTGCTCGCATGCATACCGATTGGGATTCTTTTATCAGCGGGGAAAATGAGAGAGCGAACTTTTTCTCGCACAACCGAGCACCTCACCAGACAGATTAAACATACGGAATCCAGAAAAAATATGTTGACATAGTGATTGCTTATCGAAATACTGAATGTGCAATATTTACAAGGTTGGGCGACAGCGACTTACCCAAGGGGCGAAGCCCTCGGACTGCTTGGGCGGGGAGAAGCCCCCGGCCTTGCTGACCTGAGCCGCGAGCACGACCATCTACGGGTAGAAGCGTCGGAGATGCTCGATGTTCCACGGATTCGGGAGTGGCTGTCCTTCCTCCGTCGCCAACCTGAAAGAACCTGCCCGCGGGACCGCGATCACGGTGAAAGGACCTTCCCACACAGGGGATAGCTTATTCATTCCTTCGCGCGACTGGACGCGTCGGAGAACTAGGTCCCCCACCTCGAGAGACCGGGCCCGGACATGGCGCAGATGATACCGCCGTAGACTCTGCTGATACCGAGCCGCCCGGACAGCGGCACGCCGCCGACGCTCTTCCAGGTAGTCCACGTCGTCGCGTCTTTGCCGCTCCTGCTCATCCTCAGAGTATGCATGCACTCGAGGGGAGCACAGAGTGAGCTCGGAGGGGAGGACTGCTTCGGCGCCATAGACGAGGAAGAACGGAGTCTCCCCAGTGGCGCGGCTTGGCGTAGTCCAATTGGCCCACAGCACGGCTGGCAGCTCGTCCACCCATCCCTTCCCGTGCTTAGCGAGCATGTTATAGGTCCGGGTTTTGAGGCCCTTTAGTATCTCCGCGTTGGCGCGCTCGACCTGCCCGTTACTCCGAGGATGAGCGACGGAAGCGAAGCAGAGCTTGATGCCGAGATCTTCGCAATAGTCCCCGAACAAGGCACTTGTGAACTGGGTGCCGTTGTCGGTGATGATCCGGTTCGGGACGCCAAAGCGGCTGGTGATGCCGCGGATAAACTGGAGCGCCGTGTTTTTGGTCACCTTGATGACTGGGACCGCCTCCGGCCACTTGGTGAACTTGTCGATAGCGACATATAGGTATGCATAGCCCCCGATTGCTCGGGGGAATGGACCCAGAATGTCCAAACCCCAGACCGCGAAAGGCCATGACAGGGGAATGGTATGAAGAGCCTGAGCTGGCTGGTGAATCTGCTTTGCATGGAACTGGCACGCCCTGCAGCGCCGAACCAGCTCGGAAGCATCCTGGAGAGCTGTAGGCCAGTAGAAACCTTGCCGGAAGGCCTTCCCGACCAGCGTGCGGAACGATGAATGGCCACCGCACTCGCCCTCGTGGACCTCAGCGAGAAGATTGCCGCCTTCTGCCCGGGAGATGCATTTCAGGAGGACACCTCCTGCGCTACGCCGGTAGAGATCCCCATCTACTATGGCATAGCGTCTGGACTGCCGAGCAACTCTTTCGGCAGACGCCTCATCCTCGGGTAGGAACTTTTCTTTCAAGTACCCTCGGATGTCAGACATCCACGAGGCATCTTGAGAACATTCGGCGAGCACAGCGCACTCGTCGGACGGTGGCGCCCTGACGGGGCTTCCCACTGAGGGCACCGCCGGGGTCCCCTGAATTGAGTTCGAGGTTTCCCCTTCATCCTGTTCGGCAGGCAGGACGGAAGGCCGTGCGAGTCTTTCTTCAAAGACTCCGGCAGGGACGCGCGCACGTGAGGAGGCCAGGCGAGAGATCTCGTCGGCCGGAGCATTGTCGTGGCGAGGGATATGCCGCAATTCGAGGCCGTCGAAGCGTCTCTCGAGCTTTCTGACTGCAGCCACGTACGCCGCCATTTGAGGATCCGTGCACTGGTACTCCTTGGATACCTGGTTGACGACTAGTTGGGAGTCCCCTTTGACCAGGAGGCGACGAATCCCGAGCCCCACCGCAGCCCGGAGGCCGGCGATGAGACCTTCATACTCCGCCATGTTGTTGGATGCGCGAAATTGCAACTGTACGATGTACCGGAGCTCTTCACCCGTTGGGGAGGTGAGAACCACTCCGGCCCCTGCGCCTTTCAGCGAGAGGGAGCCGTCGAAGTGCATGACCCAGTACCCGGGCGCGTCGTGCCCGGGATAGGCAGAAACCTCTTCTGGGACGACGCAGGGGACGGGCGTCCACTCTGCCAAGAAGTCGGAGAGCGCCTGGCTTTTGATTGCCTGGCGACTGACGAAGTGTAGGTCGAACTCCGCCAGCTCTACTGCCCATTTGACAACACGCCCGGTGCCTTCCCGGTTCCGGCTGCCCATTTGACAACACGCCCGGTGCCTTCCCGGTTCCGGAGAATGGGTCCCAATGGATAAGTGGTAACCACCGAGACCTTGTGCGCCTCGAAGTAGTGGCGCAGCTTCCGGGAGGCGACGAGCACGGCATAGAGTAGCTTTTGCGCCTGGGGATATCTTGTCTTGGCTTCCCGGAGGACTTCGCTGATGAAGTACACCGGTCGCTGCACCCGGCGAGCCCGGACGGCGGCTCCACCCGGGGGGCTACTGCAGCCCCTAGGGTTGGCGGCACGGTCGGGGCTGGCCAGGCACTCGGGCTCGACTCCTTGGCTGGGAAGAGCAGTGTGCTCGGGCTCGACCCCTTGCCCAGGGGGAGCCGCGAGGACAAGTGAGTGGTCGGGGGCCTCTGGGAGCTGGGACCCAGCACCCGGCCCCAAACACTCGTCGCGCTCCACCACCAGCACTACGCTCACGACCTGAGGAGTGGCCGAAACGTAGAGTAGTAGGGGCTCACCTTGAGAGGGAGCCATCAACACGGGTGGCGAAGTAAGGTACTTCTTTAAGTCGCGGAAGGCCTGCTCGGCCTCCGGCGTCCAGTCAAAACGACCGGATTTCTTCAAAAGCTTGAAGAGGGGGAGCCCTCGCTCCCCGAGCTTGGAGATGAAGCGCCCGAGGGCTGCCATGCAGCCGGTGAGGCGCTGGACCTCCTTGAGTCGAACCGGGGGTCGCATCTGCTCGATGGCCCGGATCTTTTCTGGATTGACCTCGATCCCTCGGCCAGAGACCAAGAAACCAAGGAGCTTGCCCGCCGGCACCCCGAAGACACACTTCTCCGGGTTGAGTTTGAGGCGGGTAGAATGGAGACTGTTGAAAGTCTCGGCAAGGTCCTCGAGAAGGGTGGCACGGTCTCGGGTTTTGACCACGAGGTCGTCGATGTAAGCCTCGACGTTACGGCCAACCTGCGAGTCAAGAGTAATACGAATAGCGCGCTGGAAGGATGACCCAGCGTTGCGCAGGCCGAAAGGCATTGACATGTAGCAATAAGTCCCCACCGGGGTGGTAAAAGCAGTTTTTTCCTCGTCCCCCACGGCCATACGAATCTGGTGATACCCAGAGTTTGCATCTAGAAAGCATAAAAGATCGCATCCCGCAGTTGAATCTATAATTTGATCAATGCGAGGTAAGGGGAAGGGATCTTTAGGGCAAGCCTTATTTAGGTCGGTGTAGTCCACGCACATGCGGAGCTTGCCATTGGCCTTTGGGACGATGACTGGGTTTGCTAGCCAGTCGGGGTGGAGGACTTCTCGGATGAATCCGGCGTTGAGGAGCTTGCTGACCTGCTCGCGGATAAACTCCTGGCGCTCTGGCGCCTGCCGCCGGACCTTCTGCTTCACCGGGCGAGTGCCCGGACGCACCGCCAAGTGATGCTCGATCACCTCCCTAGGGATCCCGGGCATGTCGGACGGTTGCCAGGCAAACACGTCTGGAGGAACTCGATGGGGTCGATGGACCCGTCGTACTTCTCCGGCAGCTCGGGGCGGAACTTGGAAGGCCACCTGACCCGGCGGAGCTCGGCGGTGAAAGCACGGCAGCCGGTGCCGTACCCCGCAGCGCGAGCGGGGGTCCTCGGTGGCGAGTGGCGGCGAGCCGGGGATCCCCGGTGGCCGTGGGCCGGGAGAGAGGAAGCCTGGTCCTCTGCCCCGACCCCCTGCCGGGTCTCCCGCTGACGCTCGAGAGTAACTCGGGCATCCTCGTGGCCCCTCCGCTCGTCAAGGCGCAAACGAAGGTCCTGGGCTTCAGATGCGACAAGGGGGACGGCACTCCGCCTGGAGACCCCTCGGCCCGTGCGGGTGTTGCCCGTTGAGGAGCCGGCTCTGGCGGCACCATGCCGGGAAGTGGTGCGAGGACTCCCGGCCTGCACCTGACGACGAGCAGTGCCGACCAAAGCGACGACATCTTGTATCCACCGGCCTTCCGGAGTTTTCGGCGTGGCCTGAACGGGCGGGTGCCTAAGGAGAGCATGTGCTGCAAGCAGCGCGCTCCCTGGGCTAGCCTCGCTGAAAGCGAGCCCGCGTCGTGGTGGCACCCGACGCGGTCCAGAGGCGGACCGGGCGGCCGGGGTCCCGACCACCTGCTGGGGGTCGGAAAGTGCGTCGGCAGCGGCGGCGGCGACCCTGATGGGCCCAACGCCTTGATCCCCTTGAGCGGGAAAAAACGCGCACGTGGATGGTGGCTGTTGCTGGTACGCAGCAGCGACTGGGCCTCCTCTGGCGTCGGGCAGCGCCCCGTCACTGGAAGTGGAGCCGGAACGCTGGAGGCGATGCCCACCGGCCATCTTTTCCTGTAGGAAAAAAAGCGAAACAAACAATCCAGGGATATTCCCCCCTACCTGGCGCGCGAGCTGTCGGAGGGTGAACTCCTATCGCAGGGATCCCGAGAGACCCCTTTTTAGAGATTCGGCCGGGGGATGATCCTGAACGAGCTTGTTTTGGGAAATAAGCGGGAAACGGAAATAAATACAGTGGCTGGTGGGAGATGATCGTCCTAGTGCGAGAAAGATGGGTGCACCGGGATTTAGACAGGTTCGGGCCGCACGGGGGCGTAACACCCTACTCCTGTGTGAGTGCTATATCTATCCTTGAAGGAAATTCTTCAAGGATGTATCCGGTTACAAGAGAGAGCCACTTACTGAGAGCTTAAGGCTCTCGTGTTCTAGCTTGGCTTGAGCTGGTTCGAGCGTCTGCGTCCTCTTTCTTTTTCTTCTTACCGTCTCCCTTTTTACGTGTTCTCCATCCTTTCCTTTTATAGGCGCGCCGACCTCGACATATCCTGAATGGGAAAGAGGGGGTGCCAGTGCCAAGGTGCCACGGAGAAAGGCGTCATCATTCCGTCTTGGCGAAGTGACAGAGGCGGTGGAAAAAAGCGACGCGCATCCGACCACCCGCCACTGTGGATGCCCTCGGGCGCCATTAAGGGGGCCCACCGGGCAGCCTCAGAGGTGCCCGGTGCGCCCACCCTGTCTTGTTCTTCTGCCAGGGCAGGGTGGCAGGCGGAGCGCTTCGATTCTGGCAACGTTATCCCGAGGCACCCGGATGAAACGGGACGGGACCCGTGCATTTAATGGACCCACGCCCCCCTGCCAGTGCATGGCAGGGTCTGACACTGGGGCGTGGGCAGCTGAGAATGTCAGGATGTCAGGCCGCGCGTGCCTATTAAATGCGGCATTGGGCCTTTGACTGGCTGACACCCCGACGATGGGACCCTTCGGGTCGTCGGACGATCTTGCGTGAACCTTCGGGGAACCGAGTCCTCGGGGGCTGCCACGTGCAGCCCCGAGCCCTCTCTCCCGAGCACTTCGGTGAGACCTTCGGGGAACCGAGTCCTCGGGGGCTGCCACGTGCAGCCCCGAGCACTCTCTCCCGAGCATTTCGGTGAGACCTTCGAGGAACCGAGTCCTCGGGGGCTGCCACGTGCAGCCCCGAGCACTCTCTCCCGAGCACTTCGGTGGGACCTTCGGGGAACCGAGTCCTCGGGGGCTGCCACGTGCAGCCCCGAGCACTCTCTCCCGAGTACTTGGGTGAGACCTTCGGGGAACCGAGTCCTCGGGGGCTGCCACGTGCAGCCCCGAGCACTCTCTCCCGAACACTTCGGTGGGACCTTCGGGGAACCGAGTCCTCGGGGGCTGCCACGTGCAGCCCCGAGCACTCTCTCCCGAGTACTTGGGTGAGACCTTCGGGAAACCGAGTCCTCGGGGGCTGCCAAGTGCAGCCCCGAGCACTCTCTCCCGAGCACTTCGGTGTTTGGATCATCGGGGGACTACAGTACTCGGGGATAAGTGAGAAACCTCCCGAGCACTTCCTTCCCGGTACTTGGACTCTGCGGATCATCGGGGAACTGGGGTGCTCGGGAACCTAGAGGCTACGGCCCCGAGCAACTTCCCCCGGGACTTAGTTTTTTCTTATCCTGCAGGGTGGACCTCGCGGGATGATGACATGTGGCGGATGGCCGGCCCGGTCTAAGGATTCGGGGACCCCTGGTTTCTAATACACCGACAAACACGCTAGATTCTTCTAGACAGTAAAAGCTTCAAACATATATTGGCTGAAATTTCTTACAAAAAATATTCCTTTCACAGAAACCAAATGCCATCGTCATCCGTATAAATTAATTGCCTGTACTGTACTGTACTAACTTCAGAATAAGCCATCCCTATTTATATCAGCAGGGACCGCACTAACGAAAAAAAGAAGAAACAGAGGACCAATAGGTAATACGTCAGACAACTAACGAAGAGCAAATACTGCACTATGCAAAAGATAATCAAAATTCAAAATATTGAACTCGTATCAATGATTCATGTCGAAGGGAATTTTGGTATTATCGCCACTGCATGTCATATACATGTAGTAGCCTACTGACAGGATACTGCATTTAGGTATTATCGGCATGAAGAGAACTGTAGTAATTTTTCCTCTGAAGATCGACATGAAGAGAGCTGTAGTAATATACCTGAGTTTTAGGACCAAAATTTATTCTACTTCGTCCTTCAGAGGCCATCATGTGCTCATCGACTAATCACGCATGCATAGAAGAAAGTTAAGAGTCTGTACCCACCTAGTTAAGAGTATGTACCCACCTTGTTTGAAGAAGGAACGTCTTCGTGCAACAATTCAATTAACAGCCATTAGATAAGTGACAGTTTGACACCAATGTACGCTTCTGATTCCCCAGTTACATGAAAGCACAATTTCAAGAAACAGAATAGTCAGATGAAAAGTTATCCAACATGGTCACATTGATCACAAATGATCCAAGCAGACATGTTACATCACCATGAAAAGGAACTCATTGATAAATGAAGAAGATGACTAGATCTTACACACTTACCAGTCCCAGTTAACAATATTAAATCATCAGTACTTGACAGAACTAGCATAGTATCATCTATCTGACCTCATTACAGGCAGGCCAGTATAAATTAGTAGTTAACTAACAAAGAATGTAGTATAATCAACTATATAGAGCTGGCAAATTTATAGGACAAATGGCGATTTAAGGTCCTACAGATCTTCTTGGTCATAGCAATTAAACCATACAACTTCAGACAAACCAACAAATGCCCAGCAGCCATTTTGTAAATTTAGCAGGGAGTTATCTCAAATTTGCAAAACACTTCCTTCTAAAGCATAAAGTGCAATAAGAAAAGCTATATCTTGTATGAGTAAAGTTGTCTCCATATGTCCCTCTATGATTACATACTAATTGAACATGTGACTAGATAGTAATAGTATACAAAAATTCTAAAACATATAGCTCTAAACACAACAAAACGAACAACAGGATAGCACAATAACAAAATTGATATACCTCTAAATCCTGTAAGGACTTACAAAGGATTATTGAGCAAAAAGTCAACAAATAAAAATTAGTGTGGAAAATGATATTTATAGGGGTAAAGCAAAGGCCTTTTCCCCAAAACACTTTTGGTGGAATGGCCACATACAACTGCAGGCGACCTAGATCATCGATGAAGTTCATGATCAACATAACTACTGGATCTTGACCTATGTGCAACGTATTTGCATCATAGCAACTTCAGAGAGGATAGCTACCTCTGCTGCCATGATCTCATCTCCAAGATGAACTAACTTGTGGTTTAATTCTGACTTCTTTGTTCAATTCTCCAGGAATTCTTGGCAGCTTCAGCAGACGAACTACTAGAATCTCCACCTTTGTCCTTGGGCTTCGAGAAGAATGGATCCCATTCGTGAGGTCCAATTGTATGTTGCCCATCTTCTAACAGATCATACTTCCAGCTATTCTCTTCAATAAAATCTTTATCTTCACAGTCTGCGATGATATCTCTCCTCAACTTTGTCACTTTGTTGATAATTGCATCTACAGAAACATCAAATGCGTCTTTGAGGGTTTCCAGTTTCGACCTTGGATCAGCATATATCACCCTTGGTATGAGATTGATGACCTCTTCTCTCATTTTCTTGACCATATCTGGGTGAATACTTTTTAGCCTTTCCTCAATGCTGGCATTTCTCATACGGATGTCATCTTCAGGGATAAACACAGAGTACCTTGTATAGTTCTTCGGAAGATGCCACGTATATTGGACGTACGCTGAACCAGGATGGAAGAAAACAGGTATGCAGCCAGCCAACATCGAGTCAAAGGCAGATCTTCTCGTATAGGAATCACCCTGGGGCTGCAAGCAGAACAAAGAGCTCTGGAACATCTTCATGATTGTGCTTGGGGAGTGGCACTTGCTCTCCCCAAGGTCACACTCCAGCAATTTACAAACACTTGAGCTCCGGCATTGATCGATGAGCTGCCCTCTGATGGACTTTGGATCACCAGGACGTGGAGCCCCTGCAAACGAGAAGAGCCACGGGCGTTCCAAGCTCCTCATTCTATCCTGCCAAAGGAAAACATCAGCATCCTTGGCAGGGTGGAAGTATGTAGGATATGGTATTCCAAAATCATTTGCGTTCCACGGGCTTGACTCCACAACGAGCATCGACATGTTCTTCGCAGCCGGCAAGAAAAGCAGCTTGTTGCCCCAATCCGACTCTTCCTCCGTCAACCTTCTGAAATCCCAAGTGATCCTCCCCGCGACCAAAAAATGGTCACGCCCACCCATTACATTCCACTCAGGCCTCTTCCTAAGCCAATCCACCAAATCAAGCGACGCAGCATCCCTCATCGAAATATTATAACCCCAGAGATACCTTGCCACATCAAACCCAGCATAGAACGGCACGAACACCGCCGCGGCAATGGACGAGTCCTTGGTCAGGCACTCATACTGCTTCATCCTGTTGCCAAAGATCACATCTACGGAAAATTGGTTGGTGGCATACCACCCGGTGTTCGAGAAGACTCCCTCCTCGTTGCCCAACGGCGGCCCAAGCCCGTCGTTGCTCATGAACCTGCACATGTTGGTCCACACGCTCAGCCTCTTGCAATCCCGGATCATGTCCTCGTTGAACCGCGGCGGCAGCTCGTGCACGTAGATGTAGCGGCCGCCGCACGGGTCGCTCTTGTTCTCCGCCGTCTTGAGCGCTCGCTCGAACGGGTACGACGCCGCCACCTTGGGCGGCGCCTCCTCCTTGCGGACTCCGGCCGCGGGCTCCTCCTCCTTGGAGCGCGCGACAGGAGGTGGAGGCTCCGAGACGCGGGCGGGCGGAGCGAGGGGAAGGTCGGGGCGGGAAACGCCGTCGGGTACGGCAAATGGGAGGTCAGCGTGTCCAATGAGGACTTCGGCGGCGGCGGTCTGCGCCGTGGAGGCGTCGGGCTCGTTGCCGATGACGACGAAGTGGAAGTAGAAGATGAGGACCCAGAACATGGCGCAAAGCGTGGCGAGGAAGCAGAGGCGCGACGGCGGCGGCTTCCCGCCGCCCTTCTCCATGTCGTCGTGGTGGGACGGCAGGACCGACCGCCGCCTCATCGATGGCCGCCGCGCCCGCGCCAACACCCCCGTGACCGCACCGACACCCGAATCACAGGCCACGGTCCAAACCGCGCCGCGTCAGCACCAAAACCGCCGGCAACAAGGCAGGGGTGAGAAATGGCGGAGCTCGATCGCCGAAACAATGGCGGAATTGGGACGCGATTCGTGACAGGGCGCGGAGAAACCGGATCGGCGGAGAGGGGAGTGGAGTGGAGGAGAAAAGGGAGGTTCGGGTTTTGGTTTTGCGGGAGGACGGAGGCTTATTACTAGCGCAAAGCTCTTGCTCGCGGCCGGGGTTGGATATTGTATTTTTCTTCGATTTGGAGGGTTTTGAACACGGCCGTTTATTATTGCCGGAAGCGGAGACGGGGAGAATTATGGCGTTGGTGGGGGACGACCGGGTGGGGGCGGAGTTGGGGAGACGTGGCGCCCGGCGCGGCCGTCTTTGATGAGCAGGATGTGGGGTAGTAGTGGCGTGCGCGTAGCCGTGGACGCATGGGACATGGCGGTGGAAGGACACGAGGAAGCAAAGGAATAAGGGTCGCGTTCGGTTGCCGCCTAGCGCTAGCCTGTCACTTATTACTGAGCTAGCTATAGGTAGGTTTGTGTGATTAGTTGAGAATAAATTAGGTTTAATGGCTCATATGAGCAGAGTTAAAAAACCGTCGGTAACTGCTTAAAAATCGCGGTTACCGACCTTCCCGGTTCGGTCCGATTTCAAAAACCGCTCGGTAACCGAAATTTGAATTCGAAAAAATCGAAAAAATAAAAAAATTCAAAAAAAATTCAAAAAAAATCTTAAAAAAAACTAGACACAATTCTAAGAACTTCTGTGAAAAAAAATTCAAAAATAATGTCGTTTGCATCATATTCTATAGGGAGAAAGTTTGAAAAAAATGAAAAAAATTGAAGCGTGCGGCTCAATTATTAACTCACGTTAAGAAAAAGTGTAACATGCAAACACATATTTTTCTTGTATAAAACGTATTTTAAGAGAACCTTTAAAATTGATTTCACTTTATTTAGAGTTTTATTAAATTCTCTATGATTTTTACAAAGTTCACAAGCATAAAGTGAATATGTTAAGAAAAATCACTGTAATTAATTTTTTCATGTCTACTATTATTTTTTCTACGTAAATCATAATATAAATAAGCTAATGAAAGTGGTTTCACTAATTTTTAAGGTGTGATGGGTCAGTTATGAATTAATCTAGTCGCAACACATTTACACAATCATGCATGTTACAATAACTAATTCATGAGTTCATATATTTTTAAAAGATATAGGATCATGTAAGAAGACTAACAAAATTAGTTTCATGATTTTTGGATTAGCAAAGAGTAAACTATGCATTTACCTTGGTTTAACAAATAAAATTTCTCACAGAAAATTTTGAACTTTTTTATGAGTATAAATACTTTTATCATGTAGATCATGTTACAAGGAATCCAACAAAATTTGTTTCATTTGATTTGAAGCTCGGATGAATTAGTTATTGATTTTACAAGATTGAACCCTTTTTTAGATTTTTTGTTGAACTGCGCTGAAATTCGATAAAACCGCTCGATAAATCGAGAAAACCGAGCGGTTACCGAGCCAAAAGGCTCGGTAACCGACCGAATCAAAAATGCGAGAAAATCGCTCGGTAACCGACCCAAACCGCTCGGTTACCGAGAGGGCAAAAACATGATTTTTTCGCAAAAATTTAAAATTTGCCGAATGAATTTTCTCCGAATTTTTTTGAATTTTTGACCGGTAATCGCGGTTACCGCGGTTTTTCGGTTACCGCCGGAGGTCGGTAACCGACCTCCGGTCGGTAACGCGAACCTTGCATATGAGTACGTACTATATGAAATTAAAATAAAAAATAAATATTAATATGATATTTTTTATATAAATACACTTTATGGTGCTTTAATTTATCATATTAAACATTAATCTAATTTAAAATATACTAATATGAATTAATACTTATTAACCATATGTGAATACCATTGTTAGCTAAGCGCATGCCTGCATCTCACAAGCCTGGCTTTGAAGAAATGGCCAATTTATGCGTTTTCACTCAGCCTGGCTAAGAAATCCTTTTTGCATCCCATGAGCCATGCCCAGAGTATATATAGTCAACTAAACAACTATTTCTTGCATTCCATATGCCATATTGGACCATACAAAGGCAATGGACAAACACATATGAACAGGGAGGAATGTGTAGTTACAGAGATTACCCGGTTTGTTAACTTTGAAGTTCACTTGTATGAAACAGGTCCTATTCAGCATGGCTCTATCTTTCATCTCCACACCAAATCTAGAGTTTATAGGCTAAAAATTAAGTGGTTTAAGCTAATATTCTTATTCTAAAATGAAACAAGATGTTCACCAAACATTCCTAATGTAACTTTAGCTTTAAGTTCACGAATTCCTAGAGCTATGGATGTCCAGTTTTACAAATTCTTAGAGCTAAATATCCGCCATATAGACCCTTACAACTTACAACTATAATATGAGAACTGAGCCTACCATAACATAATCCGGGACGTAATCACTTTCACCCGTTAATGTAAAGTCAGATCAGCCTCGTACCTATGGTAGACAGTAGGGTCCCAAGTGAAAAAACATGAGGATACACGCCTAGACATCTCTCGCGAACCTGACCCTAGTGACCAAAGTGGGTGAGGGGAGTCCATTGGCAAAAATGTTTTGTGCGTAAACCCTAATTTCTTAGTCCGTAGTTGGTTGGTCAAAGTTGGTTGTCGCCCATCTTCAGCCAAAATTGTATGGAAAATCCAGATGAAAGCTTTGAAATGTTGAGTTGGTAAAAAGGATTTCAAGTTAAAAGTTTCATCACGGAGCTGCAAAGTTGAAGCACTAGAAGTTGAATTTTCCATACAATTGCATGCTTGCAAGATGGTGGAGTCATGAGATGACATGCAAAACTTCAGATGGTGCTGCTATCGGCAGCTGCGTCTGGAGGGCCTTGACTTTGTTTGGTTTACCCACAACTTTGAGACAACAATCTCCATAATTCATTGTACGGCGTGCTGTAAGGATCTAAACTCAAGTTTGACTCTTTAAAGTCAATTGATAAACAAGTGACACGTGGTTCACCAAATCAGCTGGAAAAGTTTTCCTAAGAAAAAAAAAACAAATGGAAAAGCAGGTGATGTGTAGATTCTTCATCTCTAAATGATCATTTTTTTTTCAGGGTAAACTTCGTTCCACATCAACTGTCTTTTTTTATATGTGAAGTGTCATATAACATTAACCAAAGCATGTCCACTGATCACCGAGCTTTCATGGTTGCATGGTGCGTAGAACTGCACGTGTACTTTAGTACAACGTACCAACATTTGTGGGCACCAAGTTAGCGACAACAAGCTCAACAATGGAGATTCTGCTCAAAGTATTTTGTAGCCTAGCGTTGCACGTCCACAGTTGACCTGAGAGAGGAAACGAAAATCTATTCATGCATGGTGTGATTGGTTGTCCGTACCTCGGTTTACTTGTATGAATTATATATACAGGCTGAAAATAAACAGTTTAAGTGAAATTATATTTATTAAAAGAAAAATTGTTTAATTGATTGTATCTGTTTAGACATGTTAAGTTAAGTTTATGTTTGATTGATTGAATATGAGTTTGTATAAACGGTTGCAAGAGTTGAAATTATGATGGATGATTTTGTAATATTGATGGATAGACTTATCTGTATAAGCGGATAAAGATAAAAAAAGTCTACATTTTCTATGTCAGACATGTATTTACATTCACTAAACCAAACTGAAATAGTACACACGAATATACAAACATATTTATCTCTAAAATTATATGTATCCGTCGAGCCATAATCTATTTATATGAATAACTAATCACACCGTTAGGAGTGCACTTCCCCTGGTCCGCATTCTGTCTTGTCTACAAAACAAACGACCCTTTGTTTGTCGATGGCTCGATGTGCTTTGTCTGTGGCGTCATCTGTGCTCAGCTCACCAGTCGGGTGCAATCACGCAAGCAGCGCACAAGGGATCGAGAGACGGACTGGTGCGCGAAAACCACATGCTCGTGCCGACGCAAACCCTGCCGGCGACGGACAATTAAACTAGACGGGGACGGCCGGCGCTCCACCCGCAGACAAACGTGCGCGCGCCGGCGGAATCGTCGGTAGCCCGTCAGAGCCGTGTGCCCGCGGGTGCTGCAGGGATGTGACGTGCCGGTCGCTCGCAAACGGAAATTGTACTAGCGAATGCGGACGTATAATTTATCATAATCTTTTATTTAGGTTAAGATTTATATTAAAGAATTATATAGAAAAAATTATAAAATATATAAGATAGAAAATTAACGAATTTATAAGTATTACATAAGAGAAATACATAGATGAAATAGATTGTGCGTGCGTAAGCTTGTATTTTCCACGCCCGCGCGGTGCCGGATCAGGCTCATCAGATCCCAAAAGGAAATGGAAAAATAGGACGACACTGTTCTGCCGACACCAGGCTCGATGATTCGTGCTCTTTTTGTAGTAGCTTTCTTCTCACCGAATTTTTTGGCGTCGGTGCAAAGCATGCGGCTCTTGACCCGTGTCTGGTACCAGTCAGGACTCGTAAACCAGGAGCATTTTTTTAAAGTTTAAACGCATGTGGGCTTCGGAGTTCCAAGGGGCAAATGATGTGTTGGTGCTTTTATTCAGTAATCTGCGTAAGACCATCTCCAACAATTATCTTAAATTTTTATCCTCAAAATACTATTACAGCATCCCCTATTACTATTACAGCATCACCTATCTCTAACACTGTAGCAGTACTGTATCACTGGATAGAGGATCTGTTGGAGATGAATTTTCAGTGCTACAGTAACTATAAAGTACTGTAGCACTGGAATTTGCAGATTTGAGGACTTCGTTGGAGATGGCCTAAGCTTGAGGTCTGAACGCTGATACGGAATTTGACTGTTTTAGACTGAAATGTTGATGCTCTCTGTCTTTAGATGTGCAGCTAGCCCTACTGAATGGTTTTTTTTTTGGTTTCTTCTAATGAACGTTGCAATCGGCAAGATATAGGCATGATGGCAAAACACAACCAAAGAGTTTCTAGGTTGATCATAGATCCAAAAATTTAGGACATCGTATGATATATTCGAATGACGCATTGCATCGTGCCTCTGCCTCCATGCGGAGGCCATCTTCTATCCCATCACTTCTGGTCCCCGCGCTGTCCCATGAAGCCCCAAAGCATTTATCATTTCGAGATCTGTGGCATGATTAGTGGTGGGTCTCACGTACGGGTTAGCTTAGCTCTCCATTATTCGGCTTTTCTTGTTTTTGTCTTAGCTTATTTGATGTGTTTTATTTTTTTTAGTTATGTGTATTTTTAATACGTAAAATATTAAAGATGACTCTTATATGATTGTATCAATTTGATGTAACGATATAGATTAATAAAGTTTGCTTTTAAAAATACTATCCAACGAGTATGTAATGCAACAGCATTGTTTTTAGTCTCCGGGTTGCCCTGATTGCGCGGAGAAGCGCCATTTGTCAACCCACGAACCTCCAAACGGCAATTTTTTAGACATAAAAGTGCCATCAGGTTCGGACCCTACCAGAAGCGACTAAATTATGCGTGCTAGGCGACGTTTGTTGGGTCCACGATCACCGGCGCGCCTATGGGCGCCTGGCAGCGACTTCAAAACCACAACGCGTCTCCCATGAGGCCATGTTACGATGTTGGTGTGTCGAGGCACGACAAAGATATTTCAGACTTACTACTTAACGAGATTCTAGATATATACTACTCTGTTACTGCTCGTACTAGTAGAATCAATGCTTAACGGAGTATTTAACCAGTAGAATCAAGTCCTGATTGCCTGCGCTGCACGCATGATTTTCAGAGAGCAGCTGGGTGGCAGCAGCAGCAGCTTGGTTCAGCTAAAGGCGGTGGCCCAATGAAGAGAGGTGAACCGGTGGCAAGTGCCAGATGAGTGAAGTCCGAATCTATGATTATCTGACCTCAGATTAGTCCTATCCGAGGAATTAACACATTGTGATGGTTAACTCTAGAGTGATCAAGAAACTTGACCACACTGCCAATCGTAAATAAACTGGCTACTACAGTGATACAGCTGCTACACTAAAGTAGTGTTTGGTTGTTGGAGGATGTTGAATGTAATATGATCGTGCTGGATGTGATGGTACTGGATTCTGGATGGGATGGTACTGGATAAGGTAGTATAAGTATGTTATTTGATTAGATGTATGAGATAGTATGAGAATATGTTTAGTTAAATATATTGTATGATACGAGAATGTGTTTAGTTGTTTAAAAGCTATATATTATATCCACATATAATTTAATTATTTTATAAAAAATAATATTTTTATATTTATTATTATCAATAAACTATGATAATTCGTACTAATCATTACTAATTTTAGTTAATTATAATTTAAGTCATAAGTAATCATCCCTAAATACCTATAATAATAATTAATAATGGTTAATAATATCTAACTATAACTAATATTTAACTAAAAATCCTTAATAACCACTAATAGTCACTAATTATCACTGACCGTAAGTGATTAGCGGAGTCAACCGGATAGGTATGGGATCGTCGGCCGATTTTCATGCATGGCACGGTTCAACATATTATAAATAAAATATCTCTAAAATTAGTATCACTCTATTCAAAATAATTTGATTGGATCCAACCAGAGATGGACCCGATATGAGAGCGTTGGTTAGGCACCGATTAGACTTTATTTTTTTCTTTAAATGAACCGTAGGTTATATTACATACTAAATTAAATTTAGATTATATCCAAAATAATAACAGACCCATCTAAACTACGCTCTAAATTCGCCACTAGATCCAACAACCCCGGATCTCCTCATGTACGCCAACCAAACCGACCGTAAATAGCGCGACTGCAGAATGCAGTACCAGCTGCCGCGTGTGTACTGTTGTAGTTCCAAATCCTACTGCTCAGAGTCAGAGTCGGGCCTCCTGTCCTGTGTAACAAACTGTTGCCAAATAGTGGTCATGGGGAAGAAAGGGTGAACCAACGCCAGGGCGCACCAAATGCAGCAAGCTGATGTGAGTGGATCGCGGGGTCCAGTCCAGGTACACTCGTGGACAGAACATTGATATGGGCCTCTTGCTGTTGGGCTGAGCTCCGGATCCTACCTTCCGGGAAGAAGCTGGTCTCGGCAACCGGGCCGAACAAGGGTTAAATTGGCCTGTTACGTAATTCGAGCCCAATTGTTCAGGTAAATTGTGCCGGACTATATGGATTCATTATTGGTATATATCGGAGTCTTTTGATTTTCTCACACTGTGCCGAATTCTCTCTCTCTTTTTTTAAAATCTCAATATAACACGTAGGCACACGTACACTCACACCACTATATGAATGTAATCACACAACGGCTCTGAAGACTAGAGATACAAATCTTAGAGATTAACGATGTTACTATATGCATCTCGCTGTTGACGAGTACATCGTCTACTAGTGAAAGAAAATTCCACTTTTATTGAGACATGTAAGAAACAAATTTGAAATTTAATCTCTGATAGGTGAGAGATACAACCACATTTACTAATTATCCAAGCCAATGCTTAGTTCTCATTATGCTGATTTCTCGTGTGAAGGGGATTGGGACGTCCTCCTTACTTGCTGCAAATGAGCAATGTACTACCATACTGCATTGTGCGAGATTGTCTGCCGCGCCCAGACCGAAAGTATCCATCCGTGATTCATAGTCTTTCATGGGCCATAATGCCACCACTCTGTAATTCTGTCAATGTAACTGGGAGCAGCTACTCGGACTTCAGTCTTTATAGTTCTTGTTACAACCTTGTGATCAATGTAACTGATGTTCATTGGGAAAGGATGTCTTCCAGATGAACATCCATTCAACTTGTATGTATTCACACACTATTAATAAAAGAATAATAGAGATTTCACTCTTGAGTTCATTGTTTACAGTGAGTTCTGTTGTCATTACATTTCGCACTTCAATAGTTCTGATCAAATTTTGTAGCGTCATCACATAACATAAGTGATGTATGAGCAGACAAAAGATCCAAATTTTTTTTTCCGCAATTCAACCCAACGTCCCATGAATCCTACCGATCTACTGGTACAAAGATAAGCTCAATATATATGCATGCTTGACGCTCAAAACATCAATAATGCGTACATGGCATGCGTGACTCGTCGTTTAAGGTCATTTTCTCTCTCTCAAACTGTTGCATTGCTGCTGTATTTGGTAGTTGTATCTCCCTAATTATCTGACCTAACTTTGCTGGCCTCCTCCATTGCGTTTTGCATCAGATGCCTCCGCCCTCCGTGCATCAGAAGCAAATTTTGAAGTAAATTTTATAGGATCCTGTCCTACAAAAGATACTCTTTCTTATGATAATATATGTTTATTTTTTCTCTCTCATCCTCCGTTTAATCATTAGATCACGAGATAGAGTAAGAATGAATCTCACGAGAGTTTTTCAGACAGGATTTTATAGATTTCGCTTCCCGTACATCTCCTCCCTCAGCTTGTTGACCCTCGCGATGATCGCCTCCACCGTCACGTCCACGGCGTCCCCGAGTGTCTCCAGCTTCGACCTCGGGTCCGCGTATACCAGCCTCGGTATGAGCCCGATCACGGTCTCCGTCATCCGCTCCGCGACGTCCGGCGGGATCCTGCGGAGCGTCTCCTCGATGCTGACGTTGCCGGCGCGCACGTCCTCCTCCGCGATGAGCACCGAGTACGTGTCGTACTCCTGGGGGAGGTGCCACCTGTACTGCGTGTACGCGGAAGCCGGGTGGAACAACACCGGCACGCAGCCGGCCAGGATGGCGTCGAATGCCGACCGCCGCGTGTACGTGTCGCCCGCCGGCTGCAGGCAGAAGCGCGTGCCCTGGAACACGCGCATGAAGGTGCTCGGGACGAGGCAGCTCCTCTCGCCCTTCCGGCAGTGGATAAGCTTGCAGAAATTCGACGAGCCGCACTGCCTGATGAGGTGGTGCCGGATCGAGTTCGGGTCGGAACGCGCGCCGCCGGCGAAGGAGTAGAGCCACTCGCGCTTCATGCTGCGCATCCGCTGCTGCCACTCGAAGATCTGGGCGTCCTTGGCCGGGTGGAAGTAGGTCGGGTACGGTATGGCGAAGTCGAAGTCCGTCCACGGGGTCTTCTCGACGAAGAGCACCGTCATGTTCTGCACGGCCGGCAGCCGGAGGAGCTTGTTGCCCCACTCCGAGTCGCTGTCCGTCTGCCTCTGGTGGTCATACGCCGTCCTGCCTGACAGAAAGAAATGGTCGCGGCCGCCCATGGCGCGCCACTCGGGCCGCCGCGTGAGCCAGTCCACGAGCTCGAGCGACGCGGCGTCCTTGGTTAAGGCGTTGTGGCCCCACAGGTGCTGCACCACGTCGAACCCGGCGTAGAACGGCACGAAGACGGCGGCGGCACGGGAGGAGTCGTTGGTGAGGCACTCGTACTGCTTCATGCGGCTGTGGAAGATGACGTCGAGGCCGAAGTGGTCCGTGGCGTACCACCCCTCGTCGGCGAACACGCCGTCCGCGTTGTCCACCCGCTGGCCGAGGCCGCCGTTGGCGAGGTACACGCACATGTTGATCCACGGGTACCACAAGCGGCAGTTGGCGAGGGTGTCGACGTTGAACCGCGGCGGCAGGTCGTGGATGTACACGTAGCGCCCCCGGCACGCGTCAGCGTCCCCGTGCGGGCGCCGCTCCTCCCTTGCCGCGGGGAGCTCACTGGCGGTAGTGGACGGGAGCTTCATGAGTTGCTCTTCTTGCTTGCGGAGGAAACGCTGGCCGTCTTCACCGTCTGGCGTGGCGGCGACGACGGACGAGTGCGGTGCGCTGACCGGCGCGCCGTCAAAAACCGAGAGATGGCAGTAGACCACGAGAAGCCACGGCGTGGCGGACAGGACGGTGAGGAAGAGGAGGCGGGGCAGCCACCGCTTGCCGCCGTGAGCGCCTGTCCTCTCCATGGTGGTACGCCGTGTGTCGTCGAGGGTTTCAGACTTTCGAGTGTAGTGTAAACATGCGGAGTCCCGAAATAGCAAAGCATGTGAAAAGAACGCTGGTATACGTGGAGCAAAACTGAAGGCAACTTATGTTCGGAGATGTGCAAGATGTGACAGCCAAATGGAAGTGCGCGTGAAGAACTGGAGACTGCACGTGCTACGAATCATCAGATCCCCATTCAATTAGGAAAAATACAACTCGCATGTACTTGTGTAAGTATGATTTATCTCGGTCATACGTCTCTCCTGCGTGATTTTATTAGTTGATTCTCTCACATTCTTATGATTTTTTCTCTTATTATTTTAATGTAACTCTCAACATAAATGAACCATCTTAATAAAACATACATCCACATCCCCTAATGAAATTTTCGTGTCCATTCAAACAGGGGGAAAAAAGGCGCCGGTTATTTTGTGCCGACTGGCCTGACACAGGATCTACTTAAATCTAATGGAACAGGGGACACACACAGGTCACAGTTTCATTTCTTTCGGAACGAAGTGCGTGTAGAATTGACCGGGGAAATGCGCGCGGAGACGCTGTATCGGACCGATCGGCTACTGACTCGCCGGCTGGCCGAGGACTGCACATGGCAGTCGCGCTCCTTGAGGAGTTGACGCGGGCTTAAATTTTTTTCATTAGCGGATCTTAGATCGAGAGTAATAATGGCGGGCAGAGCCGAGACGTTCGAACGCCGCGCGAGACGCCCATCGCGTCTCGGGAGCGCAGGGCTTGGCCACGTTGGGGAAGGGAATCCACAGCGGCGTCGGGATCTCACCGCCGCGCCGGCTGCGTGATGCTGAAGCGATGGAATGGAACGGAGTGCACCACCAAGTCACCGACGCGCCTGCCTGGACGACACGAGATGAGATTTGCGACGTGTTCCTTTGTTACGATTTTTAAGATGATGTCTGGATCTGCCCGGCAGCGTATTTCTGAAAATGCATCGAGTTCTTCTCACACTACCTTTTGCGATCCAGTCCGTACAACGGCGATCAAATTTTGCAGCCACCGTGTCACTGTGAGTACTGTAGGCACCAGTCTGGTGTAAACGAATATAAATCAGGCCGAAGTATAGAAGAAACAAAATACGCTAGAGCAACTAATTCGAGTATCAGCTAAATCATTATACATTTTTACGAACTGATTCGACTATTCTGCACTTCTTTTTTCTGCAGGCCGATAGAGCTAGCGGTCTGCTCGCGTAGATTGTTCCGACCGCAACATCGACTCCGTCGAGACATACAGGAACGGCGGGTCCTCGTCGACCGGCCCGCCGCTGTTGACATCCTCACCGTTCCTGAGCCGCGCCACCGTGTCGATGACCCCTTCGACGGCGACGTCGAACGCGTCCTTGATAGTCTCCAGCTTCGACCTGGGGTCGGCGTATAACACCGTCGGGATGAGCCTGATCACCTCCTCCCGCATCCTCTGCACCGTGGCCGGAGGGATCGTCCGGAGCACGGCCTCGATGCTCACGTTGCGCTCCCGCACGTCCGCGTCCGGGATGTACACCGAGTACTTCAGGTGGTCCTTGGGAAGGTGCCACCGGTACTGCTTGTACGCCGATCCCGGGTGGAAGAACACCGGGATGCACCCGGCCACCATGGAGTCGAACACCGACCGCCGCGTGCACGAGTCGCCGGGCGGCTGCAGGCAGAAGGTGGTCTTCTGGAACAGGCGCATGATGTTGGCGGGCGTGTGGCACTGCGTGCTGCCGACGGCGCGCGCGCACCCCAGCTCGCTGCACGCGGCGGACGCCCTGCACTGCGCGATGACGTGATCCCGAACCCGGATGTTCATTGGAACGTCCGGCCGCGGCGCGCCCACGAACGACATGAGCCACGTCCGCTCCTGGGCGCGCACCCTGTCCTGCCACCGGAGCACGTCGGCGTCCGACCTGGGGTGGAAGTAGGTCGGGTACGGCACGGGGTAGTCGCTGCCGTGCAGCAGCGTGGACTCCAGCACGAGCACCGACATGTTCCTGCCGGCCGGCATGGAGAGGAGGTCGGTGCCCCAGTTTGGGTTGATGTTGTTGCTCCTCCGAAAGTCCCACCCCGTCCGCCCGGCGACGAGGAAGTGGTCGCGCCCCCTCATGCGCCGCCACTCGGGCTGCGCCATGAGCCACTCCGTCAGGTCGACCGTTGCGGCGTCCCTGGTGGCGTTGTCGTAGCCCCAGTGGTAGCGGACGAAGTCGAAGCCGGCGTAGAACGGGACGAACACAGCGGCGGCCACGGCGGAGTGGTCGGTCAGGCACTCGTACTGCTTCATCCGGTTGTGGAAGATGGCGTCGAGCGCGAACTGGTGCGTGCCGTACCACCCGGCCTCGCCCGTGATGACGCCGTAGGCGTGGTCGGCGAGCGGCCGGCCGAGGCCGGCGTTGCTCACGAACGCGCACATGTCCCCCCAGTGGTCTTCGGTCTTGCGGCAGTCGCGGAGGATGTCGGCGTTGAAGCGGGGCGGCAGGTCGTGCACGTAGATGTACCGGCCCCGGCACGGGTCGGCGGGGTTATCCCCGTGGCTCAGCTGCACCCCGCTGCTGAGCATGGAGAAATGGAAGTAGAGGAAGAATGTCCATGCTATCACGGCGAGGACGGCGAGTAACCGCAGCGGCGGCTTCTCCATTGGCTTCACTCCAACGGCCCGTCGCGACCGAGCACCTCCGCCTTTCGATGCAGATTTGATCAGCTGGCGAATCAAGAACCACGAAACAGCATCAGAAGGCTATGTATAATTAGAATCCAGGGGAAAGAAGAAACATAACTGGTGGAGATGAAGTACATTGCAAGCATGGTATCAATTCAAAAGGGAAAAAGTTCAGGCTAGATTGGACAATAGGAATGGATATGTGCCTCACCACTTTTGTGATCGAGTTGGCCACGCTAAGTTGCATGCTGGAGTGTAGCTCGTCCAATGTACAGTATATATAGCAATGGCCACGCTAAGTTGCATGGTTTGAGAGGAGGAAGACGAAGGCTAAGTCTATACGGATGCAGGTGAGCGATGAACTGCCATGTGAACTGCCTACAACACTAAGCTCCGGAGTATTGGGAATACCGATGCTAATCACTCACTCTTCTAGTTCAAAGGCCCGCGCTTCGGCATAGCGTTGACAGCATGCTACATACGCCTCCTACTATTACTGTCTAGATAGATGTTATATATCTCCAACATAGATCTCAAAATGGTAGATGAAATTCACTAAAAACTAATCATATATATCAAGTAACGACAATTTTCTATTTAAACGAGATACGTCACTTTAAAATTCACGTTGACAATAGATAACGATCATCCGTCGGTGCTACATACAAATTTTTTCCCGGCTCAGCGTTGACAGTGGAGTACATCCACGTTGGTACCTAGCACCCTGCAACCTACACGGTCGACATTAATTACACGATTGTTTAAGGATTTCATTATTCAGTTGTTTATGTTGGCATTAGCTAGTATTGATACTGTAATTGGTCAGTGGAGACTTCTACACAGTAGCTAGCACTTCAAATGTACATTGAGTAGTAGTACTTCAGATGTACATTGAGACTGCTACATGTCACTCGAAGGTTCCATTTTGTCCACTTTTGCATGATTAATCCCCGCTTCCATCGGATCTTCTGATCCATCCACTGCTAGTTTTACATTAGGGTTCGTTGATTGATTGTTATTATTTAGTTTAGGAGATGATCATATGTGCTGCAGTGCACATGGTGTTCTAACATTAGTCTGTTTCACGAGAGACTTGCATCTGTTCTATGAACAAATAAGATCTACTTTCCGGACTTCGATACGTGTCGGCACAATTACAATTTGCAAAAATTCAATACAAAGAGTATGAGTTTGGATAACAAAAATACGGATACGATCGATAATGCTAAATCGCAGTGGTTAATTGAGAGCATATATTTTTCACAGCTAGGGCGTACGATCCTCCCCCACAAGTTCGCATAATTTTTGACAGTGGTTGTCGTAAACAAAGCGTCTCGGTGACCGCAGGTTATCTATGTATATACTGTTAACGACTTGCAAATCACGCAGCATCGAGCACGAGACCGTGGGAGAGGGCGACTCCGGTTATTTCGTCCCAGATTCAGATGCAATCGTTAATTATCAAAATCTAGCCGAAGTAAGTATATACGTATGCTACACGCAGTGTAACCATCAGTTTAAGGGGTCGCTATAAACTCCTCGAAGAAATACAAAGCTAAAATAACTGGCAAGGTGGCCCGTGCATATGTGTGTATTTTTTTATACTTCATTTGATCGCAAAATCATATTTATATGCTCGATCAATTAATCTATTGCTTGATTTTTGAATTTCTTAACATTTCAATCAAATATATATAGTCGTATGTGCATATATGACCATACAAAGATACAAACCATATTCTTCACCCGCTTGTCGTCATTAGCGTAAACTATCTGGTCCAAGCCTAGTTCTTGCTAGTTGAATCCTGTCTTGTTAATCCTCGGCTTTTATCGAATGATTAATTCCAGTCGCAGGGATCCTGAGAGACCTTTTTTTAGATATTCGATCGGGGGATGATCCTGAACACGTTCATCGGAGAAATAAATGAGAATGAATACAACGGCCGGTGGTGGGGGTGCTGACCTAGTGTAAGAAGAAGTAAATATACCGGAATTTAGACAGATTCAGGATGCACGGGGGCGTAATACCCTACTCCTGTATGGATGCTATAACTGTTCTGAGGAAGTCCCTCAAGGATATTGCTGGTTACAAGAATGTTGGTCTATCTAAGAGCTTAGGGCTTCTTGTTCTTCAGCTGGAACTGGGCTCAGCCTTCCTCACAGTGTTCTCTTGCGCTGTGTTCTTGTCTACCCGTTACCTCTAACCGTCTTCTTCAGCTCTGCTCTTTTCACTTGGTCTCTGTTTTTCTATTCTTCGTGTCTCGTCCTCCGTTTGTGCCGCCGGCTGCTTTAAGTACCCGACGGCCGCGACATGCCCCGAACGGAAGGAGGGGGCACGAGTTTCGAGATGCCATAAATGAAAAGGGCGTCATCATTTCCTCTGGACGAAGTGACCGGGGGTGGAAAATGCGTCGCACGCCCAGTCATCCGTCACCATAAATGCCCTGGCAACGGGCGTCGTGGAGAGGGCCCACCGGGCAGCCGCAGAGCAACCCGACGTGCCCGCCCTGTCTTGTTCCCCTGCCACAGCAGCGCGGCAGACGGAACGCCTTGGTCCTTACGACGTTATCCCGAGACAAGCCGGATGGCACGGGACGGGACCCGTGCAATTAATAACCCCACGCCTCTCTGCCAAAACATGGCAGGAACTGACGCTGAGCGCGGCGGGAGCAGTTGGAGGCGACAGGCCACACACGCTCATTAAATGTGGCCTCGGGCCTTTGACTGGTTGACACCTCATCGGTAGGCTCCTCGGGGGTCTTTCTGGGTCGTCGGGGGTACCGAGTGCTCGGGGGTACTGTTCACATCCCCGAGCACTCTCTCCCGAGAATGCCTTTCCTTGTCCTCGAGCACTCTCTCCCGAGCACTCTTGTACAGACCCTCGGGGAACCGAGTGCTCGGGAACTACCGCATGCAGCCCCGAGCACTCTTGTACGGACCCTCGGGGAACTGAGTGCTCGGGGGTTGCCGCACGCAGCCCCGAGCACTCTCTCCTGAGCACTCTTGTACGGACCCTCGGGGAACCGAGTGCTCGGGGGCTGCCGCACGCAGCCCCGAGCACTCTCTCCTGAGCACTCTTGTACGGACCCTCGGGGAACCGAGTGCTCGGGGGCTGCCGCACGCAGCCCCGAGCACTCTCTCCCAGAACTTAGCTCTCCTGATCGTCGGGGGACTACGGTGCTCGGGGGTGACCGTACACCTCCCCGAGCACTTTCTTCCCGGTACTTGGATTCCGTGGATCATCGGGGAACTGGGGTACTCGGGGGCCACCGACTGTGGCCCCGAGCACTTTTTCCCGGGACTTGACCTTTTCTCATTCTACAGGAGAGACCTCGCGGGATGGTGCCATGTGGCGGATGGCTGGCCTGGCCTCAGGATTCAGGGACCCCCGGTTCCTGATACACCGACAGCTTTGTTGTAGCATCTAGATTTATAAGTAAGCGGTAAGTGTTTTGGTGATTAATAACAATCGTATCATTGTACTAACAAGTTTGTTTTGAAGTGTATCAAAAAATTTAGTTAACAATGATGATTGGTATTATTGGTCCCTAAAACGTTTCTACGGATGATCAATGGATATGAGCATCGAGATTAAGAATATTCTAGTTCTAAGTGTCATAAAGAGATGAAGGATACTTAGAGTAGTATATGTTCTATTTTTTTTGTCTTTTAACCATACTATAAAGAGGGGTTAAGAGCAGTAGTTTGATCTATGTAAATCTAGACATGGTTGATGCACACTTATAAAATTCTAGCAATAGGTAGCTCAGAGAAGCATATGGATGTGTTATCGAGAAGTTAGGACTCAGGAATGGTTGAATTGGATAAGTTTAGAAAAATTTGCATACGCCGGATGGTTCGATGATTAGCAGATTAAACATGTCGGAGTGTTTTGACTTAGAAGGGTTATTTTAAGTCAACACGTCGGATGGTCCGGTGTTAAGGATAAAGACATCGAAGCATTTTCAGGAGATGTGAAATTTCTAAAGAAGATAAAGTACAGCACGCCTGATGGTCCAACATAATATCAATGGTTTCACCGGAGTAATTTTTGTAGAGAGGGTTTCATCGTCTAGTTTTCGTGGTTGAACCAGCCGGATGGTCCGACGTGTGAACTGGAGGCTTCACGGGAGTATTTTAGAGCAGTAATAGCTATTGACAGTGTTTGAAAAGGGTACACGACAGATGGTCCAGCGTGTGTGAGCCAGTGCACGCCAGACCTTCCGACGTTCATAGAAAGTGTGGATGATTGGACAACGACTAGATTTTGTCCTCTAGCCTATATATACCACCTTATTCGGTCTTAATCTCTTGCAACCTAGAGGAACCCATATATTGTGTGTGTCATCAAGAAGCAAGTGAGAACACTAAAGTGATTTGTAAATTTCATAAGTAAAAATTAAGAACTTTATTAGTGTTTAGAGAGTAGCAAGTGTGTATCTAGATGAAGGTTTCGGCTTGATCTTGATCAAGTGAAGCTATTGGCTTATTACTCCTTGTGGTTTGCAACACCTAACCAGTCTTTGGTGATTGGAGATGTCTCGATGAGCTCTTGGACTTCTTGTGGGAGCCTCAAGAAGAGCGATGTACTTGGTTTGATGTCCGCCAATCCGAAGATAGAGAAGAGACAATCATGATGGAGTACTTGAATCTTGGTGACTCAATGGGAGCAATAACCTTGCTGGATGCTCCAACGAGGACTAGTGGGGAGTTCTAACTCTTCGATACCTAAAAAAAATCAATGTCTTCTTACCCATCTCTTTACTTTTCCACATTTAAATTTGAGCATTTACTTTGTTGCAAGTTCTCAATTCCGCATTTACTATGTGTTCTAGCTTGCTTATTTTCTTGCCTTCCTCTAGTTTGATCGTGTAGTCTCATTACCTTTACTCTAGGTTAAAGTTGTTACTTGTTCTAGAATTAGGTAGAATTGTTTTTAATTAGTGCCCAATTCATTCTCTCTTAGACCATTCGATCATTTCATTTATAGGCATCCCTTGTCGCTGTCATAGATCGTGGCTCCACCATATGTGCGATGTGATTATGACTTGCCCCACCATTTACCTGACATCGCTACCTTGTGTTGTGCAACAATAAATTTATTGTCAATTTTTAACTTTCCTAACAAATTAAATAAAACATAGCTCCTCGCCACCCTGTGGCCACAACCATGAGGTACGCGGCCTAAGCCTGGCTTCAGTGTTGTAACATCCTGAGTTTTAATATGTTAATGAATTATAAATTTCACTCTAAATTAAACCTTTTTATGAGTAATTAAGGTAACTAAATCAAGGAAATATCTTTATGAATGTTTATATACCAGTATGTATATATATTAAATGGGCTAAGTATCCCAATGCACCAAATTTATTTCTAAATAAATTTATGGTTTGTATGGTTCTTGGTGTGGAGTATTGAAATTGAATGACTCTCAATTTCAAATCTATTCGTAGATTCTATTCAGCTTGAGAAACAAAGTAGAGAAGTACCTTGGTTTGCATGTGATAAGGTATTCACAACAATTGATTTGTCTTGAACTTGGTTAGCATGTGTTTATGGATACTTGTTCTTGTTCATGACTAACTTGAGTTGGCGGTGTTTAGAATTGGCAAATTATTCTCTGTACGCAGAAAAATTACACACACCGGAAGTTTTGATGTGAACATCGGATGTTCCGGTGTTCACAGTAAGTTCCGGCGTGAGCAGTGTATACTCGCCAGATTATTTCTTATAAAGAGCATTTTTTCGGGTAAAATTGGAGACCAATACACCGAAAGGTCCGGTGAGTGTGGTGGCTACACCGGAAGGTATCACCATAACATTTTCACTATTGAAGCAGAAATGAAAGCAAACACAAGATGTTCCAATGATGGACTTTGAGAGCGCCGGAGTATTTTCTACAGAGAGGAGATTTTTTTATGCCAAGTTTGATTATGTACGCCGGATAGTCCGGTGTTAAAATTGTGAACAGTGGAGAATGCACCAGACCTTTTATTGTAATGAGGTTGCAGAAGAGTGGTTCGGTGGATTGGCACATATTGGATTGTTTGGTGATGGACACGAGATCACCAAAAGCTTTCATAGGACATTTTCTTGTAGAGATCAAAAAATTTCCTAGAACAAATAGTGTTACACTCACCGGATGGTCTGGTGTTTAGGAGTAGAACACACCGGAACATCCATTGTTCATGTTTTCTGCAGAATCTGCTCTGAGTTCAAGTTTTCGATTTTGTGCTAACTTAGCGATATTTTAGAGTGTGGAGAAATGTGTTTTCTTGTTTCAAGGTGTGTAGGTGACGGATGCAACTTGGCGGTCAACGGTAAGTGATCGGGGCTAAGCGGGTATTTGTTGCCGGGCGATCAAGGAGGGTCGAATGGAGTTAAGGGTGATCCTAACTATACATATGAAGGTCAATCAAAGCATGAAACAGCGGATGAAGATGGTGTGTTGACAAAGTCAAGTAAAGGGGATATTTATGACCGAGAGTGCGGCAATTCGAATTAATTTTTACACCATGCAGAGGATACTCCTTTACTCACACGCCTCGGGTCCATCCTCTTGACCCCCGAGATAACCTTTCTTATACCCGGAACTACCCACTCACACATGCTCCTATGGCACCAGGGTTACCGCGAGCGTGTCTCGAACACCTTCAGTTCCCCGTCATCTTACTTCTCCTCATTCTTTTTTATACATGTCATTGGGCCGTAAGACGAGCGTCAGCACGACATATGGTACTAGGCATACCTTACCATCAGATCAGCATGTGGTGAGTACGGAAAGTGCTAAAACTAACGGTACCGACGGACGATGCTTAACCGATGCAAGCGGTCTATGGCATCCAAATTCCTTTCCCGACCTGCCCCTAGCACCCACATCTCGCCTCATCCTCACACTCAAACATCCTGACATCTTAGTCATATCTTTTATGAACAAGTAAGTAAGCCCTAAGCTCACGAACGGGGATTGAACTACCGCTCGACTTCTACCAAAAGATCTATGCATTTCTAACCATTTCGAGCGACTCTTAAGTTAGACATCAACAAAATTATCAAGGCTACAAGGATACATGTTACCGACAATACAAGGGAAAGATAATGCATCAACATAGGTTCTATCCGTATCAACCCGACACTTGACTCATTACCATGCATACATACATAAAGCATAGTTTATCATAATAGACACATATTGATCCAAAGTACTTGAAACAGTATACTTAGATGCTTGTCTTGCTGCTCTAGTGACCGCCTAATACTACCCACGCAACACTTGTAGAATTCTGGTAGATTGGTGTCGCCTTCGCTCACGCTCGCGTCAAGCTTTGGTTCTTCGTTCATTAAAGAAGAATGCATGCAATGATGAGCATGAATGAGGTGTAATAATATATGCTATAATATGCATAACAACATGTTAAGAGTGCAAGATATGCGAAAGAATAATAAACTTTGCGATCTAAACCACGCCGGAAAACTAACAGGAGGTCGGAGATTCCGAGTTGAACTCGGAACATCTGGATTTCAGAACCTCCGGGTTGTACTCCATATAGGGGTTCTCAGTTAGCTATTTTTAAATTAACTCGGAAGGTTCGGGCTGAGTTCAGATATTCTGGGTTAGGCTAGAATGTCTGGGTGAGGCTCCAAACAGGATTCCAAATCCAAAATCGACTAATAAATTCATGCATTCTTGCCGAGGGAAGCCTAAGGGACTTACTCACAGTGCCTGTGGAGGTTGGTGACCGTTGGGTGATGAAGGAAACGGAGAAATTGCTCGGGAAGAGAAAGAAATCTGGGGCTTCTCACGCTTCAACCAAGAGCACCAAGACACGTCAAGAATGATTTGAATCGTCTGAAAAAAAAATGAATTGAATGGATGAGAAGTTTAAGAGCTTGTCATTGTGTGGATATCACATGCGTACCTCGATTTCGCTTCTAGAGAGAGGAATCCGAGTGAGGAGTGAGAGAGCTCGGGAGGGAGTGAGAGGAGGGGGAGCTCCCTGCTGCCTTGGCCGGTTAGGAGGGAGCTTGGGGGAGTGAGGGAGAGAGAGGGAGCACATGGGTTGCTGCCTAAGGGAGAGAGGGGTGGTTGGCCCATCGGGTGGGGCCCACGTATTAGAGAATAAGCTCGTTTTACTATGAATTCTTTTCTTTTCTCTCCCGAATTACTTTCTCTCAGTCGATTGACTCTAAACGAAATGCTCTAATGCTCTGAAATAAAATTACTCAAAATCAAACATAATGCTTATGAAGCATAATTATGCTTAATTACGTTATTACTGGTTTCGGGGCATGACAACGGACGGGGAGGGAGGAGCGTAACGAGCGGATCAATGCGTGAGTTATCTGGAATCGCGAGCGGTTTACGAGAGGAGAGAAGGGGATGAGAGCGGAATCAGCGAACGAAGCGGGAGGGACCACGAGGGGTGGGACACGCGAGATTGACGGGAGAGGAACACATGAGAGCAGAACAGGAACCTTTAGGTGTTTTTTAAGTAGTAGAGATATGTTTAAAGAAAAGTCTACAAATTTACAATAGCATAATTGAACTACACAAATTGTTTATGTTAGCGATATTTTAGCTAATTTAGAGAAATTATAAAACAATTAAGAAAACTATAATTCAACTCGGTATCATGACTTGAAGTGTTCGATGATGTTATTATACTTTACTTTAAAAAAAATCACGTTCTAGAAACATAACTAGACAATCATTCAAAAGATAGTCCCCTATTCGATTTGTTAGCTCATTAAAGAATAGGGAATTTGGGATCATATCATCTCACTTATGGGATCTGGAGTCTAACCTAGCGCCCTAGCCGGCTGCCTACTTATCGCGTGCCACGTGCAGCCTATTGTTGCCGTGTGCCCTCACCGCCCGCATTGCTCTCGCCTCGCCTGGATGGCTGGACGCCTAGTCAACTGGTCCTGCCACCGCCCACCAGCATCGGCGCGCCGTATGTACTTGCGGGTTGCACCCTACCCCATGAATTACAGCAAGTCCGTTGTAGTCCATGCGCTGAGGAAATACAACTCCGCAATATGTTGCACACACACGACCTATCTCAACTGTTTATCGTTCTCACATGATACTCATATATCTATTAATTTTCTCACTTACTTTATAATTTTTTATCTATCTCTTCTATACGAATCTGAATATAAATAAATGACTCTGATAACTATTGTGTCCGTTATGGAAATTTCCCTCTCCGTGTGCACTTGCCCGTCGCCAATTGCTACGTCCTTTGACCGCTGCAGTACCAGGCCGTTGCCACTCGGCATCTTGCCGTGCGGCCCGCTGATTTAGATGGCCAGATGGGCAAAAGAGTGGAGAGGCGTAGAGGGACGGATGCAGAGGCCAGAGATTGTTGTTGGACATGATGTTTTCTGTTGCAAACAGAAACAGATGTACAAATGGATAACCCAACATTTACGCTTTCATAATTCGTAGTCGCTGCAGAAGCAAAAACACACTCACAGTTATAGCACCATGATTCACACGAGACACAAACAATACATGCATTTACTGATGACAAGTCCAAAACAACCACCTCGGGACGTGAGACCACCACAAACTCGGCCTGCTAACTAAGCAAGATGGACGGTGATCCGCAGCAGCGTCTCTGCGCCGTCGGTGACGTGCTGGCCGGAGGCGATGAGCGGGCGCACCTCGGCGAACCCGCAGGCGCCCTTGAACTTGCCGGTGCCGCCGGTGATGGACAGCCGGCACAAGGGGGTGCCCACCTTGTACACCCCGAAGAAGTTGAGCGTGTCGCCGTACTCGCCGCCCTCCATCATGGCCGTGAACGCCATCATCTGCGCCGACCCGTCGGCCGAGCTCGCCACGTACACGCCCTGCGCGCGCCCGAGAGGCTGCGCGCCGAGGTCGGGCCCGCTCGTCAGCACGTCGTCGATGACGGTGATGGTGCCGAAACCGAGGCTGAGCCCGTCGGGGCCAAGCTGTACCTGCGCTGGGGCTGCGGCCGCGCCGCCGTTCCCGGGCTGCAGGAAGCCGGCGCCTGAGAGGCCGGTGTCGAGCGGGATGCCGGTGTTGCCGTTGTACGTGGGGACCTGGCCGTTGGCGTTGGGGATCGGCACGCCGTTCTTGGGCGCGCTGAAGCCGATGGGCCGCGCGAAGGGGACCTGGCCGTTGTAGATGTTGCCGAGCAAGCCGGTGATGGGCCGCGCCGTGGGGTTCGAGCCGCCGAGAATGTCGTGCATGTAGAGCTCTAGAGGCGCGTCGTCCGGGCCACCGGCGCCTACGCCGCCGACGCCACCTCTGCCGCTGCCTGACTGAGGGTTTGTCGCGGCGACCGCGGCGCCTGTCGTTGCAGCGGCGGGTATCTGTGCATGGATGGCGGCAACGTGGAGCGTGGCGATGAGAAGAACGGTGAGAGGAACAGCTGGTGATGGGAAGGTGAACATCTTGGGTTTGGGTTCGTTGGATGTGCTTGTTTCCGGAGCTCGACGGAGTATACTATATTTCTTTGTGTTTCTGGGTGATTAAACGATTGGCAGGAGTAGGGTTTTATATGCATTGAAGAATGTTTGCATGCACGTATGCAGTTGAAGGCATGAATGAGTGGAGCAGTTGTGGTTTCCGACTAGGAACAATTGGAGGGAAGAGTGAAGCAGTTGAGTTATGAGGAACTGAAGTGACTACCAGAACCAACACCCCAAGAATAATAGCTGGGATCGTCTCAAAAAAAAAGTTGGTTGCTTTTTTTTGACACCTACTTTTGTTTTTTCTTTTCAAATGACGGCTTCCAATAGCTCACAACCTTTCTTCAACCTTTAGATCTCACAAACGTCCCGCCTGTACAGTGACGTATCCGCTCACCTCACCGCCCCGCTGTGCTTGCTCCCTCACTTCCCGCTCGCATCCAGTCATCTCCTATGGTATTCCTACTGTCGGATCTATGTCCGTCACCCTCGCCATGCTAACCTCTCTATTTCCGCTCTCCCCCACCCTATCCTGGCCCACCGGCCATCCTCCGTCGCCCACGGCCGATGGTGCCCCCACCACCCTGCCCCGCGCCCGCCTCCTCCATCAAGTCGATTTGCTTCCCCCGAAGCTTCCTCTAAACTTGCCACCCACCGGGAATCCGTCACCGAAAACCTAAATTTCTAAACCCGTTGCCGCTAACCCGTTGCAAAAAAAAAAAAACCCTGAAATAATAGCTATGAACCAAACAATGCTGACTTCAATGGCTTGGTGAAATGCTGAATACTGAAGCTTGACTTGGCCCATAGCTCACCTAGAACTTCACCTTGTCAGTGACCGCGATTTTGCCTGACTGCACGTCAGAGACATGGCAGGGTGCCATCTTTGGCATGAAAGACTGAAACTGGAATGCTCGGCGACCTTGAAGGCTGTCGTGACCCGTGGGCCATGGGCCGTGGCTATGCCAATCCAGGAAAGCCGAAGACACATGGTTGGTTACAGAGAACTTCAGTACCACGGGAAATGTTGACATGCCGTGACCCGGATCAATCAAATGCATGCCGCTATGACAAATTGGCAATGAGCGTCCCTTGCCGTGTGCGCGAAAATTTTGCCCTCGAACGTTCGAAAATATTGGCATTATCCGGCTAAAATTTTGCCAGCAAACAGATATTGCAAAGAGATAATGCGCATCCCAAATATAAAAAGATCATGTTCAGGGCTTTCCCCCAGTTTCCCGTCACACTTTCAGAAACTACATTTTGACAGCAGTTTCAGAAATACGCACATAGCAATAACCATGAACTAGTAGTGAGTCTTCTGGCACAGCTCCTCAACTATGTACGGTTTGGTTCAGCGAGGTAAAATCTCAAATCTGAAAGTTAAACTTGCAAACTCAAGATCAAGTTTTCTTGAGACCAACTCAGGCCCCAATTTGGATATACAGCAAGTACATTCTTCTTTTATTCAAGTCCCAGGGTTCACCGTTTATGAGTGCAACAACATAATATACAAGTAGCTTACGACAACACATTACACGACCACACATACAAAAGAGGAACACATCCGCCTGGATCTTGTCTGGTGACTCTTTGTGGCAATGTCTCGAATGCAGACACAGTGTTCATAAATTTCATACGATGAAGAGGTGCCCCACTTGGCTTGATAGCACATGCAATCTTGTCCTCGAGGGGGCAGCGCGCCCTCAACATGGAGAAAACGTGGTTATTGAGCCTCCTAGCCTTCCTCATCGCTTCAAGGATGCCCTCATAGCCCTTCTCACACACATCATATGCAAAGTAATGAACTTCCAAATCAAAATGAAATAAAACATTTAATAATTTTCTTATTTCAGACCAGGCACAAAAAGCTACCAGATAAATAAATAATGTGATAGACGACCTATTATTAGCTATGGGACATTTTTTTTCTAGAATACGCAAGAGCAGTGCATATCGTTGTATTAATACGAGGAAATAAAGAGAAGTCTTGTACAACGGCCATAGAAGCAGGCCGATAAAAGCAGCAAAGAAACACGTTAGGCGGCACTAGCGAAGATTCTCAATTGTCGGACGACAACGACAACAAACGACGGCAGCATATTAAGCGATGGTGCCGGTAGTGCGAAGCCGGTGTAGGAGGACGCGGAGTTGAGTTGCGCCTGCTTGGCACCAATGGTCGGCATCATCCCAGATCCAGCTAATGAAGCAGTCAATGGTAAGGCGGTTATTGTCAAAGACGATAGCATTCCGAAGCAGCCAAACTCTCCAACAAATGAGAAGAATGAAGGAGTCCAACCCTTTTCTGAGAATAGTGACGACACTTTGTCGCAGGAGCAGCCACCAATGAAGGATTGGATCTTCAGTTTGAGGCGTTGGAATCCTCATCAATTTCCACCAAACCTGTCTTGCAAAGGGACAATGCAGCAGAAGATATTCTGTTGTTTCCGGCATCTGAGAGCAGAGAGCGCATGAGTCATCTTCTTGGAGTCCATGCCGCTTTCTTCGGGCAGCTGTCCAAAGCCTGCCATGGAGCATAAGCCAAGCGAAGAACTTAATTTTGGCCGGCGCCCAAGACCTCCAGATTAGATTGGCCCCTTCGAATCTAATGCTTCCTTCAAACATGAACCGGTAAGCATATGCGCTTCACGCACAAGGGTCGTCGAGTTACTTTGCAGGGCATTCATGATGACTTGACCTCCTGCCCAGTGATTTCTGCTCAAAAGCTTGATGGATTGATTCTACGAGATGCCCTGGCGCACTGTGTTGAGCTGATTCCGTGTGGTGTGGTTTGCTCCGTCTCTGATGATGTGCTTGCAAAGTTGCCGGATGAGCTACAGGCACTACTTAGTGAGTTCACAGATCTATTTCAGAGTCTGGCTTCACTTCCGCCCCAACGGCCCTTCGATCATCAAATTCCTTCATTGCATGGAGCTCAGCCAGTCAATATACGGCCCTATCGTTATGCGCCTCATCAAAAATCGGAGATCAAACGGTAGCTTTAGACCATGCTTCAGCAGGGTGTGATTAGACCAAGCTCAAGCCCGTTTGCTTCCTCATTGCTTCTCGTCAAGAAAAAAGACGGTTCGTGATGTTTTGTGTGGATTATCGTCACCTTGATGCTATTACAGTGCGGAATAAGCATCATATGCCCATTGTTGATGAACTACTCGATGAGCTGGTCGATGCCTTGATCTTCACTAAATTGGACTTCAGTTATAGTTTTCATCAGATACAAGTTGCAACGGGTGATGAGTTTAAGACGGCCTTCCACACTCACAATGGCCTTTATGAGTTCTTGGTCATGTCGTTCGGGCTCACTAATGCGCAAGCTACGTTTCAAGGTATCATGAATCATATATTTGCTCCTCTGCTTCGGAAGTTCATTTTGGTGTTCACGGATGACATCCTTATCTATAGTAAGTCCTTGTTTGCGCATATTGATCATTTGCGCCAAGTGTTTGTCATTCTGCGCCAACAAGAGTTTCTGATCAAATCATCTAAGTGTGCATTCGCGCGCTAGTCTATTGAATATATGGGACACTACATTTCTGCGCAGGGGGTGGCCACCGATCCATCAAGGTTGCTGTTGTGGCTGATTAGCCCACTCCCTCTTCACTAAAGCACCTTCGCAGTTTTCTAGGGTTCACTGAGCTTGAAGCTTCATTTAAAAATTTGTATCTATATATTGTTGACACTTGAGAACGTGTAATTTCTAATTTTTTGAGCTAGGTTGTACTCTTTTTTCCTTTGCTAGAAAGTTTTTAAATGAGGCAACCTATCAATAAAGCTCATTTTTAGAATTAATTATATCTCCCTATTATTTCTGATTTTTCTTTATTTTTTCGAAAACGACCCGGGAACCGTCACCCACCTCTCATCTTGACCTATAAATAGCCACTATCCGTCTATACCAAACTCCCACTGATCTAAACTCCAAAGCCACTTGTCCACTTCAACAAATCAATTCTATTATTTATATATTTCTAATTTTTCATTTATGGATCAATAAATGTTGTAATCTTTTTTACTTTTAGTAGAAAGGTTTTTAACTAGACAACTAATCAACACAGCTTATTTTATTTATTTTCTATATTTTTTTTATTTTTTTAGAATTTTATAACTATTTTTTAAATTTTTTTTCTATTTTCGAAGTATATATAGAGCACAAATGATAAGTTCATGGCGCAATGCATTTTTCCTCATGCACACAACTATGTAACTGAGAGACACTTACCAGGTCATAAGTCTGAGTGGCTAAAGCCACCTTCTCGTCAGCAATTCTGCTCCTCAATTGCTTCATCAGAAAATTTCAGTTTTGCTGGGTCAAATGTAATACTTCCGGATTCAAGTCCATGCTTAATGTCCTCTATTTCTTGCTGACAGCGCTGTTCATTTTCTAGTTGCACACCTAATGAGAATTGAGAAGCACAAAAAGGGGGCCTATTTTCAGGGCAAAATGCTGAAGAACTTAAGTTTAACAAAGATTGCAGTTCCTGTTCAGAGAAATAAAATTAGTTGACATTTCACTCATTGCAACAACATAAATAACTATCGAGCTTAGCATCATAGTCTGGACAGTGCTATGTGTATTTACATATAAAGCTATCCCATAGAAAAGTTTATTTGGCAACAATTGTAGGTTGACACGCCTTGCCACAACCAAGATAAAAACTGTCATTCATCAATTTCAGGAAGTGGACTTTAAACAATAGCCAGTAAACTTGATATGTAATTGACAAGCGGATCAAGTATTAAAATGTAGTGCTATGCAGAAGCACCCGGAATCCTACCTAATATTTGTGCATGGTGCTATCTATTTGAAAGGAAAGATTGCAAAAGTAATCAGAAACAAAGCAGCCCACTGGGCTTGTTACAGCATATGAAAATTTATAACCGAAGTAGAATAACATTTGCATGCATATGTATTATATATTTTTTATTTATCCTCTTATGATGCATCTGGGACACTCAACCTTTATTGTGCTCAGATTTAGTTTGCTACACACATTTTAAGAAATGACAAAGAGAGTCAGTAAATAACATAGAATTCAAAATTCTGCGTACCTTGCAAACTTTTATCTAGCTCTTGCATTAATGAATAGTTCTTGTGCAGCATAGCTGGCAACGCTTCAACACCTGAGAGCAATCAAATAGGGTAATGTGTGTATGGATGACATTAATGTGTAAAAATGCACGTAAATGGTGAAGTTACCATCTGAAGGAACAAGTTGAATCTAGAAAACCCAATATCGATTCCAGGATTTAATGCAATAAGGCTAGCATCTTCTCATGTTTTCTCTTCCAAGAAAAACACTCCCTAGTACCAATACTCCAACTATAACTTATAAATTTCAAATTATCAAAAGTTGAAAGGAAACATGGAAGTATTCAAATAAAAATAGGTACAAAAAGCTGGGCTATTTATGCCAGGTTGAGATAATTTAATAAAAACTAGAAAGTTCATAGTTCCAAATAATGAAATATTAGTTTGTCGCGGCACGCGTTCATAAAAAAAAAGCTAATGATTGTACAAGTTGCCAACTAAAAATAGAAATCACTGATACTTATAAACAAGAGATAAATTGCATAATCACTATTCAGCAGATAGCTTAGCCTTAGGCCGGCTCACTCATTACATCTCAAGTACTGTCATCGCAATATCATCAAATCATATGCTACCCTAAATCATCTCGGTATACCCAAACAGCAATTATCGGCAAATTATGTACTAATTCCGGCGTAAACATACAAGAAAACAAGAGACTTGGTGTGGGATCGCGAGTAATCGGCGACCAAGGCAGGCCCGTGCCCTAGCGGGAGGAAGAACACTCACTGGCTTGGAAGTCCTCGAGGAACCCCATGGCCTTGTAGATCGGTTGCCACGGTCCAGATCTTTCCGAACTACACCCAGAAAATGGAGACACGATGCGAGTAGGAGGGGAACGACCGGAGGAAGAGGCTCGCCGGCCGGCCGGCCGGCGCGGCAGGTGGTGGAGGTGCGGTTCGGAGATTCCCTTTTTGCAGATAAGTCCTCCACGTGAAAGTAGTTTCAGTTTCAGGTTTCCGCATGGTGACATATTTCCCAGACGAGCCCACTAGACCATTAGCCCATGGATCGACACGTGGCCCATGGGCCCATCTCGACCGTTTGGCAGCCCACGAGCGATGGAGATTATAAAACCCTAAACCCCTAAACCTCTCTTCTCCCATCCTTTCCTCCTCCCCAAGTAGCTCTAGTCCGCCTCGCCGTCTCCTCCTCCTCGCCCCCAGAACCCGGCCGAGCGCTCCAAGTCGAAGCCTTCCTCCGTCGCCATGTACCGCGCGGCCACCAGCCTCGCCTCCAAGGCCCGGTGAGTTGATTAGCCGATTGATGCCTCTCGTCGCGCGCTTGCTTGCTTTCTATACTGCCGCGCTGGGGTTTGTTTCGAGTAATGAAGTAATCGTGTTGCTGAGATGTGCGCTTTGCTTGGTGCAGGCAAGCCGGTAGCAGCGCTCGCCAGGTTAGTGAATTTCTGTGGTGATGATGCGTTAGCGTGGTTGTTGGTTGGTTTCGACCTTGTGCTTTGGAGCGTTCTGGTCAGATCACTGATCGGAAATCTTAACCTGCTGGATTGGGCATTCTTATTTCAGGACCTCTCGTTTGATTTGGATTTTTTTTTTCTGGCTGACTTTATGTGCGATGCTGAGCAGGTGGGGAGCAGGCTGGCCTGGAGCAGGAATTATGCTGCCAAGGACATCAAGTTCGGTGTAGAGGCCCGGGCCTTGATGATGAAGGGCGTTGAGGAGTTGGCAGATGCAGTCAAAGTGACAATGGGTCCTAAGGTATATATATACCCTTGTGCATACGCACCTGCAGAGTTCGTGGTCTTGGTATCTGATTGTGCTGGAGATTTAAGACTTGTAAATGCAGTTTGGCTGAGATAATGTAATTCTGTATCGCATAACCTCTCATTCGTGCACACCACATTACTAATTTATTAGGCTGTTAGCTACGGCTAATGTTATAGCTAATATGGTACTACATCTATTTCTTTAAGTATAATAATACCTTTACATATGGGAATAGTCGAGAGCTAAGTGACTGATGATGCTATTATAAGTAGTGAGCTTACATGGATGATCTTATCTTTGCATTTAGCAGTTGTACATGTCATGTTCTCATGGTTGGCCTTGCACTATATTTTTTCTTGTAGCAAAATACACTTAACTAACTCTAAGAAAGTTCTGCATTTTGGTTGTACAACAAATTTGCAGCAGTGGTGATATTATTTTTGGATATTGTGACTTCTCGTTTATTGTCGTTTTCATGCAAACGTATCTATCTGGAAGTTTTTACACTTATTAGTCACCCCATGTTCTAAACCTGTAACTAAATTTGAAAGGACGGAGTAATAAGATATTCTATATGTTGATGTTTTGGAAAGGGTCAAACATTGATATATTGTACAAAGAGCTTGCTCGTGTAATCTCGTGCCTCAAAAAATAATTATGCTAGGATTCACAGCAAGCTACTAGATGCACACAATTAACCTCATGGCTCCTACCCTAGATTTATGCTAAAATATACAATTAAGATGGTCTTAATTAATCGAAATGGCATGTATAAATGCACATCTAGACAAAACCAACTTTCTCCGGTTGTGAAAGAACCACTGAAAAGCATGTATGTCCATAGAGATTCAATTTGTGGTTGGTGTGAAACTTCAGAAAGGAAAGATCATAAATGGAAGAAATTGTGGGTACAATGTAGATACCACAGTTGGTTTCAGGGAAGATAACGAAGGGCAAGATAGTTATGGAGACAGATTTATTGTTGGATGTACCAGTAGAAAATTAGAAAATTAGAAACAAGTCCTATCCCTACCCAGACCCTTTTGTACTTAGCTAAATATCCAATAAAATGACCGGATTACAACTTAACGTGTATGACTACCCCAATAAGTAATTTTTGGATTCCTTTTCTTTTGAGCTATAAACGCAGTTGTGTGAGATTGCCTTTTGTTTTCAATTGATTTTTAACAGTATGCTATGAGAGTTATTATGCCAACATTGTTAAATATAATGTATTTATGCTACAGGGACGCACTGTTATTATTGAGCAAAGCTTTGGTGCTCCTAAAGTTACGAAGGATGGAGTGACTGTTGCCAAGAGTATTGAATTCAGTGACAGGGTAAAGAATGTTGGCGCAAGCCTTGTAAAGCAGGTCGCTAATGCTACTAATGATACTGCTGGGGATGGTATGGCTTAGTTCTCTGCATACTCCTGTCAAGCTTACAACTGCTCAGAGTTTTATATTGGACCTGTCTTTCTGTGTAGCGTATCATAAGCAATGCTAGAATAGCAATAGTATGTACTCATATGTCAAAGTTATTCCAATTCAAGATTTGCTTGCTCTGTATGTATTTGGATATTTTCGTTAGGCTTATGTTTTTGACAGACTTACAGTGCTATCCATATCTTGTATTTATAGGAACTAAGTTTTAACACATGTTGTCAGTTAGACATTTTGACTTCTATTGACTGGATATTGATTGATCTCTTATTCGCCTGTGCATTGTATCATCTTTGATCCTAAGGTTATTGCATTATTAAAGCAAATTCCTGTTGTCTTGTCATATTGTATTGTTTCCTCCATTCAAATACTTTCTGTTCATATTGCTTTTGGGGGACCATGGACTGAATCACGAAATATAATCTCTTTTGGTTTCATTTAAGTTCCCTGTGCTTATGTTCAAACGGTTTCAGGTACTACATGTGCTACCATTCTGACAAAGGCTATATTCAGTGAGGGTTGCAAGTCCGTAGCGGCCGGAATGAATGCCATGGATCTGAGACGTGGTATCTCAATGGCTGTTGATGCTGTGGTCACAAACCTAAAGGGCATGGCCCGAATGATCAGCACATCAGAAGAAATAGCACAGGTAATTGTTGAATTACAGGAGTCAAGAAACTATTTTGTATATGTTTGTTCTCTTCTCCCTAAGACACTCAATTTATTCATTACTCAAAGGTGGGTACTATATCAGCTAACGGGGAAAGGGAAATTGGTGAGCTAATTGCAAAGGCTATGGAGAAGGTTGGTAAAGAGGGAGTTATTACTATTGCGGTAAGTCAAAACACTCTAAAGAACTTAGCTTCTTATGCATTGCTATTTCGTCAATCATATCACCTCTGTTTTTTTTTCATCAGACTTAAAAATGTTGGGTGAAGCCTAATTCTGACAATATACTTTGAATTATTTTTTGGGGTTCCAAATGTGGCTTTACACACTCCCATAACTTGTCGTCCCATTAGATTGTTTAGGTGTTCAATTTGGCCCATATTTGCATTTTCTGTAACCACAAGAGATTACTATCATCAAGTTTTTATTTTTATTGCTATCTGTGCTGGGATATGTTTTTCTATGTCAGCATTTCTCTTCTGGGGATTTATTCTAGTGGAATGCTTTTGTCTATGTTTTGTTTACAATCTATGAAATACTTGATAGGATGGCAACACTCTCTATAACGAGCTTGAAGTTGTGGAAGGCATGAAGCTTGACAGAGGTTACATCTCTCCATACTTTATTACCAACCAAAAGAACCAGAAATGTGTAAGTGTTCCCTTTGCTTTCTTGTTATTCTACTGTATTAACTTCAAATCATCTTATTATATATTTATGTTATTTGTTATAGGAACTAAATGATCCCTTGATTTTGATACATGACAAGAAAGTATCTAACATGCACGCGGTGGTCAAAGTGTTGGAGTTAGCTCTGAAGGTATTTGTTTAATTGTCTATTCTCATGGGCTGGGCTCATGGCTGATGTTGGTTTGTTGTGACCTTGATTGCAATCTAATGCACATGGTCTATTTTTCTGCTCCAACAGAAGCAAAAGCCTCTGCTTATTGTTGCCGAAGATATAGAAAGTGAAGCGTTGGGTACCCTGATTATTAACAAGCTTCGTGCAGGCATTAAGGTTGGCTATAACTCGCTTTATGCTTTGTTTTTAGGACTTTATTCAGTTTTTTATTGGACATGAAATGTAGGTCTGTGCGGTCAAAGCTCCTGGTTTTGGGGAGAACAGGAAAGCCAACTTACAGGACCTTGCTATCCTTACCGGGGCAGAAGTAAGTCATAGCTCTTTTCTTTTGCCTATGTCATAATTATCAGATCATCAAATCCACCCATATTTGGTTTTTTTCACCTTCCTTGAACTAGGTCATAACTGAAGAACTTGGGATGAACCTTGAGAACCTGGAGCCTCAGATGCTGGGCTCTTGCAAGAAGGTAAGCTTATTTGTCTGTTGATGATTGTACATTTTGTTTCAAACCCTATCAAACTGAACTGTTAGACAATATACAATCACCTTGTTTGTAATGTAGCTAGTTTAAGTACATGATATAACAATAATTGTGAACTTCAAAATTGGCATCCCTATTTCTCTTACAAAAGTTACTTTCTAAATTTGCATGGTATAATACCTTTTTCTAGGCATCATGTATTTTCACTGTTCAACTTACATGAGGAATGCTCTTTTTAGCCATAATTTGGTAATCATTTTGGAGTTTGAGCATCATGTATCTTCACTGTTCAATCTATTTTAAGCTGATTAACCTTGACTCAACCCACACTCATAATCGTTGGTAGGGTGTGTTTGTGGAACAAGATGATGAATGGACCATCCGTTTCTAACTCCAAACTTAACTTTCTTTGGTTTGGGGAATCGATTGGCTTGGCCCATCATTACCTCATCTCTCATAAGCATATTCAAGTATTAAAAAAATGGTTGGTTCCATGAACCAAATAAGATATATTTTGGGTTGCATTACCTCAAAAAAAAAAAAAAACCTATTGGGTTGCAGATTCTGTTCACACATCAGAGAACTATTTGTTTGATTAAATGGAAGTGTTTGAGATGTGCAGGTTACAGTTTCTAAGGATGACACTGTTATCCTTGATGGAGCTGGAGATAAGAAGGCCATTGAAGAGAGAGCTGAGCAGGTTTATTCTTTATCAATTTAGTTTTCCAAGAGAATTTGGACATTATATCATGTGCTTATTGCTATAATATACTTATTTAACAGCTGAGATCTGCAATTGAGCTAAGCACTTCTGACTATGATAAGGAGAAGCTACAGGAGCGATTGGCAAAGCTTTCTGGTGGTGTTGCTGTTCTAAAGGTGAAATTTATTATCCATGCTCCAGCATATTGATGTCATTATAAGACTGATCGATCTAAATTGCTGGCATTTCCTCAACTGACACATTAGATAATGTGTAATTTGGCAGACATGTATTGAGCGAGTATTCAATAGGTATTTAATTGGTGTATTAGTGCTGATAAGAGGAGTGGCACATCGTTTTACTATGTTGGTTTTGGTGACTGCCCTGGGTTGCTAGTTTGAACAGTTTTTATTTCAATGTTTCTTTTAGATTGGTGGGGCAAGTGAGGTGGAAGTTGGTGAGAAGAAGGATAGAGTGACTGATGCGCTAAATGCTACCAAAGCTGCAGTGGAGGAGGGTATTGTTCCAGGTACCGTGCTGGAGCTCCGCTGTTGAGTTTTCTGGTGTTAGTATGTATCAATATATCGTCACCATTGTAGAAAATCTTATCTGTTTATGATATATTTAGGTGGTGGTGTTGCCCTTCTCTATGCGTCAAAAGACCTGGATAAGTTGCCGACTGCAAACTTTGACCAAAAGATTGGTGTCCAAATCATTCAAAATGCTTTGAAGGTTTCAAGAAATTGATTCCTTTTTTAGTTCCTCTCATGTTTGCATCATCTGATGATTGGGGGATTTTGCAGACCCCGGTGCACACTATTGCTTCAAATGCAGGTGTAGAAGGGGCTGTCATTGTTGGCAAGCTTTTGGAACAGGAAAACACTGATCTAGGCTATGATGCAGCTAAAGGTAGGGTGCAAAGTTGATCACCTTGCCTCTTGGGGACTTAGGAACGTAGTTTGAATTATGTTTCTGACTTTGGTTATGCAAACTGATCTTCCAACCAAGGTGAATATGTGGACATGGTGAAGGCTGGTATCATTGACCCACTTAAAGTGATCAGAACAGCCCTGGTGGATGCTGCAAGGTCCTCTCTCTAATTCTGATCTGTATGCTTTAATTTTTCTAATTCTGATCTGTATGCTTGAGTTTTTTAAGTTCAACATATTGCCTGTGTGCTGTGGTTAAACCATTAAAGCCTAAAGAATAACATGACACATAATAAAGATAGTGAAGCTGCATTGAAGTGGTTGAACCAGAGTAATATTCTCTTGAAGCTCTCATGGCTTTGACTGAACTGTAAAAAAAATATAGTTGCGATGCTTGGATTTTTGGATGCACATTCAAGTCAAAGCTCCTGAATATTGAGGATTAAAATTTTGTTATGATCTTTATGAGTTCTGTTACTCTGCCATTATTTCCTGCTATTTGTCCACGGAACCATGACACACTTTTACCTTATGTTTTCTGTTGCAGTGTGTCTTCTCTCATGACTACCACAGAATCGATCATTGTTGAGATCCCTAAGGAAGAGAGCAATGCACCAGCAATGGGCGGCATGGGTGGAATGGATTACTGACATACTTCCCTGGCACATGTCAAAGCAATGTGATTACGTGAAACATTAATACTAGATCCTTTCTGCAGTGTGTATTCATCATTATCTGTCTGATGAGGAAGTTGCCCAAATTTTGATCCTACTGCAAGAGGATTACTAACTTGAAATAGAGGTAGTGCTGGAAATTGGAACGAACCGAATCCTTTTATACGAGCACTGAAAGTTTATTTTTTGGATCAAATTGTGGTTGCTCCGCAACTGATCTCGTTTACACCTACTACTTGTTTCCTTGATACACCGGGCGACTGGACGGTTGTGCCACCTTTCTGTGGAAGTGAAGTTGTTTATTGGGGTAGTACTGATTTTCAAGATGAATATTAGATGTCGATTTGATGGTGTGAGATCTGATTTTCCTCTTGGTGTTGATTGGAATAGCGTATGCTTTATGCTTTCAGTTTTGTTTGTGCGGACGAATTTGAGCATCCTTCTGAAAACTGTACTGTACTGAATGTGCACGCATGGTTGTGTTTTATCTTCTCTCGTACATAATTTGTTGGTGCCAACAGGTACGCGAATGCCGTTAGAGCTTGATGTAATCCGTTGGTGCCAACAGCTACTCGAATGCTCAGCTGGTGTAATCCGTTGGTCTAACGCGTTGTGTTTAGTCGGTGGAATTCTGCCAAAGCATGCTCACTTGACCCGAATTGGGTGTTTCAAGTGTGCGAGGAGCACCGGGCTTGTATTGGGGTGCAATTCGACTGCTCTCATTGGCCATTGCTTGCATATGACAATGTTCTATCTGTTCTCACAGCAGGGAAATGCTCAATAATAGTTGAATCACCAATGCACACTAAAAAGGTACAATCAAGATAGTACTTCTGCTGTGAGTTCTTGCCGGCAGCTGGACGTGCCCGTGGGAGGGCCAAATACAAAAAATATTCTCTAAATCTTAGGAGGAGATTATCTTCGCCCCTAAAATATAGAACCATTTACTTTTTTTCGATTACAAGTGGCCTACACGTGCGTACCATTATACATGCACATCACACGCACATACGAGTATGTCTTCTTATCACACGTTTACATATAATACTGTTGAAACCACTCGTAGGTGTATAAATTATGGACATTAGGATTTGAACCCTAGTGAATGAAGTCGTAGTCTCACACCTCCACCACCACACCAAAAGATGGATCCCTATAACCATTTACTTAACTACCTCGTAAAAATCATGTAACTTGTATCCTTCAATATAAATCATCCTTCAATATGAACCAACTAGTTATAATTCTATGTATCCCTAATCAGGAGCCTTGTTGATGCAAATATTTTCTGGTTCACATGCAGCTGCACATCACCGCACCGCAAGTCCGCAACTAATTAGTATGGAAAGTTTTGAAAACTGTTTTTATTGGCTAGATTGTGTAGATTTCCTTTCTGAAGTTTGAAAAAGTTTTATTGAAGATTCACTCAAATTTTGGTTGCTTTGATTAACCATTATGAAATCTTCATTTAGAGCATTTTACATATAGTTATAGCGAAAGGATTATGATATGGATTGTGGAGTAAGGGAAAGAGAGGATGAAGATAGCCAAACAGACAAAGCAAAGAGATTAAGAAGATTAGAAGGTGATGATGACAGAAATTGACATTTGGTGAGTTTCGGATTTGATAATTTTAACACATCGGAACATCCGATGTTAGGGAGAAGATGAAAGTTGAAGCTGGTCAAGTCCGAGGAGCAGGCTAAAATTGGAAGGTTGGTCGAATCCAAGCGAGTAATATCTGATCAGGAGAAATTTCAGCAGATTGACTACAATCAGGAGGGTTTCGAGAAAGTGATCTCCGACTAGATGAGGATCCGAGCAGATGATTCCCGGCCGGGTAGAAGGAATGTTCGGATTCTAGCACATTGATCTCCGAGCAGTGACTGGTCGAATCTGAGCGCGTGGTCTCCGAGCAGGCTGGTCGGACTTTGAGCATGTTGGTCTTCGAGCACGATGGTCTCTGAGTAGGTAGAAGAATTGGTCGAGTTTAAGCATGATGATTCTGAGTAGGTGGTCGGACAGAACGGTGACTGGTCCAATTTTAAGCACATGGTCGAACCAAGCAGACGGTACGTGAGCAGGTGTTCGAGTCGAGCGAGTGGTCCAGTCCAAGAAGGTTGAACATCGCAATAAAAGATACTCGGGAAGATATATGGGAACTCACGAGATCAAATCAGAGAGATACATCAATTATTGAAAGTTCAGAGATTAAATGGTATAGCGGAATCATATCTTGTAAATCTTATTCGGTTAGAATCAAGACTCCTAATTTCCTACGACTAAGACCTGCCACCCTATAAATATGAGAGGGTCATGACCAATTGAAGGATCAACCAATCGATCAATATCAATCCCATCTTTCTTTTTACCTAGTTCTTGTAGTCTTGTTCTTTCTTCTTCCTCCTGCTGCTACTCGTTCTTGATCTCGACGACAAAAGACAAGCCATTGGCCATATGCGCTCTGATGGTGTCCCTCCTGAGCGTGGGTGACGACGAAGATCCGACAATGTAGCGTCACGACCAGGGTAACCTGGGTGCTGCTCACTGGATAGTTATCGCCGAAACTTTCGATCCACATCGGAGCTTTCGATTACCCTGGTCAGAGCATTCGGTCCAGGATTGCACACGAGATGCTCAATGTTTGGCGTGCTGCATTTTTTCGTGTCAACACACTTTTTGGCGACTTCACTAAGAAGAAGCTTTTAGCTGCCTTTTAGCCGAATTTTAAAACCCTAGCCATGATGAACGGATCTGAAGTCAACCCCGACAATATCATTGTGCCCACCATCGAGGAGCTAGATGAGGAGGCACAAAGAGAGTACGAAAAGTACAAGATGGGGTTCGACATGGTGTTCGCTTCACACTACCAAAAGATGAGATAAGACGTCATATGGAAAGGAGGAGATTTTGCACCTATATATACCAAGCTTGCGGTAACTCCCACTGTAAGTATCCCACCTCTTATTGAAGAGAAAGTTGTTTTGATGATTGATCAGTAAGTAGGTGCTTCTGTGTTTAATACTTGGATATGTTGTTACCTAGTCGTCTTAAGGTTATGGGTTTTGAAGTGCAAAGTGAAAAAGATCTAAAACAACATGTTTTGCCTCATGCTAATGGTAGCAGTAATAGCAGCATTCAGCATGACTCCTTGCTTGTTAACGCATTGGCAGCAAGTGCACCATCTAAAGCTACTCCGCAAGGTGTGCCGGTGCAACATATACATAGCTGAATTATTCAAAATACTGCTATACCCGAATCTACAACTCCTATGCCTTCATCATATGTGAATGCTAATATGGTAAATTAGGGTGTGTCTAATGTTGGCAATTACACCAGTATGAGAGAAAATTCAGCAAATTTACAAACATCTTTGTATTGCACTGTAGCATACAATATACCTCCCGTGCCACCTTAAGTTTCTGGAATTCCATATGATCCACTACATGCTAGTAATTTCAGTAGTTCTCTATAGCATATAACAGATGCACAACCGAACCATACTAATGCCTATGAAACACCTTTAGCCCGCAACAAATAGCTGATGGGACATCCACTTGGCCTATGGTTGAGCCATATACGGGGTCTGAAAACATTAGAGAGCAAGTGTTTAGTATTCTGAGAGAGCAGTTCAGGGTAGAGCCCAAAGGTATAGCACGCGCATATCAAAAATCATACCCCGATTTATATAAAAATGTTAAGTATCCCCCAAAGGGTTTAGGGTGCCTGAGTTTATTAAGTTCACTGGGGATAATGGTAGAATCACTTTAGAGTATGTTGTTCAATTTATTTCGCAGTGTAGTGAAGCTAGCGCTAGCGATGCATTAAAACTGGGATTGATTCCTTTATCATTGTTTGGCCCTATATTTACTTGGTTTACTTTTTTTGCACCTAATTCTATTTATACATGGTCTTAATTAGAGCAAAAAAATTCATGAGTATTTTATACTGGGGACACTGAGCTTAGATTATCGCATTTAACATCGGTTAAACAAAAACACAATGAGTTTGTTGCCGATTATATTAGGAGGTTTAGAGATACAAGAAACTGATATTTTAATGTGACAATATCTGACAAAGACTTGGATGATCTAGCTTATTCTGGTTTACTCTCTCACTTAAAAAGAAAAGCTAGTGAATCATGATTTCCTAGATATTAGTCAAGTGTTACAAAAGGCTCTAACTCAAGAGAGCCGTGCGAAGGAGTCTAGGAATTTTTAGGGATCAAATAACAAAATAAGAGTCAATCGTCCTAATGTTTTAGGAATTTTTAGAGGTCAAATGACAAAATAAGAGTCAATCGTCCTAATGTTCACATGATTGAGTATGAATATGAAAGCTTGGACGATGACGATGTGGATGTATGTGTGGCCGAATGATCTTGGTCTTCTAAGTCTAAACCATTTATTTGATTTGCTCTTAAGCCAGTGTCTTCTAAGAATCAATAGGAAAAGATTGAATTTACTTTTGATGTAGCAAAATGTGAAATATTTTTTTACTATTTGCTACAAGAAAAACAGATTAAGCTATCTTATGGTCATGTAATTCCACCAGCAGATGAATTAAAGAGATGAGCTTATTGCAAATGGTATAATTCTTATTCTCATGTGACTAATGATTGTAATGTTTTTCATCTCCAGTTTCAATCATCCATTAATGAAGGACAATTGAAATTTGCGAAGATGCAAGTAGACAAGCAATCGTTCCCGGTCAATGTGATTGATCTCCAAAGCAAGAGCATTCTAATTCGGCCAACTCAAGCCAACCAACTAAAGGAAAGAATGTAATCGCTGGTGAGGAAAGACCTAAACTTTTGGAGGAGAACAAAGGCTTGTTAAGACAAGTGCTACTTAAGAAAACTCCCGAAGGTAAAGTGTTAATCAAGATTGTGATGAACACTTCAAATAGAGAGGGGGGTGGGGGGGCACGACCATGTTAAGCCAAGGATAGTCAAACCAAAAAGCCTATAGAATAGCAAGTGGAAAGTTAATGAAGTGAGGAGATATGACGAGGTTGAGAAATTCAAACCCACATTCAAGCAACTATTGTCCAAATATGAGAAAGATAAGTCCATCCCAAGACGAGGAGTGCATGATTGTCATCAACCAGAAGAAGACTGTGCTACCACCATTCACCTATTACTTGGGCCAACAGTACCATTGCCATGGGTGCCCCCTCCTATGCCATTTCCTCCTTGCCCGACGTGGGATTATAACAGTATGTGGATGCCTCCTCCTCCTCCTATGCTTTCTTCTTTTTTATCTGGGATGGGAAGCATCACGAAGGCCGGTATTTGATAGAATATCACGACCTGATCGTGACCAATTAGTGAATATAAATCGGTCTAATGATATTCAGCATGCTAAAATTGTGAAGAAAATATACCGAGCCAAGGAGGGTGGGGTTTCTACTCAAATTTCAGATTCTAATATTGATCAAACAAGAACTATTGCTGCTGATATTATTGAGATTGACTCAATAAAAATGGTTACTGAAGAACTTGGCAAATGACATATTGTCTTTGGTGATTATCTGGTAATGGTTTAACATGTACCTACTACTGTCCAAGTTGCTCCAAAGACTAATAATTATGAGGCAAGCAGCAACAAGCCACTTTCTAAGTACCTACAGCCGAGGTGGTGTCTCTCAAGTTTGTCCCATATAAAGAAGAGAAGGTTGCAGAGGCCACGCAAGTAAGTATTGATAGAGCAAAAAGATGAAAAATTACGGGATGCTACTTTTAATAAGGTTAAACTGATGCAACCCGTGAGGCAAGTGTGGACGCCAAAGCTAGATGTCATGACACTTCACCAACCGAAGAAGCTATCTTTGAGAATCCAAAGGAGATGGATCGACACTTAAAGTCGTTATATGGGAAGGACCATATAGAGTTGTAAGTATCGTCCTTGAAAATTCTTATTTGTTAGAAACGTTGTAAGGGAAGAAATAGCATAAAGCTATTAACAAACGATACTTGAAAAAATACTATCCTAATGTATGGCAAGATGCTTGAAAAAACTTGGTCGATGTATTGGTTGCTATCGTCCTAAGAAGCATTCATGGCCGATGTCTTGATCATTGTCCTAATAAAGGTAGAAAGGGAGATGACATATTTTCTTTGGTAATCAAGCTTAAAAAAACAGAGGGGCATGTGTTGATGACAGAAATTGACATCTGGTGAAGAGTTTTAGACTTGAAAATTTTAACACATCGGAACATTCGATGTTAGGGAGAAGATGAAGGCCGAAACTGGTATGGTCCAAGGAGCAGGCTAAAATTGGAAGTTTGATTGAATCCAAACAGGGAATCTCCAATCAGGAGAAATTCAAGCAGATTGTCTACAATCAGGAAGGTTTTGAGAAAGTGATCTCCGACCAGATGAAGCTTTGAGCAGATGATTCCCGATCAAGTAGAAGGACTGGTCGGATTCTAGCACATTGATCTCCGAGCAGTGGCTGGTCGAATCCAAGCGTGTGGTCTTCGAGCAACCTGGTTGGACTTTGAGCACATTGGTCTTCGAGCAGACTGGTAGAACTTTGAGCATGATGGTCTCCGAGTAGGTGGAAGAACTGATCGAGTTTGAGCATGATGATTCCGAGTAGGTGGTCGGACCTAGCGGTGACTAGTCCAATTTTAAGCATATGGTTAAACCAAGCAGTCGGTACATGGGCAGGTATTCGAGTCGAGCAGGTGGTCGAGTCCAAGAAGGCCGAACATCGCAATAAAGGATACTCGAAAAGATGTAGCCATTATTGTCACCAGTGCCAAAGTTGCCCTAACATGTGGCATCACTTTGTGCTCGTTGCACGGGTGCATGTTTCATAGAGGAGATTCCAGGTTTAGGAAGTGGTTCTTGTCTTTCTTTAAGCCAAGAAGTATTTAAAACTGCAATAGTGCTGTAATTTTAAGCTTTCTATCCAGATGCTCTCTACTCTGTTCATAATTGCAGTGTATTCTCTTATCTTTTAGTGCTGTAGTGATTCTGAAACTTGCTTTGGTTGTACAGATTATTAAGCGAGCAAATGAAGCTGGCGAAACAGTCACAAGTTTGAGTAGCCGGTTTATTAACGAATTCCTTCTTGATATGTCTGAGCTCCAGTGCCTACCTCCTACTTGCGAGCCACGTGTAACAGAGCACATAGAGCATATTATTGAGTTGATAACCAAGGTATGCTCTATTATTGCAGCAAATAATACCAACTAGGGAGCCTAAATGTTCTTTTCATGATACTCTGCAGCTGTTCTAAACAAAATCAACACTGATGATTATATTTATTTGTCACCATCAAAATTAATGTACAACCAAACCCATACTCTTGCATATTATCTCTGCTGCCAGCATAGTGAACAATCATGCTTAGCTTATAGTATATATAACACTGGTTCTACAAAGTTGTACTATGATCCCTCTTATGTCCTATATCACAATAAATTCTTTACTCAGCAATTGCAATTGTTTCCTGCTTTGTGTATGTTTCTGGACAGATAATGGAGAATGGGAAAGCCTATGCTATGGAAGGGGATGTTTACTTTTCAGTCGATAGCTTCCCCGAATATCTCCGTTTATCTGGAAGAAAGTTAGATCATAATCTTGCAGGTGTACGAGTTTCTGTTGATACGAGAAAGCGTAATCCTTCAGATTTTGCCTTATGGAAGGTAACTTTGATGCATTGATATTTCTACCTTACTCTCGTGTGTTTTCACTCTCTTCTCATCCTTGGCTGATCACTGTGTTCAGGCTTCTAAGGAGGGTGAGCCTTTTTGGGAAAGTCCTTGGGGCCGTGGAAGACCAGGATGGCATATTGAATGCAGCGCAATGAGTGATCACTATTTAGGACATGTGTTTGATATTCATGGTGGAGGGAAAGATTTGATTTTTCCTCACCATGAAAACGAACTCGCACAAAGCCGAGCGGCTCATCCAGAGAGTAACGGCTTTGTGAACAAGGATGATCAGAAAATGTCAAAATCAGAAAATAACTTCTTCACGATAAGAGATGTACGGGGTGAACACCTGGCTATTTTTAACTTAGTTCTCTGGATGAGTTTCCCTGTCTTGGTTTCTCTTGAGATGTCTAACATTTCAGATTATTGCTCTATACCATCCCATGGCTTTAAGATTTTTCCTGATGCGGACACATTATAGATCTGATGTGAATCACTCTGATAAATGAATTGAGAACGCATCAGATCGTGTGTACTACATCTATCAGGTGCTTGAGTGAAGTTCAAATATTAGTTTGAGTTAATATCCAACCAATTTAATTGATTTGGGTATTTATCATCTTTTTTTTTTGTCTCAATTCACTCGATGCAAATTTTGTGTAGACTTTATATGACTGCGAGGAAGTGTTGTCTAATTATCATGAAGAGGATATCTCTGTCCCAGTCCCAGCTGAGGAGCAAAATCTGGTCGACAGGCACCATTCAGCTTTCTTAGAATATATGTCGGATGATCTTAAAACCACAGATGTTCTGGATGGCTTCACATAACTGCTGAAGGCCATAAACAGCAATTTGAATGATTTGACGGTATGTTGGTACTGTTTCTTGTGCTTCAATTTCCAAGGTTTAAATGTTTTGGAATCGTACCCGGCACTATCCTTTTCTTTGGACTTTATGGTTGATATGTAACACCTTTTCTACTTTCAGAAGCTGCAGCAAAAACTAGAACAGAAAAAGAAGAAAAAGCTGCAGCAGAAGAAGCAACAGCAGCCACAAGATTATATTCAAGCTCTTATTGCACTGGAGACAGAAATTAAAAATAAACTATCTATACTTGGTCTGATGCCACCTTCATCTTTGGCAGAGGTACCAAAGCCATTGTGCCTGTCTAAATACCGCTGTCTAGACATGTTCTCCATTTATGATGATTACTTGTTTCATGAACAAAATTTTGATTCAATAGGTACTGAAGCAACTGAAGGACAAAGCTTTAAAGCGAGCAGGGTTGACTGAAGATCAATTGCAAGAGCAGATTGAGCAGAGAGCTGCTGCAAGGAAGAACAAGCAGTTTGAGGTTTCTGACGGAATCAGGAAACATCTTGCTACTTTAGGCATTTCCCTGATGGACGAACCCACTGGTGCAGTATGGAGACCATGCGAACCAGAGCGGTCTGAAGAGTCATGATTTATTCACTCACCGGTTAACGAGTGATGGTGTAAAATCTGAAACATTCGCCGAAGCACAGCTGCTGCATTGATGTGAATTAACGCAGCTCCATTTTTGGATGTGGTATTCTATAGGGGTTCCCAAGTTCACTGACCAGTTAAAACTTTGTGTGTTTCTGGTTGCGTAAGAAGCAAGGGCCCCGTATACTTGTATACGTGAGAACTTCTTGGGGACGTTGTGTTATGGATTTGATTATTAAATTTGGCAATTGCATTTGAATGGACAGAAGGATTTGTTGACACTGTACGTTGTCAGTTCAATTTGGCTTGCTTCTTTGGTGTTTGATTTGGTTCTTTCCTTTTGGTGCTTGCTGGAGCAAGGATGGTTGGATAACATATACCGGAATTTATTCCAATGAACTGGCAGAACCGCAGAAACGAACGGTTGCCCCTGCTGAGTGCTGATATCAAGCAGATCATCATCCAGTCGCAACAAATCGAATCAACTGCTGCTGCAGCATTACGCGCTCATCAAATTAGTTTTCGGTGCTCGAAGGGAACTTCTTCGACAGTTTTTTAACCCAGATTCTGGCATGCAGGGTTCGTTTGGATTGAGCCCCGGCTAATCCTGTTAATCCGTTAGTTTGGCGCAGGAATCAGGCGCCCACGTTTCGCCGCGGCTGGCGAGAAAAAAAATTAAGCGTGGGGTGATGGGAAGCTGAGCTTGCCAACTAATGGTGTCCATCTAAACATCTAAACGCACTCGAGAAGGCGAGGTCAACACTAATTTTTTTGGCGGGGAGCGCGAGCGTCAATCCAAACACGCGCGCGATTCCAGCGCATGGGCATGGATTAGATTTGGTGCCCGTGCCATATGCTCACGAGTCAAACTTCCAAGTTCCAAGGCTTGATGCTTCTTACGTCTACCAGCTCAGGTGCTTTCTTGCCTGATGATTGTTGCTGCCTGCGGGAAGCGAAGAGCCTCGGATGGATCGATCTGCGCAGTCCTTGGCAAACCATTGAGGCACCGCTTCAATGGAGCGGTGGTGCAGATGCTGCCCATTCCGACGCACCGCTGCATCGATCGCGCGGGCGACGCGGCCATGCCGGCCGCCTCCATGTGCGCAGCCGGTCACTCTGTCAGTGTCCGGCCCGATGCCTCACGGAAAGCCAAGCACTGCCCCGGTCAGGTAGTTTGGCCGGCGGTGTGCCCTGCCCTGGTGTTCACTCGTAAGCGTGTGTTTGGTTCGATGGAAGAATCATTCAGGAGATGACCATTCACCTTTTGGAGGTATTTGGTTGGATGAGTGGATGGATGAGGCGGCCAGCAAAAACGAATATTTGCTTAGGAGTTAGGATACTGAATGGCGCGATCACGAAAACCGTCGGAAAGGAGCAGGTTCGTGCTTTTCGCTGTTGTCAGTAGGTGTGTTTTCATATTTTTTATTTAATTTTCGATTCTATCTGATATTAGGGGTCTAAATTTTTTAAATATTTTCATAAGTAAATTAAAGCTCACTAGTAACCCGTTTTAATTGATTTGATCTAAAAATCATGAGTTAATATTTAATTAAAATTATCAAAAAACATACTTTTATAACTTATAGCAATTTTTAATGCCATAAATAAATTCATAAAAATGTAAAAAAAATCACTAATATTTTTCTTATATGATGTACTAATTTATTATCATATAGCCCTATCTTTTCTTATTCTTGTCCAGCCCGAAAATAGAACTCAGCCCCAAAATATTTCCTTGTAATGCTTTATTTATATGCATTTTATGTAATATTATCTTTTTTATTCAATTTGAATTCAAATTCAAATATGCACAAATTCATCTAAATGGTGCACAATAAAGAGGTAAATTCACCAAAAGATCATCATAACCAACTCAACTCATCAAATACATTCAATCAAATAGAAATCTAACTCATTCTATCCATTCTAATCCCACCTACCATACAGAAAACTGATCCATCTCATCCATACCACATACCAAACAAACAGAAAATTGAATTATCCTATCTTAAAAAACAGAGATAATCTTATCTCATCTAATCTCGTCTTCTAACCAAACGCACCTAAAATGCACTCCCGTGCCACGGTAAGACCATTTACAATGATGATAAGACTCCAATTCTAAATCTATAGTGCAAAAAAGTTACATATTTTCATACATCGTGTACCCGTAGATCTCTTAACTTACTCAGCATCAAAGAACCCATCATCTGTCATCCTGGAATAGTTTACGCCCTCTAGAAGCAATTACTGTCAAGAATTCAACACTGGGTGGTCTACGTTAAATAAAACAACAATGTAAAACATTACCAAGTCAAGTATGCCAATCTTTACTCATAATTTAGCTTGTCTAGTGGAGGGTTTCCAATTTTGCGTTTGGATTGAGAAACCTTCAACGCTTATTTTATCGGAATTGGTGAACAATGTAATGCTTATTTGATATCAATAAAAATACTATGATGGCTTTCCCTAAAAAAAGTATGCCAATCTTTGCACCTAAGCATATCAATCATCTCATAACCCACTTGCACTGTGCCCCACAGTATTGAGCATAGATTTTGGAGATTGGGGTGGCACCGATGAATCAAAAAACCGAAACAAACAGCCCGGATCCAGAATAAACTCCATGCATGTTGAGAGAACGTTGGGATAGCTGGATGGTTAGAGGTTGATGAAGACGACCTGGCGATTTCAGCGTTGTCCCGGATGAGGCCCTTTGGCCGCATTACCTGCCACACCTTCGCCGAGCCCGGGCACCCATGCGGGGACAGAAGAAGTGTGAAAACTGATTGTAACCTTCTTCAATTCTTCTTCATCGCAGATGCGCTCGGACGCGGCCTCCATGTCGTCGTGCCGCAGCTTCACCCCCATCGCCAGCCCCCTAACACCTCCCTCGCAGAAACCTACAAGAAACCGATCAAATCTCCACCGAGGGGAGGAGGTGGAGGGCATCGACCATGGCGTCGTCGGTCATGTTAGCACGGACGGGGTTGCGCTGCGCAGCGCAGCGCCTGGAGCTCGCGGCGTGGAAGTCCATGGCCGCCGCCGCCTCTTCCATGTCTCTCGTTTCTACCTTCTCATTTGTGTGAGGGAGCGCACTGGCCGGCGGGGCTTGGAGGTGGTCTGAGCACTGACGCGGGTCCGGGGTGCTCGGAGGCTCGGAGCGGACATGGCTATGGTGAGGTCGCGGTGACGATGACCCGTTCGATGACTCCAATCGGACAGCACACGTTCGATCCAACGGTAAAGCTTGTCCGCCTGAGGGTTCACTGCGGTTAGATACCCCTAATCCAGTTTTTCACACTTCTTCAATTATTTACCTAAACCCCTAAAATAGATCACAATTATTATCGTGATCCAAATGTTTACATTCCGTTCATTTTGTTCTCTTCTTAATTTTTATTCATTTTTATTTTTTATTTTTCTTATCTTTAATAGTTTTTTAAAAAAAGATTTGTAAAAGAAAAGCAAAGCAGATAAAATTCAGAGTAGAGTGAATGAAAGAAAATCCCTGCAGATAAAATTCAGAGTAGAGCGAATGAAAGAAAATCCCTCTGTGAATGAAAGAAAATTCTAAAGAGAAATTGTTGAATGGGAATAAAAATTTCTTCGTAAAAAGAACGACTCAGGAAGGGAAAGAAAACCTGACTCACGAACAGAATTTTTTTGAGATGGTCTAACCCCTCTAAAACGGATCTCGTCATCCAATTTCCCTTCCTGTCGGGCGACGGCGACGGGCCGACGGCCGCCTCGTCGTGGCGAACGAACTTCCGCTCCTCAGAAAGAAAGTTCCAGGTGGGCCGAACCAGGGTTCAAAAAACCGTCGGTAACCGCTCAAAAATCGCGGTTACCGACCTTCCCGGTCCGGTCCGATTTCAAAAAACGCTCGGCAACCGAAATTTGAATTCAAAAAATTCGAAAAAATAAAAAAATTCAAAAAAAATTCAAAAAAAATCTTAAAAAAAACTAGACACAATTCTAAGAACTTCTGTGAAAAAAACTTTCAAAAATAATATCGTTTGCATCATATTCTATAGGGAGAAAGTTTGAAAAAAATGAAAAAATTGAAGCGTGCGGCTCAATTATTAACTCACGTTAAGGAAAAGTGTAACATGCAAACACATATTTTTCTTGTATAAAACGTATTTTAAGAGAACCTTTAAAATTGATTTCACTTTATTTAGAGTTTTATTAAATTCTCTATGATTTTTACAAAGTTCACAAGCATAAAGTGAATATGTTAAGAAAAATCACTGTAATTAATTTTTTCATGTCTACTATTATTTTTTCTACGTACATCATAATATAAATAAGCTAATGAAAGTGGTTTCACTAATTTTTAAGGTGTGATGGGTCAGTTATGAATTAATCTAGTCGCAACACATTTACACAATCATGCATGTTACAATAACTAATTCATGAGTTCATATATTTTTAAAAGATATAGGATCATGTAAGAAGACTAACAAAATTAGTTTCATGATTTTTGGATTAGCAAAGAGTAAACTATGCATTTACCTTGGTTTAACAAATAAAATTTCTCACAGAAAATTTTGAACTTTTTTATGAGTATAAATACTTTTATCATGTAGATCATGTTACAAGGAATCCAACAAAATTTGTTTCACTTGATTTGAAGCTCGGATGAATTAGTTATTGATTTTACAAGATTGAACCCTTTTTTAGATTTTTTGTTGAACTGCGCTGAAATTCGATAAAACCGCTCGATAAATCGAGAAAACCGAGCGGTTACCGAGCCAAACCGCTCGGTAACCGACCGAATCAAAAATGTGAGAAAACCGAGCGGTTACCGACCCAAACCGCTCGGTAACCGACCCAAACCGCTCGGTTACCGAGAGGGCAAAAACATGATTTTTTCGCAAAAATTTAAAATTTGCCGAATGAATTTTCTCCGAATTTTTTTGAATTTTTGACCGGTAATCGCGGTTACCGCGGTTTTTCGGTTACCGCCGACCTCCGGTCGGTAACGCGAACCTTGGGCCGGACACCGCCATGGAACCGTCGCCCTCTCCTCTTCCCCGGCACCTCGCCCATCGGCGCGCCGTGACGCTGCCCACCGTCGGCGGCGCCTGCGGCGCGTCTTGGTGGTGGTCTGCACGCACGAGCCCCCGGATCTTGGTGGCGCGGAAGGAGAACGGGAATCCAGAGGGGTTTTCTCCACCGTTAAACAAATCCGGCTCGACGGTGCACTTGCTCGTCAGTGTCAGGCCGGGGGACTCCACCAGCAACCGTTCTCGTCACACGCACAGTCACAGATCTCTCTTACACCAATCACACGTCGATAGTACATTTACACTCGTACGAGAACAATCTACTAGCATCAAGTCACTAGAGAGAGAGAGAGCCTTTTGTTCAGAAGTGAGACAGAGAGACCTTTGAGACCTTTTCAGTGATAAATCATACAATTTATTCGACAGAGACCTTTTCAAGAACGGACCATGAGAAATCTGATTACAATCAAACAGCCAAGAATTAGACTTGCCTATAGCTCCAACAATACAACAGCTAGCTCTTGCTTTTCTTGTAACTCACAGCACCATCTTCTGATTCTGCAGCGGTGGCCTCCATACACGGCAGTTTCCGGCACCAGCTATGATCTCGGCACCTATCCAACGACGCCGGAGCCGACACCGCCGATGCCATTGACCAGGAAGCAGGGAACAGTCACAGAGAGTCTTCAGAGAAAGCAGGATGAATTCAGAGCAGGAGATGTGTCTCTCTCCCTCAGAACTCAGAAGTGATGGCCACATCCACTTCTCATTGGTCCAAAAGCAAGGGTCATGGAGATGAGGGAGAGGAGCAACTGAGGGTTGCACATCACTTCTTCAATTTAAGGGCCACACATCACATCAACCACTGTAACTGAATCGAGTATTCACCACTAACATTTCTGTCACATGCATGTAGATCTTGTTGTTAGAAGGCACCAAACTTCTCCACCAGCTCATACTTTTGGAATTGTCAAAGCTACTATTCTTAAGCTTAAGGTACTCAATGAAGTTTCTTTTGTTTTGCCAAATGCCGAATAATTCTGGGTTCCTCTCTGTTTAGTACCATCCTCTCAGTATGAAAAAGGAATTGATTGTACGTGAAATGAAATGCTTACACAACAGGCTATGGTGACCTAAAATGATGTGCCCTGTACTGAAATTAGAAAATGTATGTCCTGTCATGTCCTTGTTTAGTACTGATTAGTTAAGTGCAACAGTGCCAATTACTCATAGTACTAGTAGTTGGAAATCTCGAGTGGATCTCTAGATTTCACATCAGTAGCAGTGATGCAATGTGTTTCATAAATCATAAGGCAGCCTCCTCTGAAAAAATTGTAATAAGGAACTGCCTAAATTCGAACGTAACACATGAGCTCATTACTGCTTCTTCACCAAATAACGTACGGCGTCGATGATATGTCAGCCTCAACCAGCTCATGTTTAATGAACCAGCTGCTATTTCCATTTCTTTTCTTTTCGTTTCTTCTCTAAACCAACAAGACGACAAACTCCACGCCAGCCTCTGGTGTTAATTTACACCACAGGATTTTAATTTGTGAACACATTCTAGACGTTGTAGCTTTATTCATGTACTAGTCCATGAAATTTAGAAGAAATCACCCAATGTAAATTACTCCTGTAATTGAACCCATAGGGCCTGAAGAACAGGTTCCATCTTTTTTAGAGAACCGCTTCACAGATACTGTCAACCGGCTGATCAACCTGTCCGACTCAGATCAGTCTTTGGGGACCACTATCATTGATCGCGGCCCCCACATGTCTGAAGAGTTAAGTACTAGTTGGGCAAATCAAGCACACCTCTATCAACAGTACACGACAGGTAAGCATGACGGTTTTTAATAAAATGAATACTCTCGGTTCAAAAATAATAGATGTATTTTTTTTAAAAAATAAATTTTATATACTTTGATTAATATTTAATCAAATTATAAAAATATCTAGTGTATAAAAATTATATAACTAAGTTTATAATTTAAAATGATTTCACGTTATATATATTTTGTAGCTATAAATAATATATTTTATGAAAAATCTTAATTAATATTAAATTTTGAAGACCGAGTCTAAAATAATAGGCCTACTATTTTTGAACGGATAGAGTACCAAAATAACAGTATACCTACTTTGACTACTGTAATTAGTATAACCCGATTAGATCCGGATCGAGGACCTCCGCTACGGTTGGCCACAGAGATCTTGTCTTTTCCTCGTGGAGCGTGCATTGGACATCTTAGTTTGTACTCACTCTATTTCAAAATGGAGTATATCTTAGCTGATGTCTAAGAAAAGAGAAAGAGTAAGATATTGATATTAGGAAATAAATTTTCAGTGTATGCATGTATGTTTCAAATTTTTTTAATTTTTAAAGCAATTAATTATTTTATAGTTGCCTAGGATTGCTTAAAAAACTAGTGCCTTTCATAAAAAAAATAAATTCCTTCTATCTACTTTTTAAATTACTTGTCACGTTAGATTTTTACTTAGGTGAACATATAATTATTATTTAAGATATAGGTTAAGATGAAACATTGAGATTCTAAGACGCCTTAGAAAAAGAAATGGAGGGAGTACACATGTAAATTTTTATTATTACAATGGTGTTTGCCCGGCCAACACGCGTGAAATGAAATTTGTTTCTCTTGGGCTCATTCTACTTAAAATCACTCTTGGATTCATGCATCCAGTAAGATCACACACGGGCGACAAAGCAAAGTAAGCAGCAAATTGAATCAGCAAAACATATCCCACATGTCACCCTCAGTTATTTTCCAATTTCCACACTTTGCGCGGTTGAGCTAATTAATTTTCAAATAAAGTAAGTGGTATTCCTTATATAGACCATGATTTAAGTGTGGATAATTTTATTTTATTTTTGTATTTTGAGGTCAAATTATCAGAATCCTACTTAGTACACGACTACGCGTATTGCAACTTACTTTACCTTTTAGCATTGCTTAGTCAATTTCTCAACGGGATTCCCTAATAAATACGGTACTAGATGTGCATTGGTTGTACGTGGAGATGCTAATACTGTAAGGATGAAACATGGAGGTATTCAGTTAATTATCATCTGAATACCTTCATGGTTCAGGTCTTGGGTAACTTGTGCCCAGAATATTACCAGGATTTTCTTGTCTTGGGGCACACATATTGGACCTGTTTGGAACCACTTTTCCCCAGCTTACGGTGTGAAAAAGCGAGCTAGCTCCTCCAAACTGCCCGATTCTCCCCCAATTTTGTCAATCTTGCTTCTAGCTCACCGCAGAAATTGCACTGAGAAGCTTAAGCGGACCACGGGGAGCTTTTGCGAAGGCCAATATTGAAGTGCCCCTACAAGTTTGAAAGAATTACCCGCAAATGCCACTGATATACCCCTTCTCCATCCGTTCCCCAACCGCAAACTCCCGCACGCGAGCAGACTCCTGACTCAGTGACTCCCATACGAGCAGAGGGGCGATTAGGGTTTGCAACACCAGCGCCAACTCCACTCCTCTGACGGCCACTCTCCTCCACCGGCGCCCCCTAGCTCCGCTGTCGCCCACTCCACCGGGCAGAAGAGAAAAGGAGAAAAAGATCTAGAGAAAGGAAGAGGTCAGCACCCTGTCGCCTCAGGTTTATAAAAAAGAGGTCGGGAGTGAATTTTAAGATACTCCAAAAAAAAAAGAAAAAAAATCTATACAGTGGTGCCATTGATATCTTCTCCTGCAGCACTGCTTGGATGACGATCAATTGTCTCCAACGTAAATCTCAAAAATATTGTGGTTTTGGCAGTACTATAGTTCACAAACTGTAGTTTTTATTGTATCTAAGCACCTCAAAGTAATTTAAACCATAATTTCTTTAGAAAACCGTGATATCCTAAAAAACTCCAAATATAATACGTACCTAAACAATGCCTTAGATCTTTTCTTATTTTTTTTATTAATATGGTAATTTCTAAATTTTGACAACGAATGTGGAGGATTTTTTTTTTACCAATTAGTAAGGTAGTGTTTGGTTGGAGAGTGATGTGGGATGGGATGATTACATTTATATATAGATATTTGTTTACTGGATGGGATGGAACAATTACATTTTGGACTTTGAGCGCATTGTCAGGGACACGTCCCACTCGGGACGGCTGCGTTTAGCCTTTTTTTTAACGGATCCGTCTCGAATCTTTAAAAAATATTCTTTAATTCAGAACTATTTCATCCCACTAAACTCTAACTAAACAGTTAAAAACATGATGGATCCGTTCTGTCCCACCAAACAAACACTATTTAAGATAATATAGATAACGGGAAGAGGAAGGGAACGAAATGACAAGGCAGAAAAAGATTCATCTAAAAAGGAATCTTGTGTTTACACCCGAACATTGCCTATTTAGACATGGTGACTTCAGCTACTGAAACTCGCAACTTCTGAAGCCGTAAACATTCAGGTTTGCCGCTTACTGCAGGGACAAGATCTCCCTTCTTATACATCAATGGAAATACCATTGTCTGGATAAACACACATATCAGAATTTGACTCAAATTCAAGGTGTCCGATTTAGGAAAAAAAAATTGGACACAGGTGTGTAGATAACACCACTCGCTGCAAAGTCGGATGCTAGCAAGCGAGCGACTCGATCGGCTGCTGTCGTGCAGTGCTACTACACCACCCAGGTCACGGCAATGGGGCTCCTCACGACGTGCTTCCCTTGCCCCTCGCTCTGTTTCCACACCAAGTACCCTTCCGCGCTGTCCTTCGCTGCTGGCGGCGACAGTGCGGAGACCGTCAGCCGGAAGCTCCTCTTCTCGCCGAACTCCACGAACGCCAGCGTCGTGGGCGCCACCCTGACCTTGACTCCCGGTGGCGCGGCAACCTGCACGGTGTATGTCGAATTTGGCGTGCCGACGTTGGTCACTGTCCTCTGGAGCACTGCCGACATGGAGTCGTTCTTGAATGCCACTGCGAACGAGGGGTAGTTGAGGCTGAAGCCCCTGTTTTGGCGAAGCACCGCGCTGCAGTTGACGCCGGTGTGCGTGATCTTGAAGATCTCCATGTGCGTGTACCCGAGCGTGCACAGGTGTGTGACGTAGTCGGCGGGCTCGATGTCGTAGACGAGCCCCGGGTCGACGGCTCGCGCCGGGTTGACGTGCCCGGCGCCCATGGCGAACACGTCGGCCCTGCCGCCGTCGCCGTCCATGATCGGCTTGCCCTGCCGGTCGGTTATGTCGGCCGTCGTCATGATCGCGGACCGTATCATTGCGGGGCTCCAGGACGGGTGCGCCGACCGGACGAGCGCCGCGATGCCGCTGACGTGGGGGCACGCCATCGATGTCCCTGACAGCACGGTGAAGTTGGACCGGCGGGCGTCGCCCTCGAGCCCCGACGGACCGAGGTTCCCGGGCCATGCGGCGATGATGTTCACCCCCGGGGCGATCGCGTCGGGCTTGAGCACCGACGGGTTCGTCAGGCTCGGCCCGCGCGCGGAGAACAGCGCCACCGCCGGCGCGCGTGCTCGCCCGATCCTTGTGCCGCCGAATAATATCTTCGCCACCGGCCGCCGCGCCGAGCTGATGTACTTCTTGAGCTCCACGGCCTCCCGGTAGCCGATGAGCGTCGCGGGCAGGACGTGCACGTCGATGGAGTCCTCCTGCCGGTTTATCTCGGAATTCACAAGAACCATGGCAGCGCCGCCTGCTTCTTTGACCGCCTCGCCTTTGTCGGCGCGGCCAGTGATGCCGCGGTCGCATACTACCATCTTTCCAGCGACGGCGGCCGCGTCCAGGGACCCTTTGATGCAGTACTCCGCTTCCCGAGTCCCACCGACGGCGTACACAAGCTCGAGCTCCTTCCCGCCTTTTTTCAAATCGATTTTCCCGGGGTACATGGACTCGCCGTACACGACCCGGCCGTTGCCGAGCCTGACATAGGCTGGGAAGCGGCGGTCCAGGGTGGCGGCGCCGACGGTTAGCACCCATGGCGCCTCGTTCGCCACGGAGCTTGGCGCTGGCCCATTGTTCCCGGCGGCGCACACGACGGAGACGCCACGCGCCGTAGCACGGAAGCTGCCGATGGCGATGCTGTCCTCGAAGAGCGGTATGGGGAAACCGCCAAGTGAGAGGGACAGCACATCGACGCCATCGCGCACCGCGTCGTCCATCCCGGCGAGGATGTCGGAGCTGAAGCACCCATTGAACCAACACACCTTGTAGGCCGCGACGTGCGCCCCAGGAGCCACGCCGCGCGCCTCCCCTGCTCCAGCGCCCAAGACGCTTGCCCCGGCCACGGTCGAGCCCGCCGCTGTCGACGCCGTGTGCGTCCCGTGCCCGTGCGCGTCCCGCGGCGACACGTACTCCATAAGCGACACCGCCTCCGTCGGGTTCGTCGGGTAGTTGGCGCGGTGGCCCTTGGAGTAGAACCGCGCGCCGATGAGCTTCCGGTTGCAGTTGGTGACGTTGAAATGCTCCCCTCCCTGACACACGCCGCTCCACCGCACTGGCACCGGTGGCATCCCGCGGTCATCGAAGCTTGGGTTCTCCGGCCACACGCCGGTATCGAGCACGCCGATGATCGTGCCGTGGCCGTACCCCGACCGCGCCCACGCGCCGGTTGGGCAGAAGTCGAGCCCCAGGAACTTGTACGAATAAGTCGTGTGCAGCTCCATCCGGAGGTCGGCGCGCACAGACGCGACGCCCGGTAACGCCCGCAGCACGGTGGCCTCGTCGTCCGCGAGCTGCGCCGCGAAGCCGTCGAACACGGTGTGGTAGGAGTACAGAAGGCGCGAGGAGGGCTCCTCCTCCTGCTCCCAGGGCACAGATTTCTCAAGGAAGGAGATGTGCCGGTGGAGCCTGGAGGCGAACATTTGCTCGCTGTCACCCTCATGCGGATGCAGCTGCACGATGTAGCTCTGCAGAGTCTCTGCAGCGCCAAGAACTGGAAGCAAGAAGGAGGAGGAGAACAAGAAGCGGCAAACGAACAGCTTGGCGCTCATCGTTGCTTCTCGAATCTTGATGGCTATTGCAATGGTTGGGGGATCAAGCAGTGGAGTTTGGAGATATATTTGAAGCGGCAGGGATGCGTCGCCGGGGAACGCGGGAGGCGTGGCGAGAATTTGAGACGGGGAGGGAGGTCTCGTGAGGACAAGGCTCGCAGTCACACGGGATAAACTGGAGGGAGTAAATTGCCTCGGTTATCGTTACACTCCGCTTCTGAGCTCCATAATTACGTAGGCACGGGAAGAGGGACGGGGAGCGTATCCGTAGTAATTGAGTCAGCGCGCAAAACGGATAGACACTGTACTCTACTGACTCCTCTGTGGTGCAAGTAGGAATCCTCTCCCTGTGATTCGTGAAGACGACGTCTCAGAGTCAGGGAAATCGTTCTCTGTCTCGCTGTTTCTGCCTCATGGATCTCCATCCTCTCACACTATCCGGATCATGCCACTCCATTTATGATGTGTTCCTTCAATTTTCTTCTGTTGCCTAGGTTGCCTGCACGGCTGCACTGCACTGCCCCAGCGGAGGATATGCTACATGAAATGGTAGCGGATGGAGCTGGGAACCGGGGGTAAATGCGCAGGCAGGACGCGAAGCATGCTGTGCCACGCTCACACGGCTCATTGAATGATGCGCCTGCGCGGCCTGCCAGAACAGTCACAAGAACTATTCGCCCCCACACCCTGCGTGCGCCTCCTCTCCTCCCCTCTCCTCTCTCATGGGCATGCTCCTCCTGCATTCAAGTCCTCACCGACCGTGCGTCGCGCTGCGGCGCCTGTGCGGCTCCGGCCCTCTTCCCCCAGTCATGGGTTTGTGTAGAGCTCGGTGTCTGTCTGTCCTGGCATGGCTAGCTCGTGAAACTGTCATCGAGACCTCTACGCCATGGTACAACAGTATTCTACCTGGCGCCAATATTGCTTTCATTAAAAAAAGAGTTTTTTTAGTTTATGTCATTATAAAAAATATTATGGTTTTAAAATATACCATTACATTTTTCATATTTAGAAATATGTCATTATAAATCTCCTGAAATTATATCCATGGCATTACGAATCTCCCAAAATTTAATCCATGCAATTACAAATCTATTGAAATTAGATCCATACTATTACAAACCTCCTAAAATAATATCCACGCCATAATAAAATGTGCTGGGAGAATAAGGTAGTTGCATGAATACAATTTTAAAAGATTTATAATAGTATCTTTTCAAATATCAAAAGTGTAATGATATATTTAAAAACCGTGATATTTATAATGACATAAAATAAAAAAAAACCCTTAAAAAACAGATGAAACAATGGAAAAGGCCCGCGACAAATCTCCGAGAAACGAGTGAATTCCATCCAAATTCGAAAACATACCGCGATGATCGCGTCCAACACACACGAGCAACCGAACCAGCGTATCTTTGTAATACCTCTGGCGGATCCGATTTCGAAGTGGACGCCATGGCCACGGGCGTGCAGCAGCAACTCGGCACGGCGCGGATCTCCTCGTCCTCCGCCAGCTCCGGAAGGCTCGTCACTCCCTTTTGGAAAGGTTCGCTGCGCACAAACCGCCCCCTTCTCTTTTGCTGTTTCGCCGTCTCTATAGGTTGTTTTTTCGATGCAGAAAAGTACGAGAGGGATGCGAGGAGGTACTGGGACATCTTCTACTAGCGCCACGAGGACAAGGTTCTCGCTTCCTTGAACTAGCTAAAGCTTCAGCTCGTGGAGGAGAGTAGTTGGATTTGGAATCTAGAATCTTATCAGTTAGGATCAACGAAGTTGTCAGGAAGGAAGCACGTGAGGAAAACCACAGCAATTTTGTTGTTTATCAGCAATGGTATGAGCTAGCAGATAGTCTGAACTGCAGAGATTGAAGCAAGGATGCGTGAGCATTACCTAGTTCTTACTACCCAAACACACTTCCTTTTGTTTGCAGGGTGCCACAAATGCTAATTTCTTGTATTTATTTATGCTGTAAATATCAATATTGGGCTGGGTCTTGCTTTCCTCATACACGCAGTGTCATAATTGATGAAATTACTCTAGTCCTGTTTCCCCTTGAATTTGGGTGACTGAATTTTTTTTCTTATAGTAGTGGTGTATCTCTCAATGCTAATAAGGAACCGTTTCTGTGTATTTTGGACCTCTTAAGTTAAATACACTGCAACACTGTATTTTCATTTTCTACGTCAAGTACTTTCCATGTCATAATGTGTCCTTGTTTTGATTTGTTTTGCCGTGCATTTGATTTGTGTCCTTCCATTTGGGTAGTTCTTCAAGGATCGATGTTAACGGATTCTGTTCGGCTAGACCGAGTCACCAGCGCACTCCGCGCGCACTCCGCGCACTACATGCATGCCATGCAGCTACGTCGTGCACCGTTGCCCCGCATAGTGCTCTCCTCCACTCCTTTGCATTCCATCCATGTATAAAACGATTGCTTTGGCAATACAAATATCATCGTTGAGTCCCATTCTCCTTCATGGTATCAGAGCGCGCGTTGATCCACACGCCTGCGCCCACTCCATTCCGCTGCTCTCACTCATGGACGTCAACCCCCTGTTCTCCCTCGAGCCATCGCTCCATGATGCTTCTTCCTCTACTGCCTCCCTCCCTGGCGCGTTCGACGGTGCCGCCGGTCTCAACACAGCGCCGTCCCAACACCTTCCTCCCACTGCCTCCTCCCTCCAGACAGTAAACATCAAATCCCACATTCCGGCGATCCTAGACCTCGCCAATCCCAATTATCCAAAATGGCGTTGCTTTTTCGATTCAGTCGTCGGCAAGTTCGGCCTACATTCTCATCTCGCCGCTCCGCCGACAGTCAGCCAGCTTGCCGATCCAGAATGGCTCATGATCGATCATTGCATCATCAACTGGCTGTACAATACGGTGTCGCGCGACATTCTCCAAATTGTCCGTGCGCCCGGCGCGACGACACACTTGATCTGGATGGCGATCCTCGACCTCTTCCGCGACCACCATCTTCACCGCGCTGTCTACCTTGAGGCTGAATACCGCAGCCTCACTCAAGGCGACCTCAGCGTCACCGATTACTGCGCCAAGCTCAAACAACTCGCCGATGCTCTCCGTGATATTGGCCAGCCTGTGCCCGAGTCGTCCCAGGTGCTGAACATGCTTCGCGGCCTCAACGGAAAGTTTCGTCACGTCATCTCCGCCATCACTTCCAAGCAACCGCCACACACCTTCCTGTCTGCTCGGTCTCACCTTCTGCTGGAGGAGCTGTACGACTCCCAATTCACCAAGATGGCGGCCAATCAGGCTATGGTGGCCACGGCTGGCGCCAGGCCCCCTACTCCGACAAGCGTCGTCAACACCAGCAACCGCGGCCGTCGTCACGGCCGTGGCCGTGGCTCAGGCAATACCGGTGGCCCTAGTGGCGCCGGGCCTACTCCGCCACGCCCACCGTTTTCTCCTTCGCCCTGGACGGCCAGGTTCAATCCCTGGACGGGCATGGTCCAGGCGTGGCCCATGCCATTCCGCGCTCCAGGGACTGGCGTGCTTGGCCCGCGCCCTGCCACTCCGCCACAGCAAGCTTTTTACGCCGGCTCGTCTCCACCAACCACCGGACAAACCTGGGAGCCCAACGCCCTCCTCGCCGCGCTGTCTACCGCCGGAGTCCCTCCGGCCGGCTCAACTCCGTCCGACTGGTTCCTCGACACTGGCGCTTCTTCTCACATGAGCTCGGCGACTGGTAACCTTCATTCTCTTCGACCCTTGCATTCCCCTCCCTCAGTTACAGTAGGAAACGGCGCCCTTTTGCCTGTCACTCACATGGCCTCTTCTGCTATTTCTACTCGCTCAGCTCCATTACATCTCAACAATATTCTTGTTACTCCTTCTCTGATTAAGAATCTCATTTCTGTGCGATCTCTCACTCGTGACAACAATGTATCGGTGGAATTTGATCCTGCTGGTTTTTCCGTTAAGGACCTACGCACCCGCCAGGTGATTCTCCGCTGTGACAGCCATGGTGATCTGTACCCCCTACAGCCGGCGCTCCATCATGCACTCCAGGCTTCTTCGTCCTCCGTCGACCTCTGGCATCAACGGTTAGGACATCCAGGCCGTGATCAACTCGTCGCTTCACTTCGTTCGTTTCAATTCCGCTGTCATAAATCTGCTGCTCATTTGTGTCACGCTTGCCAACTTGGGAAGCATGTACGACTGCCGTTTTCTTCTTCTTCCTCAGTCACGTACTTTCCATTTCAGCTATTACATTCAGATGTCTGGACATCTCCTGTACCTAGCGTTTCTGGTTTCAATTTCTATCTCGTGTTAATCGATGATTACTCACATTTTGTATGGACATTTCCTCTACGCACTAAATCTGAGGTTGCGCCTATTGTGATCTCCTTCTGTTCATACGTTCACACCCAATTTCGGCTACCAATTCTTGCGCTCCAAACTGACAACGGACGGGAATTTGATAATTTCTCTCTCCGATCACACTTCCAGCGCCACGGAATCGCCTTTCAGCTCTCCTGTCCATACACCTCCGCGCAGAACGGAAAGGCCGAACGAACCCTTCGTACTCTCAATGACAGCATCCGCACCATGCTTCTCCACGCTCATGCCCCTCTAGCGTTCTGGGCTGAGGCCCTTAACACGGCAACTTACCTTCTTAACCGGCGTCCATGCCGAGCTACAGGCCTTCTCACTCCCCATGAGCTTCTGCTTGGTTCTGCTCCCTCCTACGACCACCTTAGAGTGTTCGGCTGCTTGTGTTATCCAAACCAGTCTGCGACCATGGCGAACAAACTATGCCCTCGCTTTGTGGCTTGCGCTTTTCTGGGTTACCCTGCTGACCACAAGGGCTACATGTGCTTTGATTTCGTGTCCCGTCGCGTCATCACATCTCGTCACGTGATCTTCGATGAGTCAAGGTTTCCTTTCCGCCAGCCTTGCAGCATCGCCGCGTCCGGTCCGTGCGTCTCACCCGATGAAGACCCGGTTCCTGCTGTGTTCCAGGCGCCAACTCCACCCGATCAATCGCCCGCGCTACCACAGCACTCAAGATCGGCCCCGCCACATCGACGACTTCCTGCTACGCCTACACCGCCCGTGTCACCATCTTCACCGACCCACTCGGTGCCCCCGACGTCACGCTTGCAGTTGAGACCTGCCTCCCCGCCGGTGTCTCCTGCTTCCCCACCATCGCCGCAGACTGCGCGCTCGCCCTCAACGGCCTCACCGAATGCGTCTCCTGCATCACCACCGATCGTGGCTTCACCAACTGCATCTTCCACGCGTTCTGCATCGCCGTCTTCACCAGGTCTTCAACCGGCTGCACCGAGCTCGCCATCCATTGATCCCCCACGCCACCAGATGATCACCCATTCAAAGGCTGGCATCTTCAAACCCAACCCCAAGTTCGCCCTGGCTTCGTCAAGCGTCCCAGCGATTTCTCCGATACCAGCCTCCGCACGTGCAGCTCTTCGTGATCCTCACTGGAGAGCGGCCATGCAGCAGGAGTTTGATGCTCTCCAGGCGAACCATACATGGCGTCTTGTTCCTCGGCCACCAGGAGCGAATATCGTCACCGGCAAATGGGTATTCAAACACAAGCTCCACCCCGACGGCAGCCTCGATCGCTATAAAGCCCGCTGGGTGGTTCGCGGCTTCACTCAGCGCCCCGGCGTCGACTTTGGCGAGACGTTCACTCCTGTTGTCAAACCGCAGACTATCCGTACTGTGCTTGCTCTGATTGCAGGACGCAACTGGCCGGTCCGACAGCTCGACGTCTCCAACGCTTTTCTCCACGGCCATCTGGATGAACGGGTGCTGTGCCAACAACCAATCGGCTTCACCGATTCACAGCAACCAGACGCCGTCTACCTCCTCTCCAAGTCTCTCTACGGCTTACGGCAAGCTCCGCGAGCCTGGTTCGCCCGCATCACCGGGTTTCTCCGCGCCATTGGATTTACCGCTACTCGATCCGACACGTCCCTGTTTGTTCTCCGGCGTGGAAGTGAGACGGCATTTCTTCTTCTATACGTCGATGATATGGTGCTGAGCGCATCGTCCGAAGCTCTGCTCCAAGACATCATCACGCGTCTCCGCGCCGAGTTCGCCGTCAAATACATGGGCACGCTTCGCTTCTTCCTCGGCATCGACGTTCGACGGACTCCTCACGGTTTCCTTTTGTCGCAGACCAAGTACGCCGAGGATCTCCTCGACCGGGCTTGCATGACGAATTGTAAGCCCACTGCTACACCCATCGACGTCAAGGCCAAGCTGTCTTCCGCGTCCGGGACTGCTGTGCGCGATGCCAGTGAATACCGAAGCATCGCTGGTGGGCTTCAATATCTCACCATCACTCGACCCGACATCGCCCACGCTATACAACAAGCCTGCCTTCATATGCATAGCCCCAAAGAGTGTCATCTGGCGCTTGTCAAAAGGATTCTTCGCTACGTCCGTGGGACGTCCGAGCTCGGCCTTCATCTCCGTGCGGCGACATCACCGGTCATCACCGCCTACTCCGACGCCGATTGGGCCGGCTGCCCGGATACCAGACGCTCGACTTCCGGCTACTGCATATTCTTTGGCGACGCCCTCGTCTCCTGGTTGTCTAAAAGGCAGCCGACTGTATCCCGAAGCAGCGCGGAAGCGGAATATCGGGCCGTCGCGAACGCTACGGCCGAGTGCATCTGGCTTCGACAACTTCTGGGCGAGCTGCATTGTGCTGTTCCATCCGCAACGGTGGCGTACTGCGACAACATCTCTGCCGTGTACATGTCCAAGAACCCAGTACATCATCGCCGGATGAAGCACATAGAGTTAGACATCCATTTTGTCAGGGATCGTGTTGCTATCGGTGACCTGCGTGTTGTCCACGTCCCTACTAGCTAGCAGCTTGCTGATGTGATGACGAAAGGCCTCCCGACAGCTCAGTTCGTTGCTTTCCGCTCCAGTCTCTCCGTCGGACCACCCGACGCAACGACTGCGGGGGGGTGTTAACGGATTCTGTTCGGCTAGACCGAGTCACCAGCGCACTCCGCGCACTACATGCATGCCATGCAGCTACGTCGTGCACCGTTGCCCCGCATAGTGCTCTCCTCCACTCCTTTGCATTCCATCCATGTATAAAACGATTGCTCTGGCAATACAAGTATCATCGTTGAGTCCCATTCTCCTTCAATCGACACTACTTGGATAAAGAATGGGGGAAACACTTTGAGGTAAACATAAGAACCCCCCCCCCCCCCCAAACACACACCACCAACAACAACAACACACCTCCAATTTTGCCATAATGTACACGAAGCTGATATAACTCTCGTGAACATAGGGCCAAGATGGAGAAAAGATGGTGGTTCTAGAGGTATGGTTGTGCTCTTTTGCTAATATCAATGATCCTTTAAGCTTGTTTTATGTAGTTGCCATTGTATGATTGTATCTGATAATCAAACTCGACAGAAATTTGAGTATCATCATAAAAAAAAACGAAATAAATTTGAATATGAACACTCTTTGGCATGAAGTTTGGAATCTGAGTTCCTGGATCTTTAAGGCAATCCACATTCAAATCAGGATAGAACCTATGGCATTCTGCTTTTTCAATGACTTATAAAACTATGTATGATCATTGCAAACCCGCATCTAGCAAATTTTGTTGCTTTGCATAAAATATATGTATGACTGGTGTGAAGTTCAATGCAGGTTGGTTGTGGAGCAGAAAACACAATCTTTCCATTGCTTTCTACATATCCAGATATATTTGTTAATGCCTGTGAACTTTCTCCACGAGCTGTTGACTTGGTCAAGGTAGCTATGTTTCCCAATAATGGCTGATCGAGACGGCCAGGACGGAGCAGCGGGTCAATGATGTCCGGCCGGTTGGTGGCACCGATGATGAACACCGTCTTCTTGGCATTCATGCCGTCCATCTCGGTGAGCATCTGGTTGAGGACCCTGTCCCCCGCACCACCGGCGTCTCCCACGCTGCTGCCTCTTCGCGTCGCGATAGAATCAAGCTCATCGAAGAAGAGGACGCATGGCGCGGACTGACGCTCCTTGTCGAAGATCTCACGGACGTTGACCTCGCTCTCACCGAACCACATGGTCAGCAGCTCGGGTCCCTTCACGTCAGGGCCGCTCCTGTGATTTTTGGGTGAAACTAAAAATGGATCCATTAACATAAATATTAAAATATTTATATATCAATTATAAAGACAATATTCATGTAGAGTTTATTAGTATTTACGATAAGTTTGAACAATCTGAAATGCGTCCGTTACGGTAAATTGGAATGAAATTATCGTAAATGCTTACGGGAATAAAGTTGTGAGGGATCGGAGTACACGTACGTATGCTTGCGTTAATACATGCTAACTAGGTAGAGATACTTACATGCCTATGTACAATTTTCTATGTGCAGCTCTAGTTACTCATCGATACATATAGCAGGTAGCTTGTAGCAATAGTAGCTTTGGATCTATCTGCTCGCAGGTGACAGCACCACAGTACAAACGCTGGACCTATTGATTATCGGAGTGAGCGGAGACCTTTTCATATTTCAAACGTATGATCTCAGCAAGAGTCGGATCTATTTGAGATGGAGTAGATAGTATAGAGGAGAAAAATCAGCAACGAAAACTCATATGGCAATGACTGACGTATGTCCTCGATCAAAGTTGCAGGCATGCGGGACACCTTGGAGTCGTGGTCCCACGAAACGCAAGAAACTGGACTATATGGACAGAAGAAAACACGAAATATGCAAACAAATAAATAGGCTAGATAGGCAAATTACTTGATTTTTTATGGATCGTAGGAACCATACCACTTGCGTCCTACCATGTGGACTGCTAGGCTTACCTGCTATTTTAGACATAGTTCTATCTGTTATCGTACTGTTAGGCATGCATACTATACACAGGTACACGAAAAGTGGCCTCTTGGTTTTGGGAACCCGAGGCGACCGCCCCGCTCGACCCCCTCAGGGCCGGCCCCGCTTCCCGCTAGCTTATGAAATTAGCTTGGTAGCCTTGGGGCCGCGCGAACTAGTGGCCTCAATACACGGCAGCTTCGACGACCAACGCAGCTCTGGAGCCATCTGATGAACGTGGGGAGGTCTAATGGGGAAGAAGGTCTTGGTGACAATATCTTGCCGCCAACGAGGAGACATCACGGGGCGACTCTCCGTTGGTGCAAATGTAAATCTGGGGGCCGATCGTTTAGCCGCACCTGTGGGAGCTCGTGGTGGAGGTCAAGACGGCGTGGTCGCCGTCGACGCCGTTGCCGTCAACGGTGACGGACAAGGGTGGTCGGTATTTTAAATACCATTCGTGGTGGACAGTAAATGAAATACCGACCACCTTGGCCCTCGCAGACCGTTGGATAGGATTCGCACGGCCACCAGACCGTTGGATAGGACTCACACGGCCAAGATCCACGTGAATGGCTGCGCGGCATCGTGACCCTCTCCGCCTTCTTCGTGCGCTCTTCCATGCGTAGCTCTACGCTGAGCTCCGGGAGACGTGGCAGTGGCACCGCCCCCCCAAGGAGGCAGCGAGTAGGCCTTTGACGAGGCGAGACTTGATCGAGGAGCTCGCCGTCGATAGTGCCGGTCGAGGACGCGAAAGCAGCAGCTGCGGGAGAGGTGGCACCGTTGCTCTGGAGTTCACGACGGCGAGGTGGACGGACTGCCTTGTTGATCTTGTTCTCCTCGCAGTGCTCGTCCGACATGGCTATGCAGACCGTGTCGCGGCGGCTCTCGCCCTTGAGCAGGACGACGTCGCCGTGGAATATGGACAGCTTGTCCATGGTGGCCGGGTGGAGGTTGCAGATGGAATTATCGTCGGTGGTCGCCACCTCCACCACCAGCCGGTTCCCGGCCTTCTTCTTGGGTACGGCGGGTGCAGAGGAAGCGGCTCCGTCGTCGGTCATCGTGTCGGCCTACTAAGATCCTAACGGCCCAGCCCAATATCACGGAGGAAAAATGCCAAAAACCGAGCACGAACAGTTTGGGACACCGGATCGGTAGTCAATTCCGACCGTGACCAAAATTTCGTAAAGGGATTGAAGCAGGCTATGATCTTGATTCGATTCGGAATTCTTATATGTCCGGGGTCAACATGAAAATTATTTCAGAGATTTTCTCTTATTTGTCCGTGTGTCAACAAACAATTCGGCATACGGATCCGCAACGAAATATCTCCTCCCTCCCCTTCACGGCACGCATGAATTTATTCTTCCCACGCCGAACTGGACGACCTTTTCCACCCGAGAGCGACGACCCCCGAGCCCCTCGCCGTCGCCATCAACCCCGCCGCGGAGGGGGCGGTCGTCCCAACCCCCAACCAGTGTTAGAGCTCCTCCCGTTGGACCGGGGTTCGGGGGTGGGGAGCCAGCCGCCGCCGGTTTGACCTGTGCGATAATTACAAGAGGAGCTGGGGGTGGACTGGAAAGGGGAAGGAAGGAGCCGGCGATGGGCGGGTGGAGCTGGTTCTGCTGCGGCCGATCTGTCGCCGGGGGCGGCGGGGTGGAGCTCCCCGAGCCGTTTCAGCTGCCGGCGCCCTTACCTGAGTGGCCGCAAGGTTCGGGGATATCTCTCTCTCTCTCTCTCTCTCTCTCTCTCTCTCTCTCTCTCTCTCTCTCTCTCTCTCTTCCATGCTTTTCTTATCCGGGCTGATTGATTCTTGAACTAGTTCGTGAATAGTTGCCGTGGTTGAGCTGTATCTGCTTCTTGCGAATTATCGATAGATTTGTTGCTTTCCTTTTTCAAATTTTTCCCGATTTGCTATTTTCCCTTTCTGTACAGGGAATTTTTTTACATGATAACTGATATAATCGATTCTGCTTTGTTACTATGCTCTTGCGTTGTGGTGGTTTTAGAAGCCAAACTGGAGGGGAAAAAGGGAGAATCCTGCGAAAGATGAATTTTTTTTATCCATGGGCTTAGTATAGGAATTTGTTTTGCCATTATTTTTGGGATGCCTTTTTCTATGTTATTCCGTGATGGTTGGCGGCAATGGTGTACTGAAAGTAGCGAAGTAGTTTGGCTAGGATCAGTCTGATTTACTCTGAAGTTTGAGGAGTTAATTTACAAGGCTGCAACTGTAGGCTGAAATATTTCTGTCCTCTCGAGGGAGCCAGGGAAATTTTGCAGTCGTATAGTATGACTGTATAAGACATATCTACCCGTTCACTTATTTGCAGGGAGCAAAATCTGTAATTAACTTATTTTGTACAGGCAACTTATAGTCGGTACTTTTGTTGTCATGTATTTGAAACTGGAGTTCTGTTCTTAGTTGAGCGACAAAAATAAATGCATGTAACAAGATGTTTGCTTTGCATTATTTTGCCAGATAGATTACTTTACTGAATACTCAGATCTTTTACTAACTTTGTTCAGCAAATCCTTCCAGGAGGGGATTTCTCTAAGGGCACGATATGCATAGGAGAGCTTGATGTTATAAATATTACCAAATTCCAGAGTATATGGAGCTGCTCAGGAGCTACATTTTATGAGCCCGAAGAAGTTCCTGAGGGTTTCCACTGCCTTGGGCACTATGCCCAACAGAATGACCGACCTTTACAGGGATTTCTTCTTGTGGCAAGGGATGTGGCTAGCCACCAATCGATTAATAGCAAGCCCGCCCTTGATAAACCATTAGATTACTCCCTTGTTTGGACTAGTGCTGACTTAAATGAAGATGACAATAGTGAATGTGGTTGCTTCTGGTCGCCATCTCCGCCGGATGGGTATAAAGCCCTTGGCTATGTGGTTACTAAAGGACCAAAGAAGCCCTCACTGGAAGCAGTTCGATGTGTGCGACATGACCTCACAGATGCATGCAAAAACTTCAGTTCAATTGTAAATATGGAAAGCTCATGCCAAGTTTGGAAGACAAGGCCTTGCCACCGAGGGGTGACAGGGCAAGGTGTACCAGTTGGTACATTCTCCTGTGAAACTGGTTCAGTAAATAGTGAGGAATCAACAGTTCCCTGTTTGAAGAACTTCGACTCAAATTTGAGAGCCATGCCTAACTTGGAGCAGATCCATGCATTAATCAAGCACTATGGCCCCACTGTTTTCTTCCACCCACAAGAGACCTACTTACCATCGTCAGTTTCTTGGTTCTTTGAGAACGGAGCTACACTGTACAAGAAAGGTGTAAAAATGGGAGATGCAATACTTACTGGTGGCTCGAATCTGCCTGCTGGCGGGACAAATGATGGTGAGTACTGGATTGATCTGCCTGATGATGACAGGAATGAGTATGTCAAAGTTGGCAATCTGAAGAGTGCTGAGCTCTATGCTCATGTTAAGCCCGCTCATGGAGGGACCTTCACTGACATTGCGATGTGGGTGTTCTGCCCATTCAATGGGCCAGCAACAATCAAGGTTGGTTTTGCAAGCTTTGCTCTACAGAAAGTCGGTAGGCATGTTGGAGACTGGGAGCACTTCACCCTCCGAATAAGCAATTTCTCGGGTGAGCTCTCATCTATCTACTTCTCGCAGCACAGTGGGGGTGAATGGGTGGATGCTTGTGATTTGGAGTTCTTCTCAGGAAACAAAGCAATTGTTTACTCGTCGAGGAATGGACATGCAAGCTATCCCCACCCTGGCTGCTATCTGATGGGATCTGAGAACCTTGGTGTTGGAGTAAGAAACGATGTGGCACGAAGTGATCTTTCAGTTGATTCGAGCACGCAGTATAAAATCTTATCTGCGGAACATCTGGGAGATGCTGTTGTCGAACCATGCTGGCTGCAGTACATGAGAGAGTGGGGACCGACCATCACATACAACTCGCGTTCAGAGATAGACACGGTACTTAGCTTCTTACCGTTCTTTCTCCGGTTCACAGCGGAAGCAATATTTAACAGTCTTCCGGTAGAATTGTACGAGGAGGAAGGTCCTACAGGACCCAAGGAGAAAAACAACTGGGAAGGCGATGAGAGATGCTAGGTTTTGCCGCCTTCATGATCCATCCCGGTTACCTATATATGTACCCTAAGGCTGTATTTGATAAAAAGGCTGATATGATATGCTTTGCCAGAGCATTTTACCACTAGATTTTTTAGATCAATGCTGCAAAGCATAAATGATGAAAGGCACTTGTCAGGTTAGACATTGCTATATTTATTCAGCTGGATGCAAGTGATGCGGTGCATAACCACTTGTGTGACTGCCAAATCGTGCTTGTATTGTACCAAACATGCTTTATTGTTTTTTAAAAAAGTGTCTACCATGTTACATTTAGTTTCTTCACACACAGAACTGGATTCTCGTTCACTAGTTTTTGCAAGAAGAGTTCAAAACTAGTTACCATCGATTCTACACTACGGATCATATCTTGTGGGAGCAGAAACATACTGTTCCGCATCCAGGTGAAATTTATAGTAAGAGGAAAATCCGTCGACTTTCTAAATCGTGCTGGTCTATGATGACCAAGTAGAAGCATCTGTTCCACATAGGTGAGAGCCTAGTCTTGCATAGGCGCAAGCTCTTCTCAAAAGAATTTCGTTTATAGGATTCCTCAAATACCGGGTCGTCAATGGGAACTTTAAGACGAGAGCTAATGTGTCCAAACTTTCGGCTGAATTGTTGCTTTCTAGTGGCCTCAGTTTGAATGAAAGCCCTCAAAAAGGCTAGTTTGAGAGGAGTCGAACTAGAAATAGAAATAAGGCTAAAATGCACATGATCCAAATAAGGAGAGGAAGCAGAGATCTTGAATCGAGAAAGTGTACCTCCTCTACCTTTTTGACAGCCCATCTTTTTGTCTCAGTAGAGTCTTTCAGTGGCATGTTTCGGTCCTCTTCCCCATTACTTAGAAAAAATGAGCCACCGGTTCAGGTACAAGATACTATCATTACCGTCTGGACAATTAGACAGCCAACCTGTAATCGCAACGACCCAATTGCAAGAGCAGAGCTCTACCAACTGAGCTATATCCCCCCCCCCCCCGAGCCAAGAACTAAAAAATTCTAGAAAGAATCTGAAAAACAGAGCCCACGAATTATTTGCACATCCATGTATCTGCCTTGAATTCATTTGCCGAACACCTGATCTACTATGAGAAGCTGGCCAAAGCCTGCAATTCAATTACATATACACAACTGTACTGCAAACTATCGTCCGTTCCATGGTATCCAAAAAGGCAAAAGAAGTGAACAATCCCAGTTGCCTTGTGCATGTCAGGCAGATAGGTTAGCTTCGGGGTTCCTTAGCACCAGCAAGATCGTCTCCACGACGACAGGATCCATGCCCTGCAGTCTCTGCAGCGCACCGGAGCAGAAGACGTACATCGCCGATGAACCGGCACACCTGAGCGAAATGCGGATCATCGGGCGACGATGTGAGGTGAATCGTCTCATCCCGCAACGAGGCGTCGGCGAACCAGGCTTCGCTCGGTGAGGCGCCGGCCTGTTCCTCGCTGCACCAGCAGTTTGGTGTCTCCATGAACGAGCCATGGGTTGGCCAGCAAGCTCCAGCTGAGGTGCACGCCCAGTCCACGCTCTGCTACACGCAAGCTCCAGCTGAGGTGCACGCCCAGTCCACGCTCTGCTACACGCCGGATGGAACCATGCAGCGGATGGAACTGGAACTAGTTGGCAGAGCGCTATCGGCCGAGGACGACGTGCTCGTCGTTGAGGCAAGGGTGGTCGGTATTTCAAATGCCGTCCATGGTGGACGGTAAATGAAATACTGATCACCCCTTGGCCACCGCCCACCCCCCCCCCCCCTCAAGGAGGCCGGGATCCCGATCCTCTGCAGTGGAGAAGGCAATGCATTTTACTGTAGCAGATGGGAACAGCAAATGTGGTGTGTGAACAATGATTTAAAGTGGACTGTAGCATAAATACTGCAGCAACAGTATTTCGTTATACTGTAGCAATGATTTCTACTGTCGCATCAGGTCTGATCCATTGATTTTTGATCTAACAGTTGAGAAAAGGGCCTAATGCATTTTACTGTAGCCCCTCTGAGGATCCCGATCGAGGAGGCAGCGGGTAGGCCTTTGTGGAACAGTAAATGTGAGTATGTGAACAATGATTTAAAGTGGAACTGTAGCATAAATACTGCAGCAACAGTATTTCGTTATATTGTAGCAATGATTTCTACTGTCCATCGGTTACTGTCGCATCAGGTCTGATCCATTGATTTTTGATCTAACGGTTGAGAAAAGGGCCTAATGCATTTTACTGTAGCCCCTCTGAGGATCCCGATCGAGGAGGCAGCGGGTAGGCCTTTGATGAGGCGAGGCTCAATTGAGGAGCTCAGTGCCGATTGAGGATGCGAACGTAGCAGCTGCGGGAGAGAGGTTGCACCGTTACTCTGGAGTTCACGACTGTCGAATAGAGGTATATATGCATAAGGAGTATATTATATATGGATAAGCTACATCGTATACTAGATGGATAGCTTCGGATATTGTGGATCCGAATTGTGGAACTCGGTATACTCAGAGATCGCTAACATATACTAAGAAGGTCTCAATTGAGTTAACCGACTCGAGTACGACTAGTAACCAAGCTGAATTCGGCTGTCTTGCCTTAGCCGACGAGACGGAAGACTCCCTACGATTACAACTAAGATTAAAGATGGCGTCAGAACTCTAATATAAGGCAGGGACTCAGAACTCCAAAGAGAGACAACTCGCAACACAATAGAGCAACGCATACGCAACTCAATGTAAGCACCAAGAACATAGCCATTAGAGGTACTCGACGACTTCAACTCTAGATTAGCTTAGATCCGATCTACTATATTGTAATAGGTTTAACCATCTTACTTGTACTCGAGATGATACATATAAAACATCATACACACAGGATATAGTATATTACTTCGCCTCGGAGATCCAAATATATATATATCGTATATCTTATTTTCTACTCAATTATTGATCTCAAAGGTAACTCAGTTCAATCACGGATATATTATCATAAACAAATCACGACGAGGTGGACGAACTGCTCGATAGTCTTCCAGTCGTGGCCGAATAGCAGCAGGGTGTGGAGGGTGCTCGTCGGCGGTCCACTTCTCCCGCGGCCTCGTGATCGTGTACGGCTTCCGAGGCTTCTTCCCCGCCGCCGCCGCCATTCCGCAGCTGCGCAGCTGTCCTCTTCTCTCTCTTCCTCTACCTTTCTCTCTCCGACTCTCCCGCAGCAGCAACAGCTGAGCACGCGTGATGTTGGGAGTTTCACCAGTGTCGAAGCGTAGATAAGTGTGGTGTTGAACGCTAGAACCGAAGCCGTGTTCATGTCGCAGGCAGAAAAATATGCAGCACGCGTGGCCGATACGGAGAACCGAGCTGGCTAGGTGCAGTGCGCGTGTCCATCGTGGGGGGATTAGGCACGCGCCGGGTGCAAATCGAATGCTCAAGTCGCTGTCCTGGGTATGCCGGGGGGTTTAGGCCGACTGGCCGAGGACGAGAAGTTAGGCGCAATAGGCACCATTTTGGCACAGGAGAAGCCGCGAAAGGCAATGGACGATCACGAGCAAGGCGACATCCCGCGGCGAGGTGCGCAGAGGCGCGCGCGCGGCTTGGGAATTTCGCGAATCCAGGCCTCGGCAGATGATAAAACAGAAGCGACGCCAGCCACCGCACACGGGAGCGCCGGCCGTGGCGTGGCCCCTGGTAACGGTACCGCCCCGCCCGCGCAGGCGCTCCGGTACGCGGGGAAGGGGCAACGACATGTAGTCCATGGGCTGCCGGGATCCTCAAGGGCAGAAGTCTCTTCCAATCCCCCGCCTGGGAAGCCGCGCGACCCGTGGCCGTGCCCCGCGCTCCTCCCGCCCTCCGTTACCCAGGGAAGGTGGCCACGGACAGGCCTTCCAACTCATGATTGATGATTTCAATCTTCCAAAGGGAAAAGGACCAGCGTTCTACTCTCACTCTCACTGTATTGGACTGATTCACGGAAGGGCGTGTGAAATTCTTGAACTCCATGGTTGCATCTGACAGGTGCTTTCTTCCGATATCTGTCCTGTCACTGCAGTGCAGGTCATGATTTCTGCACTTGATAGTGTCATTGCTATTGCACGTTTTCTGCATGCTGTATTCTCCTTCAGTTTCCGCTGCATTATCCTGTTAGCCGCAGGTGTTGGAATTGCAGCAACACTGTCGTTTGTAACTTCACAATACGAACTGGTCTACAGAAAAAAGTTGGTGACCAACGGAATCCACCGGTCGCTGCAAGGGAAGATTGTATTCATGTCACGTCCGGTTTTTTAAAAGAACAACCAAATATATTTCACATGTATATCGGAGATCAGTTTTATCATACATGCAGTGATATATCAGTGATATATAGTTCTATATCGAAAAAAATTTATTGAAATAATTACCAGAGTTTTAAATAGCAGTGGAAGAACTCGAGAAAACTCCAACGAAAGCTTTAAGGCACACCACAAGCAATCGACTGGGGCAATGCAATCTAAGACGCTTCGTCTTCGTGTTAGTCTTCAGCTTCTTTGATCTCCATGTAGTCTTCTCCAACTGAGCAACATTTATTTTTAGAAATAGCAAGTGTGAGTACATATCGTACTCCGCAAGTATGAAAAAATATGACATGAGGGTCTAAGACAAGAAAGGTTTGACTCAGATTCACTTCATCTATGCCAAAATAACTTAGGACTCAAGAAAACCTATAAGTCCTATTTACTATGTGTGACGACATTAATATTAAAAAAAACAGTTTATTAGATTCTATCCAACTACCAAACTCACCAGATATTCTATATCCGGCTACCAACTCATCGGGGTACCACCACCCGACTATCCAAAACCAACCATCCAAGATTCCCCACTAATCATGAAGAAGTCCAAGCTCGTTCTTAACCGTGAGCACGACTGATCAATCAGTTTTACACTCTGCAAAGGTTACACACTTTACCCACGAGTCGTGATTCCTATTTTGCTTCACACTTCCAGGGTGTAGAGCCGAGGTCTCACTACAAGGCCTTTACAAAGCGCCTCCAAATCCATATGCACCCACTAAGGTTTCACCGCTAACAGGGATTACATCCACCGCAGAGGCCCCCTCTTGAGCCACTTAACCGTCCACTGGTGCGTACAGAACATGGAGGACATCTAATTAATTGGCCAGGTCGTACCCATATAAGCCTCGTAGTTGCGCTGTTCAGCCGGGTTATAGGCTTCAAGAACCGGTCCTTAGGATCTAAAACAGGTGCTTGCATATCACCCAATGCGCACACAGCAGTCATACCAACCAAACCAACCTGCCTAGATCCATATGATCCACGTTGCTACAAAAGATTACCCAAACCGGTTTATGTTGCATAGACCATTAATCCAATTAACATTTATCCCACCCGACTTGACAGCACAACTAAGCATTTCTAACCTCGACACCCAAACTACAACACATGCGACAAAGATAATATGGAAAGTACTAATAAACCATAAATATGGGATTCATATTGATAAAGCATGCAATTAAGAAATAAAAGACACACTACTCTATAATAGGCTCAATGTGATCAAGGACACTTGCCTCATCCGAAATGCTGCTCAGTGTTGTCGAAATCTTGATCTTGAAGTCACTTGAACTGTTCCAAATCGTCATCGACTAATCGTAGGAACTTCCGACAAATAGCACAAAGGAAACACTAAGAACGGTGCACCAAATAGAAGCAAGGCGCTACAAAAAGCCTACTAACGAAAAGTACTCGCTGCTACGATCGCAGGAGCGCGAGAATCGCGTAAAACGGAGCTCGTATGAAAAAGTTATACCAGTTTTACTCTGTAGGGGCTTTTCTGAAAGATTACAGGGACTAATTTGTGAATACAAAAGGTTCTAGGGGCTTATGTGTAAAGTTTAGGGGCCTATCTGCAATTATCCTAAAGTTTAGGGGCTAAAAGTATAAAACAGAACTATCCAGGGGTATTTTTGTGAAAACAGAGAAGTCTAGGAGCCTAAATATATGTTTACCTATTTTCTGAGAATTAAGGAATTATTTTCATACTGGAAAATTCATTTAATGCGTCAGCAGCTGACTGGGCTCAGGGGCTGACGTGGCTGACACGCAGGTGACACGTGGCGGTTTCCTACTGGCTGGCGAAAGGGTACAGGGAGGTTCTAATCTCGGACGTCCATCTGAGATTGGACAGCCACGGCTGATTGGGGGGGGGGGGGGATCGGGGCCGACGGCGACCGGAGATCGAAGGCGCCGCCTTGGGCTTCGCCGGACTCTCGCCGGAGACGCTCTTAAACACGCTACAGTCCACTAGAATCTACGACGAGCGGCGAAAATCAAAGAGGGGTGCACGGGGAGTCTCACCGAGAGCTTGTTGACGGCCGAGGATGTCCTGGTGGTGGTCGGCGACGGCAAAAGCGGACGGCGGAGGTCGGGGCTCGGCGAACTCGCATTTGCGGCGACGGGAAGATACAATTGACGGTCGGGAAAGGCTCCTGGGAGGCATGTGGTGACGGGGAAGGAGTCAATCGACTGAATGCGGCTCTGGAGAGCGCTGACGACAACAAGGGGCGGTGGTTGCTTACCGACGTTCGGCACGAGCTCGGTTCCGACGGCGGAGAGACGTCGGCGAGTGGAGAAATGGGCTCCACGGGCTTCGGCGAAACCAGCGGTGTGCTCAGACGCGGAGAGGACAGCTCGGGCGCGGGGGATTTGCTCGGTGAGCTCGGCGGCGACGGCGCTGGTGCTCGAGTTCTCGGCAAGATGAGGCAGATGGGATGACGGCGCTGCAGGGGGCTTTATAGGCGAGGAGGGGGCTTCCGTTGCGTGGGCGTGGGCGCGTGGGGCGGGGCATGCCGGCGAAAGCGGACGACGTACGCAGTGGTTGCGGGAGTGGGCAGAGGCAGAGACGAAAGCGCTGACAGGTGGCGCTTGGGTGTCGACGAGAGAGCGTGAAGGAGTTCGAGCTGGGCTGGGCTGCGCGAGCTGGACCGAAACCGGATGACTGGGCTGAGCCGCGCGAAAAAGAACGAGCGTCACAATTCAGGTCATGATGTTGCACTTATATATGGATATAACGGTTCACCCATTTAACACTGGATGAATAATAATTTCGGCACTGAGTAAATTGCTGAACATCTGATGCCAGGGATAGTAACAACTCCCCAGATTTGCAGCATCCACATATTTTCACTTATTATAGGAACAGTTGCTGTGAAACACAGCAACGGACATACAGAACATGCTGCCAAAAAGAAATCTTTTCCGCTCTTATTACTCATGTTATTCCCTTCATTCTCCATTTTGCAAGGGACAAGCAGTATGCATTGTTGTTATACATACAGAAGCATCAGCTTGGGGCAATGTACTACTGTCACGAACTCCTCCCACGGTGTGACTACTGCACTTCCTGATCGATTCCATGGTTATTCAGGTCAGGGAACATACAGTTTTCTTCCCACTCATATACCTCATTTTCTATCTCGCTCTATGGTGTTTGTAGGTACCTCTACGGTATAAGTACACTGGCAGATACGGCTATTTACCTCCCAGCCTCTACTTCTTGGTTTGGGGTGGGTTTAAGCTAAGCCTCTCTATATACAGCTCGACCGAGTGGAGTATTCAGATACTAGCTGCATGAACATAGAGGACTTGTCCTCTAAAAGCCTCTGGGGCGTGTCGAACTCTGCAATTTTACCTGAAATAAAAAAATGAGATAAATTATTTGTAAAGGCTCCTGTTTCCAAATTCTGTGCATATGAAATTACCAGTTACGGGCTGTTTCTAAATGCTATTTAGCAAAGTACGAGAATTTGATATAAGAGTGAAAAAGAAACCAGCTTAGGAAACTCTAATTACCAACAAGAAAAGGCGATGTGGTTAATTTTTTGAAAGAGCTCGTACCATCACTAAGGACCAGGACTAGGTCACTGTCAATAACAGTGGGAATACGGTGTGCAATGGTACAGACCGTACAGTCCTTGAATTCACTGTGAATGATCTTTTGAATAAGATTATCTGTTGCTGTGTCAACAGATGCTGTTGCCTCATCAAGCACCAAAATTTTTGCCTGCTTGAGCAGCGCCCTACCCAATGCAATAAGTTGGCGCTGTCCCACACTCCAGTTATCCCCATTCTCCAGCACTGCAAAGGCAAAAAAATAGTCCAAGAAAAATGAACTTATGCATGAAAAAACACCAGCTTACTCTTCAAAGAAGTGCTTATCAACTCAGAAATCAATCCAACCTGGACTATCCAATTTTTCTTCCTTGGAACGAATGACCTCTCCTAGCTGACACTTTTCTAGTGCCTGAAAGAGAAGATGTTTCTTCCATAAGATTTAAGAATAATGCTTTAACATGAGTATAAGCATCAAAATGACCAGTACGTACCTCCCAAATTTCTTGATCAGCACGCTCCTCAAGAGGATCGAGATTCATTCTGATAGTACCCTCAAACAATGTAGGATCTTGAGGGATGATGCTCAACCGTGACCGCAGATCATGAAGGCCAATTGCGGAAATGTCAATGTTGTCAATGATAATTTTTCCTCCAGTTGGTTCAATTAGGCGGAAAAGGGCCTGAATAAGAGTAGATTTACCACTTCCAGTTCGCCCTACAATCCCAATCTTTTTGCCACCAGGAAACATACAACTGATTCCATGTAGAACTAATGGTAGGTCATCCTTGTAGCGGACCTGTCAAATTTAAGAAAACAAAGTTAGATGCCAAAATCAAATAGAACAAATTAAATACAGATTGTAACTATATGTAGTAACGAGCAAAATGCAAATAAATCAACCAGAAATACTGAGCAGCTTTATAGCAATATTAAGAAAAGCCTTGTCATCAAGTGCCACTACTAATAAAGAGTACCTTGAGATCAATCAGTTCAATGTTTCCATTCTCAGGCCATGAGGATGGGGGACTGCAATCCTCAACAATCAGTGGTGCTTCACTAGGAATCTTGCAATATTGATAAATGCGCTCAACAGAGATGATTCTATTCTCTAGTTTACAGAAGCTCAATATCCACCTTGACATGCGAGCATTTAAATTAAGTCCGTATGTTACAGCGAGCCCAGCCATACCTATCAATTTGAAAGTCCATTTAGATGCTGAAACAAGTTTAACTAACAAAAGGATGCAAGTTTTCTACTGCACCTAACAAGTGAAAGATTGGGTGCGTGTGAAGCAAATCACAAAACGCAGTGGAGCATGTGAAACTTAAGACATACTTGGTTCTATTGTGCCAGGAGGAAAGCTCACAAGTATTGCCATGCAGAAAGCAAAGACGAAAGTTGAGAGCAATTCCATTCGCAGGCAGAGCCATTCAATAGCAGCAAGACTGGAAAATAAAGGCCGAGCAAAACAGTCAAGAAGGTAAAGATTTCTTTTCATAAAACGTTTCTCTTGACCAAACCCTCTTATTGTAGCAGCACCAGCAATTGATTCACTAAACAAATGGATCACTGGAGACTTCTGGACGCTCAAAATCCTAGTCAGTTCCCTTGATGAAGCAATATAATACCTCTGTAAAGGTGATAGTAGTTGGGAGTGTTAGTAAAACCCCACACCGATTTACCAGAAAACATATTCTTCTAAAATAGGAATTACGTGTCACTGTGATGGTGTTAACAAAAGTGAGAAGGGAGATACAAGTATCGCATTTAATAAACATTAGCATGCAGACCAATTTACAAGACATGAACAGTGATCTAGTGACATACTAAACAGACAATGGAAAACATGCCGTGCCAATATCCATTAGCCAATAACCTTGTTAAGGATCAGTTATACGAAAGTAAAGTCCAGTTATACTACCCATCTTGCAAAAGGTGATTGGAGTTCTCAAAATATATTGGCCATTTACGCCATCCTATACCAACATTTTCCAAATATGAAAAAAGCGGCTGATGATACCAAACCTCAAATTTAGGTAAGAATGCAATATCCAGTGATCACAGCAATTACCTGCATCCACATGCATGAGATAGCCATGGGAACTATAAGAATCAGAACTTGCCATGTGACTTTGCTCATGACAGCAACAATTCCGAGGAGTTGAATTGTCGTTGATGCGAATCCACCAAGTCTGAACGCTATATCAAGGTCCACAACACTTTGATCTACAGAAACCTGATATAAAGCATGATTAAGGAAACTTAGGAAGTACATATTACAAAAATATATTAGTGTTATGGGCTGAGCCTTGGGCCTGTTTGGGCTGGAATTACTGTAGCACCGAGTTAGATTAGAGATTAGTTAGAGATAAGATTATTAGGAGATAAGATTTATTAGTTAGGGCCGCTCCTATATAAAGGAGGGCGTAGCACCCATTGCAGGCAAGCAAAAAATAGATAGAAAGAAGGTTCAAAGCCTCTAGAGAGAGGGCGAACTCATCTATCTATCTGCTACCCCCTTCCCATAATCAACATCCACATCAATTAGCATGAGGAAGGGCAAGATCATAACTTACTCGGTTCAAAATCCGTCCACATGGCGTGGTATCGAAGAATGACATTGGAGCTCGAAAGACACACCTTAGCATTTTTACAAAAAGCTTCTGAGCAGCTGCTAAACCAAACGTAGCCACAAGAAGGCTTCTCACAAACACAAACAATGAACTCCCGAAAGCAAGGGACATATAAACAACCAGAAGGACCACGCTATCTGTCTTGGGTGAATCGCCTTCAGTTTGTGGGTTAGCCCATGCCATCCACCAGTTGCTCGCAATCTGAAGCACTTGGAACATGGTTTGAGCCAAGATAATGAGTGGTATAAGTGTACCTTTGTAAGCTTCCCCCATGTATGACAAATAAACATTTAAGCTAACTCTTCCTCGCTCCCTTTCCTCCTCTTGAACAGTAAGCTTCTTCTTGCGATCTTCAGTCCTCTTTTTTTCCTTTATTCCCCGTGTATTAGATGGTTGACCGTTTTCGCACACCTTGTTTTTCAGGTTATCACTATTGCTAATACTTTGTGTCAACCTTTTGGTAGGAATAGAAGAAACTGTATCTCCATCAGAATCTTCAAAAATTTCCATGGTCTCAATAGCTTCCTTATGAGCGGAAACCAAAGCATTGAAATCAGTTCCAGCTTGCAGAAGATCATCATACTTTCCAGCTTGGGTGATATGACCATTCTTAAGAACCTGTACCATGACAGAAGCATAAAAGAGAGAGCAATACAGGATCCCTTAGCCCATGTATAATCCCATGAAAACTAGTACTGAAGATAAGGTAGCTCTTATGTGGAGGTCGCATATATGTTTAGCTTTCAACAGGAGAAGATGGATGAATAGCACATTGCATTAAACAAGATAAGCTGATGGAAACTGAGATAGCATACCCATGTTCATTACTCATTGTAATATACATATGTATGAGAATGTGATTACCACTTACCAGTATCAGGTCAGCAGCTGGTAGGAACTCAACTTGATGGGTTACATAAATTACTGTTTTGCTCGCTAGTGCACTCAATATATATTCCTGCAAAACAGAAACAGAGGCGTTATGGAACAGAAACAGCTTTAGAAATTATTAGAATATGGGAGCAGTGGTGCCAACCTTAAATAATTCACTCCCAGTATGAGCATCAACAGCACTGAAGGGATCATCAAGCAAATAAATATCAGCGTCTTGGTAGAGTGCTCTTGCAAGCTGGACTCTTTGTTTCTGACCTCCACTCAAATTAATGCCTCTATCACCAATGATGGTCTGATCTCCATATTGGAGCAACTCAAGATCTTTCTTCAGAGAGCAAGCCGCAATGACTCTCTTGTAACGTTGTCTATCCATTGGACTGCCAAAAAGAATGTTCTCCTCAATGTTTCCAGACTGTATCCAAGCAGTCTGAGGAACATATGCTGCTGTGCCACTTACCCTGACCTGAAAAAGGAGAGGGGAATTAGGAAATGTAATGTAATAGAACAATTGTACAAGTTAACATTGATGTTTTATATATGTACTTACCTGACCACACAATCTGGGTATCTCCCCTAGTATAGATGATAGTAAGCTTGATTTGCCAGAACCAATGACACCACAGACTGCTACTCGCATGCCTCTCACCACACTAAGGTGTATATCAGAAAGTGTAGGGGTTGAAGAATATGGGTTCCAAGAGAATGTACCATCCTTAATATCGATTGCCTTGTCTGTACTACTTTGTGGAACACTTATTGTTGCATCATCTGGCAATTCTTCTTGCTGCAAAAACTGAGACAGACGGTCCAAAGACACCCTCGTCTGCGCAATCATGGAGATGAGATCTGGGAAGTTCCTCAGAGGCTCTTGAAGGATCCTAAACGTTGCTAAAGCAGAAAGAACACCTCCAGCAGTGAGCTGGTCACCGAGCAATATGCAAGTCCCAAAAGTTATGACTGCAACAAAGATTGGTGAACTCCAGAAAACAAATGTAACTGCAGCCTGTGAGTACAGAGCACACCGAAGCCACTTGCATTCCACATTCCTCATCTCTTCCAACTGCAGCCGGTACCGGTCCTCCCACGCCTGCAGCTTCAAAATCCTCATATTCTTCAAGCACTCTGATGTCTTGCGCATACGCTCATCCTTTGATGCCATCAACTTATCTTGGTAGTGTTCCTGCAGCTTCGCCACAGGAACAGAGGCAGCAATCGATAGTGCAGTAGCTATCAATGTTGAAACCATGGCGATCCCAATGTTCTTGTACAGGATGGCGAGAGCAAGAATGATCTGCAGTGGAAGCATCCAGATGTCATGAAAGTACCAAGCATAGTCCCCCACACGCTGCACATCGACGGCAATGTAATTCACAATCTCACCACTCGTGTGGCTCTGCCGTGAGGCATTCGACAGTCGGAGACCCTTCCTATACACCATGGCAGTCAGCCCAGACTTAACATGGATACCCATGACGTCCACACCCAAGTACCACTGTCGAGCAGTGAGCGTCTCAAGCAACTTTGCCACGAAAAATATAGAGGCAAGGATGTAACCTTCATGGGGGAAAGCTACGTTGCCACTGAGGTAGTCCACAAAGTAGCTGATCAGGTAAGGGCCGACATACGACACAATGGTGTTCACAGCAGCAAAAGAGCCATTGATCGCGGCCTCTCGCCAGAATGACTTCAGTATTGCCCATGCAAGTGATGGCTCCCTGCAGGGGTGTTCTAGCCGCCGGCGCTCGTAGTGAGCGCTCATCGCCTTGTAGCATGATTTCGAACGGTCCTTGTGCGCCAGCAAGGGTATGTCAGCCAACTCAAGTGGCCGCTGCGCGCCGACTGACAGCAACGGACTAAGCCATGACAATGTTACAAGGCTGACGATCCCTGCATCGCCGTAAGGAGTCACCCGCAAGCATCCAGGCTCCTCCTCTGCCTCTCTGCGCTGCCTACCAAGCAACAGTGGCTCATGTACACCGTTGGCATCCGTGAACTCAAATTCTAAACCGGTGGAACCCATCACACCGACCAAGCACAGGAACCCAAGGGCCGGCACGGATGCGAAGTTGGCAACCATATGCGCGTAATCCACCGCACGCGCCTCGTCACCCATCAACCGCCTTGTGTCGTCGTACGCAATGCCAACGCAGAGCGCGAAGGCGACCACCCACCAGACCCGCACCAGTGCCGGGAACCTGACCCAGCCGGCGGCGCGGGCCTGCAGCGCGAGTGCCAGTAGCGCCGCCCAGGCCACCGCCTGCACCGCCGGCAGCAGCAGCGCCCCCGCAGCGACACGCGACCTGGCCACGGCCACCTCGTAGCTCAGCGCGGCGACCTGCGCGAGCAGGGAGTAGGCGCAGCACGCCAGTGCGGCCCTGTACCACGCGCCGGCGCCGGCGGCCACGGCAAGCCCCCCGTCGCCGGCGGGGACCCCGCGGCGGCGGGGCGCCTTGAGGCATGAGGCGCAGCGGGAGGCGAGAGCGCGGGCGGCGCGGAGGAGCAGCAGGAAGGCGGCGAGTGCGAGCAGCGAGGCGTGTGCGGCTGCGGCGGCGGCCTCCGGGAGCGCGAGGGAGGGGAAGGAGGGCGGCATTGGTAGGCGGTGGGGATCAGGAGGGGAGCGGGGAGGGGTTTAAAAGGCATTGGGTTGGGGCGCAGCGGCCTCGCCACGGCAGGCAGGAGGTGCGGCCGCGACGCGAGCTTTGGGCGGCGGATTACGGCATCATCGGCGGATGGCAACAAAGGATGCGTTTGGTCGCTAGCTCCCCCCTCTATTTCACTCTCTCTCTCTCTCTCTCTTCCCCACCTGGCACTGGCAGGGCAGGCTCGCCTCCTTCAAGGAGGAGAGAGGAGAGGAGGCTCGCTCGGATTTCGCCTCCTTCAATGCAGATGCGCTAATGCTCTTGTTACGTCTTGTTCCTCTCTGATCTCCTCACCAACTCTCTGTCTCTGCGTCCCTCTCCGAGTCGCTCGCCTCTCCGTGCCCGTGGGGACGGAGGTGTGGGTGTGTGTGGTGGTAGTAGTAGCTGGCGAGCGGAGGATTGGGGTAATGGATCAGTGGAGTGAATCGGCGTGGGCGCTGGTGGGAGACGAGCCGGAGGCCAGAAATCCTTTTTCACGCGCTGCTCTCCACGTCGTTTCCGTGATAGGCTCACTTTCTATTTAAAAAATTGAAAACTTTTTCGAATAACTCTTTTAGTAAATATTTTCTTAAAATTTTCTGATTAACTTTTTTGAAAAACTAATTTAGAAAATTTATTTAAAAACTTATATTGATAATCTATATTTTTTAAAAACTTTCCAAAAAAGGAAAAATCTTTTTCAAAATAAAAAGTTACACGTTATTGTGTTAGGATGCGAGACGAGTACTTGTTGCGGGGAGCCTCGAGGAGGGGTTTAGCGGGCGTGCTTTTCTTTTCTCCAGTTTCTCTTTTCTTTACATCAGGTTTTGGCTTGCAAACTGACCCGGGGCAAGGTATGCAGCATGCTGATGATGGTTTATAAAGAGGAGAGTTCGTAGTGAGCTTTTTCTTCTTCGACCGACCCAGCCTGGCCTTGCCTTGTGTTCAGTTACGGCTGCATCATCCTGCATGGGCAGCATGGCGCATTTTTCGACAACAGGAAACCTCGTTTCCATTGTTTTTGATAACGGAATAGTTAAGTCTTACATCCAGAATATATGGACCGAAAGTGTGATAACATATCTCCGTTCTATTTTATATATTGTTTTAGTCTTCCACACATAGAATTTTTCATGCATAACATGTTTATTTCTTTTAATTTCTTCAACATTCAATTGATAATATATAAATCACTAATTCATCATACTCATTGAATTAAAACTCCACTTTTTATTAAACTTTAATATATACACTCTAGTAAAACATCATTTTAAATTTCTAAAATGATATCTATTTAAAAACAGAAACAGTAACTAGAGATAATCACTTCTAGCACACCATAGCCTAACAATTATTAGAACATCCTGCATGACGCATTTATTTTGCCTTTTTTCTTTTTGAAAATGCAGTGCATTTATTATTTAGCGTCGGTGGCTCTTGTTCTGCGTATTTGCCGCGGTGGCAGGCAAGGAAACGGGATTTCGTCTTTACAAACTCCTCTTTCTTGGCCATTTAAGATCATGTAGCAATTCACATGACAAGAATTCCGAAAAGAAAAAGCATTTCAGACGACGAGAATTACGCGCAGTGATGGGAGAAACGGAGAAAGGGAATGCTTGTTACGCTGGAGGATAATCAGGAGTCAGTGGGTGGAATCGCATGGCTGGCAACAGGACGACGGAATCACTGTGTCACGCATGGGCTATATCACCTGCCGCTGATCTGCAGACCTAGTAACTGAACAGTGAGTGACGAGCGCACTGGAATCACTGCATGGGAAAACGTTCGATGACCTCCTAGAAAGTAGAAACAGATGCGCAATAACGGAACTGCGCAGGGGCTTCAAGTGGAAACATGCCCTCTTCGGTGGACGCAAACGGACCGCGTGTAGGAATCAGGGAGTGGAAACGGATTGGTTACAATTAAATAGTTCGTTTTTTATATGAATATAAATTCGAATTTTCTCAAACGCAAATACGAATTAAATTATTTGAGTATGAATCTGCATCCAAATATGTATTAAAAAAATTAGTTATATGCGAATATCCTAAGTTTTAACGATAAATTATGAAATAATAAATTAATCTGATACAAGCATGATGACAATTTAACGTAAGGAACTTTATTTTTAGCGGATTAGTCATTTACTTAAGGCAAAAAGCTACTTTTGGTATGATATAATGACTTTAGATAATTTTGGACTATTGAATGGAAGATAAAAGGAATATATTTATCGCTCCAAAATATGTGGTACAATACCAAACAATAAAATAATATATATGATCGAAAGAATTAAGTAACTAAACAAGATAAATAATAGAATTTTATACTACTCATATTTATATTCTATAGAAATATTTTTATACATTCGGATATAGATATTATCCATATCCCTATCCATCTACAGAAAACAGATTAGGATATATCCATATTTATACATGGAAAACAAATTCAGCTATATCTATATTAATATCCGTCTATCAGTTGAATACGAATTTTTCTTGTCATATTTATATTTTACCAATATGAATATAGTATATCTGCTAGTTTTTTTTTCAACTAAAAAGACTATACTGCGTGGCACATGCGCGGGCTCTAGCCGCAGGCGACGGTGCCGCGGCAGGAGGGGGCCGACCCGGATCGGCCGCAAATGCCCCCGCTGTGATGGTATCTGTGGTGGGCACCGCAGCGTAGAGGCAGGGGGTCGGTCAGTGGCAGTGGCAGACCGGACCGCCGGAGTCGGCGGTGCACTCATGCGGGGTTTATTCCCGGAGAATGTCTTGAGCTGGCGCGGATTCTCACACTACAAAAAAGTTGTGTGGCCATCCCCGTTCCCGGCTCAATTAAATACAGCATAGATCTTAATCTAGTTGTGTCACTTGATTATAAAAAGTTTAGGGCACTTTGATGGCAATAGGCGGTGACCAAGTGGCCAACGTTGAGATTTCAACCCCAAAAAAGGTGTCCAACCTCGGCATAGGCAATGATACTTGCGTTCCGACGTTGATCCGCCGCTATTATTGTTATTAATGGATGAATACTTTTTTAAGTACAACTCGGATCCGTGCACATCATACTCACGAGTGCACGCACTCATATGGTCATATGGATACGTTATAACATACGTCTAAACAAGATTAGAGATACAATCTTACGTAGCACATACACACAATCTGATTATTGAACGCATCAACATATGAGGTATGACCATTTCTCTTATGAATTAATCCCAAGTAAATAAAAGCATACGTGTGAGTCTAAAATTTGAACACGGTGGGTAGGTTTCACTATAAGAATACTAACTAATTGAGCATATCAGCACACATTATTGGATGAAGATTTGCACATTTCCTATGCCTTATTGATCATTCATCAACATTTTTTTTTCGAAAGGACGATATTAGAGATGTCGATGCTATTAAAGAAGAAGAGATTTGATATTGTTTATGAGAGAAATTAGGCCTAAAAACCTTAATAATTGGTCAGTTAAAAAATTGGTAAACAACTCCGAGACGACAATACGACTACAACTCAAACAGAATATCGCTCCCACCAAAAGGCAGAATCAAACAATAGATAAGTCCAACTCAACTCAACTCATACACTAACCGACCGATCAAGCAACTGACCTGCTCAAACCTCAAATCGGTAGAGCCCTGCTCCCACGTCGCAATTCGGTCGGCGGAGCCCTGCTCCAATGTTGCACCTCTATGTCACACAAATCTACAGCGCATCGCTTTGAAGGAGCGCGTATCGGACTAGAATGCTGTCGCAACACAACAAACCAGAATAAAGAGCCGTTGTGAACCAAAGACATAGGGGTAGACCTACAGAAGAAGCTAGTGAATCAGACAACGTGAGCAGGGGCTTCTTGAAGTGACGGCTTCAGAAAGGTAATGACATCAATGCCGTCGTCGCCCATTCGGACACACGGAGAGGGTTTTCACTAGAAGAAGTATTTAGGGTGGAGGAGCCGCGATAATTTCACCTCCAGGGAGGAAAAGGCATCTGAGGGCGTCAACAATATTAGCACCAGCTAACCGAGAAGAGCTTTCACTATCCCCACCTCGAAAACCTGGACAAAAGGATGCAAATCCATAGCCAAGGTAGCAGCCATGACACCATCGCGCCCACCGACCTCAAGCTTCCCCTGTGCACGACCTGCAGAAAGGAAGATACCACGCAAGAGGAGGAGCAACGAAGTGCTGGAAGACCGTCCTCGAACCATCAATGCACCACCGAGCTCCCCACAGGCCAAAACAGGGAGAAGAAAGGTTTGGCAAGGGGAGGAGCACCGACAACGGCCAAGGTTAGAGGTCGGGCAACACAAGATGAAGGGGCTTGAGGCCAGCATCAGATTTGCCGACGGGCTAGGAGGTGAGCACAAGGGTGGATAGGACCAAAAGCCACAGCAGAACCACTACCATGCTAACCACCACAGTGTCGGGCCACCCACCCATGCAACTGAGCAGACGCCAAGGCAGCCGCCCTCAATAGTGGCCGACCTCATGCACGCGCCGACCACAAGACCGCCAACGATGACTGGTCTCCCTATGTGCCTGGATTGGGAGGAGCAGGATAAACCGGTAAGGGGAGGAGACCAATCTTCTGGGAGGTCAAGAGAGGTCGGACACTGCTCTGCTGCGGCACCCTGCAACCGAGCCGCCACGCGCACATCACTGTGCAGAAAAACCACATGGCACCGTCAGCGCCAACGACATCAACTACCACTACAGGCCGCCGAGGGACATACCGCACGCACGTGCAATGGGGAAAGCTGACAAATTGGACAGTAGCTAGGGTAGCCACTACGCACGAGCCATGCCCTGCAGCCTTGGGAATGCCTCAACGGCGCTTGCAAGAGCAACATGGTGCATGACGCATGGCAGCACAAGCCCACCGCCCACGCGCAACACCGTTGCATGTCTGGTGGCTGCCGTTGCAGAGGTGCTCGTCGTAACACCAGCACGATGCCACGCCCTGCAAGCGAGGCGCAGATCCGCGGTGAACAGGGCACCAGGACGTAGATCCGACTGAGGGAAGACCTAATCCAGCCCGGCTGGGGCGGATCTGGCTAGGGCACCACGGGCCTGGACCGCACCATTCGTCGGAGAAAAACCTGTCACCAGGGGGAGAAAGAGGGAGAGGAGAAGAAATGAGGGAAGAGAGAGAAGGAGGGCCGCCACTGCCGAAGCAGGCCGCTGGTGGCGGTGACGGTCAGGCAGGGTGCGGAGAAGGGGGTGCTAGGCGGCAGTGTGTTGTCGCCCCGAGCCGCCTCGAGGTGACACACGAGGCCGAGAAGGATATATGCAGATTAAACACAAAAGAAATTTTTGGTCGACAATTAAAGCACTAGGTTTTTAATACCTTTTTTTCCTAAAAGAAAATAGATCTTCCAACATTGTGTTTGATAAAAGTGAAACTGCAGCGTAAACTAATGGAGTGGTTGCTAGCTTTTCGGAGTAGCTAGGATGCACGAATATGTCAACGGAGTGGTGAGATGAGCGGGCGCATGGGGAGTGACGGAGAAGGCAACTATGTCGGACATCGAGGATTGATCAACGCAGCAGTGCACCATGAACCGCTCTTATTTGATTCCGTGATACTTATTCCATCCGATGAGATAGGATTATTGCACGATGTTTAGCCTGGGGTGTTCGATTACGTAACGCGTGAATCACTGGACCGGCCGTTCACTGGACCGGCCGGCCTGGGGAGCACATTGAAGCCAGCCACCCCCCTTCAACCAAAGGTTGCGGATCGATCAGCCAATGCGGCACCATCCAATTGGATTCGATCGATCGAATAGCACTTGTCGTCCGCGCATGCATGCTCTGGCACGCAACTCTGCAGCTAACGACTGGAGCTACTGATGAGAATTCAGGCGTGACCGCGTGAGTCGTCGTCCCCTCCGGGTGCCGCGCGCCATCCCAGCACCGTTGATATATCCGTGCGACCGTGCCCTTCAGCCACCCCACAACGGCTCTGGCAACGCCCGTCCCCTGGATCGGTTCGTCGCCACTCTCCGCCCATCCGTACAACCTCGCCGCGCCACTAGTTCGACCTCGACGGTACATCCATCCACGTTGAAACCTAGACTCCACAGCACTCCAGGGATCTCCGGTGGCAGATCACCAGACATGCAGCGCTAAACGTAGAGCTGGTACTACTACTACTCAAATTACACACATGCGTCGTCTATGATGGCGTGTGATGATCAGCGAACAGTCGAGTAGTAATATCAATCTGGGCCGTGCCGTGTGTCCACCACCCAGCACCAATGCAGGAAAACAGCTGTTGCGGCCTCATGTGCAGTGCATGGAGCCAGGGAACGGAACGCTCCCAAAAAAAAGTGGGCATTCCATGCATTAGTAGATTTTTTTTTTTTACGATGTGAGTACATGATTGATCGATGCTCCATGCTTAATCAACTTGATTAAAGCCTTGAGAAAGGCCGGCCACGGAAAAAGCTCATGACTCATCACTCGTAGCAGTGCCAAAAAGCTAGCGCCTTTAATTTCTTCTTCGCGAAGGTAATACAGTAATGCACACAACACAGCACAGCACAGTGCAGTGCAGAGAAGAAGTGGTCAATTCGACCAGCGAATGAACGGGCGTGTTTCATCGTGGTTTCCAGCTAGCGTGGTGCGCGCAAGTGCATGCAACAGAGGGACATTCGCTTTTTTCTATTATGAGAAAGTGACAATTACTTATTTATTATTCTATTTTATATAATTCAGGTGTCTCGTATATTATTTTTAATAGCAATTACTACTTCTTTAAAGCTACAACTGAGTAATTATCATAATAATAAATTAGTACCCAATATGATAAGCTATCTGACTGACAGGGGCGGATGTACCGTGGGGGCACGAGGCTTAACCCCTATGTACACGGCGCATTTGGGAGTCCTCCAACCCTCTCTTTTATTTGTTTTTTTTCAAGAGAAGAACAGGTGAAAGATGAGGAGTAGCCTCCCCTGCTTACTTCTCCTGCCTCCGCGCACTGGCGGCTGAAACAGCATTGAGCGAGTTTTTGGGTGGGTGCGCGCATGGACGGATTTTTGAGCGCCGACACCAAGGGAGCAGGTGCTCATGCTGCGCTTTCTGATCTATGGGCGAAAAAAAAAAGCATCTGGTCGAACCTGGCAGAATATATGGCCACAGAAAAGGAAGTCGCGCACCTGTGCATGCGGCATGCCACCGTAGAGCACATGCATGCGTGCATGTGTGAGTGTGATCGGGCAGGGCAGTTGCAGGTGGCTTTCAGCAAATCAACCTGATGCCAATTTAAGGGACAGGAGGTACATCTCGAGAAGATGGATGAACGGTCATTCGACGTAACAATGAAATTAAAATCGATCCAATTATACTCGTCTAATTAATGTCCGTTTGAAAGAACTTCATCTCTAGTTTCTTATTAGATCTGGAATTTATACACTAAATCTCTATTTATAATTTAAAATAAAAATAAAATGGCTCATGTAAACATTCTTAATGTACCAAGCTCTATATTCACTGAATTTTAAAGCTAGAGATATCTAACTCAAAAAATATTATAGTTAAAACTTGACACTAAGTTGTAGAATTTGTGCATACATCAACAAGGCATCATAAGGACGTGCGTGCTGAGAACACCAACTAGCACGCATATCTTCGTATTAGTGTGCGACATCATCGGACACGCGCCGAAGAACACAGTTGATAGGTCTGCCACACGCACAAAAGACTGAATTGTAAGGCCGACACGAGAGACGAACCGTGCTCTCACAAGTAGGAGTATCTTTCTTTTGCGTCCTCTTTCTTCAGGATCATTAGTGACCACAGTTTCTCTCCAAAGGCCGTACGTGTGTTACTGTCACACTCACGCATGGCCACCAACTTTGAAAACACATTGACAACTACTGCCGGGAAAAAAGACCCTACGTGGTGATGACCCATGTTTATATATTAAGACAATAAAACGAACTTAATTCTCAATTGATCTGACAGTCTCTCTCGGTCTCAAAGAGGACACAAACACAGCTATGCAGAATTTTAGTGACTTGGAAGGATGGGCAAGATCATCAACCGGTACAGCTCGCGCGAGCTACAGCATGGGACAAAAACACCCAACTGAATCGTGCCTAGGTGCAGCACGAGCCGAGAGGGTCTCTGCAGCGAGGCACACGTGTGCGGCTGCATGGTCGCAAGCGTGTAGCGGCGCCCCCGCCTCCCGAGGGCGCCTGCCGGGGGCCTGCCTCGGCGGCTCGGCCTAGGTAGACGGGGACCTTCCTTCCCCCGTGGCCCACGCGGACAGCGTCGCCATGGAATGAGAGGGCGGCACTGCATGACAAACCGTCAGCTGCCAGCGGAGTTGTGGTGGGCCCCACGGGTGGGGACAGCTGGCGCCGACTTCCGACGTGGATCTGACGTGGGCCGCTGGTTAGCCATCTTCCAATGTCCCAATATGCTGGTTTGTTAGATACTTATTAGGTGCTCACGTAATTAAAAATCTGATGTGATAAGTTATTTAGAGAGTAGAGAGATAAAATTTATTTCTTATGAAAAAAATTAGCTTGTTGAGTCGTAAGATATCGTATTGAAACACAACAGTTTCTTTATTATACTATCTTTCTTTTCACATTTGATCATCTATATTTTTTATGATACAAACACTACTCACCTCTTCTCTCACCGTAAAGCAACAAAGTTGATCACACGAACAAAATGATAGTTTTGATCATATTATATGTAAATATTAATTATCTTAGAGATCTAAATAAACAACATATATGCACTATGTATTAGAAGTTTATTTCTTAACCTAAATTTCTTTTTCTCTCTTCTAGGATATCATCTAAGGAACCAAGCATTACGAGTGATCTTAAAGAAAGAAAAACAAGTTTAGCGGTAGGAGGTAGGGAGCAATCACTCTAGATCATTTCGTAATGCTGCACTGATGATCCCCTAGTGACGTGACATGTTCATATTGTATGCTAATCTTTATCTGATTGACATGATCGCTAGCCGTAGGACTTAGAACACCTAAAATTGGTGCGGAATTGGACTAACCAGCACTCGAAGAAGCCATTAAAGCTTTGAAGACTGTCGGGGTAGAGCTACGACAAGGATCAGTTTGCTTGCTTCCGCCATGCGTCGGTGTAGGGTTGAGGACGAACACCAGGATCTCCTGACTATGGTGACGGTTTTCAAGTTGTTGCAGCGTCCTCTTAGATGGTTTTTAAGGTTTTGAGGTGTCGGGGGTGAGGATAATCACACAAACATCAAGTACGCATCATGGGCGGCTAGCTCCCCTTTTATTATGGCGATTCAGTACTAAAACAAACTCTTTGCTTTCACCTTCGATCAAGGTGTGTGATTTTCCTCTTAGGATTCGATCTAGGTAGTTAGCTCAGTTGAGATCACAACTAATAGTTCACCAGTGCCTGAAATGCTCTATAGCCAAATAAATGGGAGCAAAACAGATGAAAAAATGGCCAAATAAAAAAGCAAGCTGATGTAAGTTTCTGCAGAAACATGGAATCTGAAAATTATGTAGCGATGCGAATATTATGAAGGAAACCGGCAATTACACTTTTTCGTAATTATTCTTCATAGAACAAATATTACGAAGCGAAACAGAATATCACGAGTAGAAATTCGCAAAACAAAAAACTCTGCCGTCTCTTTCCTCGGAGCGACTTATTAGTTCTGGACCCTGGTGTCGTTGAGAAGAGGTCAAGTACAATTCGGCTTTGTGTTTTTACTGTGCAATGAGAGTTTTGTCATGGACCTGTACGCCGGCGCAATCTAGTAGTTTCAACGCCCACGCACCCATCGTGACGCCAGTAGGAGCCAAACCGCGACACCAAATTTAACATTCTTTTACAGATCATTAGCCTTCAGTTTTCATCAGCTGTTTTGGTTTCCGTTGAAGCATGTGTATGTATGCATGTCGTATTGTCGTTGGATCTGTGCCCTGCGCATTCTTTATTGTTACATCCGGGCTGCTCGCTAGCAGCGGCCACAAGCATGCATGTGGCAGCGAAGGGTTTCGGCTTAAGAGATGTGCCCCATGCTAGATTCTCTGGCTAGCTACACGTAAGCAGACACGGTTTTCATTTGTGAAAAATATACGTACCACAATGCGTCAATGCCCTTCAGGAATTGTTCTTTCAACTTTAAAGGGGTGCCCATGTGGAATGCTCATCAAGTCATGTTACCATTTGCAGCTTCGAATTTTTAGATAATATGCTGAAAGCCTCAATACTGTCATCGTTCAGTTTTAATCTCACGGGGGAATTAGATTCAGTTTTTTCTTTTCAAAGCTCAGATATTATATTCAATACAGCATCTGCATGCGTATGCAGTTCCAGAACACGGGCCGGCTGGCTTTATTCTCTGTTCATGTTGATCACAACAGAGAACACACAGGGCGCACACCGATCGCGCGTTTCCGGCCTGCAGCTGCAAAGCAACAACAGGTGGATCCCCGCCTTTTCCCCATCCGAAGCATCATCATTGCAGTCTCTTCTTTTCTTTGACGCCTCACCATTGCAGTCTTGATTCTTCCCCGTCCCAACTTGCCGCCGGGTGAGTGAACTTGGTGGGCTCTTCAGACACGGAAAAGCCGTGCAGCCGGTTTTGCCTCGAGATCTCCAGGCAACGAGAGAAACGGCGGATCGTGAGCAGGAAAGTCTGCCCCGGGAGAGCGTGACATCCTGCGCCGAACGAGCCGGGAAAGCGCTTTGGCAGTCTTGTCACTCGTACGAGAATGCTGGCCGGATTGCGGCTACGAGCAGCACGTTACATGTGTGCTCGCAGTGTTCGCTGTCTGCTTGCCGGGTCCCCGTCTGTTCAAAGGGATTGTTGATGCTCTCAGCTCTGAACCCAAGCAGGACGATGATTCTGCCTGGACAAAAGATACCAGCGGGCCTTTGCTGAGTAGGGATTGAAAAATGTTGGGCTGGGCCGTGAAGGGCAAATGCGTCTTCGGTTTTTATAGGCCAGATGGGCTTGAAACGGTGTCGCACACGCGATGAGCAGTCCGAGGGACAGTCTCAGCGCCTTCAGCCTGGCCCTGCAGAGCCCATGCAATATTACAGAGCTAAACAATGGACAACGCGACAAACTAGGAGATCGCATCGCCTCCTCCTTCCCGCCCACACCTTCATTCTTTACCAACCAATGTAACTAAATATACTAAAAGTCTAGAGCTAACAATGAACACTTCGCTAGTTTTAGAGATCATAATTAAAAATTACGTTGAACATGGAATAATCAACTATGATAAACTTGACATCTAAAGGTCAGCATCTTGGCATCGGCTGCAAGGCTCCAAAACAAGTAGCTTCCATTGTTCTGATATCCAAGAGCCCCTGTGAGCTTCCATGAGAACATCGTTGGGTAGTGAGGAGCACTTGCCAGGTTCGTTGCGAGGCTCAGAACACATCAAGGAAACCCTGCGCGCGCCTATTCCTTACTGAACTCCGATTTGAATCCAACAAGGCGAAGGCGAGGTGAGAGTGGATCGGAGGAAATCGCATCGGCGCCGCTGAGCAGACCTCTTTTTTTTTTGAAAAAAAAGAGAGGCTCATCCCTGTTGATTATAATATATTAAGAAAGCTGAAGAACATACAAGTAAACAAGCAAAGAAAAAAAAGAAAAAAGAAAAAAGAAAAAGGACGAACTTGTTCGTGGCACCAGAAGACTAATTGAAGCCCAACAAGCACAAGCAAAATTGCATCCAAGAAATAAGTGGCCCAATATTTCTTCTCTCTGTAGAATGCATAGATCACAAGAATAGGAATCTAGCACTACATTTTTGCTCCTTAGTAGTCCCCTTATGTTCAGTATATCCTCGAGGAGGTACCAAAAGAAAACCTTGTATTTCATTTGACAAGAAGAGGACCAGAGCCAGCGAAAAATTGGATGAATAACAGCGTGCCCCATGAAGATTTTGTAAGCTTTTGAAGATGAAAAGGAAGATGAGCCCCAAATATAGTTCTAAACATCAAGCGCATCTACTAAGTTACGATCTCTAAGCATACCTTCTAAATACTGGTATTGCTGAAAAGCTTAAACCGGAAGTGGCAGCCGTAAGGACTGAGATAGACTGGGGAGTCTAGAAGCATCCTGCAATGTGATCTGAGGGCTCATTGAAAAAGAAAACAATTCTGGTCAGTGTTGTGCATGAAGGATCTCTGAACACATGTCATGCCAAAGCAAGATTGATTTTCCATCACCAATGCAGTGCATTGCAATGCTTTTGTACATGTCCATAAGCTTAGTGATATCTCTCTACCAGAATGAACCCTTCTTTGTTATTCCTGGGAGCTGGCCCTGGCTGTAATAATTTTGACAAAGAAGAGTGACTCAAGGGAGATCTGTTCTGTTAAAAAAATAATGCAATTTTTCAAAATTTTTATTTTTGAATTTAATCTAGATTATCATAACAATCAATTGTGTAGATTCTTTTTTTTTCCGATTAATATGGTAATTTCTTCCTCTTGAGAGTGAACTTGGGAGATTCTTTTGTTAGCCATTTACTAATATAGTACTGTAGATAAGGACCGAATATTTCATATTCGGGACTTACGTCTGCTGAAAGTGCGAACCACAAGGCATTTCGGTTTCATAACCTTCCAATTCCAATGGGCAATAATGCTTCTTCCAAGAAGATCACCAGCTACACCGGGAATTTAATCTAGACCATCATAACAATCAATTGTGTAGATTCTTTTTTTTTCGATTAATATGGTAATTTCTTTCTCTTGAGAGTGAATTTGGGAGTTTCTTTTGTTGGCCATTTACTAATATAGCAGATAAGGAACAAATATTTCATATTCGGGACTTAGGCCCTGTTTGTTTCCACTTAAGATTATAATAAGCAGCTTATAGATGACGGATTATAATAAGCTAGATTATGATAAGCTGGAGGAAAATAAGCTGTGAGCTGTTTGGCAACTTGGATTATTAGAGTCTGGATTGTTAGCAAAAATCTGCAATACCCTCAATAGGGAGCGGGGGATTCAGGTGTGAGGTGAGAGGAGTGGTATTGGTGGGTAATTTTCTCTAAATTCAATGGGTAGTATAGTAAAAAGTCGAAATAAACTGAAATAAGCTGAAATAAGCTTCTCCTCCACAGCTTATGAGATTATTATAATCTGGACTTCAGCTTATAATAATCTGAACAAATAATCTATTTGTTTGTTTCCACTTTACACAAATAAGCTAGTTTATTATAATCTTAAGTGGAAACAAACAGGACCTTACTTCTGCTGAAAGTGCGAACCTCAAGGCATTTCGGTTTCATAACCTTCCAATCCCAATGGGCCATAATGCTTCTTCCAAGAAGATCACCAGCTACACCGGGAGAGAAGCACGCACTACATGATCGATCTCCTCCATGTTTGCTTACAGAAATCAAAGAGGACGGCTCATTTCGAGAGCCCGAACGCTCCAATCCTTCCTCACAAGAATGCTGCGTTACGTGTTCAGGCTTTCAGGAGTAGGGCACCGTCCTACCTACGCCCGCCAGGTACCTGCATCTTTCCATCTCGCTAGGGCTACTTGTTTATTCAGGCAACGGGACACACTACCAACCGATGAACGCATGATCACTATTACCACAATTAACGTTCCAGGTGTGACTATGACTGCTATGCACTATCGTATTCAGATACCAAGTTTCCGTAATTCTAAAGACGTATCTATATCTATAGAAAAAAATCTCGAAATAAAAGAAAACTACTCATAAAAACTTAGGTATTCATAAATAGAGAAGTTTATATCTAAGAACAGAAAAGAATACTTAAAAACATACACCCTCTATAGGTATAGATACATCTTGAGAATTATAAAAACCTGGTATCCGAATACGATTAGGGTTTTCATAAACAAAGAAGTTTATATAAAAACAGAAAAGAATATTTCAGAAAACATACGCCCTCTCTCTCTATATATATATGTAGCCTAGAGACTCTGCATAGTTTTTATAAGTCGCACAAGCTAGAAGACACCATAAGCTAGGTCAAAAGTCGTCGACTAGATTTAAATCATTTAGGTTAGCCACCTACCCATTCTAATTAACTTATATCAATAATACAAATATGACGTATAATTATTATTTTTAGTGGGACTGAATCTGTCTAAAAAAATCTTTATGTATGTTCTTTTAATTCGTCCGCTCAAGATATCTTTTATAAATTTATAAGATGGATGATTCCTATATGACTAGGTGTAAAAAAATATGATGTGTCCAATTAATATATGCGCAGATGCATGGATCGCTTTAATGGTGGATCTAGATTTTTTTTCTGTGCAGCGTCGATCGATCGGGAAAGTTCTGGTGCTGCAACTGTCCAACGATGCAGTGCAAGAATTGTATATGCAGATATGAGAGCACTGTGGTGGGGTCAGGCCTCTATGATTATAGCAGGTAAGGATGGATTATCGATCGAGCTAGCCAGCGGCCGTCCATGAGCTCCTCTGGCCTCCCGTGCAAAGTGAAAGAGATGGAACTCTTTTAGAACTGCTTTGTGGCGTTCAAAAGTTGATTTGGATGCTACTCGAAACGGAGAATCGGTATGGGATGGTAATACAGCACGAGAGGTTCTGCTCATCTCCCTTTTCTGTCACTAAATTTTGTTAGGAGGAAAGCTAGCTGCTGTTTAAGCACTATGAAAAACGTTTTGCTATCTTTTTACATGAATACATCTTTATATATTTTTTTTCAGCAGATATACCCACCAGTATATATGTCAATGCTGTATGATATGTTCGTGCTGAAAAAGTTAGGAATTCTCCTAGTTGACTTACACCTTTTCTTAACTAGGTACCGATGAAATCAGATTTTGCCATGCACAGAAATAAACTTAATATAATCCTTAGATTATAAAAATGACGTAAGTCGTCAAACCTTATACAAGTTGGCGAAACTAATATATCATCTAAATATGCAGTTTAGATATAGGTCAATATTATGAGTAAATATATCATACAAAAGTAATTTTAAATACAACATCTTTACAGCTTTTTTCGACTATAGATCTATATCATAATAAAATTTGATGATCCAGTATTTTCCTCTTTTGCCTATGAAGGCAAAAAGGTTACTTCTTTTTAGCAGGATGGTATACTCTAAATTATTTTAAAGTACCTGCTCTGGTCATAAATTACCTACTCTATGGTCACAAAATAATGATATCCGAGTACATGTGCGGTCAAACAATCAATATCATTAGTTTTGATTTAAAGTAATGTCTGGAATATGTAGTTTGGATATATAAAATTATATGAATGCATTTTTCATAAATATCTATAACGACTTAATATATGATAAAATTATTTTTAAATATGATGATAAAATTAACATCCAAATTAAGTGCCATACTATACTAGCCTCATGTATAAAACAAAGTACATGGTTGTTACCTTATTATGTAAGTAGGTTACTAGTTCTATATATTTTATAGAAAAGTATGTCTTTTGTTCGATTCTTTACTCTATGATATTTCTTAGCTCCAGTATTCATCAACATTTCATTTCTAACTTCATACTATTAAGTAATAACACGGTACTATATTTTTATGTACCTTTTCTAGTATATTGCCTATTTCTGGTAGATGCTTGACAGCTTTTGACATCTGTCAGTGTTGCCTTTTGTTTTGCGAGAATACTAGGATTGCATACGTGTGTGACGAATATCCTTCTGCACATGATGTGCATGGAGTATTCCCAACCAGATACTTATTCTTTGTTATGCCTATGATTAAGAAAATAAAGCCCCATTGCCATTAACAATGGCATAACCACAAGGGTGTTTAAATTAATCGAGAGCCCAACACAGACAGGGACAAGTCCAGTTGTATGTGGTTAGAGGCCACAGGCCATGTGTGCCTCCTGCCAAGCCACCACTAAGCAGCAGGACTCTGCAATCAACTTGGACAGATATCTCCTGGTGATGCTCCAGCTACATATTTTACTCCTGGATCGGTACAGTCAAGTGACACCTGGAGTCTGATGATGAAACGCTGTGTACGTTCTCTAAAGCTGATCGATCGCCGTGAGATTTTTGAGCATACGGATTTGATACGATCGATCTGCAGTTTGTTTTATACTTGTGTTCTTGCTCTTTATCACTTTTATAGGGAATAAAGGCGAGCATCATCAGATACACTTTACAGCAGATAGATCAACTCGAATGGGAAGGAAATCTGATCGAAATGAATTTACCAATTACGGCCTGGCTTTTAGCTGTCATGGAAGGGCTTAATTAATAGCATGAAGTTCATATTAGATGATTAGATCAATAAAAGCTAAAGGAAACAAACAAGTTGTAATATATGTATATTCATACAGACTTCACATGCTCTTTATATGTATACGTTCTTAATTAGGTCCATATCATATCATCGCCCGTAGCATGGAGACAACTGTTATATCCATGGACCTGAACTTAGGTTCAGTTCAGTAATTTTTTTTAAAAAAACTCTGAAATAAGATTATTTAAAAAAACAGTTGGGTTCAGTTGCATGCTTGTCCCCCTTGTGTCAGTTCACTTAACTCCAATAATTACCATGGTTAGGGAAAAGAATCAATCTGCGTGTACTTAATTCGGATGCCATCTTTATCCTTCTTTTAACATTCCACTACTTTAATTTCCTTCTTTTGGAGATGGAGAGCTTTTTAGACTTAGCTTCTTCCAGACATGCACAAATATAATACACCATATATAGCATATATGCGTATACTGCATGCATTAACAAATCTAGCTAGTTCTAATTGAGATTTGCATGCCTCAAGATACTTAATAAAGTAGTCTACCTTATAAAGCCTAGAGATGATAGCAGCTAGGGTTGACGCCGAGATTGAGTCCGGCTGACTCGAGCACAATGGAGACTGGACATAGATCGATCGATCCATCGATCTCGAGTTAGGCATGGCGTTGTCCTCTGCGCCGCGGCCAGGTGTGCAGTCAAACGCTTTTGCGTTCTCGTCTCCTCTTCGCGTTTGCGTTTGCATGCTTTCGGAGGATGTGGACGTGCACACGCCTGCTCATCTGTACGAGCATGGCATTTTATTCAGCTAAAGTGAGCGAATGCCGTGTTTTGCTGGACACCAGCGGCCTAACAATTATTTGAGTTACAACCACTGCGTTCGTCAGGCTGAAGCCTCCGGGCGGGGAAACGTTTGTTTAATCGGGTCTTTTTGGAGGCCATTTCGTCCTGTCTGGGTTCCCTTTTTCGCTGTATGTTTATCGGGTTATCTTGATAGGATTCGTGCATGTAGTGATTGGTCTTGCGCATGCAGTAACAGGAGACGAACATACATGATAGATTGATAGAAGATAGATTTGGTTTAGATCGGGCGGATTGGTGGATGATATCTTCTGCAGATGGTATTTTGGAGAACCTAGCTAGCTGTACATTCTATGTGGCACTTGATCGAACTGCATGCAACCAGGAGATGCTGTTAATTTGCCACTTTTTGCCACTTAATCACTTCTGGAAATCAAGATGCTGTATCGAGGGCTTCCTCATAAAATAGTACCAGACGAACATAATTTTGTTTTTCTTCCTTTTTACCTTTTTTTAGGTATAGTAATTACAAGTGAATATTTTTCCTTCTAGTATTAGTGAGATGAATGCTGCAAATTTCAACTCGAAAGATATGTTGATCCTCGAGTGGAAGTTTTCAAAATTCAAGCTGGGAATTTCAAAAAATGACGCCACCTGGAAGTTGAAAGTTGGAAACCCAAGTTAAAAGTTTGAATTATTATGTTAAGGGTTTCATTAACCATATCGTTCAGGGGATACAGAGGCTCACTTCCTTTTGGATCACTTATGGTAGAAATTGGTTGATGTGAAATTAAATTGAAATGTGTCTTGATTTATATGTGATGAGTGATTGATAATGTTGTTATTTTAGTTTGTTAATTTGTGGGATTGCATGTGTGTGTGCAGATAATATAGAGTTGGCGTGTTATAATATTGTACACGCTGGATGATCTGGCGCTGGGGATTTTATACATGTTAAAAGGTTCGGCGTTTAGATGAGGTTCATGCCGGAGTATTTTATCCCAGAGGCAAAAATTGAAGTGTATATCGGATGGTCCAGCGTTGAGCAGCAGTGAACGCCAGAGCTTTTCTTGCAGAGAGGTTGCAAACTGACTGTAGTGGATTTGTACTCGTCAGATGGTCCGACGCTCAAAGGGATGAATGCCGGATGTTTCGCTGGAGCAATTCTTGCAGAGAGGTTGCAAGATGGCTGGTCCATATACGCCGGATGGTCCAACAATGAGATGATGGACACACCATAGCATTTCTTGCAGAGAGGTTGCAAAATGGCCAATATACAAACTTGTACATCATACATACATGCATACATACACACATATCTGCGTATATATACATATGCTTACATGTGATATAACCACCTTAGAAGCTTCCTTGCCTTGGCAAAAGCTATGACTATAGTGCTAATAGAACGTGCCCTTCGCCCGCTCACGGCTGAAAAGCACGAAAGGGCCCGATGAGTAAGGGAGCCAAAAGGCTTGATCGATTCGACACATGTTGCAGAATTTCACTAGCTCCAAAAGGCTTGATCGATTCTGCACAAGTTGTAAAACTTCGCTAACTTCTGTGAAAACATATTGTTTTTAAAGAATTATAGGACTGGTGCAAGAATTGAGATCCACCATCTCCAGCTGCCAGCGCCGGGGAGGGGGGCACAAGATGGCCCTGCCTCCAAGGAGCCCCACCATACTGCCCCACTTAGCCTCATCATCGACTACACCTTTGGCTATCACAGGAGGCATCAGACGGCTCTGCCTCCATCTAACCCTATCGTGTCCATAGCTGAAGGGGTAGCAGACTGCCCCTCTCAGCCTCATCATCAACTATGCCTCTGACCGCAGCAGGAGGCTCTAGACAACTCTACCTCCATCGAGCCCTGTCACGTCCATCGCTGAGGGGGTCGTGGACTGCCTCCCTTAGCTCTAACTCTATCAAGCCCTGTTACATCCATCGCTGAGGTGGTAGCAGACTGTCCCCCTTAGCCTCATCGTTGACTACACCTCCGACCGTCATAGGAGGCTCTGAACGACTCTGCCTCCATTGAGTCCTACCTCGTCCACCGCTGAGGGGTAGTAGACTGCCTCCCTCAACCTCGTCGTCGACTACGCCTCCGACCGCTGTAGGAGGCTCCGGACGGTTCTGCCTCCATTGAGCCATCATGCGTCCACCGCTGAGGGGGTAGCAGACTGCCCCCCTCAGCCTCCTTGTCGATTACGCCTCTGGTCGCCGGAAGAGGCTACGGATAGCTTTGCCTCCATCGAGCCCTGTCGCATCCATCGTTGAGGGGGTCGTGGACTGCCTCCCTCAGCTCTGCCTCCATCGAGCCTTGCCGCATCCATCACTGAGGGGGTCGTAGACTGCCTCTCTTAGCTCTACCTCCATCGAGCCCTGCCCCCCTCAACCTCGTTGTCGACTATGCCTCTGACCACTGCAAAAGGCTCCGAACGACTCTACCTCCATCGAGCTCTGTCACGTCCGCTGCTGAGGGGGTAGCAGACTGCCCCCTCAATCTCGTCATTGACTACGCCTCCGACTGCCATAGGAGGCCCCGGACAGCTCTACCTCCATCGAGCCCTATCACATCTATCACTAAGGGGGTCGTGAACTTCCTTCCTCGCTCTGCCTCCATTGAGCCCTGCTGTGTCCATCACTGAGGGGGTAGCAGCCTGCCCCCCTCAGCCTCGTCGTCGACTATGCCTCCGGCTGCCACAGGAGGCTATGGACAGTTCTGCCTCCATCGAACCATGTCGCGTCCACCGCTGAGGGGGTAACAGACTATCCCCCTCAGCCTCATCGTCGACTACGCCTCCAACTGCTACAGGAGGCTCCAGATGGCTCTGCCTCCATCAAGCCATGTTGCATCCACCACTGAGTGGTGAGCAGACTGGCCCCTTCGGCCTCATCATCAACTACGCCTTCGGTCGCCGCAAGAGGCTCTAGATAGCTCTGCCTCCATCGAGCCATGCTGCATCCATCACTTAGGGGGTCGCAGACTGCCTCCCTCAGCTTTGCCTCCATCGAGCCATGTCGCATCCATCACTGAGGGGGTAGCATACTGCCCCCTCAGCCTCATCGTCAACTACGCATCCAACCACTGCAGAAGGCTCTGAACGGATCTACCTCCATTGAGCCCTGCCACGTCCACCACTGAGAGGGTAGAAAAAGGCCCCCTCAGCCTCCTCATTGACTATGCCTTCGACCGTCACAGGAGGCTCCGAACAGCTATACCTCCACCGAGCCCTATCGTGTCCATCAATGAGGGGGTCATGGACTGCCTCCCTCAGCTTTGCCTCCATCGAGCCTTACTGCGTCCATCGCTGAGGAGGTAGCAGTCCTCCCCCCTCAGCCTTATCGTCGACTACGCCTCTGGTTGCCATAGGAGGCTTTGGATGGATCTGCCTCTATCAAGCTCCGTCGCATCCACCGCTGAGGGGGTAACAACTGACCCCCTCAGGCTCGTCTTCGACTATGCCTCCGACCGCTGCAGGAGACTTCGAACAGCTCTACCTCCATCGAGCCCTGCCGTGTCTATCGTTGAGGGGGTCATGGACTGCCTCCCTCAGCTCTGCCTCCATCGAGCCATGCCGCGTCCATCACTGAGGGGTAGCAGACTGCCCCCTCAGCCTCATCATCGACTACGCTTCCGACCACCGTAGGAGGCTCTGGATGACTCTGCCTCCATCAAGCCCTGCCACATCCATCGCTGAGGGGGTAGCAGACTGCCCCCCTTAGCCTCACCATCGACTACGCCTTCGGCTACCGCTGGAGGCTCCAGATAGCTCTGCCTCCATCGAGCCCTATCGTGTCCATCGCTGAGGGGGTAGCAAACTACCCTCTCAGTCTCGATGTGACACTCTGACAGGCCTTGCTTCCGTTTAGCATCGTCGCGGGGCTCTAGAACATGTCACCTAAATCGAACCTTGTCGCCGCTGATTGCAGCCATCATTGAGAGGTTTTGTAAGGACAAAAAGCTATTTGGGATATCCTGATTTTGAGGTGGGGCTAAAGCTTGTTCTCTGTTCATCTGCCCGCCCCTCAAAACCTCATAGTAGAGGTCTAAGTCCCCACCCGACCCATCGGGTCATCATCTGCCCTGCCAGTAAGAGCGAGATAGGGCGGGGCACCGGTCAGGGAGTGGAAAGACGGGGCAAGGCACCAGTCGGGGCAGGGTAGGGGCGGGGGCGGGTCAAGTTCCGTCCCGCCCTGCCCCGGAGTATATGTTACGTGCACGTTTAGCGGGTTTATTAAAAATTTTATTATCCTTTTATAATGAAACTTTTAGTAAATTAATGTATATTTGTAACTATTGTCATATTATGTTAGGTCTCGTGAATCTTAGATGTAATTTTTTATTGATTTGTATGTTGTAGTAGTTATTATCTCCTAATTTTAATCGGAGCAGGGCAACGCGGGTTGAGTCAAAATCGGGGCTCCATGGGGCGGGGCGGGGCAAGAAAAAATTTCACCCAATCTCGTGTCGGGGTGAGGCGGGGGACATGCGGGTGGGGGTGGGTGGAGGCAAAACCTGTCCCACCCCGCTCCATCTAGATATCTACCTCGGAGCTAGCAGATAAGGGGTATTGTTAGGGAAACTCCCCAGTCTAGAGGTATTTAGACGATGTATTGTGGTATTGCTATAGATATCATAGTATCTCAACCACCATGTGGTATGTAAAGTAGTGAAATACCCAAAATACCTCTCTATGCATATATTTATAACATAATATCTTAGGGGCAGATTGGTAATTTCTCCTACCCCTCCTCTCTATAAATAAGCCCTCAAAGGGCAGGAGAGGGGGAGACTCCAGATTTCTTCCCCTATTATACTGGCTTTGTCTCTCTCGCTCTCTCCTTTTGGCTAGCAATTCTTATCCAAGCTTGAGCCTCCTCGTTGAAAGAGTCTCTCGTCGTATCCTGTTCGTGGCATGTTTTCGTGCCCCAACATGTGTGAAGATGGATGAAGATGAAGTATTGACAAAGTCAAGTGAAGGGGATGCCAATGCAAGTGATAAGACGAGCCAAGGGATCAGGAACATGAGAGATTTACTGGCGGTCAAGATTGCAAGACGGAGTACACGTATCGACATCGGATACTTTTTTGAGGTGAAAGAAAGTGGAAGTGAGTCGTGTTTTGAGAAGCGTGTGAGACGGTTTCGCGTTTTGGCCTCAAAATCATGGAAGTATAGAGTGCATGTGGCATCATCGTGAAGCTTGCGTCGAAGCGAAGCTAAGTTGTGAAAGCGTTACGATCGTCTGATTGGTGGAGGAGAAAATGAACCAAAATACCTCGGTGATAGGTAGTAGGCTTTTGGAAGGAATGAGTATTTGGGGGGGGGGGAAAGAAAATTTAAGCGCTAAGCTATCTTTCTAGGTCTATAAATATAGGGATAGAGTTATGTAAGAGATTTGAGCTAGCCATTTTGAGCTTTGAGTGCTAGATTCTAAGGTGAGGAAAGGAGAGGTTAGCCTTTGTATTAGGTGAGAGTTTTTTTTTAAAGAAACCATCTTGTAATTTTGCCAAAAATATGGTTGTCCTCTTAATGAATTGAAGTGATTGTTCCCCGGTGTGCTTGGATTCATTATCTTCTAGTTTCCTTCTCTTGGCTCCCTTGCTTTGTTGCGAATTTTTCTTTTTTTGGTTGTGTTTTTGTTTCGGTTGTTGTGCTGAAATTTTCTCACTTTATGAAATTGTTCTTTTTATTGCTAGAGGTATAAATTTTATATACAAACATATACAAGTGAGTCTTAAATTTACTTGTCCCTAGATCATCAACTCGAAAAACTTTTTCTTCCAGTGATTTTATCTTTGAAGTAAAGGTTTTTTTTCTTCGAGTTGCTATCTTTCTGTGACGATGACTTGTGGGATATATGCCAATAGAACCTAGAGTTCAGTTATACCATAAAAGTCATGCTTAGAGTTTTTCATAGCAACTAATTTCTCTCTGATTTTTGCTTCCGTTTAGTTTTGAAGTGCGTTATGTGACTAAAATATAATAAGATGATCAAAGAAATTTGTGATGTGACTATTCACTCCTCTTTAGTTATCATTCTCGATCCTACAATTGAGAAATATTTCAGCTTCTTATTAGAATCAGCCATAAACTTCCATTCTTCAAAAAAATGACGTGGCCTTAAGCTGAAGCTGATTGAAGCCCTGGTAGGCTGGTCGTTAATCGACCTCTTGCTCCATGTATTGCATTATCCACAGTGTCCCTATAGTTGGCTTAACAGCTTTGCTCTGAAGTCCAACTAAGCGGTTAGATCGACTTTCGTTTACTCCTAGTTATTACCATTGACTCTAAATGGTTCATTACTAATCGGCAACGATCATGACTTCAACCGCTTCAATTCCTACGTTGGTGGAAAAGAAAGACTGTCCACTCCACTTGCGATGCTTAGCCACCTTTTGCTTTTACCCTTCAGTTTCAGTGGTTCAGTGCTCACAATTCAGGTAATCAAGCATGCATCTTGACATTGCTAGTTCACGACCCGTGGTAATTTATACTCCTATAAATCTATATTTTTATAAAATGGATGTGTCGTGATTGATTCAAAAGATACGATTCACAATCAAAATTGATCTCCCGTCTCCTCTTATCTCAATTGTTTGAAAATTTTCAATCAATTTGGAAATCTACAGTTAATAGACAGACGCTATTAGTATTAAAAAGTATTAATACATCATTATTTTCTTGGGTGATGTTTTTCAATTATTTTTTCTGTGTGAATTTTTTAATCCTAATTATAATAATACTAGCGCATCAACCCGTACGACTGCACAGGCTAGAAATTTAGCTTACGGTTGAATTATAGATATTTGTATTAATAATGGTTGTATGATAAGATACATCAACTATTTATATTTAAATATTAGAATATAAAATATAAATATAATTTTTATTCATAATATTGGAATCATGTTTATTATTTGTGAATAGATCTAATTTATAATTTTCATTTTATGTGTTATGCAAATTGATTTTTATTTGTTTCTTGATTTTTTGAAATTATTATTATTTTTAATGTCATCACCATATCTCATATTATTTTTTTGGAAATACATTATAAATTCTTTGATATTATTTTTGTGTGATAATCCGTAATATGTTTGCGTTCTGTTGTTTTAATTTTGTAATGTTTGATTACAATTGATTTGGAAAAGTGTATTGATTGCTAACGTAACTAAGTTGAAATTTGCTAACGTAATCTTGTTGGACAAATGATATCTGCAACAAAAAAGGGAAGGAAAGATAAGGCAAGAAGTAGTCTTTGAGCTGGACTCTATGATTTGTTTTTTAATCTTCTATGTTGTTTTATCTGGTTGTTGATCTATGGTTACAGTTAGTCAATCAATTAATTCGACGGTTTGATGTTTTGCTTTTTTATAAAAAAAATTAGAATTTTCTTAGAATTAACATGGAGACATCAAAATAAATCTCCAATTAGTAAATATAAGATTGATTTTATGTGTGTCAAACATGTAGCTGCTAACCGCTTAAGTAATACAGCAGGAACAGAGACGGGCAATCTCACCATATTAAATTATGCTCTCTTGACAAACAAAAAAGCTATTCCTTCTGTGGGGCCTACTGTCTAGTGACTTGTACGCAGAACATATACTACTACTACTTCACTACTCCACCACTTGATTAATACTTTGACCACTAGCAGCGCCATTTCTAAATACGGTCTACGCTTAGTTTATACTGTCAGGTACACGAGGAAAGGCTGTTCGGATCGATAACCATCACGGATCGGATGATTGATTAGGAATTTAGAATACAATAAACTAACTAAAAGGCAACAAAGATGCTTTGCAAGACTAGCTTGTTGCATTGCATCACCACACAACATTCTAGTAGAATGATTTTTTTTTCCCTGGAGCGATCGAAACAATATAATATTCTCAAGAAGCTTAGCCTAAGTGGCAGTGGAATTGTTACTTGCTACCCGCGAAAATGACGTGACGTCGATCGGCTCAGCTTCGCAACTTGCGAGCTCGTATAAATGGCGAGCACGGCCGCAGATTCTAGCTGACAAGCCGGGAACCAAAGCCCAAAACTAGCCGATCATCAGCTCTATAGTTAATTATCCAGAGAGATTAGTTGATAATTAGCTAAGCAACAAAAGTGTATACATGGACGCGATCAGCAGCCTGATGCTGCAGGGAGGATGGAGGAAGGGCCCATGGACTGCGCTGGAGGACGGGCTCCTCAGCGAGTACGTGCGGCAGCACGGCGAGGGCAGCTGGAACTCTGTCGCGAACCTCACAGGTGCGTACGTTGCTTGCTACCTGATTCACGTAGTTTGTGATGCATGGCAAATGTGTGTTGAGATTAATTGGTTTGTGCTGTAATTCTGTGGACTCGGCAATCGGGATGTTGATAGATTCACCGGAATTGTTGTTGACGACGATGACAGGGCTGCGGCGGAGCGGGAAGAGCTGCCGGCTGCGGTGGGTGAACTACCTCCGGCCGGACCTCAAGCGGGGCAAGATCACCCCCGACGAGGAGACCGTCATCCTCCAGCTGCACGCCATGCTCGGCAACAGGTGCGTGCTTACATGTACACGTACGCATACGACACACTGGATACGCATCAATCAATAATGATCAGATGCATGTACATGCAAGATGGATCTAGGTCGAGTCTAGAGTTCTTGATGGACTACTGTAGAAGATTCCCGTACAGTTCTTGCTTTTTTTTTTCCACTGTGTTGGTGCGCGGCGCCTAACCGTGCTGGGAACCTTGACGTGACGTTTGCAGATGGTCGGCGATCGCGCGGTGCCTGCCGGGGAGGACGGACAACGAGATCAAGAACTACTGGCGGACGCACTTCAAGAAGGCCCGGCCGTCGCGCCGCGCCCGGGCGCAGCTGCTTCACCAGTACCAGCTCGAGCAGCAGCAGCAGCGCCAGTATCTCCAGAGCCTGCAGTTCCTGCAACAGCAGCAGCTGCAGAACCAGACCCAACAGGTGATGATGAGCCAACAGTATGAGCAGCAGAGCCCGCCGGAGCCTGATCACCAGGCCGTGATGGCGATGGTGAACAACCTGCAGAGCGCGGAGTGCTACTGCAGCCCGGTGTCGGTTCCCGAGCAGTACTGCGCACTCCCGGCCGACGATGACGAGCAGCTATGGGATAGCCTGTGGAGGCTGGTCGACGGGGACGGCTGCAGCGCCGGCGACGGCTCCAGCGGAGGCGAGTACTAGCTAGCCAGCCAGCTAGCGTGGCGCGGGGCGTGTATGTGTGTATGCCAGTGTAAAGAGCGCGGAAGAGGAGGTACTGCAGGTTTCAGTTGCTGCAAGGATACTGCTAGTGGTAGTGTAGTGTAGCGGAGGCGACCATGCTTCATGTTATACTTTTACCCATGAACCATGAGCAAGTGGCATTGTACGAAGGCGCCCTATGTTTTTCTGGTCCCGTCACAAGGTTGCGATAGCACCATGTAATTTTGGTTTCAAGATCATGTGTCCACCATGAATTTTATCTGGATGAGTTTCTTCAGTTCATACTTTGTCAATGGGAAGAATACCAACTGCTGAGCTGCTGACCCTTACTTGACAAAATTATATATATGGAGAAGGTATTTGGTGCACCTTGTCAGTACAATGGCTAAACAAAAGCTGATTCTTACTGTGTATTCGTAGCAGATTAACAGCACCTGCAGCGACATCTCTTGCAGGTTCAGATTCTTATCTACATCTTTTGCAGCAGTTTGTAATGAAGAGTGCCCTCCAAGATTTCTACAAGTATGGTTTAATTCTGGAATCTGCATAGACTGGTGAGCTTGATTTGTAGCAGTCTTTGAACGGTGTGTCAGGCATAAGACAGTTAAATCAAATGAGGCTATCAGATTGAGACCGTTTTTATATGACCCAAAAGAATACTCCCAAAGAATTTCCATTCCCAAGAGATAAAGGCTTAGTTCAAACACATCAACTCAAGGGAGAAGTTTATGTACAGCACAAACAAACAACAGTGAAAAATACCAAGGAATAATATCTAAATTCCTTTCACCTCTATCGGCTATGCCATTTATCATTCCATTCCAAACTTTAACCATGTACACCAAACTAGTATATATCCCACGACTAGTAATCCCATGCCTGCTGTAGAACATTGAAAATGGAAGCAAGAGATGTAAGAACAAACTAAAGATGGATTGTTTACTTTCACCTAATGCTTCAACAGTTATTGCTAGAACTGCATCTTGATCAAGCACAATCATGGTAGCCGCTCGGAGAAGAACTTTGATGGCCTGGCTGTCCGGCTCGACCAGCGTGGAGACCTGTGTGAAGGATCCACAGTTGGGGATTGGTTCGGCATTTCAGCGTTAGGGGGGCACAAGAATCTGCGCGCGCTGCAGCATATCAATCATGGATGGCGTCTGGTAGGTATGAATATGAGTAGTGAGCATCCGGGCGCTATCCCGGTTGGCAAGGACGGCACTCGCACGGGGATGCACGGAGCGGGTGCGCCTGTCTCAAAGAACGCCGTGGAAATAGGTCCGCTGTTAAAAAAAATATATATAGTGATCTCTGTCGAATCACCACGTGCCGTTGCTCTCTGCCATGAGTGCGAGCTCACGCCTGCCAGCATGAACGCCCTGCCTGATTCCACGTACCTCTGACGGCTCTCCACCCTCTCCAAGGATCGACACAGCCTGAGAGAAAGCCCCCCCCCCCTCAGCCTCAGCCTCAGCCCGTGCGGCAGACATGTCCTCTGTGGCTTGAACACGGTGCCACTCACGCTATTTTGCAGTCCACAAAATGTGCAGGGCGCTGAACACTCACTGCTTCACCCTGTACTTGGATGTTCTCCATAGTGATCGAGTCTTGGTATGTGCAGCTTGGTTTGATCAGAACAGTCTGCCCATGTGCAGCTGGGACATGTAGAGTGACCAGAAACCGCCTCTCTTCATCTGCATACAGGTCACCAATGTCGACTGAACCACTACGTCCATTTTCAGCAACCTGACTTGTATAGCCGCCTGACTTGATGGAAGTCAGTAGCACACCATCATCTACACACTCAATGCCCAAACGCATCTCTTTAACCACAACACTTATGAGGCCACCAATACACTGAGCAAATCCGTCTTGGATTGAGCCTTCAACGTCAATAAATGAAAATGTGCCACTAGAGATCTCAGCAATAGCGTGCATGGCAACAGAATCATGATCCGAGCAGAAACCAAAGGTGTGGATCTGGACATGATGACCTGTTCCAGGAAGGATTGAAGTGGGGACAAGGGCACTGTAACTTAGTTGGGCCCTGTCAGAAGAAGGGAGTGTATATGTGTCTTGACCATCAGAAAGAAGAATGATGCTGCAAACAGGATTCTTCAACCGGCGGTCCTCAATCACTTTAGCATCTTTCTTTAGCCCGTCAGCAATGTTTGTGCCACCACTTGCAACAAGGGAGCTGACAGCTTGCAACGCTTGCTGCCGATCGGTTAAAGTCATTCGGCGAAGGGGAAAGAGCCTCCGTGCTGTAGACGAGAAGGCAATGATAGACAGGCGGTCATTGGGTCCAAGGGTTTGGATGACAAAGCTCATGGCATGCTTCAGAAGTGCAATTTTGGTCCCTGCCATGCTACCACTGACATCAAGCACAGTGACAAGGTCAAGAGGTGCACGGGAGCTCGCTGAGTGTGAGGATTTCGGAGCCTTGAGATGGATCAATATAGCAAAGACATCAGGGCAACTGATTGTTGTATAACTGGAAATTCTGAATATGTCTTGATTTCAACTGAACCAGTGGCTGCATTATGTTCATCCATTTTATCAGACTTAAGATCTGTGTGCTCATCATCATTGAAAATACCTGCCTCTGGAATACGGAAGAAAGGAAGGTGCTCCTGCAGGTTTCCACTGTATGTATGGGAAAGCCTGCGGACAACAGCCATGTGTCCTTCATCCTGGGGCCAATTTAGTGGGTTTACTCTAGCTCTTCCATGACTGGCGTCTGCAGGCTAAGCTCCTGGGAGTTCTTTCCACTCAGCACGGCATATTGGGCAGAAAAGGTTGCCATGCTTGACATTTGAAGAGATGCAATGAAAATGGAATGTGTGGGAGCATTCAGCAGCGAACAAGGCCTGGCCGTGCCCTGACCTCATGCCACCAAGGCAAATGGCACATAACTTCTGAAATCAAGAAAGTTAAAAAAAAGTCAGGTGTCTAGTATTAGAGCTTGCAACTTAACAAAAACTTATTCTGCCATGACTTGTTGCAAAGCGGCTGCAGCAGCGGGTAGCTATGGGGGTTGTAGGGCATCGTCGGCCACGTCGGCATCTCCGTCTCCATGGCGTAGTTGCAATGTTGTTGCGCTTGCACCTATTGCGGTTGCGGCTGCATGACCTCCTGGTGGTGTTCCTAGAGCACGACAATCTCCGGCCTGGTGCTGCTGCATCATCTGCTGCCACGACGGCGAGAAGAGCAGCGGGTGTTGCGCCAATGCGGCGGCGGGCATGGCGTTGAGACCGATGGCCTTGGCGATCTCCTCGGTGAGCGCGTCACAGTACGCATGGTGCGTGATGAAGCCACCTCTTTCAATTGGCAAATAGTCAAATTTATTTTGAAATAGATAAATTTTTTTATTTTATCATCCAACGTACCTCACAAGAGAGTCATAATAAGGCGCAACAAAAACGCAGCAGAAACTCAATAAAAAGGTGCACTCAAAGTACACCGAAAGATCCAACGAGAAGAGAGAATACAGTGCTAAAAACACTACTCATTGTTGAAAACATTGTTCATCAGAACTTTCGGGTAAAATCCGGAATATCCGGGTTCCCCAAGAGCTAGATGAACTTCCAGATCGGGGTTCTCTGTCATAAAGTGATACTTCAATCTAGAAGTTCTGGGTTTGTACCAGAAGTTTCGAGTTGGATAGAACAACGGCTCAAAATTCAAAATTCACACTTGCAAATTCAAAAAAATGTAGGTCTCATGGTTGGAATCAAATACTATGTTTGATAGTAAATCAATCTATGATTTATTCCCACATAAATCTTAAAACTTGAGAAGAATCACCTAAAAATGAAAAAATGAACATTGGGTGAAGATGGTCTACAAGTCGATAGATTAGAGGCAAAAGAATTAAATACCCAATTATATATTTTGTACGCGAATTTTATACCTCTAACATCGAGAAGATCAACTCCAACGAGACGAAAAGTTTCAGCTCTAAGAACGAAAACAAAAATCGCAACCGGAAATGAAAAACTTGCAAAAACTAAAGGGAACCAACAGAGATAAACTAGAAGGAGGGGAATTCAAATCAATGCAGAAGTATTAATTTCATTTCTGGCAGAGATCAACCCTATTTTAGACAGCTTATAAAGTTTTTACATAAAAAACTTACACCTAATATATAGGTTAGACACTTCTCTTCCTCTCCTCTAAAACCCTAACACAAAGCTCTCATATGTGTGGCGCAAGTGACTTGTTCAAGAAACTCAACTAGTCCTCCCCTCTATTTGTAGCCTAGATTCTTTGATCCATAATTTTTCTAACTTGTTCCCAAAATACTCCTCTCTTATAATACACTTTTACCTACTATCGAGCGTATTTTGGTCTATTTTCTCCTTCCTTCATCAGATGATTATGATATCTTCATGACTTAACTTCGCCTCAACGTAAGTTTCACGATGATGTCATGTGCTCTTCAACCCTTCCCACGGCTTTGAGGCCAAACCGCGAAACTCCTGACACGCTTTTCAAAGTACGACTCACTGCCACTTGCTTTACCTTAAACAAGTATCCTGATATCGACACGTATACTCCGTCTTGCAACCTTGACCGTCAACAAGTCTCTCCCGCTCCCGATCCCTCAAGTCGCCTTGTCACTTGCACCAACATCTCTTTCGCTTGACTTTATCAATACGCCGTCGTTATTCATCTTCCATGCTTTGCTTGACATCCACATGTATAACTCGGATCACCATTGACTCCTTCCGGCCTCCTTAATCGTCCGACACTAAGCACTCTGCTTGGCTCCGATCACCCGTCGTCGACCGTCAATTTGCATCCGTCACATGCACACTATAAGACAAACATACACATATCTCCAACTCTAAATTCAATTAGACCATAATTAAAATGTTCAATTGAAATCTCAAATCAATTCAAAAGCAATTTCTAAAAGTTCCAATACATAAAAGAAATTCATAGTTGAAAATACTATTCATCAGAGCTGAAAATACGAGCTCTAAATGACCCTTCTCCGTCTTAGCTTCGCATCAATCCGGAAGTTCCAGATTCTGATTCATCTGGGAGTTCCGGATTGGGACCAGGCCGTATGTTCTGGATTCTGGACTGAACTTTCGGATTCTGGATAGAACTGAATTTCAAGCGAACCAAGCTCGAGCAATCCGAAAAATAACAAATTAAATCGACAATCTTGTTAACCACTCATCACACATAAATCAAGATATATTTTAACTTGGTTTCTCAGAAACGAAAGGGGAATGTTGTGTGTTTGACTTCCCATTTTGCACTGGAAAAAAGTACTTGAAATTTTGCATAGATTCATCTAATCTACAGTTAGATTCATCAAATTTTATCATCTATTTACGCTTGGAATGTTCTTGTTTCGATTTTTTTGATTCGTTTGTTTCGATTTTTAGAGAGAAGTTGCTGCGTTCTGTACTGGGGAATGGAATGAATCGGTTTGGTCAACTGATGGCCGTTCATTAACGCTGCATCGTAAGGCAGAAACGATTCTATTCATTCTGGATCAGAAGGATGATGTTTGACCGATTAATTAAAGATTAGTTGTGCATTCGTAAGAATGGTTGCTATCTCAACGTCATTCGTAAGAACGGCGCAGCATGCGGAGCATAGCCAGCGACAGCGTCATGCGATCGATCCGCTCGTGTCGCCTCGCCGGGCGTCTACCGCAACGTCGCGCTGGCGCTGCGTGCTTCTCCCCCCCCCCCCCCCCTAGGCTCACGGCGCGCCGTGGCCGGCCCGACACGCACGCGCACGCGCACGGGCATCCCGGTTGCGTAGCACCCAGATCATTCATCCTTCCGTTGTACACAAGGCAAAACGCGGCCGCGCGCGCGTCCGGAAAACGGCCGGTCCTCGAGTAACACTAGCACCGGTCGGCGCTCGGCGGGCGCAGTTTCGGTGCGCGCCGCGCCGTGCGCCCAGCTAGCCGCCTTCCCGCACCGAGGAACGCGCGCGCGCTCGGCCCCCTCCGCCCCGCGGCGCTCGCCGTCCCGAGCCCAGCCACTCGACCGGGACGGCCTCGGCAGCGCGAATTCGCGCTTCCAGGACGTACGCCGTGCTTGCGACTTGGTATGGCGGACACGGACCTGAGCTGCGTGGGTTTCGGTGAGTCCGGATGACGTCGATCCGTGCACGCACATCAGCTGGTTTATTCACTTCAATTTGACCGGGACATTGGATAAAGCGGATAAATCTACTTGCGCAAACACGTGCACGCGTAAGCAAATTATAGGACTGTTCAAAAATATCATCGTGAGATTTCATATATGTCATTCATCCCGCGATTTAATAGCTAGGTTGAAAAGTAGAGAGAGTGGGTGGATACGTGTAATCACAGATAAGATCTTTCGTAGGATCTTATACTATATAATTTGCTTCCCGTGTACACCACGGTGAAACAACCAAAATTTTGGTTTCACGAGCGGATTGAACATTGTTTAGTACTGGTTCGATGAACAATTCATCAAGTTGGCGGTACATGTCAGCTGACGCAATTAAACGGAAGTAGATGCTAATCCTGTGACTCCCGGAACAAACGTGATCCATATTTGTTGATTAGATGCGTGTCGTGTTGCGTTCAACGTTTGGGTGCTACAAAACGGAAAAAAAAAAACCCGTAGAATTGGACTCCCTAAAGGCATACCACATCGGCACCGCTCACTGGAAAGTTTAGAAGCAGTAATAACATGCAGGTTTGAATTTGATTCAACAAAGTCGATCGAGCATCATGAGAAACGTGTCAGATGTACCATGCACTGTATGTACAAGAACGTAACGTTTCATTGTTCAAATCTTTCCCTTCCCTTCACGAATTCGACATGCTATTTTTGGTTCTTCGATCGGTCCAATTTTCAGTGCCTCTGTAGATGGCCATATAAAAAGAGCTCTAAATTAGCAAGTGCATGCTACTATCAACCACTGTCTCCCCATCTATCTACTGCTCATGTTTATGAACCTCACGGCGATTTGTGCAAGTTGATCGAGTTGTCTGAGTTTGATCCATTCGTCAAGCATACAAATCAATGACTCGTCACACAGATATAAATATCGGCAAGACTACAAATGTCAAAGGCTGACAGAGACTCGTAACGACAGAAACGGCATGAGTGGTTGCATCGATACATCTCCTGCATTCTCGATTGTTTGCAGCATGTAGGGGTATGCTACTGTTTTCCATGATCTGGACGTGTAACCACAAGATGCTACTCCACATTTCTTCTGAACCCAAGTGCTAAACAGCTAGCATATCCCATACAACGCATCCTGCATCCACCATTGGATTTAGTCACAACGAGCTGAATCCTGCATCCTGCATTCATTCGATCGGTTGCATGTACATATCCATAAGGTTCCAGCAACATGAGAAGTCCACTCTCCAGTACCAGAAGCATCAAGATGAGCAGTCCTAGCTATCAATTTCAGAACCATTGGTCAGAGAGATTCCTCCCCCATACAGTTGTGCAAATGCTCCTTTTGGTTAAATGCCCTTTGAAAACTAGCCATTTCAATTGCGTGTGACTAAATCCTGAAAGAATCCCCGAAGCGGAAGAGAAGACACCGACGATGCAGTTTCATCGCACCATATGCATCTCCTCAAAGATGCAAGAGAGGACTCAGAGGAGAGTAGTACCCGAAAAGGACATTGTTCATTTGTTCTTAGTCTTGACAGATGGGCGCCGGAGTAACAGATGGAATGCAAAGACTCGTCCAGTGTCCAGTCCTCCTGCATGCTAGCTGCCCATTTCCATGTTTTAATCTGAAACACACACGCGAACGAATCAATGACCATGTGGCCTATCTAGCTACCTTGTTCTGATAGCGCCAACATGATACATGGCCCAACGGACCAAAAACGGTGACGCAGCACCGGGACAGATTCTGGATGCTGACTTGTTTCGACGTTTCCCGTTGACTCAGAAGGAATTTGGACCTCAAACCAACGCCATTGGTTTCCTTTTGAAATTATCTTTCCAACCATATGTGAATCGTCGAAAACGGAGTCCGGATGCGTCCTGGGCGTCCGTTTTATTGCTCGCTGGTCCTGGAGGCCGAGGCTGATTCGGACTCGAGTTGGACTGGACCTCCTGCTGTTGTTGGACGTCCTAGCTGCTCCTCCACGCCTCCAAGTCTTCCTCTATGTGTTTCCTTATCCTCTCTATGATTCCTAAACAACACATAATCATTAGGTAGTAATCTATTCTCAAAATTATATAAAGAGTTGCTTAGGAACGAGCTCACCTCTAAATTTAATTGTCGTGCGCGAGCTCTTGTGATTGGACCTTGAAAGTTCAATGGAGAATCATTGTATGTATCCGAGGGAGTGATGTCCTCATCATCCTCCCCCTCTTGAATTGGAGTCGTCCTCGACTCAAGCTCATCATCGGCTCCCAAGTAAGGTTTCAAATCTGCAATGTTAAAAGAAGGACTAACCCCGAACTCGGGTGGCAACTCAAGTTTATATGCATTATCATTTATTTTCTCAATTATCTTATAAGGACCAGCAGCTCTTGGCATTAATTTAGACTTACGCAGCTCTGGAAACCTATCTTTTCTTAAATGTAACCACACTAAATCACCCGGTTCAAGTTTGACTTCTTTCCTACCTTCACTACCAGCAATTCTATACTTTTCATTCATCTTTTCGATATTTATTTTAGTTGTTTCATGCAACTTACGAATAAAATCAGCACGTGCACTAGCATCACTATGTGTTCTTTCAGTGGTAGGTAAAGGCAAAAGATCAATAGGAGCGCGAGGGGTAAAACCATATACTACCTGAAAAGGACTTACCTTGGTGGTAGAATGTGTTGCCCGATTATAAGCAAACTCCACGTGGGGCAAACATTCTTCCCACATCTTCAAATTTTTCTTCAAAATAGCTCTCAACATGGTACCCAAAGTGCGGTTCACTACCTCCGTTTGGCCATCAGTTTGTGGGTGGCAAGTAGTAGAAAACAATAGTTTTGTACCCAACTTATTCCATAGAGTGCGCCAAAAGTGACTCAAAAATTTAGCGTCGCGATCTGAAACAATAGTAGAAGGCATACCATGCAAGCGAACAATCTCTTTGAAAAAGAGGTCAGCAATATAAACGGCATCATCACTTTTATGACAAGGTATAAAATGTGCCATCTTAGAAAAACGATCCACAACAACAAAAATGCTATCCCTCCCCCTCTTAGTCCTAGACAATCCCAAAACAAAGTCCATCGAAATATCTGCCCAAGGAATAGAAGGAACAGGAAGAGGCATATACAAACCATGTGGATTCAAGCGAGACTTAGCCTTTTGACATGTGGTACAGCGTGCCACGAACCGCTCAACATCTCTCCTCATCTTTGGCCAAAAGAAATGTGTGGCCAACATATCCTCCGTCTTCTTAGCACCAAAATGTCCCATCAATCCTCCTCCATGTGCTTCCTGCAACAACAAAAGACGAACGGAACCAACTGGAATGCATAGACGGTTAGCTCTAAACACAAATCCATCATTGATCACAAACTTGTTCCATGTACGTCCCTCTTTATAGTTCAGCAATACATCTTTAAAATCAGGATCAAGCACATATTGTTCTTTTATTGAGTCAAGTCCAAAAATTCTATAATCAAGTTGGGACAATAAAGCATATCGTCTAGACAAAGCATCAGCAATTATATTATCCTTCCCTTTCTTGTGTTTGATAACATAAGGAAAAGATTCAATAAATTCAACCCACTTAGCATGTCTACGATTCAGATTATTTTGAGAACGAAGATACTTAAGCGATTCATGATCTGAATGTATAACAAATTCTTTAGGCCACAAATAATGACGTCACGTCTCTAAAGAACGTACAAGTGCATACAATTCCTTATCATACGTAGAGTAATTAAGAACAGGGCCATGCAATTTTTCGCTAAAGTATGCAACGGGCTTACCTTCTTGCATCAAAACACATCCAATGCCAACTCCACTAGCATCACATTCTAGCTCAAAGGTCTTACCAAAATTTGGAAGTTGCAGCAATGGTGCGTGCGTAAGCTTGTCCTTCAAAGTGTCAAAGGACTCCTCTTGTGCCTTACCCCAATGGAACACCACACCTTTCTTTGTCAACTCGTGTAAGGGGGCAGCAATGGCGCTGAAATCCTTCACGAAACGACGATAAAAACCTGCAAGTCCAAGAAAACTTCTCACCTGTTTGATGTTTTGGGGCACCGGCCAACTCTTTATGGCTTCAATTTTCATCTCATCCACCTCAATTCCCTGTGGAGTAATAACATAGCCAAGAAAAGAGACTCGATCCGTGCAAAAGATGCACTTCTCAAGGTTACCAAATAAACGTGCATCACGTAAAGCATTAAAAACAGCACGTAAGTGATCCATATGTTCATCCAAAGACTTGCTATAAATCAATATGTCATCAAAGTAAACCACCACAAATCGTCCAATAAAAGCTCTTAAAACCTCATTCATCAAACGCATGAAAGTGCTAGGTGCATTAGTTAAACCAAAAGGCATTACTAACCACTCATATAATCCGAATTTAGTTTTGAAAGCTGTTTTCCATTCATCTCCAAGTTTCATTCTAATTTGGTGGTAACCACTACGCAAGTCGATCTTTGTAAAAATTACAGAGCCACACAACTCATCAAGCATATCATCAAGTCTAGGAATAGGATGGCGATATCGAATAGTAATGTTATTAATGGCTCTACAATCAACACACATACGCCAAGTACCATCTTTCTTAGGAACCAAAATCACAGGAACAACACAAGGACTAAGGCTCTCACGTACATACCCGCGGTCCAAAAGCTCTTGGACTTGCTGCTGAATTTCCTTAGTCTCCTCGGGATTGGTTCGATACGCAGCACGATTTGGCAATGTTGCTCCTGGGATCAAATCGATTTGATGCTCTATCCCTCTCATAGGTGGCAGTCCCGGGGGTATCTCAGCTGGAAAAACATCATCATACTCCTGCAAAAGGTTAGTGGCAGCAGGAGGTATCGAACTAATAACATCATCAAGCGAATACAAAACTCGTTTGCAAACCAAGGTGTAGCAAATATCATTATTAGAAATTTCAGCAAGGTCACTTTTTAGTGCAAGCATAACACCACCCTTCAATTTTATGCCCTCTACCTTAGAACTAGGTGTAGACTTATCCTTTTTAGGTCGGTAAAGAGAATTAGCAACTTGCTGATTTTCAGATTTAGTATCACGCAAATTAACAGCTCGTTCTTTATCAGCTTGTACAATTTCAGCAGGGGTCATAGGAACCAAAGTAATTTTCTTTCCTTTATGCATAAAAGTATATGTATTACTTCTACCATGGTGTATAGCATCATTATCAAATTCCCAAGGTCGACCCAATAAAAGTGAGCAAGCTTCCATAGGTACCACATCACAGTCAACATAATCAGCATAGGAACCAATGGAAAAAGAAACTCTGCAAGTTTGTGTTACCTTAGCTTTTCCAGCATCATTAAACCACTGAAGATTATATGGATGGGGGTGTTGGCGTGTGGTCAAGCCAAGCTTCTTGACCAAATCTGAACTCACCAAATTATTACAACTACCTCCATCGATGATGACACGTGCTCGCCGATTTTGGATGACGAAGAAAATCTGGAACAAGTTGTGGCGTTGCAGCTTCTCTGGTTGTTGTACCTTTGTGCTGAGCGCCCGCTGCACAATGATGCTCCTATAGGTCGCTGTGTCATCACTGCCCAAGATTTCGTTGCTCTCCTCAACAACTGGTTCTTCTTCTTCTTCAATGTCAGAGGCGCTGATGTACCCATCTTCCGTTGCAATGTATGCCCGCTGACTTGGGCAATCCTTCTGCACATGATCGAATCCATGGCAGCGACGGCATTGAATGCCAGAGGTGCGTCCCGTTGATGCAACAGAGGAAGCACTCTTGGAAGGTCCCTGCAAAACAGAATTTTTACCTGAGCCCGAAGGTCGTGTAGTGACAGGATTTGGTGCCGTAGCTGCTTGTTGCTTGCTCGCTGGTGAGGGAGCCCTGTAAGTGGATGGTTTGGACAGCCCAAATGATGGTCCTGTGCGCGGCGTGTATGTGGTGCTGGCCTTGTACTTGCCCTGCTGCTCACGCCCCTGCAACTCCTTCTCTGCAAGCATAGCAAACTGAAACAACTGGTTGACATTGTTAAATTCTTTATAATCAATAATATCCTGGATTTCACGTCTCAAACCCGAATAAAATCGACAAATAGAATCTTCGTTTCCCTCTACTATGCCACAACGCATCAAGCCCTTTTGAAGCTCACCATAATAATCCTGCACAGATTTATCTCCCTGTTCTAAGCGCATCAATTTCTTACGCAAGTCTCTATGATAAGATGGGGGAACAAATCTATCACGCATAGCAACCTTAAGCTCTTCCCATGTACGAGGTGTGGCACCATCTGCAGCTAAACCAGTCCACCAAATAATAGCAAAATCTTTAAACTCACTAGTGGCTTGTCTAACTCTATGTTGTTCAGGTACTTGATGGGCACTAAATTTTTGCTCTACTGTCATCTCCCAATCAAGATATCCCTCAGCATCATAATGTCCCGAAAAAGAAGGTATAGTAAATTTAACCTTAGCATAAGGATCTTCAGGAGCTCGATTATACATACCTCGATGGTGGTGGTGATGTGGAACGCCACCCATACCTGTGGTGTTAGTGCGAAGACGACGCCGTAATCTGTTTTGCAATGTCGCCGCTAGATCAACATTAACATCGTCATCATACAACTCATCACCGGTGTTGCTTCCATTCACATCTTCGTTGTGCACAGGACGGTTTTCCAAAGCATTTACCCTGTCGGTGAGCTCGGATAACAGTTTGTCCACCCGCTCAACCGCGTTTGCGAGTTTCATCTCAATTATCGCTTCAGTTACAGCCTTGATGACTGTCTCCCTCATCTCCTTCTGAGCATTGTCTACAACAGCTTGTAGCTGCTCTTGGCTGACACACTCCTTGAAGTCCTTTGGCGTTTTATCCCCTTCAACTGACATTGTGGAAACAAACACAACAACAAACAGTGAAGGTTATCCCTAATAATCGTACTACAAAGATGGAGTGGTGCCTCTCAATCAAGATCAGCAAAGGTAGACACCTTACCAAGCTCTTACCAGGGTTCTTACCAGCAAAGCAAAGGATACCTGGAAGGCGTGCGAGCGATTGCAGGGATGCAAACCAGTGCTGTTCAGAGGAATCTGTGGGGCTTGGAAGGCACACAAAGAGAACAAATATGTATATGTGAAACACAAATCAGAAACAGATAGTAATGCTGAATTATAGTCCCAAGTACTTGTTCTCGTTGCTGGCCTAAAGTGTTGCAAGTACCAAGTATGTGTGTTAAACAAGGTGGAGAAACAAGTATGATGGATAGGAAGAGCAACAGAAATAAAGAACTAAACAGCACACGCTAACACAGCTCACTTTGCCCTTCTCTATGTGCTCCTCTAGATATTGTTCCTCTTTTGCCCCTCTCTTTTTTCTATTTTTTGGGCTGTCGTTGTATTTTTGGGAAAATTCGACTTTTTCTTTTTATTTTTTTGATATTTTTTTTTCACTTAGGAGCACACAAGAGGGAACCACAGAAAATTTGAGCTTAAACAAGTGAAAGACGTGACCTGTAGAATTTTCTGATGTTCAGCCGTAAAATGAGAAAAATATTTGGAAATTGAAAACTCAAACTTCGGAGGCGAATTTGGGAATTCTGATTTCGCCGAACCCGGCAAAGCCGGGGACGAACGGATCCGAAACGCTGTTTCGATGCGAAAAACTCTATGACTTTTCTGAAAACGGAGTTCGTATGCAAAAGTTATGCCCGATTTGAGAAACGACTCCGAATTAGAGGACAAAACGGGAAGAAAGTGGGGAAAATATGCGACGGAGGCTAGGGTTTGATGGAAACGGTGGGGAAAAACACACGAACTAGACTCTAACACGACCTAACCAGCAACAAGACCTTGACCAGGACACAAACTCAACACGACGAACTCTGAAACTGAAATATGCAAAAGCTAAAGGCGCGGAAGGGTTGTAGGACAGGAAAAAAAAACGATATGGCAGTGGACTATGGAACGAAGGCGAAAACACTCGAAACTAAGGGTAGATATGAACCTGACGGTATACCTGAAGCTCTGAATACCACTTGATATGAACAAGGGTTCCTGATCTTCCGAAAGGTTCTGGTAACTCTCGATTTGGTGGAAACGAGACACAAGTCGATCCGGCTTCCGAACAACACAATCCGAAACCCCGCAATCGCAGCACCACGTCTCCTCTGGTTATCAACCGGCGTTGCACGGTTGACCTCGCCAAGAAGGCTAAAATCCTTGCCTGCGAATCGAAGAACACAAGCAAGAACAAGGAAGAATGCAACCAAATTGCAGATGAATGATTAATCTCACGAGTTGGGGTCTCACATGATATGAACAAGGGTTCCTGATCTTTGGCAGAGGCGAGAGTGTCGAAGCATGCAGGTTGAGACGCTCTTTTGGTTGTCGAAAACCGTGCTTGCCCCGGGTAGTCATGGCATGATCATTGATTACCGGAGGGATTGGCACTGTTGCAGAGCGCGCAGCAGCTTGAGCAGCCGGGGCAGTCGGCGCGCGCTCGGCCACAGACCCGCGCACGGCAGGCTGACGCAGAGTTTGGACAGATGCGTCAGGAGCCTGGGAAGCCGCGCTGGATGGTTCGGCCTGGGTGCGGGCGACAGGAACCGCAGGTGCAACGTCAGCCTCTGGGACCGGAGCGGGCGCGTGCAGCGCACCGGCTGTCGGTGCATGCCCGGCAGGTCCTGACGAAGAGGGCCCCATGGGTGCTGTAGGAGGGGAGGCAGTACCGGAGGGCTGCGCCGGGGTAGCCCTGCTGGCAACGACCCGAGGAGCAAGTCCTATGGGGGCAGCAGGAACTGTGGGGGCCGTGCTGGCAACAACCTGTGATGGGAAATCAACAGGGGCAGCACGACGAGCACCATGGTCGGTGATAGCAGCAGTACGACCTGCATTAACACAGCCAAGCAAACGAGGTTCGATGGGGACCGGTATAACGTCGAACTCCGATAGAAAATCAAAGTCGGATGAAGGTGGTTGGGGGGACATTTCAGCAAACGGAAAGGAGGACTCATCGAAAATGACATGACGAGAGATGATAAGGCGGTTGGAGGAAAGATCAAGGCAGCGATAACCTTTATGGTTTGAGGCATAGCCGAGGAAGATACATAGGGAGGAGCGAGGCGAAAGCTTATGGGCAGCCGTGGAGGAGAGGTTGGGGTAGCATTTGCAACCAAAAACACGAAGGTGGGAGTAGGAGGGATGGTCGCCATGGAGGGCGAAATATGGGGTGGCAAAATTAAGTGTTTTGGTGGTGTGACGGTTGAGCAAATGTGTGGCTGTTTGTAAGGCTTCGACCCAGTAAGCGGGAGGGAGGCTAGCTTGAAACAAAAGGGACCGCATGATATTATTGGTGGTGCGAAGGATGCGCTCGGCTTTACCGTTCTGCTGGGATGTGTAGGGGCATGACATACGGAGGTCGACGCCATGAGTGAGAAAGAAGGTGCGTGATGTGGAGTTGTCGAACTCACGACCGTTGTCGCACTGGACACTCTTAATGGTGCGACCAAACTGTGTGGACACAAAGGAGAAAAAGTTAGCAAGCGTAGGAAATGTCTCGGATTTAAGGCGAAGAGGAAAAGTCCATGAAAAATGAGAGCAATCATCAAGAACAACGAGATAGTATTTATAGCCAGAAATGCTAACAATGGGAGATGTCCATAAATCACAATGTATTAAATCAAAGGTGTGACTAGCTCGCGATGACGATGAGGCAAACGGCAAACGAACATGACGACCTAACTGGCAAGCGTGGCAGATAGATGTAGGGTCGTTTTTATTACAAGAGATAGCAGAACTGCTAGCTAACTTAGAGAGAGCCTCATGACCAAGATGACCGAGACGACGATGCCAAACGACGGAGGGCTGGGTGTCAGCGAGAAAAGCCTGAGGAGACTGATGTGCTGACGCCGAAAGGAGCGGATAGAGCTGCCCAGTGCTATTGCACCTGATGATCACGTTCTTGGTTTGAAGGTCCTTCACAGAAAGACCATACGGGTCAAACTCAACAGAGCAGGAATTATCAGTGGTAAAGCGACGGACAGAAATTAAATTTTTAATAATGTGGGGGGAAACAAGAATATTAGAAAGAAATAAGTTGCCCCGAGCAGTAGGAATAGTGGCAGAACCAGTGGCGGTGACAGGCAGCAAGGACCCATTACCAACGATTATATTGGATGGGGTAGAGTGTGAAGGCAGAGTGGATGAAGTGAGTATACCGGAGTTTGACGTCATATGGGACGAAGCCCCCGAATCCATATACCAGTCCGTCGTTGGTGACGGAGTTAATGTCATGGTGCTGAAACTGTTTGCCAGGGTGGCCGGATCCCAAGGACCGAGGGGCCCCGGAGCAGCAGTGGGTGCCGAGGGCTGGAGGGGCGCCTGAAGCATCGGCAGCTGGTGCTGGGCCGGCGGTATCATCAGTGGAGCGGCCCATAGTGGCGGCGGAGGGAGGCCCGGCAGGAATGGGCTGCCAGCTCCCGCCTGGAGTGGTCCGCCAATGCCCACGGGCCCCGTGAAGGCCGGATGGGGCGGAGCAAAAACGGCCTGGCCAGCCGGCCCAGCCAAGAAGGCTTGGTGTGGAGCTGGGCCGCGCTGCTGGGCCGGCGCAGTGGGGCGAGGGCCTGGAGACGCTGCGCGTTGCTGGGCCGTCCCGGGCCACAAATGAATAGTACCTGTCCATGGATTGTAAATAGAAGGCCACATGTTATTAGAATTTTGACGCCGACGACGATTCCGGCTGTTGCGGCCACCGCCGTTGCCGGAGGACAGAGCTGCGCCGCCAACGTTGTTGCGGCCCTGAGGGGGTCCCGACTGAGCATGTTGAGAGGCCCCACCAGAGCCGCCAGAAGCTGGACGAGGTGCTGTGGCCACCATTGCCGTAGATGGGTGGCCAGACTTCGTGGACATGGTGATTTCCTCGATGAGCAAATCGTTCTTGACGTCGAATAAGGATGGGAGCGGCTTCTGACGTTTGATGATGGCGCCCATGTATGCGAATCGTTCGTTGAGACCGCGTAGAACCGAGAGAACAAGGGTCCGATCGAGGACCGGTTCACCCAAGTCGCCTAGCATGTCAGCCATAGCCTTCAACTTCCGACAGTATTCGCCGATGGAGAGATCCCCTTGGACGAAATTGCGGAACTCGGCATCAAGAATTAGGGCACGGGTTTCTTTATTGCCGAGGAACTGTTCTTCGATGGCAAGCCAAACATGCCGAGCGGAGGCACCGGGTGTCATGACGTCGGCGAGGAGCTCAGGCTGGACGGACGCGTAGAGCCAGGATCGGACTGTGCACTCCATATGCACCCAGTCCAGATCGTCGGGGGGGTCACCGTCGAGTTGGACATGGTCGAGCAGATCGTATTTGCCGAGAGTGTTGAGGAACAACCCTCGCCACGTGCTGTACTGATTTGAGTGGCGTTCGAGAACGATCGGAACCAGGGCACGGAAGTTCTGCACCGCGACGGCTTGGGCGTGAAGGGCGGAGCTGATAGCCTGGGCGTTGGCGAGAGCAAGGGCACGGTTGGCTGCCGCGCGCTCTTCCTCTTCCGCGCGACGTGCGCGCTCGGCATCAGCGGCCGCCTTCTCCTGCGCCTCCCGTTCATGGCGCTGGTCGTCAGTCTCCGTGGAAGCCATGGCGATGGGTGTGCGTGTGGTGGCGTCCGGTGGCGGGAAGCGGACCGGGCGGCCTAGCGGCGGCGGAGGAGATGGCCGGTGGCTAGGGCTTTCTGCGGAAGAGCATAGGTCGCAGGAGCAACAGCCTGTGATACCATGATAGCGGATTGATCACGTAAATCGAATTGATTCATTAGATCACCAGATGTGGTTACATATATAGGTGCTCTACTACCATATCTCTATCTCCGGTTTATAGAAATAACAGACCGAGAGAGATTCTAGGAGAGCTAGCATAACGAGCGTGATACAAACGGCTCATGCACGATACGTGCGGCCTGGCCATGCACCATATGTGCGGCCATGCATAGCTAATGCCTAATATAAGTCTAACATGTTCAAACCTGGCGGCTCTAGAAGCAGAAGAAAGATCGAGCAGAATGCAGCCATCTCCAGAGCCATAAGGCGACGACGGTGCGGCGGCGCTGAGCTTGGTCTGCGTGGAGAAGTAGGACGGACTCGTAGCCGCAGCATCAAAGCGTCCATCTGCTCGGCGACCAAACCACGTCCGGGAAACTAGCCCCGGCCACATGTTTTTCGGCGCGGGGGTTGGTTGGGTTGGATTTGGACGACTCGGTGCTTGGGGTGCTCTGGATTGGACGGAGGTGTGGCGTTCAGACTCGTCTGTCATCTCTGCTCTCCGGCAAGGTCGTCGGGGAGTCCTCCATGAGCTAGTGCTATGTGAGGATGGTGGTGCACGTGCATGGACAGACGGAGCGAGGCTCGCTCTCGATCGCCAGCTGCGTAACTGAGTGGCGAGCGAGATGGTTGGCTCCGTTTCGTTTGGAGAATGTTCGATAGTGATTGCCATCTCCCAACCAGGCGTTGACCTCCGCGTTACGGGCTCGGCTCGGCTGGACGACGTCGTCATGGAAGTCCACCGTTGTGATTACGTGCAAGTCGTACATTCCTTTATGAGACTCGCACTCTTCAACGCACTTCATTACAGGCAGGCAGCAGAGGTTCAGGCACTTCTTTGCGTTTGCCTGACGAACTGCTGCGAACAAGGGACTCTGGGAGACGATGCAGTTCCATTCCATAGTTACACGAATTTCTGGCACTGTCAAAAAAGCAAAAAAGAAGGACGTGTTCTTTTGCGGGAAAAAGAGGGGTGGGGGAGATACGAAAATTTCACTAGGTATGATTTATTAAGATCATTTATTTGTGTTGAAATTTGTGTTAAAAGAGATAGGTAAAAATCAAGATTCATGTTGAAAGAGATAGGTGAAAAATAATAGAATATATGTGAAAATCAACATATAAATGAGTATTATGGCCGGAGGAAAAAATTGGACTGATATCTCCAAATCACATAACTTCCATCAAATGGGCTGAAAGTTCCTATCACAGTAGACCGTTGGTGGGCTTTGTACTATTCATAATGGGCTGGCTACACTACCCTAAATTTGTAGCTAGAAAACCCAAAGAATTTGCCGTGACATGAATAAGGTACATGAAATAGCCTGAATATTCTGCCGGTAGGTTGTTGCTAGGCTTTCATTGATTCAATATGGGCTGTTTAGACAGGCCCATACATGAATTGTCATGCCCCATCAGGATCCTTTTTGTTCTTTCCATATTTCCCTTGAAAGGCGTCCAAAGATCTCCGGATTTCAGTACATTCATTCCTCTCCCAAATTTGTACTTATAAAACCAAACGAAAATATGAATTTATATGGCGCGATGCAAACGCGTTCGTGAATAAAAAGGTATAAGCTAGTGTATCCCCTTTGATTCAGAACAAAATGTAGAACTCTGAAACAGCACTCATGTTCCCAATTATTTCTTCAGAACACAAACAGACTCCAAGTCCAAGCTCCCTCTGTATAATAACTCGCACACGGCAATACGTCTACTGCATTACTACTTCATTCGGTCCAGAGCTTCCAGGTTCTTCTCCCGCCTTGGGCTGCTGCTGCTCGGCCGACGCCTCCCGCGCCCTCCGCGATCGCAGCAGCATGGCGCGCATTGCCGGCGTCTCGTACGACGACGTTTGCGCCGCCTCGTTCGACATCCCTTCCGGCGCTACCGCGTCCAACACCCTTGCCCCGCCTGCCGGTCCATTGATAAACGCCATCGAGTTCATGGACGCTACACCGGCGCCAGGAGTAACCGCTGCGGACAGCGGCTGCAGCTGCCTCGAGTTCGAACGTTGTTGCGTGTGCATGCTGATGCCGGCGAGCATGTACGCACGCCCCGACCGCGCGTAGCTCACCCGATTCGACACGCGCCTGCGCATCTCCTGCAGCTCGGTCCCCAGCGCCAGACTCGTCGCGTCGCCGCGCCGTGCCGCCCCCGACTGCGCCACCGCTCGCTGCCTGTTCTCGAGTATCTCCACCGCCTCCTGGTGCGCGCCACGCTCCGCCGCCGCCCTCGCCGCCGCGATGTCCTCGGTCGCCTCCACCCGGACGCGTTCCCGCTCCACCTCCACTGAGAGTTCCGCGTCCACCACGTGTTCCGGTCTCATCGCCACCGTATCCTCGGCCGTCACGTTGACGTTCGCGCCACCCGCCACGTCTCGGTAACTGCAACTCACTTTGATCAGAGTAGTCTCGGTCTCGCCGTCCGTTGCTTCCGCTCTTGGAACAACCAAGAACAGCAAGAAGCGCCGCTCCTCGTCCGCGTAGAGCTCGCCGACGCGGACCGAAGCAGAGCGGCCATCCTCGTCGATGCGGCTTTCGTAACGGCCGGATTTGACCGAACTGATGCGAACTCCAGGATGCCGGCAAGCGATGGCAATGCGCGCCTCCTGCACCACGACAGTGAGCAGCCCGCCGATGCACTGCGCGAACGCGTCCTGGATGACCGCCTCGTTCTCGATAAACGAGAACGTCCCGGCGGTCGTCTCAGCAATGACGTGCATCGCGGCCGCGTCGTGGTCGTTGCCGAAGCCAAACGTGTGGATCGGCGGAGTCCAATTGCCAGTACCAGTAGGCATGAAGGACGGCGGCACGAGCACCTCGTAGCTGGGTGCGCTGCCTTCCCCGCGCCGCGTCATGGTGTAGTTGTCCTGGCCGTCGGAGAGAAGTATGACGCTGGAGACGGCGTTCCTGTACCGGCGCTCGTCGAGCACCTTGGCTGCCTTCCGGAGCCCCTCGGCGATGTTGGTGCCGCCGCGCGCCACGAGGGACTCCACGGCGCTCATGGCGAGACCCTTGCCGGTGTCCGACATGCGCAGGAGCCTGGTGACGCGGCGTGCCCCGGTCGAGAAGGACACGACGCTGAGGCGGTCGCCGGGGCCGAGGTTGTCGATGACGAACCCCATGGCCTGTTTCAGAAGCGCAAGCTTTTCCCCGCTCATGCTGCCGCTGACATCGAGCACCGTCACGAGGTCGAGAGGTGCGCGTGGTGCGTCGCTGGCGGCCACTTCGCCGTCGATCATCCCGGGAGCTTTGACGTGCACGAGGACGGCGAAGTTGTCGTGAGACGAGTCCCTTGCGATAGCCGAGTACTCGGTGTGTGTCTCGACGACCAACGCTCCACTGGATGCAGCAGCTGCTTGACGCTGGCCGTCCTGGCCAGAGGGCGGCTCCACCTGCTCGTCGTCGTCGAACACTTCTGGCTCCGCGGGCTGGAACGGTGGCTGCACGCCGTGAATGGGCTCCTGCCGCAGTAGCGTAGGTGGCATCGACGACGGCTGTGTTGGTCGCAGGAACGGCAACTCGTTCCACTGCGCGTTGCAGAGCGGGCAGACGAGGTGGCCGTGCGCGACGCTCGTGGAGATGCAGTGGAAGTGGAACGTGTGGGAGCACTCGGCCTGGAAGATGGCCTGCCCAGCGCCGGCGCCCATGCCACTGAGGCAGATGGCACACGGATTTCTCTGCATCCAAAGCAAGCATTGAAGAAATTTCTATAAAGTATTTGTTCATCATGATGTTCTATAAAGTCACCAGTAAAAAAGTCCTGAGATCATCATGAAGAAATTTATCTGTCAGATTTCAAAAACCAAGCATCTAAGGATCTAAACAGATTTAATTGACCAACATCTGTGTTCTATCGATAAACCTGAAACGAATGGCACCTCTTCTAGGAACCAATCGAGATTTTGAATACAAAGTACAGATGAAATTTCTGATAGAGAACTGCAAAATTCAGGGGAGAATTTCTTCACCTGGTCAGGACCGTCCATGTTGGGTGAGCTGCTCTGAAAATTGATATGGTATGAACAAGTCTGTGAGATAGCTGTGGGATATAAGCCAAGTGCTTCGGCTGGAAGGAAAGAATAACGATATTGGACATATCGCCGTGCTTGCCACGTTATGCTGATGCCGGCCTAGATCCCTAAACAAAAGCTGAATTCCGTAGCGCTGTGGTCAGGTCAGCCCTGAACTAGTCCATAGCCCCTATGGTACGATGTCCTTTTCTTTTTGTCTAGAGGATCAAGACCTTGTTTATTTAAGCCCTAGCTGTCTAGATATCTATAGATTCACTAGTAAAGCTAGAGCTCTACCAAACTAGTAGAATTGGAGCTAAGTAAAGAGCATTTGGGTGATAGTCGGAAGGCGACTGAGTGCTGGGGGCGGAGGGTGGGGTGGGCAAAGGACAGGGACAGCAGCGAGCGACTAGGCATAGGGTGGGGGCGGTGTGCGAACTACTGAGGGGTATTACCCTAACGGTTTTGTGAGCATCTTTTACCTGCTCCACAAATTAATATTGCAAGGAGACTAAACTCTATGAATTATACTACTTCAAAAAATATGAAACTACCCTGCTTAGCAGAACTTTACTCAAATCCAACGTGGATCCTAATCTGAAGATCTACCAAACACCCCTTGAGTGACTGGTCGACTGCGTTGAAGTGTGGAGTAAACATGGCTGGTTAGGAAAAGGTTAGAGGGATCCCTCCCTGATAAGAGAAGTTAGTTTCTTGGAGCCCGCCTTTTTTTTTTGTTTTGGACCATCCGTTGATCATGGTTCAATGGCCACAAGATTTAACATGGTACGGAGCAACAGAAAATCAAATCTATGTAGCCTTGTCAATATCCGGTAGATGTATATAGAAAGCTACAGCACATCAAGTTTGCTTGAATAACAAAAATCCATATGTAACATCTAGTCATTTAGATAAATAATAAGTATTTTGATGATTAATGATAATCATATTATTGTATCTAATAAGTTTGTTTTGAAGAGCAAATTAAAAATTTAATTTATAATATTGTTGGACAATCTTGATCCCTTAATTGATTGGATGAACGATCAAAGTATGTGAATGTCAATATTAATGATCCTCTAGTTTTAAGTGTCACGAGGAGATAAATGACACTTAGAATAGTATATGATATCTTTTTTCATTCTTTAACCGTACTATAAAGATGAGCTAAAAGTAGTAGTTTGATCTAGTTATGTCTAAACTTGGTTGGATATATACTCATGAAATTCTAGTACTAGGTAGCTCAGAGAAGCATATGAATGAGTTGAAGTAAAGTTAGAACTCAAAGAAGTTTGAATTGAACATGTTCTAAAAACTTATATACATCGGATGGTTTGACGCTGAAGCATTTATACACATCAGAGTATTTGTTTAGAAGCAGACCTTAATACTAGTACATGCTGGATGATTCGACGCAGTAAGTTGGATGCACCGAAGTATTTTTCATAAGATCGTTTTCAAGTTTGTATACGCCGGATGGTTCGACGTATACACCCGATGCTTCACCAGAGTAAAGTCCAGAAGTTTCTTCTGTTGAGTGGAAAAAGAACTTTTACACACGTCGGATGGTTTGGCACATTCATCAGAAGCTTCGCCAGAGCATTTGGTGCAATAACGGCTAGTCTGGGTGAACGATACACAATCTAGTGTTGGTAAGCTATTCACACTGGATCTTCCGACATGCACGAAAAATATGAGTGGTTCGGCAACGGCTAGTTTTGGACCTCTTGCCCATATACCCCCTCCCCCTCATTTCGTCTTCCTGGTATCCTTTGCCATTCAGAAGAGTTGAAACAATTAGTGTGATATCAAGAGACAAGGGAATGCACTAGAGTGATTTGCAAAGTTTTTAATTAAAGATTAAGGACATTATTAGTTCAAGGAGAGTAGCAAATGTGCATCCAACTATAGTTTAGGCTTAATTTAGGTAAGTAAAGCTATTGACTTATTACTCTTGTTGGTTAGCAACACTTAGCCGGTCTTGGTGATTAGAAGTGTCTTAGTGAACTCCTAAAGTTCCTGTAGGAGCCCCAAGAAGAAGCTTTGTACTTGGGTTGATGTCCGCTAATTGAGAGATGGAGAAATGATTATTACTAGAGAGCACTTGAGTCTTAGTGGCTCAAACGAGAGTGGTATCTTTAGTTGATGCTCCAACGAGAACTAGAAAATGTGTCAACTCCTCTATACATCGGAAAAGAAAAATTGATGTCTTCTTACTCATTTCTTTACTTTTTCGTATTTACTTCCTGGCAAACTTATGTTTTTCAATTATCTTTTTGTTGCAGCTTACATGTTTTCTCGCTTAGCATTCTATTAAATTTGTTCGTTGTATTTGCTTTAATATTTATCTAAGATAAAGTTGTTCGATAAAAAGAATTTTAATTATAGCTCAATTCATCTATTCGATCGTTTCACTCTCACCCTCAAACAATGATGTGTCAATTGCAAGTTTAAAAATGAGATTCGCTAGTTGTCGATCATCTAGGATTTTGTTGTCGCAGTCACATTTTATGGATCGTCTAGGATTTTGTGTTTGTTGCAGTCACTTTTTATGGCCCTTGGACCAATGTGCTTCGCGGTTTGTGATGTGATTTGTTCCATAAAATGTTATGTAAAAGGTAACTCGTGGGAAAATGTTCCCAGGTAAAAAAAAAAAAATTGTTCAGCTCGATGCAACTTTAAAAGAAAATGTTCCAGACATAAATGTGATTTGTTTCATAAAATATGACTTATGCAAAAGCAAATCTAAGTCACTTGCAAGGGATAGGGTTAAAAAGTTGATCTAGAGGGTTCGATCTAAATCCACTGGTTCAAAAAAGTGACTTAGAGATAAGCATAATCTAATCACCTTAGAAAGGGGCATCCCCTTTAAAATGGGACTCTCACGCCGAGGGCTAACACCTGCCTGATGTTCTGGATGATCCATAGAGATGGCATTAATGTCATAATTCTTCGTATCTTCTTTGTTTGTAGATGCGTCGAATTCTAAGAAATGAGTTTCATCTTTCGAAATCTTCTTCTCTATGTTGACGATTACTCAAAAGTCGAGGCAACAGTCATAGTCGGGTTTTCTGACCGACAAGCCAGATGATCACATATGTACCTTGCCAGCAAACCCTAGGTTGAAATTTGCCATAGAGCGATAAACCTTTGCCATCATAGTGATAAACCTACATCAACTCATTATGCTTCATATAGATGTTGGGTACAAAATCATTGTAGAACCCACAATCGGAGTAGCCCAATGCTGGAGACTGATACGCTTAGTTGATGAAGACATATCTTGTCGTGATCCCCACGGACGGCGTCAGTTGTCGATAATTGATAAAGTTGGTTATACAAATACTTATTTAAATAGAGATACCTAGTCATCAACTGTACATATTAAATAAGAGGACACAAGATTTTATACATGTTCTGACATTCTTAGGATAATAGTGCTATGCCATATTTCGTTTTGATTAATATTAGGAGAAGATAATTACAATGGGAATTTGTCTAGATCTAATTCTAAATATCTTAGTAAGTTATCTCATATTCTAAGTCCTAAAGCCATTATTGAATAAATCTAATCGTGGCTCGAAGCTGTTATGAATCTCAATAGATTATTTCTGCTTCTATCTGATTATGTTTGCTTTGTATTGTTTATTCGACTTCTCGCTTTGTATTCCTTCCTTTTGGACGTACCTCCTCCTCTCCTTATATATTTGAGTTGAAAAGATATACCGTATTTCACGTCTTTGAGTGTAATATTCCTGGATTGCACTACTTTTGAATATCTGGATCACTCGTGCCTAATCCTAGGATAGTTTCCAGATAGAATATGATGAATTGTTTAAAATATTATTACATATTTTATTTATCTCATGGTGGTTATAGATCATACGTGGCAAAAACTACTCCACATTGGCAAATAAAATGTCAACATCAGTAAAACCACTCTGTAAAACCGGGTCAGGGGGTGCAGTATCCGGTATTGAATAGTTTGGGGTGTAGATCAAGTCGAGTTTTTATTTGAGGGGTTAGACGAACAAAATGAATTGTTGAGAGAGTCAAGTAAACTTTTTCAGTGAAAATGCCCGGTGACCCAGCACGGCTGAGCACGAAGTCGACCCTGCCTAATTTTGGCCCATGTTTAGACGGGAAATGGTATGCATACTTAATTTTTTACTTAACGTGTACGGATACCGTGATTACTGCTGGGGGCTAACGTGATTCCATTTCACCGTGAGGTGTTGCTCCTTTTTTTTTTTCCAGTGAGTCTATCCGTCCGTGAATTTGTTCGTAGACGGGAAGTAAGAATGGTTCGTATATATACCACTGCTTTTTTAGATTCGCTGTTCTGTTGGGCGTACGGGTGTAAATGGTAAATCTAAGGATATCTATCTAATCTTTTTAATTTAATTAGTTCGATGTACTTGCATGTAGTAACGTGGGAGTACACGCTGCTAGCGAGTGGCAACACGCGGGAAGTGGGCCTATGCGGGAGTGCGGGAGCTCGCACTGCATCACGTGACATGGGCCCACATGGGGAGTAGAGCGGAACATAGGGGCGAGCGGGATTTTCGGGAGCGGAACGCTGAAAGAGTGGAATAGAAATCCGTAGACATTATTTAAGTAGTACAGATTAATAATATTTTTTAAAAATTAAGTTAATTTTTTTTAAAATAATGTAATTAATCAAATAAAAGAATATTGATAGATCTCGTTAGATTCACCTATTTGCATCTCTACTTGGACGGGTCTAGGCACCATTTTCCCTCCCGACAGAATCCGGGCTTTTCCTCAGTCAACATGGGAAATGCGTCAATTGCAACTGTACACGGTTTGCCTTGTACACGGTTTTCATCTGGGCCCTAGGACTCTGCGCCCACCCGTCCCGATCCACTCTGCGTTCATATATCCAATCTAAAAATATTATTCAAAAATTATATTGGTTGTCAACAACGCGCAGTAACAAATAACCACTGATCCATTGCATCAGCAGCAGAGTGCAGACCACTCAGAGTTCGAGACAACCTCTACGTACATACATTAAGGTAAGACATTCAATTCAACAAGATTAACACAAGAGTGACATCTCTAAATACAGCAACGGGAAAAGCCGAAAAATGATGCAACTTCTCGCACAGAGAGAAGTGCGCGTTTCTAGTTTCTGCTAGTTTCTTCACACTCGAAAGCCTCCACCGTATTGCCGGATCATGGCACAGCGGAGCAGACGCTGCTTTGACTGTTGTGATCGTCTCTACTAGCCGCAGCATCGCCACCGGCCGACGAACCCGAGAACTCGTCGCCGATCCCCGCGTGGTAGAGGAGCGCCCACAGGTGCGTGATGAACTCGCCGCCCTTGCCGAGCTCCTTCTGGTGAGCGCCTATGTTCCCGTGCGGCGCCATCGATATTATCAGCTCGCACCACAGCTCGGCCAGCACCTTCCACGGGTCGTCGCCCTGCACGCACTCCGGGAGGTTTTTCGCGAGCTTCAGGCCTCTCCACACAATGCCGGCCTCTTGGTTATCACTATGTGTTTCGGGCTTGCCATTAGCTTCCTTCTCACCGCCGTTGGCTTCTTCTTTTCCGTTGATTGCTTTTGCTTCGTCGACTAGCTTGCTGCACATGTACCGCACGGAGTTGTTGGCGATGGGGAGCAGCTTGGGCTTGTAGAACAGCAGGTAGGCACAATATTTCGACAGTGTGGTCGCCACAATTTTGTAGTCCTCCGATCCTTCAATGCTCCCGCCGTCCTCCAAATTGTTCGATCCTTCAATGCTCCGGCCGTCCTTCAAATTGTTCGATCCTTCACTGCTCCGGCCGTCCTCCAGTTCGCTGGTTGCGACGTGCCACACCATGATCGTCTCGATGTTTGTCGGGGCCTTGCAATAATCTGACAGCGCTTCGTAGCCTTCCAGCTCGATTCTCTTCTGTCGCCGCTCCAGACCTCTTGTTAAACGTTCTCTGCTCTTCAGGAGCGTATCACGTATCGTTGTCAGCACAGCGGCAGGAACCGGCCGGAGAGTCTTGCATTTCTTGACGCGGAAATCTTCGTCTCCGGTCAGCAGGACGAACGATCTTGCGGTGTGGTACAGCTTGACGATGCCCTCCGGCAGGCATCTTTCCTGGGTCGCTTTGAGAAGGTCGAACTGTCCAAGAGAGCTGCCAATGGGCTCCGCGATCTTGCCGCAACAGACGAACCGCAGTAAGCTGTTAAGGAAGGAAGGGCGTCGAAGGCACGGTTTCCGGACATATTCAGAGATCACCATAACCTGAAACATGAGTAACATGGCCCCCGTTACTTTCCAAATGTAAGAACAGTACCTGTAAGCTTAATTGTAGGCATAATCGCCCACATGGTGACTTTAAAAGAATGTAACAACAGTAACATGAGTAGGAAACAGGGCAAGCGACGATTAGCTCGAATTTGCAATTGCTCGTGATGCTTTTGCCTGAAAGATGCAGGAGACATTTGGTTGGCGTGAAATTTGATTATATTCACCAAAGTTGATCAACCTTTTATAATATATTTAAAGTTGATCATCTTTTAATAATATGTCTCATATAGACCAGTTTCTAACAAAGCTTATCATTCACCTATCTTACCTAATATTAAACTTTGTTATAAACTGTCTCTGTGAGACATATGATCAAAAGATGATCAACTTTAAATATATTATCAAAGATTGATCAACTTAGAGACGTATAATCAATTTAGCCTTGGTTGGCTGCATGCGCAATCTGCCTGGTTTATTTTAGGTGTTTTTGAAGTTTGAACAAACGCGCCTAATTCACATGGGCCAAATGTGCCCAGGCACGACCAAAAAAGATGGGCTGAATGTCTGGCCCGTCCACGTGTACGAGCCTAGGTTTCGGCCCATCCATTCAAGCCCGACAGCCCATAGTGTGCCGCGCTTCTATGGTGATCTACACTTGGATTTTTTTTTTGGACACACTTGGAATTTTTTACCTTTTAAAAACTAATATCTATTATATTATTATTTAAGAAAACAATAGCCATCATGTTCGCTCGTAAGGTCACGAAATTACCTAAAGATCTAGATCACTTGTTGTTATAAACATCTAACGATCTAAATTTAAAAAAAAACATATCAAATATGATTAATAAATACCTAAATTCGGAATTAAAAATTATGAAAAACTAACAATTTTTCATACAGTTTGGGAACCAAAATATCTAAATAAAGAGTCGAAATAAAATTATAATTATATTTATTAAAATTGAGGCTAGAATAGAAAAGATAAAGATCCATGCCAAATATAGTCTTATAAAAATCAAATTATTATAAAAAATAAATACCTAAATAAAGAGTCCATGTAAAATATAATTAATCAATAGCTAAAATTCGTAATAAAAAATAATATTTTTTTATCAAAATTCTTACTAAGATAATAGATTAAGAAATACCGTGTAGCTTAAGATCGTCACATCAAGCAGATATCAGCAAGAAAAAGCAAATCTATTCTGATTTTAGTTGGATTGCCTACACCTAATGCACGATTTTGATAATTGATCAAAATATATTTGGATCAAACCAATATATATATATACGATTTAGGTACAAATTTAAAGCATAAATAATTTTTTTCTACTAACATAATTTTTATTTTTTTAATTTTATGCATTTTATAATTAAATGATACTAACATCATGAAAAACTATATATGCTAATTTTTAATTAAAGATTATTTTGATAAAATATTATAACGAGGTTAGCCACACTAATAATATAAGTCACACTTGCTAGTTAGTATTTGATACTACAAGTTGTAACAAACGTTCCCATGTTCGGTTTAATCTTTATTCCAAGGATGGTGGAGGACGTTTGGAGTGAATACTTGCAACACATTGGAGCCGGTACCAGACTTCGATCAGGACCAAGCAAGAGATGCTACAGGGAGCATCACCTGTCTCAACTCTCAAGTGCAAGGCACCATGTGAAACTCATGTGAATCAAGGCGACAGTAAAAGACGACGCCCAAATGCGACAAACCCAACATAAACCAAACACTCGTACGTGAGCTAGTTTTAATAACAGCATGTGAAAAACTAATTTATTTTTTTAAGAAGGAGGCCGGGATGCTTTCCAAACGGCGCCGACGTGGCCCTTAGCATGACAAAGAGACTTTTTTTGAAAGAAAAAAAATAGTTTTGCACTGCTGTTATTAAAATATTAGCTTAAAAAAGCTAAAAAATTTTTCCCTGTCACACTTCCTATGCAGCATCTCTTACTAAAATTTTCCTGCAACTTCAGCAGACAATTAACTCTTTTTTTGGGGGGAAGGCAATTCCTGATTAACTAGGATGTGTCGTCGTGATCAGCGATCGCTAATACACAATCCAGTTCCAAATCGTGGACCATACATGTGACAATTACAATGTGAAGCCCAACAATGCCATCGAGAAACGTAGTAATTTGATATGACATCTTGGTCAGTCAACCGTACCTAAAATATGGCATAGCTGTTTGAGCTGATATCATTTAGCAACAATCAGCCCGGGATTAACAAAATCATTCCGCTGCAATATTTTTAGCCAGAGCGGTAGGTGATGGTTGATGAGCGAGGAGACCGAATCAGTGAGTCACTTTCGTTAGCTGAATCAAAACAAGTTCTCTACGCAGAGGTTTAGTCGATCCATGTGCGTACCTTAGTCCAGTCGGAGAAGAGGTGCATGAAGAACTCGCAGATCTCCATCCCAGTAACCATGCCCACTATGACGAAAGTGATGAGCAAGTCCACGTTCCTGCCGTGGACAACGTTGGACCTGCTCCCTTGGGGAATCCGGTAGTGCCGGACCGCCGACGCGGTGATCCACACCGACACGCCGAGCGTCACGGCGAACAGCATGGTGCTCACTACCGGGAAGCCGGAGCTGAACAAGATGGGGTACTTGGTGTAGATCAAGTCTCGCGCGAAACCGAGCTCCGTCCTGACCACCCGGAACGTTCGCTCCGAGCCGCTTCTGAGGAGGTTATCAAAGACCAGCTGGGCCTTCTTCTTCTCGCTCTCGGCCGTTGCGACGCCCGCGAACTTCCGCCTCAGCAGCTTGCACAGCGCGAAGGAGAGGCAGACATCCTTCAGCTCGTCGCCGGGTTTCTTCGATGTCAGGAGCTTCCCTTCGCACTTCCAGACCTTGGCCACGGTGACCGTGTCGCTCGCCGGCTTGAACTTCGCCTCGTACTTGTTCTCCACCCTTTCCACTTCCGCCTTGGAGTCGCCAACGATAAGGTAATTGCAATCTTCCATGGAGAAATTTGTTGTGGATTTTTCGCTCATCTCGATCCTGTCCTCGTGCTTCATGTAGTCGGCGACGAAGTTGGTGTTGGCGTCGCCGTACTTGCCGTTGGCGATCTTGAACCGGACGATGCGCTCCAGGAACTTGGTGACCATGAGCACCAAGAGCGCCCAGAGCGGGTACCGGAACTGCGAGGCGGGCGAGTAGTAGCGTACGTAGATTCCGACGAGGACGATGTTGTAGCCGCGCGCGAACTCGTGGACGGAGAGGTCGGAGCGGCGCGCGGAGACGCCGTAGCCTGAGATGGTGTAGACGCCCTCGTAGCCGGCGAGGAGGAGGATGCCCCAGAGGAGATAGAGGTCGTTGCGGAATGGCATGGCGAGCAGCATGCTGAACATGCCGACCAGGAAGCGCGTGACGGGCTGCGTCACGACGAAGAGGAAGCCCTTGATGAGGTGGCTGGAGCTCCACAGCCTGTGCTGCGACGCCGTCAGGAAGTAGGCCAACGCCAGCGCCAGCGCCACGAAGCACGCCTTGGCCTCCACGATGATGCGCAGCGCCACCTCCGAGACCAGCCCGTCGGGACTGTGGCACGGGCTGTACTTCAGCGGCGGCGGCGCCACGGCTGCCATTGTGGCGATCGTCTGATCGACCGGTTTAAGGAGAATTGGGAGGGCTTCAGCTCAGACGCTGAGACGAATTGAAGCTAAGTGTGATATCTGCGTCCAAGAGCCACCAGGTTGCAGTCGGAGAGTGTGCCTCTATGTACACCATCACAGTTGCTTTATAATTCAAATCCTAAATCACCATTGATGTGATGGTAGAATTATGGGTGTATGACTCTATTCATCATGATTCAAATCTTAGTATGCACCTATTTAGATGTTTGTGAGTTTAATAGTTATGTACATTCTTAATTGGTGCAGAGACCGGAAATTATACTTCCTTCGTTAAACAAGTTGCTTTAAGATTCGTAGTGTGCCTTAAGATCTGAACAGAAGCTAAATCTCAGTTACCACCTCCCTTGATTAACAGTGGAAGCGAGTCAACGGTCAACCACCTTCTGTGCATTCATGTTTACACATGTAGTTTGAGTCGTGTGAAGACGACGACGACGAAGACCACGAGTCCACGACGAGCTAGCTAGGTCTTTTCAATTTTAGCTTTAGGGCAGACAAGTTTGCCACTTTCTGCTGACTAGTACTAGTAGTATTGAATATTTATGAAAGACCAGAGAGGTCTTCATACTTTTTTCCTGAAGCTTTTAAGTTCTGAGCTTTTCACGTAATATCATCTGTCAGGTTTGTCTGTACTTTGTGTGGGTGAACCGAACTCGAGTCGTTCTTATCCCCAGCCACAGGCGATTCGGAAATCTGGCGTTGATCTCGCCGAAATCCTGTCTCCGGCTACCTCTCCGATGTTAGAGGAGTTGGGGTTTTGATAGATCGATGTTGGCTACAACTTGCTTTGATGTACGTAGCATCTTCACATTGATCAGTGTATTTTTTTATGTGATGAAATTTGTCTAAGATCATTCATACCATCAGGGGAACTGAATTATTTACGCCTGATTTCCCCCCTATCTCCCTTCACCAAGAAACTGCAACGGGGTTTGTTGGACTGGACTCCTCCGTGTTCATGGCCGTGGAGTGTGCCATGATGCTATGTCAAATAGGACCGATGAGCAGAAAGCGGCCATGTCATGGATTATCTCGTCGATGTGTATTCACATAGGCCAACTCGTGACTGTGCCTAATTGAACCACTGTTCGTCAATTGCTAAGTCTCGGGGCCTACTAGCCGTGTTTATATATTTCAATTTCAGCTGCCAATTTTATTTTACATAAAAAAGAGGTTCAGTTGTCCGTGCACTAGTCATAGAAGCTTTTTTTACACATGGGAGTACTCATAAGGAGGGGCGTGCTGAGTTGTCACAAGCCAAAAATAAATGCTCCGTTTGGTGAATTTACACAAGTCGATCCATTACGTATTTTTATATTTTTAAATCAAAAAATTGCCAACATATGCCCTTTTTAAAAAAATTGCAACTCTAGACTTTTCCACGCCCTGAACATCCACCTTTTTACTCCAGACAATAATTTGGGCAGTCGACAGGAAGAGGGGAAGCGCCACCGTCCAACGAGAAAAAAGGACGACTTTTTTTTATTATCAAGCGAAATGAAAGTATCTTAGATGATTGGGGAGAAAAGGGAAATGAAAGGTGAACTTGAGGTTCTTCGTGGGTCAGACTCACGGGGAAGTATCCAAGGGAAACGAAAGTATCTTACATCTGGCATCATCACCCTTTTCTTCGTTGCCATCCACCTGGTGTCATCTCATCCTCGATTGCCTGCACCTTCTGTTTCATGGTTGAGAGTTTCAGGCTCACTACGTCGAGTGAAAACCATCATTGGTTCCAGCCTTCCAGGTGTATGCATGATATTTAAACAGTTTCGTATTTTGATTTTGTATCCGTTGCTTTCCTTTGAAACGGAGGCAAGGCTCGTCTTTCACCTCTGGAAGCTACGGGGAACGTGGATACAAAAATCCTATGTCATTATGCAACTGGAAGTTGCTCACACAGGAATCCTGAGCGACAGCGATCTGAAAAAACAGCCTTCTTTCAGTAGTGGTGTACTGTTGAAAGGGTCTATTCACGTCTCAAAAACGAATTCGTCGACAGGCATATCCTTAATCCAAAATAAAGAGGGGATTCAAACAAATTTGGGATTGGACAATGTTAGAGATGAATAAATTGTAGCAAAACCAACTGCATACAGCAGAATTCGTTGTAGCAAAACTCAGTGTAAATTCAGTGGCTGAACAAGCCTGGGAATGTACCCATGCACCATGTACAATACACTTCAATTCATTTCTGAGACTATGAAGACAGACGCATAGAAACAGTATGTAATCAACCATAGCAAAATATTTAATTAACCAGTAGCCACATGGGTTCATACTCAGACAGCAAAAAAAGACTAATCAGTACCAAAAACATTCAGACAAGCATTGATGCTAAGTTGCTCAAGCTGCTCAACAGACAAGCATCTAGTAACCACCCTTGAGATCATTGACCACATCATAAGGAATAGGAGTGACTGTCTCAAGTGTAGCACCCTCAACAACCATGAAGCCAGGCTTAGGTCCCTCGGGCTGCCTCTTGGTGCTAATGACCTCACCACGGGCCTTGGCATCTGCCTTGAGCTGGTCGTTCTTGGCTTTCCTCAGGCGGAACTCCTCCGTGCACCTGGATGGCTGCACATGCTCCACGCGGACATGGATCCTCTTCCTGATGATGCGGCCATTAACCTAAAGGATCAAAGAAAACATGAGCAAATGAGATATTGCTATGCAAATTCACTACTAGTTGGATCCATCAAAACTCAAGATAAATATGCACACCAAGGTCATGTGCCTATTCCAAAAATACTATGGCATGCAAACTTACCAACACATATATTCAGCAACAAATTATACATTTTTACATGGACATGTGAACCGGGAAAATACATATATATGTTTATAAATGAAACAAGAAAGAAAGTTTAAAGATAACCGGCTTGGGGTGCTATTGCAATTGAGCTCAACTGATCCATGTCAAGTCTGATTTTAGTCTAGCAATCAATGCAACTAGAATAAAGCTACATATCCAAGTATAAACAACAAATGGGGTCTCAAGTTACATAGTGTTAGGCTTTACTGTGTGACACTGAATAAATTAACACAAGTTGGTGAGGAACAAAGTTTTCAAATGGATGCATCAAAATTGCAGACATATTCATCAAAACATAATACATGTAATAACCAAACCGACTTGTACTAAGTGAAAGAAATAGCTGCAAAATGGCAGAAAAAGTTTAGGTGTGTATCATCCAAACAGGCTCCCCAAACTGCTGCTAGTGCAGAAGAGAAGCCAGCATGACAAAGTTTGATGTATGCCCATCACACATGCGTGTGCCACGACAACCTCTCCCGTGGAATACCACGCCACCCCATGGCTTAAGGGGAAAGCGCTCGGCCTAGGGCAATTTCAATGTTACGACAAGAGATCAATTTTCGAGGTACATATACCAATTAACAGGGAATATGACTCACACCAGACACAAACATTACCAAATACTACAAGATTCAACAACTCTTGAGCAAAAAGGCAAATGAGAAAGACTAATGACAGTGTTATATGATTTGTTAAGCACTATTTGCTGTAAGATAACGTGGCTCCAGCTGGAGTTTGACAGCAAAAGCAACAGAACATTGTACCGAAGAGGTCATTCCACACACAACAAACAGAAGGCCTGAACATATGAAAGTGCAAATTCCTTGACGCTATTTCACAGAGGAATAACTCACTAATCATCTGACTATCCAACGAGTCTGCCAATCTCAACAATTAGCACGCGTACGAGATAAAATTTAATAAGTTATAACAGCACTGAACCACAATTCCTCAGATTAGGGATTTTTCAGTCCCATCAAAATAGTTTCAGCAGGCCTACCACGCCAAAAGCAACGACACGTCATCATAATCAGATCTATCAAACCGGCCGCCCATAGTGAGAAGAAACAGATGATGCTGGGGTTTCTGCGGTGTTATACCTGCTTGTTGATCTCGACGCCGATGGCGCGCTTGGTGACATTCCAGACGCGTCCGGTGCGGCCGTGGTAGAACTTGTGCGGCATACCCTTGTGCACGGCGCCGTTCACCTTGACGTCGACGTAGTCGCCGACCTTGTACGTGCGCAGGTACGTCGTGAGCGGGATGTACCCCTTCTTGCGGAACGGCCGCGCGAACAGGTCGCGCGTCCGCGACCGCAGCCCGTGCCCCGCCGGCATCTTCCTCCTGCTCCTCCTCCTTCCTGCGGCTGTGCGGCGTCGGCGGCGGCGGCGGCGGGAGTGTGCGGCGCTAGGGCTCGCCAGGCCAGGGAGGTGAAGCCTATTTATAGGTGGTGTTTGGGCCGTGGACTGTTAGGGTAAACCTTGTGTTATTAATATGGGCCGTGATAGGCTGGCTCGTCTATGTTATTGGGCCGACACCGCCGGTTTTCTTCGAGAATCCCGACACGACGGCCGACGACGGAGCCGCTTCCTCTGCACCCGCCGTACCCAAGAAGAATGCCGCGAACCGGCTGGTGGTGGAGGAGGCGACCACCGACGATAATTCCATCTGCAACCTCCACCCGGCCACCATGGACAAGTTGTCCATATCTGAAGTCATCTTAAGGCATTGTCATCGAGTAGGGTAATGATGTCAGATGGAAGTTATGGTTATGACTTGTAAGCACGTGAAAGCATGAACATTACTAGAAGTTCATCAGACGTAATCTCAAGAGAGAATACCCCGAGGTTGTACAATGTGTTCCATGTAGAGAACATGAGTTCCAGAAACTAGCCACTACATATCCGAGATACATCACCAGAAAGCATATCCAACAAACATAAAGTTAAAAATCTTCAGATTCAGGATTCACGGTTGTTCTGAAATTAACACAGTAAGGGAATCTGAACAATAAAAAGCTAATTAGGGCATATGTCCAAAAACAAAACCTGGTCAAATATCGCGGCAACTTCCTTGTTTTAAATAAAAATAATACTCAGAGCAATCGCCGTCGCTAAACATCTTTCTGCAATGAAGTACAAGGAAACAGCACATCATCTAGGAAGAACAAAAAACAAATGGACTATCATGAATGTTTTGCACTGAAAATTCAACCATTAATTCACAACTTTAAGCTATTACATTATAAGGGTCAGGTCTAAGCTCTGTACTAGAGGAGCGCCCCTTTTACTCTCCTAAGACAAGCCTACCAAGAAGTTTGTCAACTACACCCTATCTGTAATATGAAAGATAACAATACGATAAAAAGGAACAAAGAATCTAACACTGAGTACACCCTGGTGATCAGTTCCCATCAATGTTTCATGGAAGGGGAAGCTACAAAAGTACTCGGAGCGGTTTCACTCGGAGTTAGACTGCTCTGCGAATTCAATTGGCACAAGGGCTGCTTAGTCTGGATAGAATCAGATGAAAGAACAATACCACCAGATGCATGATTTGATGAATTATGCTCACTGGAAGGCCTCATTTGTGACGTTGCTGCAACATTGCTTTTCTTAACTTCAACACATTGGCTCGCCTTAGCTTGAGCAAGTAGCTGATTAGGATGCAGAGATTGAGTGCTTGCTGACTGTTGACCTAGTGGTCCATTGCTGCAACATTGCTTTTCTTAACTTCAACACATTGGCTCGCCTTAGCTTGAGCAAGTAGCTGATTAGGATGCAGAGATTGAGTGCTTGCTGACTGTTGACCTAGTGGTTGGTTGATATAATAATTAGGTACACCCAGCTCATATGCCAAATTAGCCAATGGACCTTGTGGGTATTGTGTTCCCTGAGTGGCCGGTGAGGTGCACCGTGAGAGCTGCACTTCGGTACCAACTACCGTGTTAGGAGCAAGCTGAGGATACAATGGTGGTTGATACTGGTGTCCCTGAGATCCTATTGGTGCACTGAGAGGAAGCAGAGGGGGGTAACTCCGAAAAGTTCCAGCACTGATGTGATCTCCTGGTGGTACTTGTGCTGTCTGAAATGTGTGAGGGTATGCTGGCTGCATCTCGCCATAGCTAGGAACAGAAGGTTGCAAATGTTTAACATTTGAGAATGTATAAACTGGAGGAGCAACCCGAGCTCTTCTGAATCTATTGCTTGGGAGTGTAGTTCTTTGCATAGGACATGGCACTCTCGGCAGAGAGATACCCTGCCCCGTATTCTGTCGAACCATAATAGCGGGATCCACCTGTTGATTTTGGCTCACAATACTTGAAACAGGAAATCTTCCGGTAGAAGGTATGATCACATTTGCAGAAAGCTGTGAGGATGGTTCTGTTGAACTTGAGTGAAAGAAATTCTGGATATTTCTTTGTTTAGGCGTCGGCTGGCTTTTGCGCTTGGATAATTGCCTAAGTTTATTCCATTTTGCATCCTTATCTGTAGCATGACAATGATCACTAAGCACAGTGCCTTTTCCCCACAAGGCACAAGGAGCAGGAGAATCACAGACATAACAGTGGCACTGCATTTAAGAAATAAGCACATGTATGACAATGTGTACATGTTGGAAACGCTAGGAATTGACTATGTGCTAACATACACATCATAGATGATGTAATGCAAACATAGGAAAGGGAGTTAACTACTGACCATATTACAACGGCTTGCATGAGAACTGGAGCTGAACGGCAAGATAGCACATAGATGGCGTGGATGAGGGAAATCCCTGCATGCTAACTGAAAAAGAATATACAATTGTTAGGCCACATTATACCCTCTAGAATGCATAATCCTAGCAATACGTAAGAAGATAACAGAAGGGAACTCATAAAGGACATCCATGATGTGTGGCATAACAAGGAGGCAGTATGACATTGAAACATAAAAGTTAGTTGATGCATAAAACTAGACATTAAAAACAGAGACTCGCAACAATGATAATTATTAACAAGTTCCTCAGAAATAATAGTTATTAACAACTGCATATACCCATGCAAATGTTAAATATTTACCAAAATATAGTTTTAACAGCACCGAGAACGAAAGAGATCAATTAAACTTGGCTCAGCAGCTAGATTCTAAAACAAATTAGTAGATAGTGAAATTTACGTCTTCCTACATTAGCTACATAGCAAGAGTGCATAGTGTTAAGAGGCGACAACCCAGTCAAAACATGTTTGAGATATAAACCGATGATGGCGTACGCATGACATGGCATTCAATCTCTAATGAGTCACGGTGACGAAACAAAATAAAGGAAGTAAGCAGGAGAGCAATACCTCTCCTTTCTCGGCGACTATCTGCAATTCATCTTCTGAGGCATCTCGCCGAGGTTCCTCCTCCTTGGCAACGGCAACCGCCTTTTCAGGGTCACCGTCCAGAATGACGCAATCATCGTCATCGGCATCACGCCGGCTCCTCTTGCCATCCACCACACTCTCCTTCTCATCCCCCATAGTCTTCGTTGCATCCACCAGAGAATCCATGAACTCCTGTATGAACGCAGAATCATCCAGACCCTCCCCAATTGCATCGTAGTCTTCTTGACCTAGTATTTTCTCGGCCCACTCAAGGCCATCTTCGGGTGACTTTCGCTTGCCAGCACCAGGGGTCTTCTCACCGTCTTCTTCGTCGGAACTGACCTCGACAACAGCCGCCGCCGCCGCCGACCCCATCCACTGCAAATCCCTCTGAAAACTTCACTCCAAACAGGAAAAGCTCAACTCGCAGAGCCCCAAGAAACCTCACGGTGGGCAATGAACCCTCCTCCGGAACGCCGCTGCACTAGCCGATCATCGGGGAGATATTGACGCCGGCCACGAACTTGGACCAAACGGAGAGCGCTTCTTGGGGACGCGTCATGGAGGATGCCGGGCCCCGGGCCTATAAAAATTGCAATCTGGCCGCGAAAGATCAGGATTTTTCGACAGGGGATTGCGGCGGCGCCTGGGAGAAAGAATCAAAGAATGTGCCTAAATAGAAACCCAAGAGGTGGAGGGAAAAAATCACAATTTTGGAAATTTCGCTGCATTCTAGAACTTCCAGAACCCAAACCTTCGTCGGAAGAGAAGACCAGACTAGTATACTCCTAGAATACTAGATCAAAAAAGAAGAAGAAAAGGAGGACAAGTAGATTCATAAAAACAGTAGAACGGGCGTGAGAACCGAACTGGTACCTCGGGGTCTCTTCTTCGTTATCTTCGTGACGCGCGAGGGCGAGGAGAAGACGAGACGGGATGTGGTCTTCGGGGAGGAAGGAAATATAGAGACGGAATTGAGAAAGCAGAGCAACTGCACCCCGTCTCGCTTTTGTCAGTTTTTTCGGCCGTTGCGCCCGGCGCTGCTAGCCTGCTATGCCTCGCGCTCGCGCCTCCGCGCACGAACAGCTCGGCTCGGCGCTGGTTTACGAGCTCGGGTGGGGCCCCACGGATTCTGAAACCACCCGTCAGTAGAATGTCTTGCCCTCGCCGCTTTGTCCTCTATAAAATCTGGACTAGTATCCTCTTCTATACTACTACACGGCTCCTATACATCTATTGATATATATAAGCTCGGATCTTACCTATCAGCGATCGTATAGTACGTCAGAAAATTTCCATCCATAAAACTTCAGATTTTGTCAGCGTTCAGCTGCGCGCGTGCGGCGGTGCGTGGGAAAATAATGCTAAGAGACTTGGTCTAATTTATTGAGAATTAATTTAGAGTCTAAATTCAATTCATAGACTAATACGTAGTAAATTGTTTTCTTTATTTCATCATATATAATTTTATTTTTTTGTTTGTAATAATAAATTACCACATGTTACACTATAAATTAAATCTAAACTCTAAATATATTAGAGCAGATCCCGTAACATTATTTTTCGGTGCGTGCTGGCCGTAGGACGAGGGATAGGAGGGGAGGGGAGGGGAGGTGAGCGGACGGTGGATGCAGCAATTCTCTTCGTCTGCGGTCCCCGCGGGGAGGTAGAAGATTGGGAATCATACTAGCGTCTAGTACCGGACTACCGGTAGTACTTTCTTCCCTGCTTCACATCACATCTTCTTCTTTTTCTTTTGAGTGTGCATGACATCTATTTTTGAGATGTCGTGTGAGCTTTATTTTTTCTCCTTCTCTTACCTGATTTGAGGCCGTCTCCAGCGGAAGCTTCAAACACGGCCGTATCCCTGTTCACACGCGATTTGCCGCTCGATGACCCCCGCAACTCGCTTCAGCAGCAGCCGTATCGATTGGTGTAGTGATATGGGAGGGAGATCGACGCCGGTAAATTTATGACCAGCAAGAGGAAGCTACAATACTCGATGATGTGACTGTGGATGACTATGAATTTAAATGGAAAACAAGAGTAATAAAAAATATAAAATAAAATAGGTACTGAAGATAGAAAAAATAGATAATATTATAATAGTATTAGCGAATGTTATAATAATATTATATAAAATAAAGTTTTAAAGTATATATTGGAGGTGAGCTATATCGGCCAAATAGTCACTAATTCGACAAATAATGGCACCTAGCCTGTGCTGATGAGTTCCGGATCTAATTCCACCGCCCACTTCCAAATTTCAAGGGTTAGTGCATTTGGGATACTGAGATCGTGGAGGTGCTAGTGTATGACAGGCTAGAAGTATCATTTTGCAATTAAACAGCACCATAGCCAAAATATGTAACAGCCAACAATACAACTAATTTGAAAGTGAAATAGACACTCAACATGAAAAAGAAAAATACACTGTCAAGATGCTTGCGGGTGATGTGTCTTATCCACACTATTCATATTTGTGCTGAGATTTGTGCACTACACATGAGAAAAAAACACATGTGCACTCCACATGTGTAGTGTATAAATCTCAGTGCACAGTGAGGGGTGGGATAAGCCACCTTACCCGCATGCCATTTGAGGAAAACTTTGTTACGTGGATAATTGTATTTGAGACAAATTAAGAAAGATTTGTTTGGTTGACATCCCTCCAACTGAAATTCCAGTAACATGTAATACTAATTAGTTATTTAGGATTGGTCATCTAGAGATATTTTCCAAATAATGCATTGAAATTTCAAGGTAAGACTGAAAGCAATTTACAAACCGGACAGGTGGCTAAGGTAGCGCTGCAGGGCGGGCCCACTAAGGGATATGTGTGTACATATGTACATCCAAATTTTTTTACATTTTTTTTATATGTTGAATTAAGCCCGAGCCCCATTGACGGCAGTTAGGTCACAGCTCAAGCCGCAGCCCATTGCCATAGGCATGAGCAACTGCGTCGCGAGCGCGAGGCAGGCCCAGACGGCAGTGGCGATGTCAGCTTCGGCGCAGGTGCGAGCAGCCAGAGGTGTCCAAATGGGCCTATCGGGCCGGCCTGGCACGGGCCCAGCTCGATATGCACGGCGGGCACGATGCAATGGTTGGCCTCGTGGCGCACGGCTGACCCGATTGCACAGCTAACCTGAAAAAATAAAAAAATAGCTACAAAATTAATATATATATATATATATATATATAATAGATACAGATGAGATAAAAAATATAGAAAATAGATTAAAAAAATAGTTACAAAATTAAAAAATATATAAAGAATAGCCTGGCCCAGGCGTGTTGTGTCGGATCGTGCCCGTGCCAGCCCGACTCAGCTGAGTCGTGCCACGCGCTCGACCCAGACACGACTTGTGGCCTCGTGCCATGCCGTGCCTGGGTCGTGCCTACAATGTCGTGCCTCGGTCCAGCCCAGTAGACACGGCCCATTTGGACATCTTTACGAGCGGCTGCGTTGTCGCAGGCATGAGCCAGGCCTAGGCGGGGCACGGTGCCGGTGCGGGAGCAAGCAAAGCAGGCGGCGGTGGCGATGGCGACGGTGGCGGTTGAGGCGCGAGCACAAGCTAGGTGGGTGGCGGCGGCTGCTGCGGCACGAGTACGAGCGACGCAGCAGGGTGCAGCAGTGGCGACACTAGTAAGACTAAGTAAGATTAAGATTTGGTACTAAATATTGATCATCTAAATAAAGAATTGATACTGATAACATGTGAAGTGAAGTAAATTGACATCGTGAGAAAATCCAAAACAATAAAAAGCAAGTTGACGATACCTCGATTCCTCTTGTTTTTGTGAGATTAGTAATTTAAGCATTTGATGTTTTCCTAGCTTTGGTTGTCCAAATTCCAATGCTAATGTTGACTGATACACAACAAATAAGATCTGGTTATATTTGTTGGATGAAAACTTGCTTATCAATTTACACAATCTCTTTGAAGTCAATATGTGCTATTTCATGTAACCAGTAAACGGTTACAACTTATCAGTACGGTGTTTGCAACTTTGCATGCTTATCAGATGATGTATAGATTTTCAAATTGTAACAGACATTTCCCTTTATATTGTTTACAAAGACTTGGAGTGTAGGTCTGTTCCAAGTGAAAGAAACAACTCTTCTTTTGGTCATTGCTTATTCTTTCAGGATGGCAATCTAAAGAATAAAGACTTGGAGTGTAGGCGAAACAACATGGAAGTTTGAAGAACATGTTTTTTCATTTCATTCGGTCATTGCTTATTTCTTCAGGATGGTTTTGTGACAGGCATACTCTCCAGGCTCATCAATAAGCAGGCATGTCACTCTCCATTAATCACATGGATTGTTCTATGGCCCATTTGGTTCCCATGGCTGTTCTTGGTTGACCATATGAGAATGCATATTGTATCATGATAGTATTTGGCTGTTTTCTTACATGTAGTTCTGGTAACCAGATTGAACATGTGCAGTGGCTTTTTTTTTGTCTAGGATGGCCTTTACCCTTTAGACTGTTTTGTTGTATTACAATGCAAAATTGAGCGAGGTTATTTGTTGTACTATTTTGGTGTATTTATTCAATGTTCATATGCTCATATGCTTACATTTATGGTCATATGCACCACATTTATGAGCACACTATGACTCAGGTTTTTGTGATATACTGATATGTACAATCTATTGGTGTACAATCTATTGATGTGCACTTTATATTTTTGGTGGACTTTGGGGTTATAATTCAATCTATGGTTTCTGTCACCCTGTGTTTTCCTTTGAAGAATGGTTTCTCTGTTCGAGGATTTCCATTTTCCAAGGTGTATGCATTCACACACCAAATGTCTGGTTTAGTTGAACTCGCCATCATTTGAATTGGTGCTCACAAACCTTGTTGTTAATTGAATTGAGTTTGTGACTTTGTGCTCCCTTTTTAATTTATGGTCAAAATAGGTCTGAGTGCTAATTTGGGACAATATTGATGTCCCTAACCAAATTGATGCTTGCTAGCTGTGAATTGATTGTAATTTTTTGTCTTCATGATCCAAAGGTAGCATGATCTGTACTTCTGTATGTCTGGCATGCAGTTGATGGTCAGCAGTCAATAGTGTCCAGTAAAATGTTGATGTATTATGGTATGAGTTAAATTTGGTGCCTTTGTTTGTTATATGCTATCATTTCTTGGAGTCAGTTAGGGTTCTGGTTTATTGATTGAGTGTGTCATGAAATGGGATTTGATCATTGTAGTTTACTTCTTACTCTACAGCTGTGCACAGAGCTTCAACTTTATGTTAGCTGATTGGATTAGCTTTATGTAGTATGTACATCCAAATTCAAAATCCCGAGCCCGCCACTGTAGTGTGGTGATGCTTCACAACGAGAGGGAGAGGGATTGAGCCACCGATAAGGGCTTATATGTAGCAATAGCATGGAGGCGCTAGTGCAAAGGAAGAGAGGACAACACTGATGGCCTAGCAAATAGACTAGTCGATGTGTGTACGCATTATGTATACGAAGGGAAAGAGCATCGCAAGGCGTATATATACAGGGCATTAAAGAGATGAGTCAAGGTGTGAATGTGTTAGACATAAGATAAGGAGCCTGTGTATCATGAGCAGGGCAGGCCTTGAGATTTCAGTGGCTCGGGATGAAACTAAAAATGGCCTCCCCATTGTACATAAACATCTAAATATTTATATATCAATTGCAAAGGTAATATCCTAGGTATTGTCACAGCCCAAAATCCGTAATTACATAATTAAACATAAATATACTTCTTAAGTATTATGTTTAATTTTGTGTGATTTTGTTTGTAATACTAGAGCAATTCGTTTAAAGTCATTCGGATGAGAGAAACTAATCCGAGAGAGAGAAGAATAAAAATCGCATTAAAAATACCTCCTTTCTCTAGCAAATGGGGCCCACATGTGGTCCAACCACCCCTCCCTCTCCCTCATGTGCAGCCACATGCCCTCCCTCACTCTCCCGTGCTCTCTCTCCACCCGTGCAGCAGCTGGGAGCTCTCCCTCTCTCTCCCTCTCAAGCTTGCTCTCCCTTTCTCCCAAAATCCGATCTCAAAAGAAGGATTTGAGGTATGCATGTGGTACCATTGAATTCTCTAGCTCATGAGCTACTCATCTATCAAATTCATTTTCGTTTTCGTGGAAGAATCGAGTAGTTCTTGAAGTTCTTGAGCTTTTTGGAGCAAAAATAGAGTTTTGGATAAATTTGAGCTGTGGAGTCGTGTTGCTAGTTGATAAGTGAGTTGCAGGACCATTGGACTATCCCTAACATATTCCCTTTAGGCTTGTAGAAGATCGCAACTCGAATCGACCAAAAATCCACTCGAGAGCACCTTTTCTGGGCTGACCCGGATACTCCGGTCTCACCTGGATACTCCGGGTTCAGCAGAAATCGTCCACCGAATTGTGTTCAAAATTTGTTAGGGTTTAGGGTGCAAGATGGGTTTAGAATCCTTTGGATATGATATATACACATTTGTGTAGCACAGATTTGTAAAGTGAGTCGAATTGACCGAGGGAAAAGTTATAGAAGAACCTAAGTCTGCCTCACCCGAATAATCTGGGTAAACCCAGAGACTCCGGGTAGTTGCATTAACGATTAGCCTAGAGCCTCTTCCGGAACCTCACTTAGAGTGTCCGGCACAGCTCAGTCCAGATCAGCCCGGAGGTTCCGGGTTAAGTTAAAATAGTGGCTAACCAAGCATCTTCACCGGAGGATGGCCCGGAGGCTCCTCCGGATTCACTCAGATACTCCAAGCCAGTCAAATAAAAAGGCAATAACCGAGTGCCTCTTCTGGAGGTTCACCGGAGGGTCCGGACCCGGATACTCTGAACCAACCCGAATACTCCGGATGGCTATTATTTTCCAGATTTCATTTAGATCGTTTAGTATGGCATTGATTCGCATGTCTTGTACTTCTAGCATGTTGTTTAGCATTGTGGCATACCTTGTTGTATTCACTCATGCTCATCATTGCATGCCCTCTTCTTTAGTGAATAAGGAGCTGGAGCGGGAGGCGACCGTGGTAGAAGACGACTCCAATATTCCGGATTTCTACGAGTGTTGCGTGGGTAATTATAGGTAGCCACCTGAGCAGCAAGGCAAGTAACTAAGCATATTGCACCTTTGCTCAATGGAATGAAGTCTAAAATTGATAAACTATGCTTATGTATGTTTGCATGTTTAGCGAGTCGGTGTCGGGTATAAATGGGTAGATCCTATGTTGGTTGCATTAGCTCTATCTTGAGATAATATTTACCCGCATCCTTGTAGCCTTGAGAGCATGTTGTCATCTAAGTACAATTTTGACTTAAATGCTTAGCAATGCTGTCAGAGGATTAACTCCAGTCGCAGGGATCCCGAGAGACCCCTTTTTAGAGATTCGGCCGGGGGGATGATCCTGAGTATGTTCGTCGGAGAAATAAATAGGAATGAATGCAACTGCCGGTGGTGGTGGAACGACCTAGTGCAAAAAGAAGTAAATGCACCGGAATTTAGACAGATTCGGGCCGCACGGGGGCGTAACACCCTACTCCTGTATGGATACTATAAATGCCCTGAGGAAGTCCCTCAAGGATGTTGTTGGTTACAAGAATGTTGGTCTATCCTAGAGCCTGGGGCTCTCTGTTCTTCAGCCTGTCTCGTGCTGCTCACTTCTCGACTGTGTTTCTCTTGTGCTGTGTTCTTGTCTATGCTTGTGCGCCCTCTCTTTTCTATACCCTTTCCGGATGCATTCAACTATATCTGCTTCTGTGCCGCCGGCTGCTTTAAGTACCCGCCGGCGGCAACGTGCCCCGAACGGGAGGGAGGGGGCACGAGTTCCGAGACACCATAAATAGAAAGGGTGTCATCATTTCCTCTGGGTGAAGTGACTGGAGGTGGAAAATACGGCACACGTCCGGTCATCCGTCACCATAAATGGCCTGGCAACGGACGCCGTGGAGAGGGCCCAGCGGGCAGCCGCAGAGCGGCCCGGCGTGCCCGCCCTGTCTTGTTCCCCTGCCACAGCAGCGCGGCAGACGGAACGCCTCGGCCCTCACGACGTTATCCTGAGACGGGCCGGATGGCACGGGACGGGACCCGTGCAATTAATAACCCCACGCCTCTCTGTCAGAACGTAGCAGGAACTGACGCCGAGCGCGGCGGGAGCAGTTGGAGGTGACAGGCCACACACGCTCTTTAAATATGGCCTCGGGCCTTTAACTGGCTGACTCCTCATCGGTGGGCCCCTCGGGGGCCTCCACCAGGGGGCTTTCTGGGTCGTCGGGGTACTGAGTGCTCGGGGGTACTGTTCACCTCCCCGAGCATTCCCTCCCGAGAATACCTTTTCTTGTCCTCGGGGAACCGAGAGCTCGGGGGTACTGTTCACCTCCCCGAGCACTCCCTCCTGAGAATGCCCTTTCTTGTCCTCGGGTGTTCGTGTATCAGGAAACAGGGGTCCCTGAGTCCCGAGACCGGGCCGGCCATCCGCCACGCGTCACCATCCCGCGAGGTCCACCCTGCGAGATAAGAAGAAGCTAAGTCCCGGGAGAAGGTGCTCGGGGCCGCCGCCTCTGGTTCCCAAGCACCCCAGTTCCCCGATGATCCGCAGAGTCCAAGTACCGGGAAGGAAGTGCTCGGAAGGGTTCTCGCCTACCCCCGAGTACTGTAGTCCCCCGATGATCCAAACAGCCAAGTGCTCGGGAGAGAGTGCTCGGGGCTGCACGTGGCAGCCCCCGAGGACTCGGTTCCCCGAAGTTCTCCCCCAAGTGCTCGGGAGAGAGTGCTCGGGGCTGCACGTGGCAGCCCCCGAGGACTCGGTTCCCCGAAGGTCTCCCCCAAGTGATCGGGAGAGAGTGCTCGGGGCTGCACGTGGCAGCCCCCGAGGACTCGGTTCCCCGAAGGCCTCCCCCAAGTGCTCGGGAGAGAGTGCTCGGGGCTGCACGTGGCGGCCCCCGAGGACTCGGTTCCCCGAAGGTTCGCGCAAGATCGTCCGACGACCCAAGGGATCCCATCGTCGAGGTGTCAGCCAGTCAAAGGCCCAATACCGCATTTAATAGGCACGCGCGGCCTGACATCCTGATATCCTGACATTCTCAGCTGCCCACGCCCTAGTGTCAGATCCTGTCATGCTCTGGCAGGGGGGCGTGGGTCCATTAAATGCACAGGTCCCGTCCGGTTTCACCCGGGTGCCTCGGGATAGCGTTGCCAAAATCGAAGCGCTCCGCCTGCCACCCTGCCCTGGCAGAAGAACAAGACAGGGTGGGCGCACCGAGCACCTCTGTGGCTACCCGGTGAGCCCTCTTAATGACGCCGGAGGACATCCGCAGTGGCGGGTGGTCGGATGCACGCCGCATTTTTCCACCGCCCCTGTCACTTCGCCAAAACGGAATGATGACGCCTTTCTCCGTGGCGCCTTGGCGTTCGCGCCCCCTCTTTCCCATTCTGGATAAGTCGAGGTCGGTGCGCCTATAAAAGAAAAGAGAGCGAAGCCAAGAGACGGACGAAGCTAGACAGGACGAGATCAAGAGAAGAGACCAAAAAAAAATCAAGGTGAACAAGGCAAGAAAGCCCCGACAACCCTCAAGAAGCACACGAAGCCCAGATCAAAAGGCGAAGAACATCACAAACAAGCTCAAGCCAAGCTAGAACACGAGAGCCTCAAGCTCTCTGTAGACAGCTCACCCCTGTAACCAGATACATCCTTGAAGAATTCCCCTCAAGGATAGATATAGCACTCACACAGGAGTAGGGTGTTACGCCTCCGTGCGGCCCGAACCTGTCTAAACCCCGGTGCACCCATTTTTCTTGCACTAGGTCGATCATCTCCCACCACCAGCCACTGCATTTATTTCCGTTCCCATTTATTTCCCAGACAAGCTCGTTCAGGATCATCCCCCCGGCCGAATCTTTAAAAAGGGGTCTCTCGGGATCCCTGCGACAGGAGTTCATCCTCCGACATCGGGGAACCGAGTGCTCGGGGTACTGTTCACCTCCCCGAGCACTCTCTCCCGGGCACACTTGTTCGGATCCTCGGGGAACCGAGTGCTCGGGGGCTGCTGCACGCAGCCCCGAGCACTCTCTCCCGGAACTTCCTTTGGTGGGCCCTCGGGATACTTGGGTGCCCAGGGGCTACGGCCGGCGGCCCCAGGCACGTTTCTCCCGGTACTTAGCTATCCTGGTTGTCGGGGGACTAGGGTGCTCGGGGGTCACCGTACATCTTCCCGAGCACTTTCTTCCCGGTACTTAAATTTCGTGGATCATCGGGGAACTGGGGTACTCGGGGGCCACCGACTGTGGCCCCGAGCGCCTTCTCCCGGGACTCGCTCTTTCTCACCTCGCGGGAGAGACTCTGCGGGATGGCGCCATGTGACGGATGGCTGGCCTGGCCTCGGGATTCGGGGACCCCCGGTTCCTGATACACCGACAAATGCGTAGGTCACCGGTAGATGTTGAGTGGTGGAATGTTCCATCGTTCGCGAGCTATAGGTTTAATTGTTGTTCACAATAATTTTAACCTTGATGGGTTGTTGATGATGGTTGTATGAGTAGTGAGTATGAGACGAGACGTGGGCGGTGTAGGAGGTTTTTATCCTGCCCGGATGTAGAGTTCCCCTGGGTAGGTCGGAAGAGGAAACCAGACACCGTAGACCAGTTGCGTCGTTTAAGCATCGACCATCGGTGTAGTCAGCTTTAGCACTTACCGTACTCACCACATGCCGATCTAATGGTAAAGCGAGCCGAATACCTTTGTAGCTGTGGTCATTTGGGGCCTGAACATCGATGGTGTGAGCGAGCGAGCTTGTAGTGGTACTAGTTTGCTCCGGGAGCAGTTCTAGTACCGTCGCGCCGAAGGATGCATGTTTCAAATGATCGGGGCTTATTGGGAAAGATTGATATGAGTACCCCCTTGTATGGACCTATGTGGTCATGCAAGCTGTATGGTCTTCAAGTCGTGTGGGTCCAGGAGTAACCCCTGCAGGGTGTAAAAATATTTTAAAATATTGCGCTTTCGGTCATGAGCATGCTTTTGTCCATCTGCATTGGTCGTAAAGTTTTCGCTTGTGGTTGATGGTTGGTATATATGGGAGATGGTTGAATTGGTTTTTGTTACATGTATGTTCATAATGTTTCCAGTTATTTATATTCATTTGGTTATGACAGGGTAGAATTATGTTTTGTTGGTTAAGTTAGTTGCTCACACCTATATGTCTAGGTTGCTTACCACTTATGTTTAACTTAACTATGTGGCTTTTCCTTGCTAATGGCTCAATGCATAATCCTTAGAGTCGAGCTATGTATATGTGCTCTATATGTTTTAAGTCTTGCGAGTACCTTCGTACTTATGCCTGCATTTTTAGGTGTTGCTAGTGAGGAAGAGCTAGTGTTTGGCTACTTCGTGCCTGCTGTGCAGGGTGACGGGCAAGAGTAGTGCATCCTACTCTCGGAGGTCGTGCTTTTGGGGTGGAGCCTAAGGGCATGTGGCTCTACTCTCTTTTGTTGTATATGTTTATGTTTCCGCTGCATAGATGTTGTTACCTTTTGATGTAAATTGTTGCAAATAGTTGCTTGCTTAAGAATTATAATATAAATGTTAATTATTTGCTCTTTCTTAAGCTGTGTTGTGATGCTAAATGTTAGAAGGCATGTGTTCCGATCTTGGGCACAAAACACGTGACGGGACAACCGGGATGATATTCTGTTTAATCATCGAGATTGTGATTATAAATAATGATCCTCTTGGTGATTAATTAGAATATTATTTGGACGGTTCCTCACAACTATTAAAAAAATTGTTATTGCTAACGATGATACATTATACAGTCATGAAAATTGAAATAAAAAAGGCATCAACAGTTGACAACTAGTGCAAAGCTAAAAAAAATCAAATCAAATTAACAAAATCTTACCATTTATCATGAATGATCTGTAAGAATTTAAATCCATAATCCCCTTCTCTTGAATCGATTGGGGTTTGGGAATTATGCCTTCATTCAGTTGAGGATTAGCCCTTGATTCGATTGAGCATGAGGACCTTGTTAGGAAGGAGGAGAAGAAGGGAGGGGAACGGGCGAATAATGCTTACAACGATCGCTTCTGGGATCGTATCCATTCAATGAAGGCTAGTTTGGAAGGTGGCGCCTAATGCCTATGTACGTACAGGTAAAAACCAGTCAACCACAATCAGGCGATGCTTCTATTTGGCTGGACTATGTTTAGTTCAGGGCCCTAGCTACATAATACGTTGGGCACTTGCCACTGCCCACTTGGGCTAGTTGGAGTATTGGAGAGTTGGGCTCGGTTGGGACAAAGCACGCTGCAACATGGGCCATCGAGTGGTGAGTTGGGCTTGGACGCTTGGTTGCTAGCAGGTTGTAGGCCCCATTCATATGCATATGCACACATGGCTAGGGGGGCCCGGATTTTGGTGGCCCAGGGTGGTCGCCTCGTCCGCCCTACCCCAGGGCCAGCCCTGGTCATGAGCCAAAGTCTCAGTTAATACATGTCAATATCCACGATTGGAAATTAGGTCCCATTTGGTATGGATTCATATTCTGCTAAACGTTTCTCTAGTGGATCAGAATCACCTCTAGAAATCATTTGGCTAGCTGGCTAAATATAGTTTCTTGAAAGAGATGATGGTAGTGCAATTGACCGCTTTTCTCTTGTGTTGTTATGTTGTTTTATATGTATAGTGAATGAATTGGTTCATATCCTTTGTGGCTTTGCTGTTATTTCAAACAATGCAAGCCTTTTGTTCAGTGTAGTTCCAAGGACTAGGTTGTAGAAATTAGAACTATTTTATGCCTTTTATGTATACATACAGGTGATATGCTTGTAGTAGGCTCGTAGTCGTTATGAATCATACCACTGCATTTCTGCATGAACAGCCAAACATACAAGTACCATGCTCTTTCTACAACAAAACTCAAGAATTAAGCACCTCATCGTACAAACAGACCACAAAATCAACCAACAACTACGTGATCAAGCGTGGCACCTAACCTAATGCTATATCATAGCAGCATAAGTGACCACAGATTGCACTTTGACATATTGAAATTAGGACTTTGTCAATTCTGAACTACACATAACCACATTGGACAATAATCATGTGAACCAAGCCTTGTAATAGGGGGGGGGGAGGATGGGTCACCTTGGGAGAGGGCTCGACAGGGGCGTGTGCTCGGGACGAGGAGGGGCCTGGGCTCAACGGCGGCGGTGAGGGCTAGGGGGAGGAGAGGTGCAAGCTCAATAGCAGTGTAGGCTTAGGGGCGCAGGATCGACGGCGGCGGGAGGGGTGCAGGCTCGACGGCGGTGCGGGATCAACAACGACGAGAAGAGGAGGAGGCAAGACACACGGGCGGATAGGGTTTTGGTAAGATATTTTCACTAGTGGCAATTGCGGGTAAATACATTGTAACTCGAGGGGAAGTTGGGACCAAACTACCCGTTTCTCTGGTGAAACGTCTGTTGTGCCGATTCAGCCCAAAAATAAGAAACGTTTCGTGGAGAATGGTGTGGCGCGACCCATTTGGAATGCCTCGGGCCGATTTTGAGGAGAAACAGTTCTGATTCCGCGAACCAAACGGGCGCTTAGAAGTGTTGTGCGAAAGGAGGGAGAGAGCATCGAAGGATGTTTATATGATATTAAAGAACAAGCCGAGGTGTGGATGCATTATACATGCTTAAAAGGAGGGATCGACGTGTCATAAGACAAAGTCTCAATTAATCCTACCAATATACATCCTAGGAAATTAGATGTGTTGTGGGAAAGGAGGAAGAGAGCATCAAAGCATGCATAGATGATATTAAAGAACAAGACAATGTGTGGATGGATTATGCATGTGTAAAAGGAGGGGTCAGCGTGTCATAAGCCAATGTCTCAATTAATCCCTACCAATATTCATGCTAGGAAATTAGATGCGTTGTACCGGTAAGGGAGCCAACATCAAGGGATGTATTGAGGACATTAAAGACAAGACAAGGTGTGCGTGTGTTATGGTCATTGAATCAAAATCCTCTGACTTAATTTTGACTATAACAATTATGTTAGTTTATTGTGACAATTTTACTATTTACGGTACAATATAGTATAAAATCTGATTTATTCATATGTGATTCAACGGTTCACAGTAATTTAAAGTCATCATCTTACTTCACCAAGTCAGAGGATCCCTTTTATGATCATTATGTGCGAGTGGTGAACATCTAGAGGTGTTCAGAGGGTTGGACACATTGCAACCTAAATAATTATGCATACACTATTTGAATTTGTGTATGTGCCACAGTGGCGCACAAACAATGACCGTTAGAAGACTAGTGCCACACACAAATTTTAAGGGCATACGCATAAATACTTTCAGAATGTCACACAACAGGAAAAGAAAAGAACTTCGGGTGGTATACACACATATATTCTAAATTTTAAAAAAGATTCAGGATTAACACAGGGATTTGCTTGACGCGGGCACAACGCGGCGCATAATTATTCTGATCAAAACTGCAAGCGGGCTTTTGCTGCAAGGGGGCAGCTGTCCCGGTTCAGGTCCTATCTGCACAGATGACCGGAAAAGAATAAAGAGGAGACCCTAGACGAATAAAGATAGGAGTAGGGCACAAGAGTGGTAGATTTTGACCAAAGTACCGAACCCATGAAACGTATAAGTACTACTGCTTCGCAGCTAAGTAACCAAGCCAGCTTAGGCCTCCTTTAGATATAACGTAGCTTTAGGATTTATAAGTAACCAAGCTAGCTTAGGCCTCCTTTAGATATGATGTGGCTTTATAATTTATTTTTAAAAAAAATGATCGAGAAAGTAACTATGTCTATTGAACTTTAGATATGATGTGGCTTTAGATCTTATAAGTAAAAAAAAACTCTAACAGAAAATGGGTTATAACTGTTGAATTTTAATTGTTGATTTTTATAATAAATTTTTAGTTTCTTAGCACACAAAAAATATAAAAACTCCTCTCAAATTGCTTAGCAAACTCAATTTATTTCAAACACAACTACTTACTCAACCAACTAAAAACCACTAAAAACTAGAGCTAAAAGCTAACTCTCTAGATAGTTTTTGACTTTTTATGATAAAAGCTAGAAAAAACATATCAAAAGGGGCCTTAATAGCTTGCTAGCTCAATTTTCGTCAAACCTTTGGCAGAGCAGGTATGATTTGAGGAGGTTAATCGATTATGGTAGAGATACATTTGGGGTTTGCAAATAAGGCTTTTAAGAGTAAAGTCATATCCAATATATACTTTAAAAATTCGTCTCTTATAATACTATTACAGCATTCCCTAATACTATTATAGTACTTTCTATTTTTTTTTCATCTCTAGCAGCTACCATATTTCCTATCTTTTATTACTCTCCTCCTCCTTTTGAATCCACGGTCATCTTCTATGAACAGTGATATGGCTAGCTTTTGCCGTGCGCAAATTTACAGCCAACTCTTACCACCGCATCACTGTAGCACACAATCCGATCTATGCTAGAGGGGGATACAAAGCAGCAGATGTCACTGCCGCCTCTGCTGGAGCTGACCTAAGCATGCAGCATGCAGCTCGCTGGTGCGTCAAGACCAGCGGTAGCCGGTAGTCCAACAAAAAAATTCACCATCACAGAACCAACAGGCTCCGAGGGGATCTCTCGAGGCAGGACAGACACTCGATCTGCTCTCGTGATTCGTGTTGGGCAGATACGGATACAGCTACAAGTCAAGGGCTCTTTGCGGTTGTTCCGCGGTGCCTGAAGGCCCCTCTGGAATAGCTTAATGGGCCGGTTGCAAAGCCTAACTCTCTGGAATCGTTTGCAAAATCAATATGGTTGTGATTGCGAACGCTTATTGAGCCGAACCGGTGGGGTTTCAAGCCCATGTTCGCACGCGCACGCTCATGAGAGAAAGTGATTTATTTTAAATAGTTTTAGACTCATGTTGTTGATAATAGAAATATGATGTGCTCGTCGCTAATGGAGTCAATAGTTTTATAATTCTTTTTAGTAGATGTGTATGTATAGGTTGTAGATCTTGAATGTGTGTGATGTGTATATGTAGAATATGACGTGTGTTCAGATACTACACTTATATCTAGTACTGAGGCTAAAAAAATATATGATTGGTTGCTCGCATGTGGTGTCGCCCGTATGAATCCTATACGTAGGTTGAGGGGAAGCAGTTTTTTTTTAAAAAAAAAGAGAGTATTTGATTGGTTGTTGTTGAGAAATTTATGAAATTATAATGTTTTTATAGGCTTTCTTCGGTTGACCGGCAGGCCCTTTTGGCCTTTGTTTGGGCTGGGCCTATTCAGCTGGGAGTACAAGGGTAGGGGCGTCGGTGTAGCTAGGGTTGAGTGGATAAAAAATATATGAAAAAGAGCAGAGGAGAGCGGGCTCGAATGGTGCTGGAGGGCGCTGCTACTGCTATATGGCTAGTTTCCTTCTCGCTGTTCACCGATTGAAAATTCTCTCCGTGTTTTTGCTCTCACACCTTTATCTCTTCAGTTTTAAAGGGTTCATCTTCTGGGCTGGATCTGAGTGGAGCTCGTGCTTTGGCTCGGTGATTTAGTGCTGAAAGTGATTGGGTGAAGGAGCTTGGTTGTTGGGGCTCTTTGGTATTGTGGTTGCCAAGGCTCGACCTCACATGCTGACGCGGTGCGGTGAGGCTTTGTATCTCTATCTTTCTCACCGGACAGCGGCAAGTGTGTTGTGCCTTGTCTCATTTCTCTGTGCATTCAAGCAAATCACTTTGTGAGTATTTTACCTTTTATATATTCTATACAACAGGTTCATACTTTTGTATGCTCGAAGATGATTCATTGTTCTGAGATTGGGATTGTTTACTGAATACACTAGCTTAGCATGTGATTTCTCATGTCATCTGGTTGAAATTGGTAGTTCTAGAGGCTCAGTGGTGTGTTCCTGTTCACAGTGATACACTTGTTGATTTGGATTATCTATATACTACTTGTTATTTTTATCATTGGATTAGTGCTGCAATGAGTTCTAAGTGCTCTTTACATATTTGTTTCTAGTTGGATTGCTAGTGCAAGTTGTTGTCTCTGTTCTGTGCAACTTGCTGTACAATCTTATATATGGCTCGGCAATGATTTGTATCTACTGTTTTGTTTATGAGCACTCTGATATTGAACTGTAGCACTGTCCTTGATGAGCCTTTTGAACTTTAGAATTAAATTCAGTTTATTTTGCTAGCTGAGATCTTAGAAACATTCCTCAACCAATGACTTTCTTTCTTAGACAATTAGAGAGCAGGGCATTGAAAGTCCTGGGGCCAATGGTTAATTTTTACTTAGAGCACTTTTATACATCAATGTATCTGTTGTCCAGCTTTTGAGATATACATGAATATAGAATCTGATAGTTCTGTTTTCCTGCAATTATAATCAAAGGTCATGTATACTTGGTTCATGTTGTTAAATTTTTATTTTTATACATATGGAATAATATCAATGCTCATATTATCTTATTAGATACAACAGTTGTATCTATATGGACAGGTTGAACTGGATTTATGTTTAGTTGATTAAATCTAAGGTCGCATGAGTGCATGCAATAGCTGAGATTCTGATTGGTTCCTCGCATGAAGGTGATTTTGTGACACTAATAAGTGGACCCGACTGCATGAGCGGATGCAGCAACCTGCATCCGTCGAACCAGGCTATGGAGGGAAGCTCGAATCGAGCTTCTCTCATGAGCCAGATTGCGTGTGTACATTTGCATCTGTCGGTCCAGGCCGTAACAGTGAATGCAAGCAACCAAACACACTTCTGTTTAAGATTATACGCATCCACCTAGGGATGACAATTGGACCCGTGGGTCTGGGAACCCGCGGCTTTTGAACCCGACGGGTCTGGGTTCAGATTTAGATTTTCACCCACGGGTCTGACGGGTTAGTTACCCAAAATTAATCTAGTCAGGCTCGGGTTTTCAGCTTCACCCGCAGGTTCCCACGGGTCACTTGAAATCCTAGTCCAAGACCAGCCCAACTCACCCAACATGCTAGACCTACTCACACAGCCGGCCTCCCCACATAGCTTCCCCGACACGGCAACACCTGGCCTCCCCGCGCAGCCTGGCCACCCGACCTCCCCGATGCCCAGCTGCGCCACCCAGATGTTGCGTCGCCACCCCTCCTCGCCTCACTGTTGCCCCGCCTGGCCGCTCGGGTCAACAAGCTCCTCGACCCAACAGGCATCCTGCGGATGCGGGTTCGGATCTCGATTTTCACCCGCTTGTCATTTTGGGCTCGGATCAAGTTGAAACAGTTAGGTTTCGGATCAAACGTGGTTTTGCTCCACCGGCCCTAACCCGACCCATTATCATCGCTACATCCGTCGAGCCCAGATCGATTCGTGAGGGTTGCTCTGAATCTTTACTGAACTTAAGCGTATAGAACTTAACAGATCACTGCGATTTGCAGCTCTGAAGGAGCATACAGAACTCAGGCTGCAGTCTGCTTGCTCATTGCTACAAGTCAAAACAGTACATAACACACAGGCTGTAGTAGCTCATAACACTAGAATTATCGGAAAGCTAACCTACTGAAACGAACACACATTACTACTACCATGGTAGCTTCAGAAACAACGGAAACGATGTTCAGGTTGTTGCCGACGCCAGAGACGAACGAGAAGGAGCAAACCCCGCGTAGCCCATCGCGTCGTTGCTGCTCTCTTCAGGCCCATTGCCGTCGTCCGTGTCCCACAGGAACGCGGCGTGCGCGGCGAGGACGTTGCTGCACCGCACAAAACAGGTGATCAGAATTGATCATGCCAGCGAGAGGAGGACAAGCTCGCATCAGTAAAAAAAGAAACAGATCAAAATGATGCGACTTTTTTTTGGTAGATGAAGTTATGAGATGCACCTGTCCTGCGGGGAAGCCTTGGCTGCCCGTTCGAAGTAGCTGGAGGCGCGCTCTTCGTCGCGGTGCACGTCCCAGACCAGCTTGGCGTACTCCGACAGCAGCTCCCCGTCGTCTGGGTCGGCTAGAATCGCTCGGGAGTAGTACTCCTCTGCCCTCCGGTAATCCCCTTTGACCTGAAGTTGAATGTGCAGATGCCATCAGAAATGTTGCGTCTGTTTTGCAAGATCTGAAGACCCAAATTAACAGTAGAACTACAACTGCACAATGGTCTTACAATTTGTAATAACACGTACTAGTATGAAGTGATGATAGAATTATTTTTAAGAATTATGAAGTTGTTTAGTTGGCATGTAACAACAATCAGAAAAAAAAAAAGATTGCAAGACTGAGAATGCTGCTTACCTGGTAAAGGAACTGTGCATAGTTCCTCAAGAAGAGGCCGTTGCAAGGGTCCTCCTCGATCATGTTCTTGTAATGCATCTCGATGCCGGAGCGATCCCCTCCGTTACCCGACGTCACCAAGTAACTACCGCCGCCACCGATTCCGCCGGCGCCGGCCCCGCCGTCGTCGCTCAGCAGGCCCGAGCAGAGGCGATCGATCCCGAGGCCCCTGGCCAGGAACAGCGGGTGCTCCTGGGAGTAGGTGCTGCTGCCGACAAAGTCGAACTGCCCAAAGCTCAGCTCTCGCTCCACCTCGTAGTCGTCGTCGTCCTCCTCGCCGTCCTCCGTGGAGGCGTTGCGGGCCGTGAACGACTGGATTGTCTCGAGCGCTGCCGTCCTGGCGCGCGGCGCGCACTTGCCGGACGGCGGGAGGAGGTGGGTGTGGGTGTCGTCTGCGCGGCCGGCCAGAGAGGCGAGGTTGCCCTCCGAGCTGGTGCGGCGCATGCCGCCGGCACCGTGGCCGCGCAAGCGCTCGTGGTCGGATCCGCCGCCGGCCAGGTGGCAGGAGATGGCCGGCGGGTGGTAGGCGGCCGCCGGCGACTCGGCGAAGTGGACGGCCGGGGAGGAGACCGCCGGCGAGTGGCAGCCGGACGGGTGGAGCGCGCCGAGGACCGGCGTGGAGGAGCTCCTCACAAGCATGGCTAGCTATCGCCAGTCAAGCAAGACCCCCTCTGCACAAACACTGATACGCCTCACAGGACGTCGGAGTCAGCGTGATCCAGGACCAGCTAGAGCTTGGCTTGCAGAGGCGAGGTGAGGTGAGCTTGCCGTGCGCCGGCTTCAGATGCAGTGTTGCTGGTAGCATGTGCTTGGCTGTTTAAAAGGGCCCAGACGAGCTGCATGCGTCCACGGGAAGAGGGGTGTGGCGTCGGGTGCACAGGCGAGCTAGCAGTGGAGCGATGTGGCCGTGTGGGGCGGGGCGCGCGTTGGGATTGGACGGGCTCGGCGGCGGCCGCGGCCCTCACGTTTCGTGCGGTGTGGCCGTAACTGGCCACTCCCTTTCCGGCTCGGTCTCGTGTTGGTTTCTTGCGCTTTTTTTGGAAGCCGCCTTGCGGGCGATGCGATACACATCACACATGGGGACTCACGTGATTTACGCCGGGGAGGGTTCCTTCTCTTCGCGACTGGTGCCTTGTGTTTATGATTAGATGTGAGCTGGCTAACTTATCAATTGAGCTTTCGTCCACGTCAAGGGAGCTGGGTCTTGGGAGTCTCCACCGTATCTAGGAGTGGCTCAACACGCAGTGGCTGATGCAGGGATCGAAATCCTCTTCCTATGGTGAAATCACAGATGAACAGTAGCGTGGAGTAGCGATATTGGATATGATCCGTTCACTTCAGATTTAATGGTTCAAATCAATTTGATGTCACCGACTTTACCAATTGGTGAAGTTTAGGGATCTCATTCTGATGTGGAGGATTTATTCATTTCTCTCTTTCTATTTCTTCTCTCTTTTTTTCCCTCTCTTATCTGTAGAAAAAATTGTTAGGACGGCCCACAAGAGGGACTTACTACGAAGTAGGCCCTCAGCCCCTTGGATCCGCCCCTTGCAACACGTGTTCAAGCAACACCTGACACGGGGTGCGTGTAGCTGTATGGTCTCTGTTGCTTTGGTGATTTTTTGGTTGATGCAATTGCTTTAATTTTTTGAAGCAGCTTGACACGATATCGGGAGAAAACGAGCGAATAAAAAGCGGAAAGAGATCATTTCCTTAAAATCTAAATGGATTTGCCAAAACTCAGACACCTGAAAATTTTCAAAATCTCAATGGACCCAAAACCTCAGTCACCTGGCGTGCCGGAAACATGGGCCAAAACCTTCGATGATTTGTCTTATTGGGCCCATCAACTGCACTTTCGGATGAAACAGTTGATAACAAAGATGGGCTAAGATACTGTTTCCTTTTATACGAACCTAGGGCTCATTTGGATTGCTTTGATAGATGCCCTGTCATTTTTTTGGTGTTTGACTGCTGCGACGCAGGCAAATATTTGGATAGTAGCAGCAGGTTGATGCATCCTCACGATCACCTATAGTTCTTTTTCACGCCTATACCAAACGAACTCACGGACAGCCGTTTCGTACGTTAAATAATTGGCTCATCCAACTCTTAGCAGGGCAGAGGTGGACTAAAAGCAAACGTACCGTGACCTTCAAAAGACAAGTTAGGCCCAGAGCACGTATTCTCACAACCACGCCGAATCGCAAAGCCTGCTGAAATGCTTAGATCTGTTTGGCACAATTTTTAAGTAGTTTTTTAATTAAAATCAGAAAAACTCTGCTAAACAGTAGCTTTTAGCTTTTAGTTTTTTTAAGTAACATTTGTGAGAGTGATTATCTAAAATAAACTAGAAACTGATGAGCTGAAAAAATCAGCTTCCCTGATTCACTTTCCCGCACGGAATCACTTTCAGCCACAAAATACTCTCCCAAATAATCACTCCCCGCAAAAAAATTGAATCAGAAATAGCTTATCAAACAGGCCCTCAAAGCAGCTCACGTCAGAGTGAAGTGTTAAACACTTAATTTCACCTAAAATCATGATTAGCTCTAAAGGCAGACACGTCTAATCGTTGAAGCGTGAGAACTAGCCGTTGTTCGATGACGCCATCAATCGAGGATGAGAAGCATGATCGCGTTAGTGTAGTCGATCGCCAGACGTCATCATGCAAGGGAGACGTCGACCTTCCTATGTCCTCCAGCACTAGATCGATCGGAACTAGTAGGGTTTGTTGAGGTTAAATCTATCTTAATCAATTGTTAGATGATACGAGATGGTCAGCTCCTACTTTTATATTGCGCTGGGTCACAGAAAACCAAAACCACGAGTTGTTTTTGCATCTGATCAGGACACGTGGTAGAGTTAGACTCCCTTAAAAAAAACGGACGTTGGTTAGCCTGAGATCAACACTAACATGAAGACCGGCGCATGAAATCCAAACCCTGAACCTCCCTAGCTTCCCCACCACTCAAAGAAAAATCTGCTCCATTCATGAGCAGAATACTCATGAATATTAAATACTCTATCAATATATCATTATAGATGTTCATTTATTTGGTCCCTTAGTTTATGTAATATTGTAGTATATGCGATAGTTAGCCATGCTGTTTCATTGGACGTGGAGGCTTTTATTTTTAGTCTTTTACAGTTTCAGATTTTGTAAAAAATATGTGAACAGTGAGTCTGCTGTTCAGGTTGCTAAAGATGGTATGAGTGCGATTGCATTTTTAATTCAGAATATTAGAGCATTTGTGATGGCCGTGAAGGGTTCTCCATTGCAATGGGAGGAATTCCTAAAGTGTGCTACTGAGTGTGGATTGGACACAAAGTCGGGCCTCTCACTTGATGTTTCTACTAGGTGGAATTAAACGTATACTATGTTGAGGGATGCTTTATATTACAGGGCTGCTTTTGAGAGGCTCATGTCTTGCGAACGTGGCAGGTATGAGAAAATTGCTCCTTCTTCTGCAGAATGGGAAAAGGCAAAATCTTTTATACCATGCTTGAAAAAGTTCTTTGATCTCACTGAGTTATTTTCTGGTACATTATATCCAACTGCAAACTTATTTTTCAAAAGCTTCTGTAAGATTAAGTTCTTGCTAATTGATTGGTGTCATAGTGATGATCCTACTATTATTAGCATGGCAACTTCTATGAGTTTTAAATTTGAGAAGTATTGGAAGAAGTCCAATGTTGCTCTTGCTATTGCAAGTGTTCTTGACCCTAGGTTCAAGAGAAAAATTGTAGAATTTTATTTAAGGAGGGTGTACAAAAATTCCTATCAAGATGAACTTAACAAATTTAATTGTGTTATGAGGAACATGTATGAATGCTATGCTGCTAGTAATCCTTTATCTTTAAAGAGTAAAGCACCTGCACCTTCAACAGAGGCAGATTTGTTTATGGACACGGTAGATGAGGAACTTGATAGCTACCTATATAACACACATGACCTGGATGATGATGCAAACGACTTGTATAAGTACTTGGCAGAACCACCATTAAAGGTTACCAAAGTCAATTATCATATATTTGATATTTTAGAATGGTGGAAGGGTCAGAGGGATGAATATCCTATTCTATGGCTGCTTGCTCGTGATGTGCTTGCCATGCAAGTGTCAACGGTAGCTTCGGAATCGACTTTTAGTGCTGGTGGCCGTGTTGTTGATCCATATCGTTCTCGTCTTGATCCTGAAACGGTACAAGCACTGATTTGCACTAAAGATTGGATAGTTGCAGCAAAAAAGGTGACAATTTAAACTTCTACTCATGTAAAGTCTTTACATTTTTACTAATGTACATGTCTTGATATTTCAGGTTCTAAGAATGTTTCATCATTGGTCATTGATCTTGATATTCTTGAGGGTGTTGCTAATAATCTGATGTTTGAGGTATAAAATATAAATTGTACAACTACTTCTATTTTCTGTTTTTATTTGTGCAAAATGACTTGCTGGAGATTAATTGAATAATTTTTCTATAAAACAACATGACGAAGACTTGGCAAGTGATGATGATGAGCTTGAGATTTAGCTGTAGGCCGCCAAAAAAGTGAAGAAAGAGGAAATTCAAAAGTGAAGAGTTTGTGTTGTGCTTGGTCAAATAATATTGTATGGACAAAACTTGTATGGAGACTTAGTGTTGTGCTTGTATGGAGACTTAGTGTTGTGTTTGTGACGAGGTTGTGTTGTGCTTGACTGCTTGTATTGAAACTGAAATTCTTGTGCTAAATATTTGCGCTTATATGAAATTTTTATCCTTTTACTTGTCAATTAGCAATTGTTTTATCATAAAAGATGTATTGATATACCATATACTCATGTCGATTATAGTCAATTAGTCATATTATGTATGACTTCATTAAACTAGTCGTATGTGATGTATAACTTGTGAGCTACGTTTTGGTGTTTCCGTTCAGAATTATCGATCCCCGATCGAAATCGACATATTATCGATCCGATAATATCGTTTTCAATTTTCCGATATAACCGATACCGTATTCGTTTTCAACATTACCGCTACCGATTTCGTTTAAAAAAAAATACGAAAATAAAAACGATTTTAGCGTATTCCGATCATTTCCGACCGTTTTCTATCTCCCGGTAAAAAAATCTGCTCCAAACCGCGGTCCCGCCCCCATCAGGCCATCGCAGCCAGCCGCAGTTGCCGCAAGCGTGACGCCGCGCCACCTCATGCCCGCCGCGGCCGCGGCCACGGCCACTGCAGGCGGCGACCCGGCCGTCCTCCACGCGGTCCTCGTCAAGACCGCCTCCGCCTCCCGCGCCGCCTACAACCTCCTCCTCTCCCGCTACCCGCCGTCGCTGTCGCTACCCCTGCTCTCCCGCCTCCCCTTCCACCCCAACGCCGTCTCACTCACGTCCTCCCTCGCCTCACTCTCCTCTTCCTCTCCGTCGTCCGCGCTCCCGCTGCTTCGCCGCGTCCTTGGCATATCCTCGTCCCTCCTCGCCGATGGTCCGCTCTCCTCCCTCCTCCGCTCCATGCCTCCGTCCCTAGCGCCATACGTGCACGCCCTCGCCTTCAAGCTCGCCCTCTCCTCATCACCCTTCTCCTCGTCCTGCCTTATCACTCTATACTCCCGATCCCGCTCCCCCGTGGCCGTCCGCCACCTGTTCGACGAAATCCCCGTTGCAAACCGAGACCCCGTCTGCTACTCTTCCACAATTGTTGGGCTCGCGCAGAACGGCCGATACGAGGAATCTCTGTCCGTTTTCGTCAGTAGGCGCTCCAATGCTGTTTGTTCAACCATGCACCCACTGTCCGCTGCTCTCCGGGCGGTCGCGGGGCTTGCTGCGCTGGAGCAGACTTGTGGGATTCATGCGCATGCCGTGGTGGTTGGGCTTGATGGGAATGTGGCTGTCGGGACTGCGCTGGTTGATGCTTATGGGAAGGCCGGACTCGTGGATGATTCAGGGAAGGTGTTTCAGAGGTTGGGTGATAACCAGAACTTGATCACGTGGAATGCGCTGCTGTCTGCGCACGCGCAGCAGGGAGACGTGCAAGCTGTCATTGGATTGTTTAATCAGATGGCGGAGCTGGGGTTTACGCCCGATGGGCTCACGTTCCTTGCTGTTCTCACAGCATGTAGCAATGCTGGAGCAGCAACTGAGGCTGAGTTTTGGTTGGAAGCAATGCAGTCCAAGTACAATTCGAAGCCTGGCCTTGAGCATTATACTTGCATGGTGGGTGCAATGGCACGGGTGGGGCGTCTAGAGGATGCAGAGTGTGTCGCATGTACAATGCCATGCGAGCCGGATGCAGCTGTGTGGCGCACACTTCTAATGGGCTGTGTGGTTCACCGCAAGGTTGACTTGGCAAAAGCCATGGGGCATCGGCTATTGGAGATTGACCCCAATGATGACTCAGCCTATGTCATGCTTGCCAACGCCTGCTCGGAAGCTGGGAGAAAGGATGAGGTGGCTGAGGCATGGACTGCAATGAGGGACCGGGGAGTCAGGAAAGAAGGTGGTCGGAGTTGGATTGAGGTTAGAGGGCAGGTACATGTGTTTGTTGCAAATGAAAGAAGGCATGAGCAACTGCTAGAGATATACGGCAAGTTGAATGAACTGATTCAAGAGGTAGAGAAGTTAGGGTACAAGGAGGGAGACGAGGGGTTCTGGCATCATAGTGAAAGATTGGCCCTCGCATATGGGTTGATCAGTGGTGCTGTACCATCAAGAAAGGTGTTGAGGATAGTGAAGAACTTGAGGATATGTGCTCATTGTCATGAATTCTTCAAGTATGCTAGCATGGTAATCGACAGAGTAATTGTAGTAAGGGATGTCAACAGGTATCACACGATTAAGAAAGGTGTTTGCAGTTGCGGAGACTACTGGTGAAATACTTAATTTCTGAGGATAAACTTTGGTGCCAGATAGCAAGAATCATTTCTGTGATTAACTGATTATTCGGATACAACATGATAATATAATTGTCACTCCGGAAGAAATTCTCTGCAGCATGTTCTTGGGAAAATTGCTTGTACTGGTTACCATAGGACTTAATCCCTTCCATACATGGTTGAAATTTTGAAGAGAACTTTTATTTTATGGTGTTGCATAGACACCATAACATCTTGTAGCTCATGAAACATGAATCAAGATGACAGTGATGCTATTTAGGTACAATCACTCTGGGGAACCATTTGTGCCTGCTGATTAACAGTTTGGGGTTTCTTAGTTGCCCCAGTTCAATAGTATTAATAGTTGATACTTGTTCTCATCTTGGTTCTGGTATACAATAGCTCATCCCACCCCAGCAACATAAACTGCTGAGATGAAGTACCCTTCCTCAGTTGCTCTGTAGGAGCTTATTTGATGACTGCTAAAAGCAATGAACTCTACAGCAGAAGACTTGTGGCTTTGCAGGACCGAGTGTAGTACAACAAAGGCACTATTGAAACATGTGAGATTTTGAGCAATGTTTTCTTTTGGCTTTTGTACACTACTGAATTTTCTTCACAGTAATCCTGCTATGAAATTTGGAATATGCCTATATAGATTATCAGGGAAAACATATGTTTATGGCCATCACTAGCTAATTAGTTTAAACATCTAATTAGATAGCATCCATCTTCAGTCCAACCTTGAATAATTGACATATGGTTCCCTTTTTCCCTTTTCAATAATCGCCTTAATTTGGTCTTATTTGTTAATTATGAAATTATTTACCTCTCATGCAATGTATTCTACTTAAATATAATGTTCTCAACTATTTATTCAATTATTGTCTCTTTTTCTATTTGTTAAAATGAGTGAATGGTTAATTCTCAGTGTGCTTGTTGTTTCAATTCCAGCTGGTGTCCCTGCATTATCCTCTTGAACTTGTAGAGGTGCACCGCAGTGCTAATTTTCACTGGACAGAGTATTACATTTAATGGTATTATTTGTCCTCTGCATTTTAAAGACTAAGCATTGGCCTTCCAGGGTAGCTATTGTGGCTCATATATTTAATCATGAGACAGCACCAGTGTCCAGACTTTGATGCTGCTATTTGACTGAAAACTTGAATTGTTCAGAGAAGTTTACGAGTTTTGGTCTTGAAAAGTTGTGTTACTGTTATCTAGTTCTGTATTACTTTGTGACGTAAGGTGCTGTTTGTTTTGGAGAAAATGCATGTTTTTTAAAGTTATTGCTAGCTTGATCTGCCATGCTTCACTCTGGCTTAATATGTTGCATGTGCATGTTGATTTATCATGTCTGCTGGAGTCTGAAAGCTTTGGTTCTTTACCATGCATTTGTTTTCCTTCTGTCAAACTGTCACCAAGAACAGGAAGAGATGGCTGTATAATAGTTGAAGAATTTAATAATTTGCACATATGATCCTTGTCTCATTACGAGCGTGCTGTCATTAGGAAAGATTCTTGTCGTCAATTAAGAATTCAAGAGAATTCTACTAACGGTTCCTTTTCTATGCATGTGTGAGTGAGCAGGACAAGTGGTCTATTATTTAAGATCCGAAAATCGTTCCCAGATGCAAAAAATTTGTGTGATTTGATCTCAAGAACTGCACTATAACAGTTATATCTTGTGGGTTCTGAAGTCACTATTCATTCAAGCTGCAAAGGGAAACAAGAATTTTTTTTAAGGACTAAAGGAAAACAAGAGTTAAAGAAGGAATCTGCAGACAAAAAAATTACCCCAAGCATGAGGGCTCAAGGTATGATCTATGAACTTCGTCTAGAAAAGACCATGTTTTTTCTTTGAACTAGACAGCAGTTGTTTCAAACTCAAGTGAGAGTGGCATCAGTTACATTGGATCCCAAACACTTGCATCAGCAGTTGAACATGACAAATAGAAGAGTCCAGATAGCAAGCTATGGTCGCAGTTTAGAAATCAGAGCCCAGGAGCAAGGCAGATGTTTGGGCAACGTGTGCGTTTTCCATCCTCCTAACATTACAATATAATAGTCTCATACAGCTGTTATGCCTGTAACACACTTAGCTTGATGAACGTTTCTTTCCTTCTCCCAGATTCTTTATTTAGCAGCATTGTACTTGAAAGTTGACTGTCGTGGTACATTTCCTTCTCCCCTCTTTCAGACGAGAACACTAGTTGCAAGCTGGGGAGGACTGGAGGAGCACTGGCTTGGTATTCGGCATTTGCAAACCGGTGGCTTCAGTGGGCAACAGAAGTGCAGAACGAATCTTTGATCAGATCAAACTTCGTTGCAACCACCCTGCAAAAGCAGTCGTACACATCTGCCAAGGTTGAGCGGCGCTCCGAAGTCTGAAACTCTGAATCGCATTGAAAGGGACCAACGCACTGTTGAACGGAGTTAAGGAGTGATCAGAATCCGGGTCATGTCAAAGCATCACTCACTCCCTCTTCCTCCTATCTAGAGGCAAACTGGCAAAGCATGGCGCGCGGATGGATCTTTTACCCGAGGTTTCAATGTGCAAATGCAGTAGGCCAGGAGAGTAATGCTAAGCCTGCCAGCCTCTCCTCGCTTTTCACCTACTCGTTCAATGTTTCAGTGATGAGCGAGCGAATCCTGAAGCCTCCCAGGAGCACTTGTGGCGTGGGTCATGCCTGAGAGTTGCTGAGCAAATCATTACCACCACCCTGCAGTTCCACTCGGCCGTTGCCCACTTGGTCTATGGACTGTGAGTACCCTGCCCGTCTCCGTCAGGTTCTCGCCGTCCATGTCCTGGTAATTTGCGCAAACTTGATGCTTCAGTTGACCATAAAATGCTACTCCTACTGTTGCCACCCATGTAGGCAGCGACCCAGTCACTTAAACATCTTAATTTGGTCTTGCTGCAGTGTGCGGAGACACTATCTTAGCAGAATTCATTAGTAGTTTTAGCTCCGATTATTATGTTGGGTTATGGTCCATGCATGCATGCGTCTCCGACAGCCATGCACATACACACACTTCCCCGAGGGCCCTGGAATTATGTGGGAGTGTTTTGTCCCACTAGGGTGGCAGTGGCACCATTGCACTCATCTAGGCAAAGGCAAGACCGCAAAGTACAATGATAATGGCCAGTGGGAAGAAAGTTATACCTATAAATGTGCATCGCAAGTTACCTCTCGGTAGTGAAAGTTCCATGGCCAAAAGCGAGCCCAAAGTGCCCTAGATGAACCTTGAACACCAACTGACCATCTGTGCCCCTCACTTTGTTCCTTAACACGCTTAACTTGCTTGGTACTGGTACTAGTTACTGGACTGGAGTTGAGTGGTATACAAAGGAAGGAAAAGGAGGAGTAATCAAGGAGGAAAAGATGATATGTTACACTTGGAGGTACATCTATGTTGGGGATGAGTATACGGGTCGAAAGTTAAAGGGGTCCCTTTGCACCTGGTGAGAAGTAATCGTCATGGAAAGAGGAAAGACGATCAAGTGAGAGGAAGTTTCGTGCTCAAAGGATGCCTGTTTTTTCTCTCACTTTGCTCAAAGGATGCAATTCGTGAAAGGAACGCAGGGATCGACTGGAAAAACTGCTTTTGTGGAGTAGAAAAGCGTCAGACCTTGTAACCAAGACCGACTGAGCAAGTTATTCCGTAGGGTGAAATACCGAAGTTCATTGTGCAACTTTCAGGTACCATTTGCATACCTGGAGCTCAATGTGACAAGTAAACAAGCGTTCAAGCTCCAGCAAGGTATGCTTCCCCTGGTTTGCTTCAACTAAGCTCTGCATGGTACTTCACATATGAATGTCAATTGTCACAAGCATTTTATGTCAAATCTATTAAACTACTCCATGTGCTAATTATTAAGCCGTACCAGTCACTGATCACAGCCATTGTACATAAGGTTTCTTTGCAAATGTAGCAATAATCTGCTCCCGCTTGTCTAAACAGCAGAGCAGACCGCACACCAAAAATCCGAGCCGTCTCTCTGTTTCAAACCTGTTTTCACTCTCATGGGACCTCACGGCCAGGGTTCAATTTACGACGGTAGCCGGTCAAAATTTGCGGTTACCAACCTTACCGCTCCGGTCTGGTTTCAGAAACCGAACGATAATCGAATTTGAATTAAAAAAAATTCGAAAAAATCAAAAAAAAATAAAAAAAATCCTTAAAAAAAACTAGACACGATTATGAGACCTTCTGTGAAAAAAAAAATCAAAAATAATGTCGTTTGCATCATATTCTATAGGGAGAAAATTTGAAAAAAATGAAAAAAGTTCAAGCGTGCGGCTAAGTTATTAACTCATATTAAGGAAAAGTTTAACATGCAAACACATATTTTTCTTGCGTATCACTTATCTTAAGAGGAACTTTAAAATTGATTTCACTTCATTTAGAGTTTTATTAATTTCTCTATAATTTTTACAAAGTTCACAAGCATAAAGTGAATATGTTAATAAACAGTACTGTAATTAACTTTTTCATGTCTACTATTAATTTTACTACATAAAGCATAGTGTAAATAAACTAATAAAAGTGGTTTCACTAATTTTAGAGGTGTGATGAGTCAGTTATGAATTAATCTAGTCGCAATATATTTACACAATCATGCATGTTACAATAACTAATTCATGAGTTCATGTATTTTCAGAAGACATAGGATCATGTAAGAAGACTAACAAAATTAGTTTCGTGATTTTTGGATTAGCAAAGAGTAAACTATGTATTTAACGGTTTAACAAATATATTTTCTCACGAAAAATTTTCAACTTTTTTATGAGTATAAATACTTTTATCATGTAGATCATGATACAAGTAAACCAACAAAATTTGTTTCACTTGATTTGAAACTCAGATGAATTAGTTATTGATTTTATAAGATTGAGTTAATTTTTAGGTTTTTTTGTTGAACTTCACTGAAAATCGAGAAAACTGCTTGATAAATCGAGCGGTTATCGACAATATGAAAAATTCGAGAAAATCGCTCGGTAATCGGTCCGATTCGACCGGTTACCGAGAGACGATTCTAACAAAAAATTTCACCAAATTTTAAATTTTAGCAAATGAATTTTGTTCGAATTTCAGCTGAATTTCAAACGGTTATCGTGATAATCGTGAATTTTCAATAACCACCGAGCTCGATAATCGACGGCCGGTCGGTAAGTTAAACCTCGCTCACGGCCTCACCTGCTGCTGGCGCTGGCGCTCACTCTCCCTGCAAGTCGTTTATAGTAGAAGCCAGCAACCGCTAAATTCTGAAGGCACATGCACCATGGCGGCAACACAGTCTGCATATACAGCATGCATTTGCAAGTAGGCTGTAGAGTCAAGGCTCCTCATTAGCAGGTCAAAGAAAGAGAGAAAGGTCTCTGATATTCTCATTCCTCCTCTCAGCAACGTAAACCAAATTTCAATTAAAAAACGCAAACAAAATTCCTCGGTGCTGCAAGTAATCTAGTAGTTCCTGTCTCGTAAAGCAGGAGTCTTGATTTAATAGAGATAGTTGTACCTTCTACTCAAGTAGAAATTAAACATTAGTTTTATTTTTTGTGTGTCTTATTAAGATAGATTTTTTTTAATAGTAAGCGAGTGTCTAAGACATCTTTGATGATTTTTTAAATTTTATATTCCACATCTCTAATTTTCGATAGATATTTTGTGAGTATATGCATATAGTGATATAAATGTGTGCGTACTCTTTCCAAGTTATACTCATGTTTTTTTTTTTTTAAAGTAGGAGTATCTAATGTCACGGCTGTCCATAACGAGATCTTGATGGGAGAAACAAATGTTGCGATTAAAGGAAAACAAGGACGCTTGGAAAGGGCATGAGGATCATCTGCGGCCAAGGATAGGACTGCGTGCGCCATGGCACTTGGAAACATGAGTACAGCATTACACTTAGAGATACTCGGGCAGAAATAGTGAAAAATTCCAAATATGATAGTAAGTAGGCATGCTGAGCAGCTGATAGGCCATGTAATGGTTGGCCATTGCTCTTAACTTTTCGATGGTGTTACTAGTGAAATTGTTACAAGTAAAATGAACCATAGTAATTAATTCTACATGTACTCTTGCTGTTACCAAAATAATAGTTGCGATACATTTTCTAGCTATGTTAGCAAATAATTAGCAATTACTGTTCTCCTAACCAAATAAACAAAACAAATTATGACTGCCTACCGATCACTATAATTAACTACTTAACCAAGTAAAGTTGTGTTGTTCAATAGAAAAAAAAAATGATACGAGTTTAAACTAGCAAATAAAAATATAAAATGATTAAAATTTTGCCAACAAACACAAGAGCCTTATAGAAACAAGCTTAACTAGATAACAAAAAACTGATAGCCGTTAGGGAAAGCTCTTTGTTCGTAAGTGATCAAAAACTCTGTCCTCAGAAATCGCATGTCCTTCAAACAAAAATAATTGAAAGAGGAGGTGTAGAAGATCCAAGACACGCCAAATGCCAAAGCCCCTGGTCCTTGGTCCTTTGCATCCAGATCTCGGTGCACCGTGCATACGCTGGTCCAAAACCTCCAACGCAAGTACGGCATCAAGAAAGCCCATTGGCCTCGCACAAACGAACCTATTAACTACGCATTCGAAGACTGAAATCAACTTCATGGGTTACTCCAAACTCCCTACATTTTCCCAGGCAAGCAAGCAGCAACACGCCATTGGAGCTGTCATATCAAGCACCACTTCATTCTGATATTGTTGCTTAAAGTCAAATTATTATTGGGAAGATACAAACTGAAAAAAAATTATGCCGACATGCTTACTAGGTCACTTCGATACTAAATTCAACCATTGACTGAACTTAGTAGGAATTTATAGAGCTTAGCAGCGCTTCGGGGTTTTGGAGACGGTTTCTTCAAATGCATATTTATAGGGGTTTTGAGTAAGGGGAGGTTCGTTAAAGATAATGCTTTAAAGAGATAAATTCTAGTCTTAGTTTGATACAATTTCAAAAATGCATCTATAAATATGGGTCACCCATATACATGTAACTTGTACTATTATAGTTGAGATGGTCTTTAGTGTTTTTTTCTAAGGCATTAAAATGTTTTTTCATGTTAAAATCGTGTCTCTCGTGTCCATTAATTCCAACATGAGCATTTGTAGCTGACTGATATATAATGCCAGTAGATAATTGAGATAATTTACTATGTGTCACTGAATGTTAATAAAATTCTCAATTTATGACTAAAAAATCACAATCCATTTCATACCATAATTTAATTTTTTTCATCCTTAAAATGATATTATCGTCGTAATGAAGGTGACAACAGTGGCATACAAGGGATGATGAAAATTTAAGTTTTTTCATCCCCTATATGTCACTGCTATCACCTTCGTTATGACAACGGTGGCATATAAGGGAAGGAAAAAAAATTAAGGGATGATATGGAATGTATCATGATTTTTCTAGTGAAAAATTGAGAATTTTATTAATATTTAGTGGCACACGGGGAGTTATCTCTAGATAATTACTCCAAGTCACTCTCAACAATAAAGGTAATGCAATTTCCGATTAAAAATCAACCATTCTTCTTATGCTACATCAGTATCTTTTTACGAATAACTCTCCCCCCTTCGCTACTTGTCGGTACCGGGAGCCGAAGCGAAGGAAGTATCATTTTCATTTGATTTTTTTCTTCGCTGGCACACCAAACTTTCAATCGGAGCGTGGTATAAGATTGTTTTCGTGAAGTCACTTTCTTACCCAGGAGTGTCGAAATTATTCAAACAATCTCCACTACAAGCCTCTAGTCTGTATAGTAGTATAAAAAGAAAAGCTTAGAAGCCGCTTTCTGGACAACAACATTTAGTACTTATCCTTTATCTTAAGTGGCGTCTAAACGTTAATCTGCAGACGTGTTGCTTCTAAAACCATAATCCTTGTTAACGTGAACCCCATTGCAACCAAATCTGATGAGATGAGTGATAACATCAGCATGCAACAATTTTCCTCCCCTACTCTGCACACAACATCACCTCCCTTCTCTGCCCTTCACTAGAAATACGTACTCTTTTTTATCGGCGCTTTTCTATAGCGCGGTCTTTGTTATAAACTTATGGATACGAGATGGGAGCTCGAACCCGTCGGCTCGGCTTCATCCAAAAGCGTTGCCACCAAACTTTATACTCATCTTTAGAAATACATACTTTCCCGTCCCCTTTCCCCTTAATCATGACATTACCATGGTCATTCGAAACCAATTTTAGCTTGGATAGTTTTACCTTCTATTCATTGAGGTTTGCTCTTTGTATATTTTCGCCAATCTTTAAACTCTGCACTTTTTATTTTCAGTCAGCGTCGTATGACTGCATGTGTAGATGTATACGTACGGCTATAAGTCTACTGGTGCTTTTAAGAAACAGTCTTGCAAGAACCAAAGAGGAAAAAAAATTAAAGAACAAGGCAACTGACGCCTGACGGTGGGCGAGAGCGGAGGCACCGCGAGAAGGCAAGCAGAAAGCAGTACGCTCCACAGTACACACCGCCATCACAACGGGAAGCAGAGTGGTGTGAGAGGAGTGTCGGGGAGCGGGGGCGCGCGACGCCGAGATGAGCATTCGCAGAGCTCGCTTCCTCCTCGTCGTTCTCGCCGCCGTCGGGCTCCTCCTCCACGTGCCGCCGCCGGTGTCGTGCGCCGACCTCTACGCGCTCATCTACAAGGGCTGCGCCAACCAGACCTTCCCGGGCGGTGGGCTTCCCCCCACCATCGCGGCCCTCTCCTCCGCGCTCTCCGCGCAGTCCGCCTCCGCCAAGTTCTACAAGACCTCCTCCTCCTCGGCGTCGGCGCCCTCCACCTCAGTCTTCGGCCTCTTCCAGTGCCGCGGGGACCTCTCCGGCTCCGACTGCGCCACCTGCGTCTCCCGCGCCATGTCCTCCTGGTCCGAACTCTGCGGCCCCTCCGTCGCCGCGCGGGTCCAGCTCGCCGGCTGTCTCGCGCTCTACGAGGTCTCCGGGTTCCCCCAGGTCTCCGGCATCCAGATGCTCTTCAAGACCTGCGGCACGGGGGGCGGCGGCGGGGGCGACTTCGAGATGCGTCGGGACACAGCCTTCGCGCAGCTCGAGGGAGGCGTCGCCGCCAGCACCGGCGGGTTCGTCGCCACCAGCTACCAGGCGGTGTACGCCATGGCGCAGTGCGAGGGCGAACTCTCCACGGGGGACTGCAGCCAGTGCGTCACCCAGTCTGTGCAGCACGTCGAGGTCGAGTGCGGCGGCGCCCCCTCCGGCCAGGTTTACCTCGACAAGTGCTACATTAGCTACAGCTACTACCCCCACGGCGTGCCCCATGGCGGAGGCATGGGAGGTCAGTGCGCTCTCGTGGCTTACCTAGTTAGTTCAATCTAACAAATTGGTGCCTGTGCTGTGCTTGCAAGTTCCCTTACATGTAGCATTCTGATTCGATTCCTTGTTGATCGATAGTGACTCAATCCAGTCGCGGGTATATCGATCGGGTTGAGCAAGTTTGGGGTAATGCGGCGTTGTTCTAGTGGAACCAGTCACTAACATTTTAAGGTTCGTGTGCGTGTCTAGTTTATGGTTGTGAAAGTTTTGTTGGTGGATTTGTTTGAATGTGAGTTGGTGAGATCTTGCTAGGACTCTTTGTTTAGTTGTGCTTGAGAATTGATTGATAGCTGTTGTGCTTGTGGATTGATTGATAGCGATTGCGGGGTGCCCTTTGGTTGTTCCTTTGGTTGTTTTGGGCAAATTTTTGTACATTAGTTTCCTCTCAGGTGGTCATTGTATAGATTACAACCCTTGTGTGGTCCAGAATTATAGGTAGGTTGGATCTGTGAGGGTTTCTTTTACATGTTGAGGTGGAACTTTGATTGAGATATGGCATGATCTTGTTCCTATCTTGTTTGGTTAGGTTAGTTTACTAATCGAAGGACATGGATGTGCATGTTTGCAATACCCAGGTTCTCCCTCTTTCTTTGTGGATTCGACATGTTTCTTCAGCTAATTAGGTCAGCTTAGGATATTGGACATTACTGAACCTCCATGAATCCCATTGTTTTGCTCAAGCTTTCTATGGGTACTATATTGCAGTAGGTTAGTGCAGTTCCATTTGTCTCGTTTATGCATCTGTCTATTCGGGCTTTGGTAAAAGTTGGTGTTCGCTTGCCTTTTGCCTTTCTTTTAGGATGTATCGGAGATATGCATCTATGATTGTTCCCATGATTAGACATGGTATCCCTAGTTTGATCTATCGATTTGCCTCTTCTCGTTGTGCTTCTCAGGGCAGCAGACAGGAAAGACTGTAGCCATTGTGCTTGGAGGAGCGGTAGGTCTGGGTTTCCTGGTCATCTGCTTGCTTTTCGCCAGGAGTCTGGTCAAGAAGAAGGATGGTGAGTTAGTGGAAACACAAGCACAGGAAGCACCACAGCTTTCTTGAGCTACCACTCAATCTGCATCTGCCACTGCTTCTTGTTTTCCATCTGCCCACTGTTCCTTCTTACGAAACCTGTGTACATTTCGTCCTGTGCTTGCAGATTATTGATGGGAAAGCATGGAGCATCTGGACAAAGGCATCGGGGCATGGTGTGCATTTTGATAGAAGTGTGTGTGTTTGTTTCTTCAAGGTGGTAGTGGAATACAGAGGGGATTGTTTTTTGGCTCTTCTTCCTCTGGCCATGTGAGGGTGCCATCCCCTATGATGAGTGAGGGAAAAAGATGGCGACCTGTTCAGAAAACGAAACGGTTCTGGGGGCTATTTTGGCTCACGATTAGTTGGTGGATGATCTCTGGGCTGTCACCTTTGTCTCTCCTGCGTAGGGCTCTAGGAGTACATTGATTCTCTTGTATTCATTCCCCAAAGGAAAATACTCGTAGGTGTAGGCAGAACGTATTTAGTCTTTTATTTAAGGTTTCCGGGAGCAGGTTGAGTGTCACTTGGTAGGTTTTGCTATGGAAAAATGTCCATATGTTCTGGAACCAGGTTTTAACTCTAGGTTCGGTATAAGCTGGTGATACCGGTGGTCAATTTGTCTCTGGCTTTGCTGATTGACATTGCTGACCATGAAACCACACAGCTGTGCAGCTGTTCTCTTTTGACTTGTTAAATATATTCGTCGTACATTTATGAGTGTTTGCTAGAAAACTTTGAGAAACTAAGTTAAGCTGTTTCCTGATTTGTTTATAATGAGTTATTGATAATGTTGGTCTTGAGTGGAATTTGGTTGATATGAGTGTATTTATGTATGATTTTGCTTATGGCTAACTATTGTTGAAAAGTACAATGGAGTTGGTGTGAGTCTAGGAAATTTACCTCATTGGATTATTCGGTGTTTGGAATTTTGCACTCATCGTATTATTCGGTGTTAAGGTGAAGGGAGCATTTCAGCGCAGAAAGAAAAGTGGGAGTAGTGCACCAGATGGTTCGGTGAGGGCAAACGACGTCACCGGACTAATTTTTATAGAGAGGGTGTAGAAACGAGTCAGGTAGAGATGAACGCACCAGAACATCTAGTGGTTATGTCTTGTGTACATCTGACTATTTATTGAATAAATTCTTGCGGAGAGGTTACAAATAAGAGTTTGGTGTATGTGAACTAACCGGATAATCCGGTGATGGATATGAGATCACCGGAACTTTTCTTATGGAGAACATATTAGCGTGTATATGTGAACATGCACATGTGCCTTTGTCTCCCATACATGGGGCACTCTAGGCGACACCACGACGCGCGCAATCACAGGAGTGGCCTCCCACAATTCCAGGAGCCAGGATTGGATACGACAACAACCTAGGGTTATTCTCATGCTTAACCATTCTATGTTTAGCATGCATACATGCGTATCGCGTGTATTGCTCCTAATCTGTTGCCTCCCCCCTCTCTCTCATGTAATCTATATATGTACCGATCCTTGGCTAATGGAAATCATTGCGTGAGTATTTTATTCTTGCACGCTCTCATGGTATCAGAGCCGCCAGATGCCTGGCCTCCACGGCTGGAGGAACCACTAGTGGACGTGCTCGCTAGGAAGGCAGAAGGTGCAGACGATTTGTTGGTCATGGTTAGCTCCTCCCAGGACATAGATATATTCACCAAGGGTTTGTCATCTTCCCTGTTCACGGAGTTCAGGTCCAGTCTGAAAGTCCGCTTCGCTCCTGCTCTGATTGCAGGGGCGTGTTAGCGTGTATACGTGAACAGGCACATGTGCCTTTGTCTCCCGTACATGGTGCACTCCAGGCGACACCACGACGCGCGCAATCACAGGAGCAGCCTCCCACAATTTCAGGAGCCAGGATTAGATACAGCAACAACCTAGGATTATTCCCATGCTTAGCCATTCTATGTTTAGCATGCATGCATGCGTATCGTGTGTATTGTTCCTAGTCTATTGCCTCCTCTCTCTCATGCAATCTATATATGTAACGATCCTTAGCTAATGAAAATCATTGCATGAGTATCTTATTCTTGCACACTCTCATGGTATCAGAGCCGCCAGATGTCTGGCCTCCACGGCTGGAGAAACCACTAGTGGACGTGCCCGTTAGGAAGGCGAAAGGTGCAGATGATTTGTTGGCCAGGGTTAGCTCCTCCTAGTACGTGGATATATTCACCAAGGATCTGCCATCTTCCCTGTTCATGGAGTTCAGGTCCAGTCTGAACGTCTGCTCCGCTCCCGCTCTAATTGTGGGGGCGTGTTAGCGTGTATACGTGAACAGGCACATGTGCCTTTGTCTCCCGTACATGGCGCACTCCAGGCAACACCACGACGCGCGCAATCACAGGAGCGACCTCCCACAATTCCAGGAGCCAGGATTAGATACGGCAACAACCTAGGATTATTCCCATGCTTAGCCATTCTATATTTAGCATGCATACATGCGTATCGCGTGTATTGCTCCTAGTCTGTTGCCTCCCCCCCCCTCTCTCTCATGAAATCTATATATGTACTGATCCCTGGCTAATGGAAATCATTGCGTGAGTATCCTATTCTTGCATGCTCTCAGAACAAATTTTCTGTATGCAAATGAAGTTGAACTCACTGGATGGTCTGATGTTCAGAGCAAAACGTATCGGAAATCCGGTGTTCACAATTTCTGTATGATGTGCTTTTATTTGAGGATTTTTGTTTTGAGATAACCTAGAGATAGTTTTGAAGTGGGAGAAATATGTGCTTGTTTCATGATGTGCAGGTGATGGATGCAACTTAACAGTTGACAGCAGGATAATCAGAGCCAAGCGGGAGGCTTGGTGGCGGACAATTAAGGAGGCTAGGCGGAGTCAAGTGTGATCTTAGCGGTAGACGTGAAGGTCAAACAAAGCATGGATGGAGAAGGATAAAGATGGCGCGTTGACAAAGTCAAACGAAATGGATGTTGGTGCAAGTAACAAGGCGGCTCGAGGGATCAGGAGTGAGAGAGATTTGTCGACGGTCAGGATCGTAAAATGGAGTACACGTGTCGACATCAGAGCGCTTGCTTAAGGTGTAAGCAAGTGGCGAGTCATATTTTTATAAGTGTGCAGAGGGTTTTACGGTTGGGTCTTAAAACTGTGGGAGGATTAGAGGAGTATATGACACCATCGTGAATTGTAGGAACGAGAATGACGGCTAGAGGGGGGTGAATAGGCGCCTCAACAAATTTCTTTCGAAATAGATGGTCTTTTCCCATTTCTTACCCAACGCACCTCAAAACGCTCAAGCGGAAGCAAAAGAATCAGAGAGACAAAGTAAGAAGACTAGTTCCATGGTAATATGACTCCACGGATGGAATATGAACTATAGGTTCCATTTAAGACTATTCTATGTGTCTTTATGCTAAAAAAACTCGCAACTTTCAAAGAAACTAGAGAAGATGGACACCGAACAAGTTTATCCTCCAAAATGATAGTGTAGTGGCAAGGAGACTCAAGATCCGCTCAAATACATGAGTATGTGTGTGTTTAAGCCACTAGCATCAAGAAAAAACAACCCCGAAAAGGTGAAAAACTGCAGCTCAAAGAAAAGATCACCGGGTAAAGAATCTCTCCAAGTTGATGATCTAGAGGCAAGGGTACTCAAGATCCATGAGCCTACACTAGTATGTGAGTTTTTATGCCTCTAGCAACAAGAAGAATGACTTTATAAGATGTTAAAATTTGATCCAAAAAACCAAAATAAAAATCAAAACCGAAACCGAAAAACTTGTAAACTTGCAAGGGAACCAATAGAGGAAAACTAGAATGAGGAGATTTTAAGCATAAGAAAAAAAAACATAAACTTCATTACTCAAAGAGGCCAGTCCTATTTTAAGCGGATTACAAAGATTTATCTTTCAAAACTCTCACATATTACATAGGCTAAGCACTCATTCTTCTCTCCTCTAAAATCCTAGCTCTAAAACTCTCAAATGAGTGGTACAACATGGCTTAAGTGGCTGGTTCAAACTCTTCCATAGCCCTACCCCTCTATTTATACACCTAGAAAACTTGACCTCTAAGTTTCCTAGCTTTTACCCAAAATACCCCTCTCTTGTAATACACTCCTACCTACCACCGAGGGTATTTTGGTCTATTTTTTCTCCATTTATCGGACGGTTGCGACGCCTTCACAACTTAGCTTCATTTCGACTCAAGTTTCGCGATGGTGCCACGTACTCCTCCAGTCTCCCCACGGTTTTGAGGCCAAACTGCGAAACCGCCTGCACGTTTCTCAAAGCGTGACTCACCGCCTTACTTACACCTTAAGCAAGCGCTTCGATGTCGAGCGTGTACTTCGCCATGCGATCCTAACCGCCGATAAGTCTCTTCCGCTCCTGATCCCTCAGACCGCTTTGTCACTTGCACCGACAACCCCTTCGCTTGACTTTGTCAACACGCCATCTCCATCCGTCTTCAATGCTTTGCTTGACCTCCATATGTTCAGCTAAGATCACTTTTGACTCTGCCCAACCTACTTGATCGTCTAGCACAATCACTCCGCTTGGCCCCCATTATCCCGCCGTCGATCGTCAAGTTACATCCATCACCTGCACATCATGAGACAAGCAAACACATATCTCTAACTCTAAATCCAATTAGTCTATAATAAATATGTTTAAATAAAATCTCAAATCAATTCAAATCACATCAAAGCTAATGCAAAACCGAAGATCATCAAACCAAATAAATGACAATGTCAATCACTCATCACAAGTAAATCAAGGTACATTTTAACTTGGTTTCTCATGAATCTTATGTCGAGGCGAAGCTAAGTCATGAAGGCGCCGCAATCGTTCGATAGACGGAACAAGAAATAGTTCAAAATACCCTCGGTGGTAAGTAGGAATGTACTACAAGAGAGAAGTATTTTGGTAATAAACTAGAAAATTTAAGGATTGAGTTTCCTAAGGCTATAAATAGAAGTGCAGGGCTATGGGAGGAGAGACACCAACCACTTGAGCCCCTTGTGTAACCCATCTGAGAGCCTAGTGTTAGGGATTTAAATGAGAGGAAAATAAGTGCTTAGACTATGTAATATGTGAGAGTTTGAGAGAAAAATCCTTATAGCCCGTTTAAAATAGAGCTGATCTCTTTGTGTAATTAAGTTTATATTTTTACATATGTTTAAATTTCCCTTCGTCTAGTCTCTCTATTGGTTCTCTTGTGAGTTTGTAAGTTTTTATTTTTTATTGTGATTTTTTTCTTCTTTTTAGCTATATTTTTTCACTTTTATGAAGCAATTCTTCTTGTTACTAGAGACATAAATATTCATGTACTTATGTATTTGAGAGTCTTGAATTCACTCGTCTCTGGAACATTAGCTTAGAGAGTTACTTTTTTCGGTGACTGTCTTTTTGTTTTGATTCATTCAAGTTTCAAGCTTTTATGTATAAAGACATATGAAATGGTCTTGAATAAAATTTATAGTTCATATTCCATCTGTTGAGTCATGTTGATTTGAAACTTTTTTTTCTCCTTTTATCTCTCTTAAATTTATACTTCTATTTATACGTTTTTAAGAGCATCAGATGAAAAAGAAAAGTAGATCCTCTCTCCCCTCTAATCGCCTATTAAGTACTACAAACCTGCTGCTCTAGCGTCTAACAAGGACCGCGTCAAATTTGTGACGTTGCGACATGTCGCACTGTTGTTGGTAGAAGAAAAATGTCCTGACATCATATAAGAGTCGAGTAGTCAGACATGTGTTGATCTTGTTTGAAAGGAAAAATGGCCTGCCAAGGATACTTCTGTACCTGTTGTCGATGCAATAGGATCAAGGTAAACTGTCAAGCATAATTCTTTGTTTACTTTGCCGCAGAGGTAAATTAGTATCCTAGGCCGTGTCTTGTGTGTGCTCTGGGTTACCGTCAGACTGTCCTACAGTGCTACACACTTGTCAGTGGCACTACCCAAACATGATGCAGGAGTATGTCTCTTTGTTAGGAACACATGACAATCTTGTTGCTTTCCAGCATGGGCCAGCTGAATCCAGATGCTATAATTTCACCTACCCTAAGTAAGAGGGGAATAATAATTTATAAAAAGAGATATAATATTCTGTAGTCGAGCACCATAGAAATAATATATTGTAGCATTAAATTCTATCTGTGAGATACAAAAGCTCACAATGGAGTTCAGTGTGAAGTCAAAGGATCCTAGTTAGGACCAGTTATGACTGCTGCATCGGGTGGTCCAAAACTAGCCAAATTTCTCATGGGCCTCCCCAACAATTTTTGTAAGGCTTGTTTGGTTTGAGCCCTCAACTAGCCTCACCAAAATTTTAGTGTCATTAAAACATAAGGAATGCTAAAATATGGGCGAAAAAAATATTGTTTGGATTGTGGCTTGTCAATTCACAGGTAATACCGAAATGCAAAAGAAAAAATATTGTTTCGATTTCAATCTTTCAATTCTTGCCAAAGTAGTACACACATGCTATTGTTTTTTCCTACTAAACATGCCCAAATAAATTATTATTTTGTAGATATAATTGTAAGAAATATAATAGTGCAAACGAAGCATAATTCGAATATATTGTTTAGTAGATATAATGATTTAAAACTTGTTAATATATGTTTTTGGAATCCGCGCAGCATTGTATTCCATCTGAGCTGCTGCCACCTGGCTTTGCTTCCATCGGCTGGGCACTCAATACATTGGCGAACGATTTGGGCGCCCACGTTTTCACCCACACCTGAATGGGAAATGAGCTTGATTAGGCGAGCCAATTTTTAGTCTCCATTCAAACACACACCAAAAAGTTTGGGCATGACCAATATTTTGGTCAGGCTAGCATTTGAGCAATCCAAACATGCCCGTAGCGTTGTACCATCGCGCGCATGGAAAACATTGGTGAGATAGCGATTGTCTTGCCAAATGGGTTGCTAGTTAGCAGCCAGTAGCATGCATGTCATCATCGTGACACGAGTAAATCAAGAGAGACAAGACGGTATGTATCTGCGTGTGATGCATGGGCCTGTCGTTATGTATGCCAAATTGCTTTCAGCAATCGACGGCCTTTGCTTTTCAATACCTCGTATGGAAACACAACATTAGCACAAGCTTAGCCGTGGCTCATAAAAGGTGGAAGGAAATTCTATAAAACCATTCATCAAAAGATCTCTACAAGATTCTAATCCATATTATTCTTCTCTGATTCAATAACTGATACATGCAACTAAGAGAAATGAGAATGACACGTAGTATACACAAAAGTCTCCTTCCCATAAAGCCCCTCCTCCTGCGTACCCTCATGGCGAGCCCATGCTTCATGTGGAGCATGATGGAAAGCTCTTCGGTTCCACGACGTACCCGGGCACGACCTCCACATCGAAGTTTCAGAGTGTGGCCACCGCCAGCAGCCTTCATCTGCAAGAACGCCACCTCCTTGCCGAGGCACGTGCATGGTCCGGTGTTGAACGCGATGAACTTGTAAGACTGTTCGGGCCGTAGCTTCCCTTCCTCGGTAACCCACCGCTCCGACCGGAACTCCACGCAGTCCTTGCCCCACACGCCCTCCATCCTACCCATGGAGAAGTTGAACACCAGTATCTTGTCGCCCGCCTTCACCTCTTCCCGCTCGATAGCAGTGACGAACCCAGAGATTTCAGGAAGCCTGAACTGGGTGCAGTCTGTGCCTATGCAGGTTAGGTTTTGCTCAAAATTTGATCAATCTAAGTCACGAATTTTCTCATAATCTATATACAGGTAGGAGCGGAACCCAGACGGATGCCCAAAGTCGCCGGGCCCTGGGTCCACCACTGCTCGGCAGCACGTCGCCGGCGACCACGGCCTTTGTTCGAACGGGACGGCTGGGTGACGCCGCCCTAAGTATAGGGACTCGCAAAGGGCAGCGTGCAGGCACACCAGGCTGTTGAGCTCGCTCGCGTCAAAAGTCACCATGCCGCTGGTCGTGTCAGCGACGGCTGCGCCTTTCCGTGAGGCGATGACGAGGGACAGTTCGTCTAGGAGTTTCTGCTCGACGCACGGGTTCGTGGGCACGAGGCGGACGAACCACGTGAGCGCCGCGCCCGTCGTGTCGCGGCCGGCGAGCAAGATGGTCGTAACAGACCCGTGGTCGTGTCGTGTCCCGTAAGGACCCGTCGCTACTGTCAGTAGTGACTTCGTAACAGACGAACGATGACAGCAAGTCTGCGGAGTTAGTGACCCCTTCGTTCATCTTGTCGGTCCGGCGCTGCGCAATCGTCTCCGCGACCAAGCTGTCGATGGTCCTGCGAGCAATGGCCATCTTCCGCTCCATACGATGGAGGGGGAGAACCGTTTGTTCACTCTCCGGGCCACCCGTACGATCTGGGGATCTTCCTGTGCCGCTTTCGCCCGCCGTGTTGGCCACTCGAACGGCAAGAACCGACGTGCGCACCGGAGGTTTGGGCCTCGGCCGCGCGGTGAGCACCGAGCAGTGAGTGAGGTGCGTGGGCTGGGTAATCCCTCTAGAGCTTTCAAGGCCCGTGCGGACTGGAAATATTTTCATCGTGTCGGCTGATTGCAGCAAGCCGGGCCTAGTATTCTCCGAGCGCAACTGATGTGGCGCCCCCCGCCCCTTCTTGGCACGGGCCGATTGCAGCAAGCCGGGCGCTCCCCCTTCTTGGCACGGGCCTAGTATTCGCCGAGCGCAACTGATGTGGGGAGATCTGCTTGGCTGTCGAGCATGAGAGCATCACACTGGGCGTAACATAACGGAAGCATCGCTCCAGATTTCAGATTAGAGTGACAAGAAATTTGTTTCTGATTGTCAATAGTGTTTGCCAGCTTGTTTGCTGAAAAGGATATATAGGTTCCAGTGATAGGATTCTACCGATCTCAAAGGTGCTGTGTGCGAATCCAGGTCACTGATCACACTGACGTTAATACGGTTAACATTTTCGATCAGAAAGTCTCAGGATAAAGTCCCAAAACACACATAAATCACGTTAACTTCGTCCTGCTGGCCCATGCCCCGAATCACCACAGCCAAAAGGTTTTGGAGACTCCGGCCCTATCACTCTATCCAACACTCGATCACTTGCACAATTGTCCGCAACATTTCTCGGTGCAGGCAGCTAGCTAGGCAAGCAGACCAGACACCCTGTTCCAACGCAGAAGATAGCTCGCTCTTCCCGGCGACCATCATCCGCGTCAGAAAGAAAGGCAGAAAAAGAGAGGAAGGAGACCAAGCTCCGCTGCTCCCATGCGATGAGACGCGGCTCCCGACCAATTTGCACACACACGTTAACGATGCGAGAGCACGAAACTCGTGGCCACCAAGGCAGCAACATCCATCTGCTGCAATCTTGTTTGCGCTTCGCTAGCTTTCGCGTTCTGGCGATCCGCAGGAAAGATGGCTCGAGTACTAACTACTAACTAGGACGAAACGAAACTACAGAGGCCGGCGCTTGGCCACGGGCTCACTGGCTTGCTCAACGATCGATTCGCTTCGCCGTCGCTTGGGTAGAGCTCCTCTGCGCTGCGCATGCAGTCGAGGCCGCGCACAGGATACACACCGGATCAGCACTTGATTAATGGCTGCCTGCCCATCACCCGTTGGCGCTTAGCAGCGCGCCACATCGCGCGACGTCACGTCTTGCACTTGGCGTCGCGTGCTGTGCTGTGCTGTGTCTGCAGCCGGCTTCTGCGCATGGTCCAGCCCCGGCTACAGCTTACAAACTTTGCTGTGGTCCAACGCGGCTGCTCCAACATTCAGCCGTGAAGTAGCTGTGTCACCTACCGCGGGTGCAAGCTGAGTTCTAACAGGGCGCATCGATTAGCTGCAGTGAATTCACAGTTCACTAGTATCTGTGATTTCAAGTTACAGGGACCGATGCTTTAGCAGGGGGGTTTGCTAGGTAGTAAGCTTTTTTCCCTCATCAGATGCTTTAGCAGGGGTTTGCTATATTATAACCATGTACTTTTAATCAAACAAGTTAGAATTATATAAAAGATATAGAGAACCTTTACAGTACACCATGATACTAGATGATGGAGAGTATCATTATTGTGATCCAACCGTCCATTTTAGTAGGTATTATTGTAATTATCTTGATACCTTTAGAGGTAATTACGTCATTGACTGACCGGACTTCAGACCTTCGCCACCTATCATCGACTGACCGACGGAGGGTGGAAACTCTAATAAATGAAATGAACAGAATAAGTGAAAGCTTATCCGAAGAATAAACTAACATTTTGATCTTCCATAATTAAACATATAATTTACAAGTTTATCATAGTTTTTTTTTCCAATCCTACCCTTATGATACCTATGATACTCTTTAATGATACCCATAATACTGATGGGCGATAGAGTATCATTGGACCAATCTAAACCACCGGATGAAGAAAATGGACGGTATACACTCATTTAGGTGTACTGTAAAAGTCCTCAAGATATAACCATACATTCAAGTATAGCTGCATGCGTAACTGTCCAGCTATTCCGTAGTTAGTCTAAATATCATGAAAATAAATAGTTGTTGGTCGATTCATATTTGACAGAAGGGGCTAGTAGTTTCAAGCTGTTGATACTGTTAGCAAGCTGAGCACTTGTTTTTGTTATGGCATGGTGGCTTTAGGTGTGGGTAGAGTGCCTAGCTTGGCCGGTATGCGTCCTTGATCCTCTTTTGCTGTTTGCGGTGTGTTGAGTTTGTGGTCTTTGTAATACTGTTATTTGTTTTCAATAGAAACAGAGCTTGTTCTTGGATAAAAATATATATATATTTGACAGAAGGGGCCATAAATGATGAGCGTGCGGTGTCAATTTAGAATAACTTCTGACACGGGCGTAGACAGTAACGTAGGAGCAGGTTCGAAGCAACTGCCCAAATAACTAAACATGGGATTAGTCGGAAAAAACTAAAAATGGAATGTGCATTCATCTACAAACTTTAATATATGTTTATACTCCAGAAATGCAGAGTTTATCACCCCTCCAGGAAATGATATGCTTGAAAGTTTCCTATAGAATGAAAAAAAGAAAGCAAGAGCATGCATGCATGGGAACTCCGACAGAAATACACGGGTACAATCACGTCATGTGACTTAAACATATATCGCAACGTACATATGCACATATATGCTGGTGCAGTACATGAAGGCCTCAATTTTTTTGCTAGTATAGCACGCCAAATTACCAAGCGCACATCGATGGCGTTGCCGGGCACATGCATGCATGGATATACGTTCTGATACCCGTCACACTATACGTGTAGCTACGTCCGGCCGTATAACAGCGTAACACGCCGTGCAGCCGCGCGAGACGTGTTCAGTCAGGAGCTAGCTAGCCGTGGCAGGCGTCCCTTCTCCTGACCCTGACGGCGAGCCCATTCTTCATATGAAGTATGATGGACAGCTTGGGCTCCACGACGTGCCCCGGCACGACCTCAACGGCGAAGTTCCAAAGCACGGCAGCCGCAGCGGTTTTCATCTGCACGAACGCCATCTCCTTGCCGAGGCACGTCCGCGGCCCGGCGTTGAACGAGATGAACTTGTAAGACGGCTCGTACCGCAGCTTCCCTTCCTCGGTGATCCACCTCTCGGGCCTGAACTCCATGCAGTCCTTGCCCCAGACGCTCTTCATCCTGCCCATGGAGTAGTTGAACACCAGTACCTTGTCGCCTGCCTTCATCTCCTTCCCGCTAGGCAGCACGTCGTCGGCGACCACCGCCTTGTGCTCGAACGGGACGGACGGGTACAGCCTCAAGCACTCGCACAAGGCTGCGTGCAGGTACAGCAGGTTGGCGAGCTCGCTCGCGTCGAAGCTCATCATGCCGCTGGCTGTCTCAGCCGTGTCGACGACTCTCCGGGAAGCAATGGGCTCAAGCTCGTCCAGTAGTTTCTGCTCGACGCGCGGGTTCTTGGAGAGGAGGTAGAAGAACCACGACAGCGCCGCGCCCGTCGTGTCGCGGCCTGCGAGCAAGAGGTTCACTGTCGTGTCCCGTAAGAACTTGTCATCATTGTCACTGGTGTCTTCGTGACAGATGAAGGATGACAGCAAGTCGGCCGAGTTACTGATGCCTTCATTGAGCTTGTCGGCCCTGCGTTTTGCGACGGTTGCGGCGACGAAGCTGTCGATCGTCCTTCCAGCAGCGGCCATCTTCTTCTCCTGACCTACTTCAAGCCTGTTCATCAGCTTCCACAACGGCACGGGGATGATGTGCCGTAGGAAAAGCGTCTCCAACGCATCGTCCATCGCGCGCGCGAAGGGAACCACGGGCAAGCCGATCGCCAGGCACCCAGGGTCGACGCCGAAAACGAGAGTGCAAGTCATGTCGAACGTTAACCTCAGGAACACGTCGTGCAGATCACACGGCCTTCCCTCGTCGGCGGCGTGGGCAAGGAAAGGCAAGAGGCTCTTCTCCACCATGTCGCGGCTGCACCGTGCCGAGAAGGCGCGAAACCGAGGACCGGTCATGAGCATCTGTGCCTTCACCCGCTGGCGCCGCCACGACTCCCCATCGGCGTTGAAGATGCCGCCGCCAAGGACGTCGAAGATTTCGGCGAACTCGTCACCTTTCGGGTAGTTGACGAAGTTGGACGTGAAGATGTGCCGCACGTTGGCCGGGTCGCAGGTGATAAAATACCGCACACCGGTGACCCCTGCGCGGGCTTCGAAGTTGCAGCCCGTGCCGGTCAGGACGGCGGTGGCCCAGTCGTGGAAGCTGTGGATGTTGGCGATCATGCCGGGGAGATGACCCACCATCGGCCATTCGGTCGGCTCCGAAGTGCTCGTTTTCTTTGATTGCAGGTGGTAGTAGTAAAGGATGAGGCAGCAGAGAATAGGAAACAGCTCTATGGACAGAAACAACGCATCCATTTTTTGGGGGAAAGTTGGATGGAAGATTACGATGCAACATGGCTATTTGTAAGCGATTGATCCATGGTCTGTGAGAGGCAGGTGAGATGTCTGCCATCAATTCTTCTGTGAGCAATAGTATAATGCATGAACGATTGGGCTTATCGTTTCCCTCCCTCTTTCGCTTCTCCTTGGACCCAATTGGAGAGATGCATCTCTACATTACGTGCGGGGGTATATGCACCATCCAATTGTGCTTCGACGTTTGTGCAAATACGTTATAGTGAACAGAATATGGGTTGGTTTATTTGAATTTTGAAATTTACATCAATCTCGAGGCACATTGAACGGTGGTGATGGTACATGTACTGATGCACGCTTGCAGAATCCATGTTCGACGCAGTAGAACTAGAAGTCCAGAATTCTGCAAAACAAGGATATCTTATTGGATTTCTAAATGGTATGGATTGATACGTGTTCACCAATACTCTCCATCTATAGTGTATCTCAAAAGAAAGAAAAATATCTATACAGATTGATTTTGGATGTTTTTTAGAAAATGCATCTTTTCACCCTTTTAAGTGTAGGAAAATGACTGCACATTTTCTATAGGCAAAAGAAATTGTGATCGAAGAAATAAATTAATTATTGTTGTGATTGAAAATCGTTTTTTTTGCATGGAGAAAATGAAATTTATTTGTCTTTTAATGTATACCTCTAATCTTATTTCTTTTTCGAAAGTGATAGGTGCTCCCTGAGAAATGTTTGGATGGTAGCTGATGGTCTGGATTACCCCGAATCCAAGGGTATTGAGATCGACAAGAGGTAGTGGGATGGTGGATCCGTCACGACAACACGGAGCAATAAGCCTTCCTCGAATGCGGTTTTTCCTACTCTTAAGCACATGTACTGCACCGTTAGATATGCACTGAGATAAGAATAATATATGTAACGGAACAATATTTGATTTTAAGTCATTTGATGCTTGATTAACGGAATAATATTTGATCTTAAGTCATTTAATGCTTGATTAGATCCATTAGTATTGATTAAAACAATATTTGATTTTGAGTCGTTTAATGCTTGATTAAATCCATTAGTATTGATTAAAACAATACTCCCTTTGTTCGAATATATATATATATATATATATATATATATATATATATATATATATATATATATATATATATATATATATATATATATATATATATATATATATATATATATGGCGTAGATTTTGTTTTAGCACATAGACCAATAATATAGAGAAGATGTCTAAGTTCTCCAAACGAATTCAATGATACTCTTTATCTCCACCATGCCAACCACTTGCTCTTCACATTCCTCGCCTGAGTTAAAATGTCATGCACGAAGGCATGTGCATTAATTCAACAAGTGAGCAACGAGCTGATGCTTAGTGCCAAATGGAAAAGAAAAGGCGTCAGTGCCAAAGGGATTTTTTGAATGTCTGTAGGCGCGAATGCAATTTGTTTTGCTTGAATCCAACTGTCCTATAAAGTGGAGTATTGTTTGAAAACCCTATACTCCTATCCTACACGTTGGCTTAACAAACCAACAATTATGGAGGAGCCTGTTGTTCCAGACCTAAACGAGCCAATACCAATGATAGATTGAGATGATCTTAATCAAGATGATCTTGATGTCAACACAAGTAAGCCACCCATTCTACTCAGTCTTTTTACACCGTTGTATTATCCTCTTGTACATGTAGTGCTTGAGTATGAAAACAATTGAATTTGTTTTTCTTTATTGTTTTAATTAGATGAAAGTGGGGATGGTAGGACAAGAAACTTCTTATGTGATGATACACGAAGAGCCATTTACTCTATGATTTTAGAGAGAACTTCTCCGTGTTATGAAACGTGGAGTGATGAAATCTATAGCTAAAGATATGGACGTTCCGTTGAGAGTTGTTCAGCATATATGGACAACAGGGAAGCGTGGTGGAGGAATACATGTTGTTTGCAATAAGAGGACTACGAGTTGTGACCGTAAAAGAATACACATTGATCCACAAGACATCCGTGATGTGCTTCTTCGTGATCGCACAACTCTGAGAGATTTAGCACACTCTCTGCATGTTACTCCGAGGACATTGTTTGTTCGTTTGAAAAAAGGGGAATTAACATGGCAAACAAATGACATTAAGTTCTCTTTGACCAAAGAAAACAAGGTCAAGATAAACCACTGCGAGCTGTCAAAAACAAGTGTTTCATTGGAAAGGTGATGTTTCTTGCGGCCATTGCTCGACTAAGATTTGATGACCAAGGCAATGAGACATTCTCTCGGAAAATTGGTATTTTCCCTTTTACTTATACAAAGCCAGCCTAAAGGAGTAGTGTAAACAGACTTGCAGGTACCATGGTCACCAAACCTATGCCGTCAGTAATTAAACAAGCAAACTATCAGGTCATATCTTATCAACAAATTTATGCTTTCCATAAAACAAAAATGGCCAATAGAGGACTCAACACATCATATATTTATTTAGCAAGATAATGCAAGAACCCACATTGATCCCAATGATGAAGAGTTCTGTCGAGTAGCCAAAGAAGATGGAGTCGATATCCGTTTGATGTGTCAACCTCCAAATTCTCCTAATCTAAATATCTTAGATCTTGGTTTATTTTGCTGCAATTCAATCCATACAAATGAAGAACTAATCGAAGACAATAGAAGAACTTGTGAGTGCAGTTGTGAAAGCATATGAAGAATATCCGATGGATCGGTCCAATCATGTCTTTCTCACTCAACAATCTTGCATTAGAGAAATTATACCAGAGAAGGGCAGCCAACACTACGTCATGCCACATATGAAGAAGCAAATGCTAGAGAGGAAGGACGATCTACCAAGAAGTCTAAAATGTGACTCTCATATTGTAGAAGAAGCCAGGGTGTACTTGAATTAGTCTTCTATAATTTTAATTTGGCTTTCTGGTTAGCTACTTGTTCACTACTTGATCAAGATGTTTTCTGAACTACTTAATCAAATTGTTGTTTAATTTCTGGTTGAATCGCAAAGAACATCAGAGTCTTATGCTTGTTAATTTCCTCACGTAAACTAGGCCATGCATGCATATTGCTAACACAAGTAACAAAAGATAGGAGAACTTTGATCTCAAAATAAGAAAGGAAGGTAAATTTTCAGAAAGGTTGTTTGGATTTCTTCAAAATTATCGTTGGCAGTAACTTCCTCCTCCACAACGGTGGCGGCGGTGACCGCAACTTCTATGGAGTCTTCGACCATGTTTATGAGCTCGTAGTTGTTCTCGTCCTCAGCGATGGTTGCAACTTCCAGAGAGTCTTGAAACCACCATGTTCATGAGCTTGTCATCCCTGTCACCGTGGTCATTGCCTTCGGAGTCTTGAACCACAATGTCATCATCACCATTGGAGTCTTGAACCACTATATCTTCATTGTTGTCACAGTGGCCATCGCTCTCACCCTCGAAGTCTTGGACCACCATGTTCATGAGCTCGTATCGCTGTCACTATGGCCATGAAAGTCTTTGTGGCCGTTGCTTTTGCCTTCGGACTCTTGAACCACCATGTCATCATCTTGTTCCTTCGTTGTTGCCGCATGGTGAAGCTTGCGATTGTTGCATTTAAACATTCATGCATGCCGGCTGTTAATGGCGTGCATGGAAGAAAGTGCAGTGCGTAATTATCTCAGAGCAAAAGGTCGACAATTGGCTAAAATACATGGGAGAAAGTGCACGCCTTACAAAATTGAACAAATGCAAAACTCAAGTGCGCTCTATAAAGTTGAACGGAGAGAGTAGAAAATATGTGAAGCTTGCAGCTGTTGCATTTAAACATGCATGCATGCATGCATGCCGACTGTTTATGGCGTGCATGGAAGAAAGTGTAGTGGATTAATTAGCTCAGAGCAAAAGGTTCACATGGGAGAAAGTGGACACCTTACAAAGTTGAACAAATGCAAAACTCAAGTGCGCCTATAAAGTTGAACGGATGGAGTACTGTATTTGTTTTGAGTCATTTAATGCTTGATTAGAGCCATTAATACTAATTATGGTCATCGTTGTGTGCACGTGGTTTTTAGTGTTGAGGAGAACGGCGGATCCAAAAGCCTTGTGCCGCACTGCTACACAAAGGAAATGTATAGTTTGATTGAAACCCTTGTACAATCGGTTTCTGAGCCAACTGTATTTGATAATCGACTGTCAAAACACATTGTACAACCAGTTGGTGTCTCAAGCTGACTGTCATATGTCTACAGATCAAAATAAAAAACGACCGACGATGCTGTGAGCATGGCCCCGCCGGCGTCCAGATCCAGTGCAGGTGAGCATCCCGTGAGTCGATGGGCACGAGGCAGATGGTGCGGTCGCGGACGGTGACGCTGAGTCCCTCGTCGGCCCTGCAGTAGATGCGGCAATGCGGCAAGTGGGTTTTGCGCCGTGCCCGCCGCGGGTCCATCACTGGTTGTCGTCCTCGGCCCACTCTGAGAGCACAGCGACGGACGATGCAACCGAACTCCTTGCCGAGGTCACAGCTCTCCGTCCACAGCACCAAGTCATGAAGGAGCTCCGGGTTGAACTGCGGCAGCTTCACCTGAAAGCACAGTCATTTCGTGGCTTTGACCGATTGTAGAAAGACTTCAACACAGTAGGTACTACCCATGAACAGTGGCGGATCTTGAGAAAAAAAAACTTAGGGACATCTTCATCTTCTTCTTCCTTCCACCTCCTGAAGGGGAGGCTTGAGGGAATCCGTCTATGCCCACGAACTAACTCTGCTACTATTACAATCAGTTTCTTGGTGGAGCTAATTGTACAAATATTAATACAGTTGGAATTTTATGGCTGGTTGGGATCATCCTTTTGGAACCAACTATAGGTTTATTTTTTTATAGTAGTATTGTTAAATGGGACGGCACGTCATCAAATCGATCCACGCTGTCGAATGAAATCAATGGGCGCAAAGTTGATCTGCGTACACTAAACGGGAGCATAGAAAATACAACTCAAACTTTTTTATATTAGTATAGATATAGATAGGAGAAGATGATAAGATATGGGCCACTGACTGGATCTCTTCATCAGATCAGAGAAAAGCGAATGATTTTGTAGCAAAAAAAAAAAAAACCCCCTAGTCACATGATACGTAATCCTTTTTTGTGTGGTTGCTGCATATTTTGAAATTATCATGAGACAGTATTTATTTCTTAGTACCAAGCTTGTTCTGTTATAAAAAGAGTTATTCTCAGGAGAAAAATAATGGGGGAAAGAAGAGAACTGCGATCTTGCATAATAAAATGGCACTGGCTGTTTATAAGCCACTGATCGTTCTAATTGCAGCCCAATTCTACTATAGAAATTAATAGGGATGCTAATTTTAGGTGTACAAAATATTGGGAAAATCAGACAAGATGGAAATGCGGTTCGTTCGTCAAGAAGACATTATATTTTTGAACCACTGGATCACAACTAAACACATCAGCCAATCAAATAGCCAGAAAAAAAATAAGTGACTCACTCACTATTATTAAAAATAGATCATGCAACTTATAATAGCAGAGCCGTGATGATAAAGAAAGACCTAATAGTGGAGGAAAATAAAATACCATGCGGAATTAAACTAAGGCTAGCAAGGCAAGAGAAAAATATTATTGCTTGCACCACTAATTTCCTTGTGGGCCAAATATATATTTTTTCCGCGTGGACACAATTTGTTAGTGGAATAGTGGCGAAATAAAGGGATCATGTATTTATGGTGGACCCAATTTGCTCTAACTCAAAAAAGCTAGCGAACTGCTGGTGCACAGACTGCACAATATATGTAGGACGCAAAATGCAGGTCCGTCCTTGTGAACCTTCTCCTTCTCGAGCCGTCCCGTTGCCATACCCAATCAAAATTGACGAGTTTTGCCTGCACCACACCGCGGCGCCTGTAGGGGAGAGAAAAAAAACTACTAACCTATAGATGATCAACATTATTGATTTGTATTAAGATTTATATTAAAGGTGTAGATAAAAAAAATCATAAGATATATAAGAAAATTAAGTAGATAAATAGATATCAGTCGAGAGTAGCAGCTTGGGCATGGATGCATGTGTATGAGGCAGTGAGCGACAGGGACGCCGCACTGCTCGGCGAGGCCCCTCATGCATGGCGAAGCCGAAGCCGACCAAGGTGTCCCGGCCGGTTGGTAGCGAAAGACCCGCGCCGCCTAACTCACCGCACTATACGGCACTAGCGAACAAGGAGTAAAACGTTTGGCTCAGCTCGCGCGCGGTTCGCGAAGATCAAAACTGATAGCCGCCGTTCTCGTGTCGCTGCCCTCCATCATGTGCCGAGCGCGCCATGCCGCGGGCGCCGGCGTCCGGACTCGCGCGTTTCGGTGCGAGAGCGCGATGGGATCGATCGATGCGCCCCAACCGCCCACGGTTAATTCCGCGCCGGCTCTGTTCTCCGTGTTGCGTGCTGTTTCAGTGAGTGCGCGACGACGCGACGTTACGCTCGTTTCCTCGCACGCGCGCATGCGACGCGCCGCGATCTCTTTCCTGGACCAGCTGGGTAGTTAGCTGGTGTTTGCTTTGTCAGTGTGTAGCTCTCGCCCTTGCTGAAGGGGCTAATGAGGCACAGTAGTCTTGGCTTCGTTTGTTAAAATTTGTTGTACTGTGTCATCGTCTTGAAACAAAAGTTTTGAGTGTCTAAATCCTCTTTAAAAATTTGATTGAAATGGGAGCACGCACGTAGCGGGCTTATCGGCGATTGTTTTTCGCACCTTCTAAATTCCAGACGACCGTGTAAATATGATAGGGTTGGCGACGGTGGCTTCTTGACAGGGTTAATTTGGAGAGGGGGTTTTCTTCGTCACCGAGTTTAGGAGGGAGGCCAGCCTAGCGGATGAGGCGGACGTGTGGGCGCCGCCAACCGTAGGCAGCGGAGGGCCGTCGGATGGGTTGTTGGTAGGGCGGGGTAGATCCAAAACTGAGAGGTTTGTGCGACGGGGGTAGCAGGCATAGATCCGACTGCGATGACATCGCCGGTGTGAGTAACGATGACATCCTAAGAGAGATGAATTATGATTAAAAATTAATAGCTCTAAAATCTTCACACAATAAATCTATCTCCATTTCTATCCAAATGTGCTCTAGATTTATCTAGTGTGTCTACTCTACTGCTCAAGAGAATTACAACCTATTCTAGCAAGGTAAATTGCAAGTATGTAAATACGAAAGCGTAAATAAGGTAGAGAGATAAACTCGGCATAAGAAATTTTTATCCTATATTATCGGTTGCACGAATGCTACCCCTGGTCCACGTTGAAGCTCCACAAAGGATATGTTCCTGATCACCGAGTATCTTCCAGTCACACCTCTTGAGCTACCAAGTCACCAAAAAAAAACCTTAAGCACGATGAGCAACCAAGCCACCAAGACGAAGTCTCACCACTAACCTCTTTTTCGGTCACTTATGCATCGTCTTCACTAGCCGTTCGAACCCATCAGAACCACTTCTGAACACCGAATTATCTGGTGTATACTTTATCTCTATCATCAGACTATCCGATGTGTATACTTGAGCCTGACCGAGCCAACTTTTTCACTGTTCAACTGTATGGTGTATTGATCTTCTGATCACCGGATCTTCCGATGTGTATACTTTTATCCTCTCTGAGTTCTGAGAAAATACTCCGGTGTGCACTATCTTTTCATCATTGGATCTTCTGTTGTATTGATCTTCAATCTTCGACGGTTACAGAGCTTCTGTTAAATGCTCTGGTGTATATTGATTCTGATCACCGGACCTTTTAGTGAATACAATCTTATTTCAATCTAATTTTTCATCCTTTTGAAAAATGCTCCAGTCTGGATACTTGTGATATCATCGGACTATCTGGTGTTGTCATTTTCATTGGGATTTCTCTAACTCAATAAATTTTTGTCCTGGCTTCGATGGCTTCTTCATGTATTGTATCCATAGGACCTACTAATATATATTCTTGACAAACATGTTAGTCCCAATAAATATGTTATTATTAATTATCAAAATCACAATTATAGTCTAACATAGCCATTTTCACTACAATCTCCCATTTTTTGTTATTGATGACAACAAAACCAAATCAAGTGATAATAATAAATGATATAAATTGTAGAGAACATAAAGTCTTACCACATTGCTTGGATGCATATTTTTACTACTTAGTCCCCTTTTGTTCTGGCTCTCATTTCTCTATTGCCACTATCTCCTTTAATAGACCTATACAAGAGCTTCTCCATTGCATATTTTTTTATACCAAATGTAGATAAGTCTCTCTTTATCAACCTTGATATCTTGTTTGTTCTCCACTGGGTATGTATCTTATTTTGGTCATCAAACTTCTCCCCTTTTGTCAAAAATCTCAAAAAAGCTACAAACACATGTTAAACTCGAGGAAAAGCATTAGATCATATGGGAGAGAACTTCATAAATCATGATCCATATAAAATGATATCAATTTAATAGATATACCAATTGTAAAGATAGTAGATATTGGTATCAGTTGAAAAAGATAAATAAGGATCATAATTCATGGAAGTCAAGGATATAATCTAAACTCCACTATATGTGCGCATGCATATGATGAGACCCATTTATAAATATCACTTGTAGAAATATAGCAATATATGCACAACTAGATAATAATAAAGGAAGGAAGTTTAAACTATATCATGTATAGAGGTAGCTTAAATGAATAAATAGATTGACAATGATATCAATTGAAGCCTTTAAGTATTGCATACCTCTGGGGACTTGTTGATCACTCCATGAGACTACAAAAGATATTACTTGAAACACATATTAGTCTCAAAATTACAACCCATAGAATATACTCCCCCTAAATATGTGCATACAAGTGTTGAATACTTGTAAGAGATAAGCACTTGTTATTGATAACAATAGAGATTTATCCTATAGATTAGATCATAGCACATGAAAGATACCAATTATAAAACCACTGCTACGAAAGGAACATACAATTAATAAACCATGTAGTTTGTGTATAAGAAAGAGAGAAACATAAGCAACATATCATATGAAAAATATATACTAGACATTGCAATAAATTAAATTTCCTTCTCTTTAATCTCCTTCTTAACTTGTTTGCATTGAAAGGGCTTGTTGCCTTTTTTATGGCACTTGAAGCATATCACAATGTACCACTCCGTAAACTTCTTACTATGGTAGTATGATTATCTTGAGGAAGTTGGACACAGTTATTGCCTTTTAATCTTACCAAGTTCTTCTTAATTTTCTTCACTTCTTGTTTGTGCTCATCATTCTCTTATGCAATGATGTTGTTAGGTGGTTCTACAATAGCATTCTCAATACAAATCTCATTGCAAATGGATCAGCTAGATAAAACAATTAAATCCTCACAAGAAGTAGAAAGATTTACCTTAGATTTGAAATTAAAGAGAGAGATAGATTGCTTCAAATGGATCTTAGTTTGAGATTCAATGCACTCAAATTTAGCAATAAGCTCTTCATGCTCCCTGTTTAGCAAATTAAATTTGCTCAATAATTATTCATAATTAGAAACAAAGGTATCATAAATATCATTAAGGGTATTGAATTTTTTTAGTTCTTTGGATTGTTTCTTTAAGAACCTTTGTTATTCATTGATCAAATCAAGAAGTTCTTCATGGAAGTAGGAATCATCATACGATTTATCATCACTTACATCGCTATCCATATATCTGATCATAAGGCACTTATGAGATAACTTACACGATGACAACTTACATGATGACAACATTGGGGAAGAGCTTCTCTTAGAGAGGAGGATAGTGAAGCTTGCATCACTTGAACTCGATTCTTCATCGTTGCTCACCCATCTTCCTATTTTTGCGAATGCTTTGCTTCTTTTTCTTGTCTCCCTCTTGGCCTTGATCTTCTTCTCTTTCTTGATATGATCAATTGTTTTGATCAAGACATTTAATGATATTAGATGACCAATCTTGGTATTGATCCTCTTGATATTTTTCTCTACTTGTAACATGAGCTTGGTCATCTTGGGATTAATTTATTCATCGCTTGATGTGCTTTGATCATCCTCTTCATAGCTCTCTTCATCTTGATCACTATCATCTTCGCTTAAGTTTGACTTTTGCTCTTGTTTCCTCATCATTGCCTTCATGTGTTAGCATTGATCTTGCTTGCTTAGGAGAGCAAGGTTCTTAGTGTCGAATGAGGTAGAAACTTCAACTCCTATATTCATGGTCATCTTATGGGCGACGATCTTGCTAAAAACTTAGCTTGGAGTCATCTTGCTTATTTCATGATTGTTGTAGATGATAGATACAATTAGCTTATACTTCGAAAAAAGAGCTTGAAGTATTTTTCTCATCACTTGAGCATATTCAATTTGTGCCAAACCTAGCCTATTGATCTCATTGACAAGAATATTTAAACGTTAGTACATGTCATTATCACTTTCATTGATAAATTGTTTGATGCTATTTAGCTTAGTAACAAGAACATGATATTTCTTATTGCCTTTGTGCCTTTAGGTATTTCAATGGGACTATTCCAAATATCATCTGTATTGGTGGGAGAATAAATACGATTAAATGCATCAATGCATCAAGCTAATAGAATGATACTCTTGGCCAATGTATCTAATTGCTTCTCCTTGTTGGTGATACGTTGCCTCATCCTTTCCTCAATGACTCTCCAAACATCTAAACCTTTAGCTTATAAATAGTAATTCATTAGAATTTTCCATCGGAAAAATTAGTGCCGTCGAAATGTGAAACGCTATGGGTATCTATCCTAACCCGACGTCACAACTCTAGGATGTTAAGCCTATCAAGAGCACAAGGCTCTGATACCAATTGTGAAGAATGGTGACGTCCTAAGAGAGAGGTGAACTAGGATATTTAAAAACTAATAGCTCAAAAAATTTTACAAGATAAATCTATCTTAATTTCTATCTAAATATGCTCTAGGCTTATCTAGTGTGCCTACTCTACCATTCAAGAGGATAGCAACCTATTATAGTAAGGTAAATAGCAATTATGTAAATATAGAAATGTAAATAATGTAGAGACACAAACTTGGCAAAAGAGATTTTTATCCTGTGGTATCAGTGGCACACAAGCCACCCTTAGTCCATGTCGGAGCTCCACAAAGTATACGCTCCCGGTCGCCAAGTCTCTTCCGATCACGGCTCTTGAGCTACCAAATCACCAAGACAAGGCCTAAAGCACGATGAGCCACCAAGCGACCAAGGTGAGGTCTCACCACTAACCTCTCTTCCGGTCACTTATGCGTCGTCTTCACTTTAAAGATTTAGTCACAAAGACAAGGACCTCCTCGTCCGCGCACAATCTTCTTGTCGTCGCTCCATAGAAAGTCAGAGGGTCAACAAGTTACCGGCGAGTTACAAAGACTCCAAGGCGTCGTCGTAACTCTCAGTATACTGTTTAATCACTCCTTGATCCACTCTTTAGATTGCAGCACCTAGCAACACTTCTCTCTATACCTATAAGCACTAATCACCTTGGATGAACATGTTTAGCGCTTTGATGGTTTGGATGTCTTTTAAAATGTATATGAGATTCTCTGGACTTTAGCACATTCAAATGGACGAGTGGAAGAGTATATATAGCCTGAACCCCGTGGACTAGATGTTACTCTAAGACTCAACTTTACTGTGAACATCAAATGATCCGGTGTAGACAGTGGTACAAGCACCGGACCATCCGGTGTGTACAACCTCAGAAACTAACCGTTAGAACCCACTCAGAACAATTTCTGAACACTGGATTATCCGGTGTATACTTCACCTCAGAAACTTGAGCTTGATCGAACCAACTTCTTCACTGTTTAACTGTCCGGTGTATTGATCTTCTGATCACTGGACCTTCTGGTGTGTATATCTTCATCTTCTCTGAGTTCTGGGAAAACACTTCGCTGTGCATTATCTTTTCATCATCGGACCTTCCGATGTATTAATCTTCAGTCTTCGACAGTTGTAAAGCTTCTATTAAATGCTTCAGTGTACACTGATTCTGATCACCAGACTCTCCGGTGAGTATAAACTCATTTCAGCTCAGTTTTCCATTCTTCTGGAAAATGCTCTATTTTGTATACTTGTGGTATCATCGGACTATCTAGTGTAGTTATTTTCCCTCGGATTTTTATAATTCAATCAAACTTTGTCCTAACTTCGGTGGTTTCTTCGTGTTTTGCATAAATGAGACATACTAACATATATTCTTAATAAACATGTTAGTCTCAATGATTATATTGTCATTAATCATCAAATCATAATTATAACCTAATAAGATCATTTTCGCTACAGCTGAGGGCGAGGAGGCTGGTGGGGCTGGGAAGCACGTTGCAATGGGGAAAAACTCTACGAAGAAGATGACCTATTGAAGAAGAAAGAGGATGGCAACGTGATGCTCATCCTACGGCTGAGGTAGATTGACTAAAAGTTATTTGTTTTCAGCGACTGAAAAATAATATCACATATTGTTTTTAGTATAGTAGAAGTTTCCATGCACGACAGTGTTTGACCCATGCACGCCTGTACTTGCATTTATTCTCCTTTTTTGAAATCAAGTATGGTTTCATCCACCACTCCACGGAAAAGATCGAAACCACTCCGTTCTTGCAATGCTTGCATAAAGTTAATTATTTATTTCAGTAGGGGCCAATCTACAAGGTGTACAATGGAGAAAGAATTAAATTTTGGATTGCTATCTGGATACATGACACCCCTGAAGATCCAATTGCCGGAGCTATACAATATGACCCCAGATGCAAATGTCAAGGTGGCTAATTGTTTTGAGGATGACATTTTCAGAATCAACTTCAGAAGAGCTCTGACTCCCTCAGAATTAGAGAGCTATAAGGCTTTGAAAATGTTGATAAATTCCATTAATTTAGATAATTTGGATAATAAAGTCTACTGAGATCTAGAGAATTCCAATAACTTTACCACTAAATCCCTTTATCGCTTCATTCTAGACGGTGGAATAAGAAGTGAAATCGTTGCTACCATTTGGAATTGCAAAGCTCCACAACAGATTAAAATCTTTCTCTGGCAGATGTTTAATGATATGTTGCAAATTGCAACCACTTTAAAGAGGAGAGGTTAGAAGTGTAGTGAATCCTGTTGTCTTTGTGATAAAAAAGAAAATGTATATCATATTTTTTTTCTAATATTTGCTTACGAACTTCACATGAAGTGTAGTTAGAGAATGTTTTGGCTGGACTGAGTAACCCAAGATCATTGCTGATTTTGCTCTTGGATGGCTGACTCAGAAACTGAACCTATCTATAAAATTAGGTCTCTTCTTTTTTGCAAGACTTAGCTAGGCGACTTGAAGTGCTCGTAATAAGATGACGATTGAGAAGACCTTTCCTGACAAGATAATTAATGTTCTTCTTAATAGTTTTTATATTTACAGAGTTAAAAAATCTTGTTCAAGAAAGACGACAGAGATAAGCTCAATCCGGCTCTAGTGCTTCTCCTCGAAATGGTGCAACAGCTTTCATCATAATTCGAGTGTCCAATATAATATTATGGAGTTGTTATCTCTCGACTGTGTTTTGCTGCTGACATGTGACGATAATGTACCTTGCCTTATCTTACTTGTCTTCTGTTTTTGTTTTGTTTTTTCGGGTGGTCTGGTGGTTGTGAACATCTAACTTGCTTTCAATAGATGCACAGATCGTTCCTCCGTTAAAAAAAAAAAAGATCGAAACCAGTTCGAAATCTAGCACGATTCAGGACCCGAAGTTCATCTTCCTCGTGAAATAGAATACGATACAAGCAGCACTAGTTTCTAGTAGAGAAGCAACGATCGATAAAACGTACACGTACGCAACACAATGCAAGTACATACATGCATGCACCTTCTAGTACATACATGTCAGTTAACGTACCTACTGGTCAAACGCTACTGACCATTATACCAATACACGTGCTTAACTACTAGCTGCTTAGTTACTGTTCATCTTTCCTACTCAGCAATCATCGATCTCAGGCAAGCGCCTGCCTTCTCTTGACCGTCGCCATGAAGCCATTCTTCATGTGAAGTATGATGGACAGCTTGGGCTCCACGACGTGCCCCGGCATCGCCTCGATCTCGAAGTTCTTCACCACGGCCGCAGCCGCGGCCTTGAGCTGCAAGAACGCCATGTCCTTGCCAAGGCAGGTCCGGGGGCCCGAGTTGAAGGACATGAACTTGTACGATGGCACGTACCTCAGCCTGCCGTCCTCTGCGATCCACCGCTCCGGCCTGAACTCCCTGCAGTCCCTGCCCCACGTGTCCTCCATCCTCCCCATCGCGTACAACGACACCAGGATCCTGTCCCCGGGCCGCACCTCGTGCCCGCTCGGCAGCACGTCGGCGGCGACGGCTTCCTTGAGCTCCTGCGGCACGGGCGGGTACAGCCTCAGCGACTCGCACAGCGAGGCGTGCAGGTACACGAGCCCGCCGAGCTCGTCTGGATCGAAGGTCACCATGCCGTCCGGGGTGGTGCTGGTGCCCTTGATGGATTCGAGCTCCTGCAGTATCTTGCCCACCACGTGCGGGCTTCTAGCGAGGAGGTAGAATAACCAAGACAGCGCCGAGCCCGTCGTGTCGCGGCCGGCGAGCATCAGGTTGATGGTCGTGTCGCGCAGGAACGCGTCGACGGTGTCCGAGTCCTCCTCGTCGTCGTTGATGTAGGACGAGAGCAGGTCCGCCGAGTCCTTGATTCCGCCTCTCGCTTTCTGCGCCCGCCGCTTCGCGATCGTGTCGGCGATGAACCGGTCGATGGTGCGCCACGACACCGCCATCTTCCGCTCGTACCCGATCCTCAGTCTCCTCGCCAGCTTCCACCACGTCTGTGGGACGACGTGGCGGAGGAGGAGCACGTTCATCGCGTCGTCCATGGCGCGCGCGAAGGGCACCTCAGGCAGGCCGACCACCAGGCACCCCGGGTCGACGCCGAACACTAACGTCGTCGTGGTGTCAAATGTCAGCCTCAGGAACACGTCCTGCAGGTTGGCCGCCTCCCCGGTTCCAGCGAGGTGAGCGAGCAGCGGGAGCAGAGCATTCTCGACCTTGTCGCGGCTGCACCGGGATACGAAGGCCCGGAACGGTGGGCTGGACATGAGCAGCTGCGCCTTGGCTCGCTGGCGGCGCCACGACTCGCCGTCGGCGTTGAAGATGCCGCCGCCGAGGATGTCGAAGATCTCCTCGTACTCGGGGCCCTTGAGGTAGTTTGCGAAGTTGGAGGTGAAGACGTGGCGGACGTTGGCCGGGTCGGCGGTAACAAAGAACTGCATGCCGGAGCGCGGCGGGCCGGTGAAAGGGAAGTTGAGGGGGCTGGCGGTGACGAGGGAGGTGATCCAGTCGTGGAGGCGGTGGAGGTTGGCGAGGAGGGCGGGGAGCATGCCTACCAGGGGCCAGTCCAGCGGGATCACTGGGTTCTTCCTCTTGGACCTGATGTGGTAGTAGTAGAAGACGACGAAGCAGAGGAAGGAAAGGGAGAGCTCGAGGAAGGAGACCCGAGGCGCCATTGTTTGCCTGTGCTGCAGAGCAGAGGAGGTGCCGCCAATGATTGTGGAGATTATGCGAATGGCTGCACGTCTTTAAAAACTATTCCCACAGAAGATGCATGTGGTGAGAAGTACTCCCTCCAGTCCAAAAGATCGTTATTTTGCGTTGCGTATGGTCATCAATATCTCTTTGATGAGAGGGTACATCCAAAGGGGACCAAAGAGTTCCAAAGCGAGATAATTAGATTCCAAGTGAGAAGCCGGATAAGGCATACAGAACCAACCTAGTCAGAAAGGAAAAGCAACCCATTAAAATTTACTATAGAGTCATATCATGACAAGATTTATCCTATAAGAGTTTTATGATTTAAAACATGAAAGAACTTGTTGAGATCCTTATAATTATATCTAGACATATTTTTATTGTAATTATCTTTTACTGAGATTAATCAAGACGAAAAATGATATAACTATTATCCTAAGAGAGACTTTAACTTGTATAAAATACTATGTCCTCTTCTTCGATATACACAATTGATGATCATATATCTCTATTTTAAATAAGTATTTGTATAATCGACTTACCAATCATTGACACCATCATACTTTCCACATACGTTTACTCCTTTCTTTTGCCTGCATGTAAGTCCAAAATTCTCACATAATTGCCTGATTATAGGATTAACTTCACAATTTCAGAGAAAAAAGCCCATAAATATAAGGTCAGAGAGGTCATACAAAGCCAAAACAATCGCGTAAAATTCTTGGGTCCCAAAGAGACCCTGGAAACAAGCTACACTTTGAATTCCGTGCTTAATAATACATATCAGAGCAAGCTAGAGCTAAACATGATTACAAATATTTCACTTCAATTGAAAAAACATGCCTAACCATAGTATTGTTCTAGAGTTCTCTAGTCCTTGGCTCCCAGCTGGCTGCGACAACCCTGAACTTGTGAGTTGGCCAGTTGGGACCATGCGTGCATGCTTGATCTTCAAAAAGTGAAAAGAGAAGAGAAACACCCCACATCCAAAAATCTAAGCCGTACAAAGTTAAGCTTTGATCGATCTTGTTGTCATGTCAAGCACCCGGCCGGCCTGGCTCTCATCACGCTAGCAAGAGCCGGCAGTCACATGTGTCCATGCAGTGTTGGATGGAACGTGAAGATTAATAAATAATGGTGCGTGGAAATGGTGCTTGTTATCACGAGCAAATCTAGGACCACGGCCGTTCGGTACAGTACTTGCTCGATCCCTTGGTGCTACGTCCTACTCCTACATGTGAGAACATGATAAGCTCAATCATGCATACATGATCTGGCTCGATCAGTCCACAGCCACACAAAGGAGCTGGAGTGTACGTGCGTGCCATGCGTCCATGCATCGCTCCAAACGGACTTGAGTTGTGCCATCTTTTCCCAACACTTAGATCAGCATCTTGCATGCATGCACGTACATCTTATTATCTAAAGTGCATGGGATTGGAGAGCTCCCTGTGTGCTCCCTACTGTAGCCCTGTACCTGACGTGTTATGTCTATTACTTTACGTGTGCACGGTAGTAGTTGTTCTCAGATATTTAAAAAATAAAAAATATTTATTCCATTCTAAAAATAACATAGTATCCTGCTCATTTATTCTCTACAAATAGGACAAGAGAAATATATCCAACTCTCATTTGGAAAACTTTAGTCATGGATAAAAAAAATCCTCATAGCCTTTTTTTTTAAATTAGAACTTCTATTATCCTTACTATGCTATATATCTTATATACTAAAGTGCTATGACGTGTTATGACTATTACTTTACCAACACTGTGTGCACGGCAGTAGTTGTTCTCACATATTTAAAAAATAAAAAAATGTTTATTTCATTCTAAAAATAACTTAATATCTCGCTCATTTATTCTCTACAAATAGGGTAAGAGAAATCCAACTTTCATTTCGAAAACTTCAATCGTCGGTCAAAAAAATCCTCATAGGCTTATTTTTTCAAATTAGAACTTCTATTATCTTACTATGCTACCTGTTTCTTACGAAATGATAATTTTAGTCAACAAATATGTATGATGTGCTGCTATTTAATTAAATATGTATGTAATTTTTATTTATATAATTTTTCTTTATGTATCTCTATTTACACTACAATATAAATAGGGGCAGCGTAGGGCGGCATTCACCTAGGTTGTTCAGTGCGCGCCCGCCCTGCATGCTCAGCAGTCCAGCAGAGAACTACGCAGTGCAGTAGAACTTGGGACCGTGTGATAACGTGGTCGCTATCGCATGCGCAGGATGAAGCCAGTGGCGTGGCGTATTTTGGGTCGTTCATCCATACAGCATCGTCGCTTAGCTTGATATGACGATATCGGTTATGTTTTCAGACTCAGTCATGAGCCAGGCCTTATACGAAAGCTCCTTTTATAATTTATATAAATACACACTATTGACGGACGCAGCGAAGTCAGGAATTGATCTTCTTAATTTCTCCTCCATCTCATCTCGTTGTTCTTCTTTTTCTTTTCTTATAAAAAATAGAAGGGAATTATAAAGAAGTAGCAGCCGGTAGGAAGACTCCAGCCCCTCCCGCCTCCGGAAGATCCACCGTTGTACATTCGTAAGGAATTAAATGGTCGATTTAAAGCAGTCGCGGTCTCAAAATAGTTTAAGTTCATTGTATGATCTCTACAGGAAGTTTATTGAAGCCCTTTCACTGTTGTTTTGCCTTTTTTAATTTTCTTTACTAATTTGATTTATCCATTACTAGTGTTTTGTACTAAGTCTATATTATATAAAATACGAGTTGTTTCGTGTTATCTCTTTTCTTCTCTCTTTCCATTAAAAAACCCTCTAAAATTTTAGTAATTTACTTACTTTTACTATCCATTTCATGCTTCAGTCTCCTAACCTCATTACTGCCTACGGATATAAGGGTATGTTTGACAGAGCTTCTAGGGCAGCTTCCCGGCTTTTAGCTCCCTGAGTGTAATCCGTAGCAGTGATTCTCTGAAATGAACTAGAAGATAGGGAGCTGAAAAAAACAGTTTCTCTTGATTCAATTTCCTCACATAATTATTTTCTCCATATAGTTTATTCTAGAGAATCATTTTCAGCTACAAAATCACTTAAAAAATCACTCTCTAAAAAAATTGAATAAAAATACCTCTAACAAACAGGGAGTACTAAGACCCTTAACCCTTAAAAATAGAAGGGAATTATAAAGATGTAACAGACGGTAGGAAGACTCCAGCCCCTCCCGCCTCGGAAGATCCACCGTTGTACACTCGTAAGGAATTAAATGGCCGATTTAAACCAGTTGCGGTCTCAAAATAGTTTAAGTCCATTGTATTGATCTCTACAGGAAGTTTATTGAAGCCCTTTCACTGTCGTTTGCTTTTTTAATTTTCTTTACTAATTTGATTTATCCACTGCTAGTGGTTGCGGTCTTCAATATATAAAACATGAGTTGATTCATGTGTCATCTCTTTTCTTACTTTTTTTCATTAAAAAAACCTTTAAAATTCGAGTAATTAGGACTTGTTTTACTAATTAAAATTAAAAAATAGAAGAAAAATTATTGGATAATCTTTTTCTCTATTTTTTTATCCCATCTAAAATCAAACTACAATATCGCTCCCAACGTATTCATTCTGTTGTGCTCACATAGCGTATCCATATCTTCGTACTTTAAGTTTGTGTTTAATATTATCACGTTTAATATTTGTATATATATATATATATTTATATGAAATGGCTGTCTCGATGTCTCCAGCTAGTAGTTGTACATCGCCAACCTCAATTATATATGATACTGTGCATGTACGTGCTAGCCAGCAAGAACTTTATATCGATGTAACTCGATTGTGCGTAAGAAAAAAAAAATCGATATGCATGATGCTAATCTGAGGCTTGCATTGGATCCACACGGCTGCACGTCTAAACAGTGTTGTACTGTTGGCTAGACTACCTTGCTATGAGTGACATTATACAGTGGTACGTACTGGTATGCGGAATGTGATGCTTGTCAAATTTTGGTTTGAAGCAAGTAAAAGTTTGTTTGATGTAGATGTGATACCTACTTCGCGAATAAGTGTTGAAAGCGTGCAACCAAATATATACCAGTTGGTTCATGGCCTTATCTGGGACCAGCTAATAGCATGCAGGCGAATCACTGAATCAGATCTGTAGTACTCTCTCTTTGCAGAGCCCTCTTTGCACAGTAGCTGGAGGAAGGACAGCCCGTACGTACGTGTTTCACGTATCTCGAAGCCTAGGTAGAAGTGTAGAACCCTGTTCCACACCTGTTACAAGGCATTTTAGGCATTGCAGCAGGGTTCGCACATGCATGCAGTGGAGTGGACTAAGCTAGGATTAGGCGTGGCGTTTAGTTTTGACGGATCTCCAAAGTACTGTTCAATGCAGAATCTTCCCATACCATTAGTCCACCACCTCTTCAATGATTCAGAACCAACCATGCATGAGATGAAATCATCGACGTATCCTGAAACGCCAAGCCACGTACGTAGTGCCACCTTCTGCTCCAAAGGCAGCAGAGCTGAATAGTGCCGCGCCATCATTTTAATCTCAGCTATCTGAATCTACCAATGGTCTAGATTAACTGCTTGAAAAAATATTAATTATAGGTTACCTCTAGTATTGCAGTGGATTTTCAAAGGCGACTTATTTACTTTTAGTTTCTGACGTCATAATTGAAAACATTTTAAAGAGATTTCCCTGGCTAACTAAATAGATTTCACTGCAACTTACCTAGTGGGGAACAGAACCCTGGTGAAATTACAGAATGGCTGCTAAGATATAGTAGCGAGCAATCAAAAGAGTGTGGCTGCTAACAACATTGCTACATGTACAACTAACCATTGGAGTGATCTAATCGCTAAAATCACTCGGATAGAAGATCGTAAATGCATCGGATGGTTTAAATATATGGTTGTACTCGAGTTGTAATCAAATAGTTATACGTGAAACATTTCCCTAATTGAACACTCTACTTCACCTACGCGACTAGTCTCCACACGCAACGTCGCGCCTGCTGTCACGATCGATCGGGACCAAGACCTACGTACGTAGCCTGTGGCAATTCTATCGCGTGCGGTAGTGCAGGGCATATCATCAAGGATCTTGTTCTTGTGTTACGTACACGTACGTCGAGATCGATGGCGATGACGATATTGCACATATATCATCGTTCGTATCAATACAAAGTTATAGGGTCCAAGGCTATGCATGCATGTCACGATGAAGGAGCAAGATGTGTCACCAAACCGAGCAAATGGACGAATTCAGCCATGCCTCTTGGTTGGCCAAAAATCGCTGATTTGGTAGCTCTTCGGCCTGTGGGAGTAAGGACTCATATGGCCGGGACGAAGCATCTGTTCGACATGCATGCATGCATGTTGCCATGTGGGTGATGGATGTAGATAGGTTCTATCTAGCTGTGTGGATTCTAGCTAGGTAGCTAGTGTAGATAGGCTTTTGTCCGGGGCTCACTAACTGATTCATTGGAGCTTGGTAGTTCAGTAGTCGTCTGATTAAGGACCAATATATATGTTCACTAAGCTAGATAGGTAGCAAGTGTAGCACAACTGAAAATGAACAAAAAAATGTCGAACAGGATTCGTACGATTTTTTTGCATATCAAGAAGATTCTAAAGGATTAATTAACTCGTGCTATTATTTCAGTGGCGATTGGAAGTTAATCAGTAAATGCTACTTATAACTGTTGTGTTGACGCCGGCGTGGCTCAGTTCGGTCGTTTTGATGAAGAAATGACGCGGATCTATCCTTGATCAACTTTTTTTTTTATCGTCGTGGGAATCGACGCACGCATGCATCCTTTTCCTTCGCTGTCTTGCTGAAAGCTGCGTGCATAGAAACCGCAAAGAAATCTGGTGACCAGTCGAGGCCGCGAATGATCTCAGTATAGTCGAGAATCTTAACAGCAGCTTGGGCAGCACTGTCAGTGGTCTGTATTATTGTGAGGGAGAGGCACGTGGGACCGCAAGTAACATTTCGACGACCAAGATGACAGCAGCATGGACCAGTGCCTTTCTTCACTGTAACAACTTGAAGTAGCGACGGATCTTAGGCCATCTTCCATAAAAATTCTAAAAATACATTTCTATAATATTATTATAGTATTCTCTATTTTTTTCTATCTCCAACAACCACCATATTCCTTACCTTTCGTTACCTTACTTCTTCCATCAGACCCACACGTATACTACGTAAACAGTAATACGGTAGCCCATTTTCAGCGGCAAATTTGCTGCTCGATGGCTCCTCCCGCATTACTGTGCCGAAGGATGCCGCTTCTGCTGGAGGCCACTCGCCCGGTAAAAATCGGCGACAGCTCTATCCGCATTAGTAAACAGTGATACAGCCGATAGATACGGTCTCTCTTGGAGACAGTCTTAGGGGGGTGGGAGCAGCTAAGCTCCCTCTTTTTTTTAAAGAGAAGAATGAGAAGAAGAGAGAGATGAGACAGAGGAGGTGAATGAAAATCAGCCTCTCTGTAATTTCGCTGCATCCGCCGCTGGCTCGAAGGTCTTCATTGTGCTATTGCGTTTAGACCGGTGGATGTGACAGCAGAAACAGACAATGTCCCTATCTCATTTTCCAATCAAGAAACTAAACCAATCTTTATTCCTTAATCTTAAAAAATTACGGAAGAGGTGACACGGTAACTGCACCGGCCATGCGCATGCGCATCTCGGAACTGCTTTGTTGGACGATGTTTGTGTGCGTGCGTGTAAGAAAATATTGGCGCGCTGCACCAGAGACATCTACTATGGCTCGACACGAGCTGCACAACAGAAAATGGAATTAGTCAAGTCAAAAATCTTTCTTTGCATTTCGTCTTGGGCCATCTCCTCTTCGGGGTGTCTTTTCGCCGGACTGGGCTAGAGGCCCAGTTTTTGCGTGCCAGTCTGATTCCAACCCTAGTTGTTGGGCCTATGTACGCACAATCGGCCCGGAAAGTCTTACTATTTTTCCATATTCCTCTGCTAATCAACTCCTGTGAGATTACTAGTTTCAAACATTCCTAGTCACAGGCTCACAGCGTAGTACGTACTACAATAGAAACTGCTGAAACGGCAACGTGTCAACATCTAGTTAGGGAACGTTTAGTAGTTCTGCTTCTGATCTAAATTATTCAGGGAAAATGATTCTCTAGGTAATTTTTTTAGAAAGTTATTTTGTATGAAAAGTGAATCGGGGAAATTAGTTTTTTCAGTTCTTAATATCTAGTTTATTTTATAAAATCACTCCTAAAAATTTACCCTAAAAATTGAAAACTGTAAACTACTATTTATCAGATTTACTACTGATTTCCTGATATGTGAGCTGTGACAAACAGCCCTTAAACACGTAGAACTATGCCGTCCGCTGCTCGAGCTAGGCTCACGTCAGTTGCTAGTTGCTACGGATTGCTGGGCACCTACGCGGCTGCGCTACACTGTCGACACATGCAGCGGGGCCGCCACCCCGACCCCGTCCGGGAGTGAATCTCCCGTCCCGTCGCGCGATCGGAATATGTCCGCCGGATCGGCACCCTCGAGAGCGCGCCGATTTGGTGTCCACCCGTGCGGCCCGGCACGGGCACAAGGCCCGCGCCCACCCGCCTCCCTAGCGGCGCCTGACGTACGTCGTACCCGTGGACCAGGCACGGGATCCCACCCGTTCTTCCAGTCAAAACACGCGGCGTACGCGCGCCCGATCGGGCCGATACAGAAATTTTTTTGCGACTCTCATCTAACGACACATATTATGTTAGAAGAGGAGATCTGATCCTATAAAATTTCCGCGAGCGCGACGGAATCGCGAGGTCTCGGCCTGTACCGCCAAAGCGGGGACACCCGTAGCGCGGCGCGGATCGCTTTTCGGCGGCGCTGCTTGCACTTGCGCCATGCGCGGCGCAGGCTTCCTCCTCGGCTGTCCCGCCGTACTACGCTAGGGCGTGCGCAGGGATTTGGCCTAGCTAGCTCTCCTCTCTGGCTCTCCAGGCCTACGCACCAAGGGACCGAGAGATTCCTGCAGAGGCTGGGGGAGCGTGGTGCCCTAAACTCTGTGGCCTTTGGGGCTTTCTTTACGGGACTGATGGGGCATTGGTTCCATTTCGGTGGGTGCATGCTAGCTCTTGTGCGTTAAGCTTCAGATCGATTGTTCTTGCGTTACTTTCTGTACCTGATCCGCGATGAGGGGGAGGTCTGGGGTCGGAGGGCCTGGCTTGTCCCTCACAGGTACTGCATGCGTACGTGCCTTTGCATGCATGGTTGGTTTCTTTTTTCAGCGAGCGGCGGTCGTTTGATATGGTAATCTTCGGTAACTCACATTGTTCTTCCGGAGGCTGGTGACACTGGAAAGTGGCTGTGCCGTGTCGAAACAGTAGCAGTCTTACTCTGTCTTTTGCTGAGGAGAGCAATGATTCGGTGAGAGAAATGCAAAATGCTCTTGCAGGAACTTGCTAGCTATGTGAACTAGCTAACACGTGTCGACTAAACGTAGCCCGAGCGGAGGAGACGGAAGCTGCAAAGTGGAGAGTGGTGACTGAAGTGGAAGATGTTGAGGTCAGTTCCAGTACGTACATCGAGTTTGGACCAAGTCGAAACGAGAGACAGGTTTCGTTTGACGATCCTACTGTTGAAATCGCCCGTCTCATCGCGAGATCGGAATCTGTCACGCAAGTTTTCGATGCCGATATGCTCGAATCCGCTTCGTAAATCTTCATGGCAAACTGCAAATTAAAGGGCTACCTACCTAGTTAAAGGCTCATATATAGCATGTTACCACCGCACGATCCTTCGTTTTACGGCTTCAAGCGGAGCGGTATCATATCGATCGGTGCCTCATCCTAGCTTGAAGATGAAGATATGTGTCGAGGCACTGCATAGATCGCTAGCTAGCTAGGCACAGGCTGACAGACATGAGAGGACCCAAAGCAGTCGACCGCCCGACCAGATTCCAATCGCATTGTCGACTTCATTACCGAGGTTGTCTTCCCAATTCCGTTTACATGTAATCACAACAGCAATCAGCTGCTGACGCCCTTTATTTACGTAGTCGTTCGTGCAAATTAGACGGCAAGATTCTCTCTCTAGAGTATAAAAAGTTTAGCAGGGTAAAATCTCCTGTTTGCTCTAACCAAGTTCTGTTTGCTAGTTTGATTATCACACCAGACGACACCACCAAAGATAGCAAACGACGACCATGCAGTTCCCGCGCACTGCCGTTCTCCCTCTCTATAAATATCGAGGTCGCGTGGTCGCCATGCTTAGGCTCAAGCGACTGCCTTTTGACCTTTCTTCTTCCTTCCGATAAATACATCTCTCTCTTTCCGGGCTATAGCTAGCTTCGATCGGCACTCCATCCCTCTTCCATCGGCTCATAGATTTGAACTGATACTTTGTATCTCCCTCCCATACTGTGTAACCAACACCAGCACACATATATACCCGGCGGAGTTCAGTGGTGCATACACATAGAAACGATGATGATCTTCGAGGAGGATGCAACCGGCATGGCGATACCGGACGACCTGTGCATTGTAAATCTCCATTCAGTTTTGTTGTCTAGCTATTTTATCATTTCTGTTCTTATTCTTCGTTAGTGTTGTTTCACTATGTTTCCGTGCTTGCATGTGTATCTGAATTAAGCTAGTTGAGTAACGAGTTCAGTGCGCTGCATTCTAATAGGAAAAATATGGACACTGAATGATGCAATGCTTGCTTTGATCATATCATATTATAATACTTCCTCAGTTATTCACTGTACCAAGCAAAATCGCCAGTCAAGATATTTTTCAGTATTGATTAGCACAATATATAACTCTCAGCAACTAAAAGTACTAAGGAAACACGGTCTTATTCATATTCCGTAAATTAACACAATTTTCTGTACTGCCAAATGACTAAATGAAGGAGATCGCCCATGTAAAGTCATAAAGGCTAGAATGGAAGATTTTTATGCCGGCTAAAACACCCCGTTTACGATGCCCTTGGTCAGATCAGGTCGCATGCTCGATCGGGATGAGCGACGAATTCCTGGAGGCTTCTTTCCAGAAATAAGCACATCCTGCGGAATAATAGCATCCATACATAAGGCCATGCACAGGCATTTAGAATCTGGCATTCGTGTGCGCTGACTTCTTGAGCGCAAGTGTCGCACAGATTTCCGGATTCTGCCTGAAAAAAGAAGTCTTGTGCATCTGCATGGCCAAACAGGCTTATTTTCGATCCCCTCTCTTTCATGACCGATCCTCGCATATGATGATTCTCCATTTTATGGCCCCAAGAAGAATCCTCTCTCTTCAACAGAACATGTTGGAGAAAGTCTGTCCAGAAAGCTGCACTGCACACCAATCTGATCATTGGTGCTGAAGATTGACGGTACCCACCATGGTTCCTGACGATTGCATCGCTGTAATTGTTTCTTCAACACAGACCTTGCTCAATTCTTCCTGAGATTTGCACAGTGCTCCAAATCCAACCAAGCAATTTTATTTCCTTCTGAAGATCTTTTGCTGGCGTCTTTCTTGCATCCTTTTATTGAAATAAGTCTTTCTTGCTTCCTTTTATAAAAATAAATCTTCAATTTCTTGCATACTGTGCATGCATGCTCATTGGATTATAACTGAAATAACAATGCGCTGTTTCCTAGGACAACTGGCACTTGCCTGCACATGTAATGAAATAGTGTTAGGCATCTATTATGCTAAAGCACAAGCAGTGTAAAAACAAGCATTTAAAATCCAGATGGCATGCAAATTTGATCCTGCGGCACTACCTGAGAACAAATGACATTTTTCTTCTTTCGCGTCTAGTTCTTGACAACTTTGTATTTAAATTGCATGGTTGCGTTTGCTCACAGTTTTCTATTGAGAAATTCGCTTCAATATAGTGGCATTGTTCAGAATATCCCATGGTTGCATGCCAACAGCTTTTGATCCCTCACAAATTGCAGAGAACTGCACTACAAAATTGTATTCTTTGCAACAAAACATAATGATGCACCTAGCACCCACTGCTTTCTCAATGAGTTTGTAAAATAAGATTCCACTAGAATATCATGTAAGTCGTTTGTCATTCAGTCAGACATAAATAATGCTATTGATATGGTCTGTGTCATCTTTTCTTTTCTTTTTTTGAGAATCATATGGTTTGTGGTTTTCACGATTTTATTGTTGGAAGTACACTCATTTAGCAAAAAGAAACTCACAGGTTTTGCCCCCTCCAAAATTTACAGGAGGATATTTCAAGCCCCGTAGCTACTCACATTCTTGACTTCTGTTACGACGGTCTTGGTGATGACCTCTTTGCTGTGGTGACCACTACCTCCGTCCCATTTCCAGCCTCCTCTGAGGATGTTTCATCGTCTACCACAACCACCCCTCCTCTCTGCAGCTACAGTGATGAGACTCCAGCTGCTGCAGCCACAGCGTTCTCCCCGTTACCCTCCTTCGACTCCACTCTCACAGCCCTACTTGAGCAAGAGCAACACCATGACCTTGACACCGAGCTCCTTCACCCCATCGATGGCCTTTCAGAAGCAGCATACTATCCACTTGCCACCGACGAGGCCAGCACAGATCAATTCAGCCAAATGGAACTTCCAGAGACCATTGCTGAACCAGTACCCCCAATGCAAATGACCAGCAGGACGCCTGTCTTGATGCCGCTCGCTTCAGGCTATGGTGAGTGCTTCACAGCGGCACTAGCTGGAGGGTACATGGGCCTGGATGGAGCCCTGTATCAGCAAACAGGAGGAATTCTTCCGACCTGCAATGTAGATGCATCACAAGGAAGATTCTTCAACAGTGCAAGTAATAGTAGCATTGGTATGGTGATGATTGGTGAGTATCAGAAGATGATGGAAGGTGAAGGAGAACTGACCATAACATACATCGATGAAGATTCCATGCAAGGGGCGTTGGTTAACAATGCAGAGATGCAGGTAACATTTTATATACTGAGCATTATACCACATACCACAATGATGCCTGATAAGAGCACAGCTCAAGGAACCAGCTGATATATGCAAAATCTCTTTGGCTTCTTACTCGACATTATATAAACTAAACAGGTTGGTGGAAATAACCAGCACCTGATAAACGGATGCAACGGGAGCCCACCAACATTACCTCAAACAGAAATATCAGGCTTGGAAGATCCCACATTCAAGGTTAACCGCTTATCACCTGAAGAGAGGAAGGAAAAGATCCATAGGTACATAAAGAAACGGAACGAGAGGAATTTCAGCAAAAAAATAAAGGTACTATTGAGCAATCAATAGAAGCACTACCTGCGCATGGACATCTTATCAATTCAGCTGTGCTGATACACAACAAAATTCAGTATGCATGTAGAAAAACCTTGGCAGATAGCAGGCCCCGTGTCCGTGGAAGGTTTGCAAAGAATGATGAACTTTGTGAAGCAACAATATCAAGCTCCAAACATCATGAACATTATGAACAAATAGTAAGTTTTCAAGTAGTACACTGTCTTCTGTCTTTTCAGAAACTAAAGTCCAGTTTAACTAAAAACAATGATAACAAAGAAATGTTAAAGGAAAATGTTACTTGCTGTGCCTCGGAGACATTTCGTGAAATACATAACTCATCAGTTTCAATTGTTCCATTCTGTTATATGTTAGCAAGTTAGGATGTAGGGGGGGGGGGGTCTGTTGACAATACTCTCACCAACACCCTACTGCACGAGCAAGCACAGGAGCACTCTCCTCACTGCTCTTGCTGGAACACAGGAGCACAAGGTGGTTTTAGTGTTGCAGAACTGGGCAGTTTTTCTGTTATGTGTATATCCATATTTATAGAGTACAAGAGCTAGTGTTCTAATGGACTTTTGCTACTGAACCAGCAGGACAGTTTCAGCTCCTTATCTGCTCATAAGTGAGCTACAAGAATATCTACTCTAGCCCATAATTCCTAAGGTGTATTCACACACACCTTGCATACAAAAACTAGATTTAGCTTTGACTGCTCAATCTGGACAGATCAGGTTGCTTCTATGCTGAGCTAGCTTTGGTTTCTAGAAACAGCCAAGGAAAAATATCTAAGTAGTCAAGACTTATCTGATAATCACCCCCTAAGTCTTTATACCGATTTAGACCATGCCAATCCTTGTGCGGAGCTCTTGAAATCTGACTCGTCCTAAAGCCTTTGTCAAGATGTCCACGAGCTGGTCTTTTGTGCTGACAAAACAAGCACAAATGCTTCCATTCTCCAGACACTCTCTGATGTAGTGGTAGCGAGTATGAATGTGCTTGCTTTTTTCGTGAAAAATGAGGTTCTTACTCAACGCCAGGGCGGACTTGCTATCCATCCTCAGTTCTGTGATGTCAGCTTCCCTTTCTTTGAGCTCACCGAGCAGTTGAGCCAGCCAAACGCCTTGGTTGGCAGCCGTCGTGGCAGTAATGTACTCTGCTTCACCAAGAGCTCAACGCCACAATGCGTTGCTTGAGGGACTGCCAACTGACCAGGCTCTTGCCGAGGAAGAAGAGGATGCCGGCGTGATCGCTATCGTTGTAGCCGATCAATCGAGCTTCTACCTCCCCTGTTCTCCGCTTGTAGTGGCAGCCAAAAGAAATTGTCCCCGCAATATAACGGAGGATGCGCTTCACGGCCGTCATATGCTCGGAGGTAGGCTGCTCCATAAAGCGGCTCATGAACCCGACTGAGAAAGCCAGGTCTGGCCGTGTGTTGACGAGGTAGCGAATGCTACGGATGAGTCTCGGGTACTCAGCCGTGTCGACAGGAGGCGCCGTACTGTCGCGGCTCAACTTGAGCATTTCTTCCATTGGAGTGGCGCATGTATTGCAGTCCATCATCCCGGTCGAATCCAAGATCCGCTGAGCGTAATGCGATTGGTTGAGAGAGATGCCGCTGTTTTCGTGCTGCTGAACCTCAATTCCGAGGTAGAAGGAGAGCCGACCAAGGCTGCCCATCTTGAATTGAGCTTGCATTTCGCCTTTGAACTGCTCGATCTCTTATGAGTCTCCTCCTGTGATGATGAGGTCATCGGCATAGACGCCGACGAGCAGTCGCGCGTCCTGTGAGCCTCGAACATAGATGGCGTGCTCGTTAGAGCTCTGCTTTAAGCCGAGGGACTCCAGCGTGCTATGCAACTTCCCGTTTCGTGCACGTGGTGCTTGACGTAGTCCATAGAGGGCCTTGTGCAGCTGCAACACCTTCCTCTCCTCGCCGGCGATCAAGAATTTTAGCGACTATGTCATGTATACTTCTTCGTGTAGGTCGACGTTGAGGAAGGCAGACTTGACATCCATGTGGTGGACATGCCACCCTTCATCAGCTGCAGGTGCTAAGAGAAGGCGGATTGATTCAATCCAAGTGTCAGGCGCGAAGACCTCATCGAAATCCACCCCTGGCTGTTGCACATAGCCTCTGACAACTAGCCGGGCTTTATGTTTGACAACCTCACCGAATTGGTTATTTATCTTGTAGACCCACTTGAGTCCGATGGGCCAGCACCCTGGCGGCTGCTCCACCAGCTTCCAGGTGACATTGTCTTTGACGACGTGCATCTCCTCTCGCATCGTCGCTTGCCATGCTTCGTCCCGCTCTGCTTCGGTGTAGCAGCTAGGCTCCTCGCCGCTCACCAAATTTAGGTCACCATCGAGCACACACGGTGCATATTCGATCGGCACATCATCGTTGCCGAGGATGTTGTCCGCCGTCCGAAAGCGTACGGGACTATCATCGTGGCTTGTGTCGAAGGTGCAGAATCGTGAGGCGATGGAGAGATGAACTCTTTAACGGAGTCGAAGGCCGCTGCAATTGGACTGGTGTGCGGCACGGTGGACATCGACGGGCTTGGTGGCAGATGCAACTCCGGCGCACCCCCTGCACTAGCCAACAATGGCTGCAGGGGCTCCTGCATTGAATACTCGACTGTGAAGTCGCTTGATTGTGCGGGGTTTCCGCCAGCCTCTGCTTCCCAGCTCCAGCATGCGTCCTCGTCGAACACCGCATCACCTGTCACTTGGACACGCTGCGTTCGTGGGTCGTAGACGTGGTATGCATTGGCGCCGTCTGTGTAACCAATGAAGATCATAGTGGTGCTCCGATCGTCCAACTTCTTCAAATGCGGGCGCACATCCTTCATGTACACGACACATCCAAAAGTGCGTAAGAAGCTGACATCCGGTTTGCGGCCATGCCAAGCTTCGTATGGAGTGAGGCCATCGAGGCTCTTGGTAGGGCGCGGTTGAGAAGGAAGACCGCAGTTGTAACGGCCTCACACCAAAATTCCATCAGCACCTCCCTTTGCTTTAGCAGGCTGCGGGCCGTGGCGAGGATTGTTTGGTTGCGCCACTCAACCACCTTCTGCTCGTTGATGGTCTCACCGAGCATACTGAGGGAGCCGACGATGCCAGTTAGCCACAACGCGAAGTCGCGCATCATCTTGATGGCGTCCCAAGCATCCTTCATGGTGTTCTTGGTGGCGAGGGTCGGAATCATCTCGGCAGGAACTGAGCGCAAGATGGCTTCCATAGCCACCCTGTCCTCTTGGACATCCGCGTCACCATGCTCTACTGCATCCTAGAGGTTGCGGACTTGCAACATCACTTTCAACATCAATGACCACTCTGTGTAGTTGGTGCGTGTGAGGGTGGGAAGGGTTGCCGAGCCACCGAACTCCCTCACGGTCCGCTGCACGATAACCTCACGCACATCGTCGTCAAGACGTCGTGGTCTGCACGGAACTGGTGAAGGCGAGCCTTGACGCTCGTGGCGTGGCGGCGTCCTTGACACCTCGCTGCGAGGTGCAACCTTGACGCCATGGCTCAAGATCCTCTCTAACCTTGCTCTGTATACCAAATGTTGACAATACTCTCACCAACACCCTACTGCACGAGCAAGCACAAGAGCACTCTCCTCACTGCTCTTGGAACACAGGAGCACAAGATGGTTTAGGTGCTGTAGAACTGGGCAGCTTTTCTGTTATTTGTATACCCATATTTATAGAGTACAAGAGCTAGTGTTCTAATGGACTTTTGCTACTGAACTAGGACAGGTTCATCTCCTTCTTATCTGCTCATAAGTGAGCTACAAGAATATCTACTCTAGCCCACAATTCCTAAGGTGTGTGATTTGGCTTTGATTGCTCAACCTGGACAGATCAGGTTGCTTCTATGCTAAGCTAGCTTTGGTTTCTAGAAACAGTCAAGGAAAAATATCTAAGTAGTCAAGACTTATCTGTCAGGGTCCATGTGGACTAGTCAGAACAAGGTTGTAGTGGTTGAGGTCATGAGTCCAGATCCCTACTCTCCTTAAAATTGAAGATGCATGATTCCTTATGTATTCTCATTTTTCTCATGATGCATGCAAAAACTTTGGTAGATAGATTTCTATACATAGTTAACAATAATTCTTTACCCTTTTCAGGAGCATATGAAAGAAGATGACATGCTTGACACTTCTGATATTCTTGCACATCTAAGTGGGTTAAATTCCTACAAGTACAAGTGCAACGTCGAATCCTGGATATAATTCTCAAGTCTCAACCATGCAGACTAAAAAGACCTGTGATTTGTTTCCAATCACACAACCATTAAGCACAGTTTTTCTTTCCAGTAAAATAAGGTTACAGCTTTAGAAGCTCTCTAGCAGGGCAAATCTCTAGTCTAAATAAATGTAGAACTGGTGTATTGTATCAATCTATTGTCACTTGTTTGCCATCCTCACGAGTGAATGTGGTAGTTAGTCTACAGAACTACATAACCGTGATTTGTACATAGAACTATGTCCTTATCTTAATATAAATAAATAGTTTAAAAAGTTACTTCAACATTTCTTTGTTGCGGAGTCTAGATTTGGTCTGCCCAAGTATTCACAGGACAGCATGTAGCAATGGTACATCCGCATAACCTTAAAAGCATGATGACAAAGCATAATCTATGTAAACTGAATATAATGGAGTGTATCATCCCAACTGCCTTTTAGCCCTGTGCCCCCTATGTGCAGAAGGCTCAAATGTCAGAACTAGCGACAAACAATATGAACAAGATTCGAAATAAGTAGCTAGAACGGAAATGCAGATCACAAACTTAGTTATTTCCACTCATGACACTATGTTACTTATCGTAAATGCAACAAAACCCTAAAAAATCTAACAAAAGACCTGAACTGAGTATATTATTCAGCATCAGACAGCATAAGTTTAGTAAGGTCCAAGATTTTGCCGAATAGTTCTAGTGTTCATGCAAAAGTAGAGAACTCATTTTGTTAGTTTCTGCTTTAATTTGGGTAATTCAAGGATAAACTATAAACTTACAGAAAAGAAAATCCCTTGAAGTTCAAGCACTGCACCTGCCATTTAGGTAACCAAGCGGAAGTGAAATACAACACCGAAAGTGGGCTATTTGAAGCTAGTGGTATTGTCGCATTGCAAATATCCGTTTCAGCTAAACTACCATCAACATCAAATTTCCAAACAATGAGACTACTATGACTGAATGAGAATGTAGACAACAGTAGTCAGCATTTTCATATCAAGATTTACGCTCACGCACAATTCCATTGATGAAGTCCATGCAGTTGGATCCAGAAATTACTGCACAGTTTCTTCAGCCAAACTTGTCTGACATTCAAGAACTAAGATACAAGTACTCGATCAAAACCATCTCTACATATATATACCTGATATAAGAAAATGTACAACAGTTGTGTGCTAAGTGCTAACTCACTAATGTAGTAATGTTGTCACCTGGGGCACGGGCACAGCAAGGGAGAGCAACTCTGAGGCCCCTCGCTCCACCAATTGACACCCCTCGCCATCCATCTCAACTATTCCCGGATCCAAGAGTACAACTTGGGGTTCAGATTTGCTACACCCAAGTAGGACTAAACTACTTGGCCTGGTGAAGCCGAGGAACCGAACGCAGCGACCGCTTCGACCGCCCCAGAACCGCCCGCCGACCCAGATGGCAACCTCCGAGGCGATCACGGCAACCTTGACGACCACCCCGAGCGCGTCGACCCCGTTCCTGAATCCCTTGTGCACCTGGAGCCCGAGGAAGCCCTCAATGATCTTGGACGTATTCTTCGATAGCTTGTAGCTGGACTTGAGGATCGCGAGCACAGCGACACCGGCAGGCGACGCGGCGGGGATCGGCGCGGCGGTCGCAAGTCGAAGGAGCGACGCGGCGGCGAACGCGGCCTTGAGGCGCTTGGAGGAGGGGAGCGACGGGAGGCGCGCGGCGGGTCCGAGAGTGCGCGCGGCCTTGTAGGACTTGGATGCAGCCTTGGACGCTGCGATGAGCGCGGCTACCGGGGAGGAGGCCGTGGCGAGGACCCGCGGCGCCTTGAGCGCGGCGGCGGCGGCGGACGTGGCTGCGGCGAGCGGCTTGAGCGCGCGGGAGCGGGAGAGGACGACGAGCAGCCGCACCCCCAGCGCTACGCCGAGCGCGGAGGTCGCGGCGGCCGCGAGCTCGTACGTGGGAGGCATGGCGGCGGCCCTCGCCTGGAGGCGCAGGCCATAGGAGGCGAGACGGGAGAGGGTGTGCGCGAAAGGGCGTGGAACGCTAGGGAGCCGACGAAAAAAAAAAGGTCACGGGTTAGCCAAGTGGAGACGAAGGGGTGACGTGGGTGCGGCCGCGATCGCGCGTTGGGTGGGAGGCCGCGGGCTGGCTGGGTGGAGTTGGATGCGGGTGGGACGTGGCAGATTTTTTGGCTGACCTGGGAACTCGGCGGTCGTGCGGTGCCGATTTTTCCCGTGGGATATGCCAAACCCGACACGCAGCGGCCGTCATGGCATCATGGGTGGGTGGGCTGCGGACGGCATCATCGGGGCCGTCCATTCCACCGCGCAAGACCGTAAAATGTGATTAATTGTTTGGACTGAATCATCGGAACATTGGTCCCCAGGCCCGCCCGCGTGGCCGCGTTCGGCATGTTCCGTGGGCTTCGTTGCCGAATGCCGTAGTGTTAGGCCGCTACTCCGAATTTTCTCAAGACCAAACGTGGAAGGCATGCAAGTACGCAAAGACAAACAGGAAACTGACGGAAATGACAAGCGAGCTTTTTTTTTACGGGAGAACAAACTCTGTTTCTATTTTAAACAATATATTAGATATAGCTACCATATTCCAAAAGTCTTTAAAAGAAACAAGACAAAAATATAAAAATATTTACATATATAACACTGATAGTTAAGATAACACTCTACAAGCTAAGTTAACACTCTAGGATATGATATAACTCTACGAAATCAGAGACGAGATCTAACTTGGTTAGAAGTTATTGCATCACTACACGATCTATTCTAGAGTTGGATCAATTTTCTCAATATCATTCTCCTTAAGCAGGTTTTTTCAACTCTGCAAGTAAAAGAGATCTTTGAGTAGAGAAACAATTAGCTTGTTAGGGAATGTCTTTTTAATTATCATCTTGTTATGAACACACCAAGTTGCCTAGCTACGACCTGCAAAAAAGAAGAGACACGGATTTACAGGTAGATTTAGAATCTGAGTCAACCGGCCAAGAGCAAAGTTGTTTAGGATCCTGGGTTGCTCAGACCAACCAAAATATTCTCTAATTACACTCCATATAAAGTTAGCAAGAATACGCTGGAAGAAAATGTGGTCGATATTTTATTTTTTCTCACATAGGTAACCATACTCATTGGCCTTCCAACCTCTCTTCTTTAAAGTGGTGGTAGTTTAGAGTTTATCGTTGAACATCTGCTAGAGAAAAATCTTTATCTTCTGCGGGATTTTGCATTTTCAAATTTTCCCACTGATCTTACTTCGTATCCCACCATCGAGAATAAAGCGGTAAAGAGATATCGTGGTGAAGTTCCGGGACTTCTCTAGAGTCCAATGAAATTTATCGTCCAGATCATCTAAATTAATGGAGTTTAATAGAATCTTCAACTCCTCATATCTCCCGGATTCAGAGGGGGTCAAAGCTCTTCTGAAGCTAATGCTGAAGGTACCATCCTCGAAACAATCAGCCACCTTGGCCATTGTATCTGAGTCATTTTGTATATATCAGGGAACTATATCTTTATGGGGTACCCTGAATCCAGGTGTCTATCCAAAATCTAGTCTAAAGATGTCTAAATGGGACAATCGGGCCGGCCCGGCACGGGCCCATCTCGGCACGGCCCGATTGGCCCATTTACTGTTACGGGCCGTGCCGTGCCGGCCCGCGTGCCGAGCCGTCGGCCCACGGCACGGCCCAACTGTCACCGTGCCGTGCCGGGCCGGCCCACGGCATGGTCGGCACGATGGGCTCGGCCGGCACGATGGGCCCGTTCAGCACGATGGGCCTGTTCGGCACGGTGGAGGCACGACAGGCCCGTTTGGTACGACGGGCCCGACCGGCACGGTGGAGGCACGACGGGCCAGGTCGGCACGGGAAGGCACGACGGGCCCGGCCGGCACGGTGGAGGCACGTTGGGCCCGTCAGCACTAAAAAAATAGAAAAAAAATCCAAAATAATAGCTAAAAAATCCAAAAAATAATAAAAAATATAGAAAATAAATACATAACATCTTTATTGATTGGTTGCCTCGTTAAAAACCTTTCTACTAGAAGGAAAAAAGAGTACAACTAATGATTATGCTCCGAAAATTACATGGTTTCATTAGAAACCCCAGAATTTTGCTTGCAATTTTTAATATGCTTCCTCAAGTGTCCCGTTCCATGTGAAGATCTGGCACCTATTTCTATGCTGCATATATTACACTTAGCAAATCTTACCTGTTCCCCGTTAATTTCTTTGAAGACATTTTCAAAATGTTGCCACACCCATGATCATGCACGTGAGTTCTCGGCGTCTTGATCCATGAATTGAAATATGGAATTGGTTTCTTGATGTGAAGTGACTACTGGCTACTTGGCTAACAAATAGGAAAAGAGAGATGGGTGGGCAGGGTGGGTAATGAGAATACATGGAGTTTGAGATAGAGTAGATGGTATTTATAGGCCACGATGAGAGGAGAGGTAGGTGGGGGTGGGGCCGCGGGGGGTATTTTAAAAAAATAAACAAAAAATATGAATAAAAAAACTTAGAAATAATAGGGGCACATGATTAATTCTAAAAATGAGCTTTATTGATAGGTTGCCTAATTAAAAAACTTTCTAGCAAAGGAAAAAAGAGTACAACCTAGCTCAGAAAATTTAAAATTACACGTTCTCATCAGCATCTAGATACAAATTTTGGAATGATTCTTCAAGCTCAGTATTTTCTGCAGTGTGTTGCATTCGTGCTTTAGCTTATTCCCAATCCTTTACTATGGTGAGTATTTCAACCATCTCACTTGACAGATTTGTTCTTCTCTCTTCGACTATCCTTCCTGTAAGACTGAAGGCAGCCTCAGAAGAAACTGTAGATACAGGAACCGTTAACAAATCTCGCGCTAACAGTGAAAGCACTGGATAATTCGTCTTGTGCTCATGCCACCATTGCAGTATGTTGAAGTTTTCTTGTTCGTGGCTGATAACGTCACTGTCGATGAAGGTAGTTAGCTCCCCTCCGGATGTTAGAATTCCGGTGCCTGTAGACGATCGTGACGAAGAGTCTGAACTTCTTGATGAAGAACCTGCACCAAATATTTTTCCCCCACGTTGTCGTCTTCTTACTTGTTGTGGGTGCTAGTGGAGGTCGTTGCAGGCGAACTCCGCCATACTTTGTTTCATATTTACTATAAACTTCGAATAACTTAGAACGAACATTAGTATAATAATTAGAATAATCATGGCCAAGAGCATCATCTAGAATTGCGAGAACTCTACAGAAAGCTGCAATTTTAGCTCTAGGATCTAAAATAAAGGCAAAGGCGTATAACAAAGGAATTTCTTTTCAATACTTTAAGAATTTAGATTTCATAGGAACTACACAATCTCTTAGAAGATTGTCATTTTCATAGTTGTTTAAATGAGTAGCAATTTCAACAATATTATGCACTACTAAACAAGATGTTGGATAATAAACTCCTGATAAACTCACAGTTGAATCATAAAAAAATTCAAGAAACTCCAGTATCCTTTCAGCAACATACCAATACGCTTCCGTGAGTAAAGTTTGACCCCCATGCTGATGATAGTGTGTATGAATAAACAGACCAAATGTGCTCTTATATGGTATAATATTTTTAAGCATCAAGAAAGTAGAGTTCCATCTCACCGGCATGTCCAGAGCAAACTTACGTGGACGCACACCCATTGCAACACAATACTGTTTATATGCTGCAATTCATTGGTTAGAGGAGTTCACAAAAGATATTGCAGTACGAAAATCTTCTAAGTATCGCGATAACCTCTTCAAACCGGATTTTACTATAAGATTGATAATATGACAAGCACAACGTTGATGTAACAAGAAAGATTCAGCATAAGTACTAAACAACGGAGTAAGAATATCCATTGCTCTAAAATTTGCACCAGTATTATCTAAAGTGATAGAAAATATTTTATTCGTGAGGCCAAAGTCTGCAACTACTTGAGATATTTTTTCAGCAATATTTTCACCGGTATGCGCGTTGTCAATCAAACGAAAACCTATTATTCTCTTTTCTAATTCCTAATCATTATTAACAAAATGAGCAACCACACTAAGATAATCCTCTCTAGCCCTACCTGTCCATATGTCCGAGGTCAAAGCAACTGAAAATGTACATGTTTGCAACATTTCTTTAAGTTTGCTACGACACGTATTGTAGTATTTTACCATATCCCTACTAGTTGTCTGTCTAGAAACATGCGTGAACCTAAGATTATGAGCTTGCTTAATGTAATCTTCAAATGCAGCAGACTCACCGATATTGAGTGGTAGATCCGCTCTTGCAATGAAGCGACATAGCTCTTTTCGAGCATTGGTAGAGTCGTACTCCCAATGATGAACAGAGCCGTCGGGGTTGTACTGCAACACCGTCTGCTTCATGCCTGCTCCACTCTTTCGCTTGCAACTTATGACGTGCCTCTTCAAGTGCCCCGTTCCACCCGAGGGCTTTGCAGATAATTCATTTTTACAAATATAACACCTAGCATACCTAACACTTACCCCATCTTCCTCTTTGTAGATCTTTTCAAAGTCTTGCCAAACTTCGGAAGCACCGGCTCTTGATCTTTTAGACCCGCTGCTTGCTAATGTGTGCGCACTTGTAGAGCCTGACGATGGAACTGCTGCTGCATCACCTGGATCTGGATGTGAACCAACCGGAGGTTCACCGTCGGGTCCATCATCACCTGCAGCACTGGTATCAAAGGGGCCATAGTCCCCTGTGAGTCCTTGGAGAAAAAAAATCATGATCTATGGATGTATCATGATCACCGGCATCCATGATCAATGTCGAATGACACTACAAAAATTGCAAATATTCAAAGTTAGAAATAATCAAGTAATAAAACTAATAATAAAATAAGACTCAACAACGATGCAAAAAAATCACCAAGATTTCTTCAACTTCAAGATAGCAAGTCAGCAGGATGACGATTTTGGAATTGCTCGGATTTTTTTTGCAACAATTCAAACTAATTTTGCCAAATTATCGCTAATTCTCACGAACTTTGAGACAAGAATGAGAGGAGGAAACAAGAGAGAAAATTATGTTGCTGGTGTGGAATGGAAGGGCAAGGTGCTCCTCTATTTATAGGTGAAAAATGGTGATTTTTGCAAAATTTTTCGAATTTTTTGGAGCTCAAACGGTCACAAAACGGCTATAAAATTCAAAAATATCGGGTTAACGGGTTAAACGGGCCGTTCCCGGCCCGTTTAACCCGTTAACCCGTGTGCCCCCGCTTGCCCATCGTGCCCCCACGTGCCGACCGTGCCGTGCCCCCCGCGGTGGGCCGTGCCGTGCCGTGTCGGCCCGGCCGTGCCGTGGGCCGCCGCGTGCCGAGCCGGCACGGTGGGCCGTGCCGTGATTGGCCGCCGCGTTCCCGGGCCGTGCCGTGCTGGCCCGGCCCGGCCGTGCCGTGCCCGTAACGGCCCGCCGTGCCGCGCGCTCGGCCCAGGCACGGTCTATGGCCTCGTGCCGTGCCGACCCGGCCCATCTCGGCTCGGGTCGGGCCATGCCTGGGCCGTGTCTACAGTTCCGTGCCTCGGGCCGGCCCAATAAGCACGGCCCATTTGGACATCTTTAATCTAGTCCTTTTCCTATTATGCACTATTTGGACAGCCCCCCATAGAAATAAATATTTAACTTTGTGTAACCCTTGCCAGAATTGTGAGGAACAGATGCTCTTAGAGCCAAAGAATTCTCCGTCTCTCATGTATTTTGCTCTTAATAGTCTTTACCAGAGCGAGTCCCTATCTTTGTGGATTTTCCAAATCTATTTCACCATTAAGCATTGATTCATGATCCGTGTATTTATGATGCCCAGACCACTTTATCATATGATATTTGAATTTATCATGTGCCCCTCTCCAGAAAAATTTGGAACGAATCGAGTCCATCTTTCCATGGGTTCCGGCAGGGAGGAGGTAGAAGCCCATAATATATATAGGGAGACTACTCAAGCTAGTGTTGGTCAGAACAAGCCTTCCTCCTGAAGACGTGTTTTTCATTTTCCAAGGATATAGTCTCTTCTGAAGCTTTTGCACCAAAGGGTCAAAAGCGGCCAACCCTATGCGCTAATCATCAATTGGAATTTTGAGGTATTTGATAGGCAGAACCCCTAATTTACAATTGAGTATATTGGCACATGTCTCTTTAGTTGCTTGGTCCACCCCAAAAACAAAAGGCTCTCTTTTGTGAAAATTGATTTTGAGACCTGATAACCATTCAAAGCAGTACAAGATGATCTTTAGGTTAAAAATGGTAACCTCTGAACAATTTATCATAATCATTGTATTATCAGCATATTGCACATGAGTAATCCCTCCTAGGATAAGGTGGTCTATCAGTCCTAAGACTAGGTTTCTGTCCCTAGTCTTATTCATCATTGACCCCAAAACCTCGGTCACAATATTGAATAAGATTAGAGACATGGGATCTCCCTGTCTTAGACATCAGAAGGTTCTAGAGTATGGGCCCCTTTGGTCATTCACATTAATACAAACCTGTCCACCTTGAACGGTTTGCATAACCTAGTTCGCCCATCTTTGAGGAAAACCTTTTACGATCATGGCTTCCCTGAGGAAATCCCATCTCACATTATCGTAAGCTTTTTCAAAGTCAATCTTGAGAAGGAGCCCCTGCTTCTTAGAACGTCTTAGCTCATTTAATGTTTCATGAACAATGACCACTCCTTCTAATATATTTCGCCCCTTGATAAAGGTCGACTAACATTCATTAATCGCCCTGCCCATTACAGGGCTCAGCCTATCAATCATCATCTTGGTAAAGACTTTGTAGTCTATATTTAGAAGACATATAAGTCTATATTGCTTAATATTGTTGGCCTCATTTGTTTTTCGAATCAAGGTTATAACACCATAGTTAAGTCTCTTGATATCCAAATTGTCTTCATTAAAGTCATTCAGCATGGCATACATATCACCCTTGATAGCATGCTAGAATTTCTGGAAAAAAAAAGAGACACTGAACCCATTAGGCCCAAGTGCTGAATTAACTTCCATGGATTGGATTGCCTCATCTAAATCCCCTATCTCAAAGGGGTGTTCCAAAGATTCCTTGTCTAGAAAGGAAACCTTCTCATTCTGACTCCAGAAGTTTTGTTTTAGGTGCACACTTTTATTTGATTGGGAGCCAAAGAGTTGTTTGTAGAATTCTATGATATGTTTCATGATGTCCTCTTGTTTCCTCACCACACCTGTTTAATTCTGCAACTGTCTGATATTATTTTTTCTTTTCCTTCCATTGGCACAGAAGTGAAAAAACTTGGTATTCGAGTCACCATGAAGAATCCAGTCCTGTCCACCTCTCCTCTGCCAGTATATTTCTTCCATGAGGTAAAGCTTTTCTAAATCACACTTAATTTGATATCTAGCTTTCCATTCTTCAGCAACTAGGCCATCACTATCTGCTTTGGCATATAATCCTTCCAGCTCATGGATGAGGAGATTCTTCTAAACTTTATTTAGGCCAGTTATTTGTCTACTCTGGCCAGTAAGAATTTTTTTGCTTCTAACCAAACAGCCATGCTAGCAGTCTAGGAAATAGATTGTCTCATGCATTTTGTTTTTGAAGGAAGCCCATTTTCCTTCAAATAGCTCCTTAAACCCTGGTCGAAGCATCCATTGCTTCTCAAAGTAAAAGTATTTAGGGCCCCTCACTTTGCTCTCTCCAGAGTCTAGAATGATGGGGCTATGATAAGAGCCAATTCTGGTAATGCTACATGCACTGCAGAGGGGGAACCTTTTCTCCCAATCAATGGTGACCAAAATTCTGTCTAGGTTAGCCCCCAACTCCGTGTATCTCTTTTAGATGTTAGTTACCGATAAATGTATTAAACATCCCCATCAAATGATAATTTACATTCCCATTATTTTTGTCTACAATAGACCTCAATAGATTAAAGTCACCCCATCAGAATGGGCAGGGGTTGACACTCGCAATAGGAACCCAACTCGTGAAGGAAGTACTCAGACCCGCTGTGGTCCATTGGCCCATAAACCATCACAAGGATCCATCGAAAGTTAGACACCTTGTTCCTTAGGACCAACTTAATAGAATAGTTACGAATGTGGGCATCCTCCATCTCAATGATGTCATCCCGAACACCCATGAGTATTCCCCCCGAGTGCCCCATGGCCGGCAACCATTGCCAATTAAAAGGGCTTTGTCCAACGATTTCAGCTAGCTCCTTGCTAGTGAAATAACACTTAATAGTATCTTGTAACCTCATTGCATCCAGTTTTTCTTGAGCGATGTATTCTCTAATTTATTTTCTTTTGGATGGTTTTCCCAAACCTCTAACATTCCAGAATAATGTCTTTATTCTTCCTCCAGCCTTTTTACATGCTTTGGAGCCTGTTTATTCTTTCTTGATCCTCTGACCTTCGTTGACTCATATCCCCTGGCAAAGTTGTCTATAACCTCCATAGACTCATCTGGGTGTTCTCCCTCACCGTGAGGGGAGGGTTTCCCTGCTAGTTTGGCTAAATACTCCTTGTAATTAGCCTCCGCTAGGCATGGTCCAAGGGGCTGAGTCATACTATCCCCAAAACCCCACCACCTGCTATCAAGTACTCAGAGTTTATTGGAAGTGCCTTTACACAAGTTCTACTTTACTTTACCCCAGAGGGGGCCCCGGGTCGAATTTCTCGCTCAGGTTTATTGCATTTTCATGCAGGTGATTTAGTCTTGCCATATCTTCTGCTTTAAATGCCGAAATCAATTCTATTGTATTATATACTTGTAAGTCAAGTTTGTTAATGACATCGAAAACATAAGCATCAGAAGCATTATTCAAAATAGTAAAGGGGTTATTAGAAGGGATACTTTTTTTCTCCAGGTTCTTGACCCTCAGTTTATTAATGGCCTTCTCTTGGATGAGAACTCCATCTCTAGGGACCCTTTTGCTGAACTTGGTGGTAAAAGTGGATTGTTTGCCCCCTCTAACTCTTCTTTTAACTTGCTCCTTAGGAATAGACCATCCTAGTCGATCTTCCTTTTCAGACTCAGATGACAGCACCAGCTCAATGCCCTTGTCACATTTTTCAAGGAGAGTCTCCTTCATGGAGGCATCTTCCTTGGTGTTCTCCCTGATAGAGATTGCTATAACAGGTCCCATGCTGGTATCATTGCTATTTCCCCCCAGGTTAGTGTCTTCTCTAGGACTGCAAAGTGTTGGCCATTTGTAGCCGTAATGCAGTAATGTCCCTCATTGTTGTGAACCAACAAGTGGCCCTTAGGTATCTTAGTTTCTATCTTGTCAATTACCATTATTTGAGAGTTCTCCTTCTCTGACTGCTCCATGCCAGACTGGATGATTTTGTTTTCATATCGCCCCACAGGACTGAGACCTCCCCTTTCCTGCTCCATAAGGCCAGAGCAGAGATCATCAGTTTGCTTCTCATGGTCGTTGAAGCCAAGCATCAGCTAAGCACCTTCAAATTCATTGGATTCATCTAGAGAGGTCTCCAGATAGCCCTTATATTCTATTATCTGATGGATAGAAATAAGGTCTTATATCTCCCTGATAGCAGGACATGGTTGATGTTTGCCCCCCAGTTGCACATGATCTACCCAGGACATAGTAACCCCCACCTTGGGGTCAAATAAAGCAAGAGGTAGGACTTGCATACCCTCCTGGCTATCATGCTTCTCCTTTGGTTTGTGCTCCCTTTGCTTATCTGCTTTTTTGGGTGTCTTGTTTAACCCAGTTTCAGCACCTTCCTAGAAAGAGGAGTCATCAAACTCACTTTCATCTTTATCGAGATCGTCATCTTTAGGAGTATCTGGTTTAGGTCCCTCTTTAGGTCCTTTCCCAGATAGCCCTTCAGTCACTAATCTGATATCGCGACTTCCTCTATCAAAGTAAATCCTAGCAAAGTGTCGAATTTTGTAAGGGTCTAGGCAATTCACCTTTACTCCGACAGGGTCTTCTCTAATAAGGCTCAACTCATCGACCACCAAAGGATCAGCTACGATGGAAGCAATCTCCTTGATCACATCCTCATCCTTAGGATATGAAGGAACTCTAAAAATCTTAATCCACACTGTTTGCAACATGTTCACCGTAGCCGGTTCTCTGTCATACTTGGAAAATTTAACCTTCAAAGTTCTCAATTCCACATAAATCATTTTGGCTATGGTTTCCATAGTTTCCTTGCTGGGGAAAGCACCTACAAATTCATTAGTGTCTAATTTTCTGACATTCCAGTCCCATTTAGGATCTATTACAAACTTCAACTCTTCTTCCAATTTGCTCACATATGCTTCTCCTTGCAGCACCATGCTCAGACAAGAATTGAAGACTATGCGATTCTTATCATTTCCAATTTTAATAGGGTAAAAGCCCTGATCAACACCGAAACCAAACATTCGAATATTTCTATTGTTATTCTGACAATCAACTACCATATGGTCTGTCTTTTTATATTTGTAGTACACCGGTTTATTGTTGCAATGCATTTGGTAATGACTCACGGTTTAACAACAGAAACACAACATTTTTTCTTCGGAGGTGATTTGCTTAAGAGATTTACCTTTAATGCCTTAGCAGGGGAGAGGGGGTCGTTCTTGGTGTTGTTTTGCGCCCAATTACCCCAGCCTTCACGAGAGGCACCGGGGTCCTACCGCTGGCAAAAGGCCGTCTACTTCCGCGGTTTTGTTGGCTCAACGCATAAAGAGACGTCGAAGAAAAAGCTCTTCTAGCTGCAGGCACCACGAGCGGGCCAGTCCACGTGTATGGACACGACGGAGTGCTCGCAAGTGTCCAGCCAATAGAAAAAATGATTTGGGTTAGACGAGCGAGACCGACCAATCTTCTACCGGACATACGAGCTCGTCAAGTGTCAGCATTCAGTAGCACAGACTGCTGCATCTCTCTGCTACGTACGATTTTACGAACGTCCATGTAGTTGAAAAGAGCAGTGCATTGCAGCTAAGTTGCACTCCTCGATTGTCGGTTCCTCTCCAAGTCACGAAACCTTCTCAATTCGACAGGGTCGAGTTTACATGCACGGTCCAGAAAATTTCTCTCCGAGGATGCGTACCTCTGATTTGGCACTGCTGCTGCTTGCTTCGTGACTGAGAAACTGAAATGCATCACACGTCACGGTGAACACGGTTGCGTGCCGTAGAGCGGCCGGACAAGACACCCTCCAGGAAAGGTCGGTAGATACAACATTTCTTTCCGAATACCTAACGATCATCACACGCTACGTACTATGTACACAACACCGAAACATTCAACTACACAAAACCACTCGGCTAGCCAGTGCTGTCTGTACTTCTTGCAAACAAGAAGCAAGCACATGTACGTGAGCGACGAATGATTGGTCTTCTTGAGCGTTATGTACGTGCGTGCCGGAGATGATTGAGCTGATAAAGAATTCAGTACCATATGCATGCTAGTACTGTCAGTTGCGGTGGTTATCATATCATCCAATTGTTTGCATTTGTGGCACGCAGGGAGTCAACACACACGTAACAGAGCACTTCTCCCGGTACACTTGTCTTTGACCAGCTTGCAAGCAATCTCTTCTGTTTCTTTAATCTCTGCGGCTGGAGCACCAAGGAAGATGTCAGGCCGGCAATGGAGAACAGCGATGGTGGCGGTGACGAATTGACAATAAAACTATTTGGTTCTACCTCGATTCATGTATTTATGTTTGAAAGAGAGAGAGACCGCTGGTATGGGCGTGACACCGTTCTTCCGATCTGTTCCAGCTTAACATTATCTTTTGCTGGGAATTATGGAATCAATTTTTTTTTAGGGAAATTATGGAATCATGGTGAGCATAGAACGCTGACGGCGATGGTAGACGACGTCCAAGAGCTTTCCCGGTTGCTTGGTTTACCCTATTCTGTTTGACCAGACAGGGACCGTGCAGATCAGGCAAATGCTCCAAGCAAATTAGGAAAAAAAGTCTATACAACGGTGATGTAGACACACCCTTCTTCTATAGCACGGTCTAGATGACTATCACCTCCTAACGTGGATTTTAAAATGATAAATGAGATTTACTCAATATTAATCATATATATCAACTAATAAACAATTAAAATATAATTTTTTATTTAGACGAGATCTACAGCTTTAAAACTCACATTAGGTACAGATGACGGCTGCCAAGGGTCTGCCAAGGGCAGTGCTGTATAGATTTTTTCCTGAAAATCAGGTGTTGATCAAACATATCTTTTTTTTAGTGGGGGTTAATATGTAACAAATTGTTGACAAAATTATAGCACTCATGTCATGGTCACATCAATATCTTAGTTGGTTGCTTACCAGGGTTTGAAATCATATAAATATACTCTCTCTAGTTATAAATACATGTTATTTTATATAAGACACGGACTCCAACATATAGTTTTGATCACTATTTTTTATTAGAATATATTTATAAAATTCATTGAATTTGTGATATTATGAAAGCACTTACCAAGATAAATCTACACATACGATTTTAAGGTTTGCAAACTAAATATTTTGAAAGCTTTTGTTAATCAAAATTTTAAAGGTTTAACCGAACCTGTTGGTGGGTAATTGAAAGGATCCAATGACCCAAGAAGGGGGTAAATTCGGCTATTAAAAAATTACTCCTACCGAATTTTAGAACAAGTAGCAATCTTAGCTTAAATAAATTGAAATACGACTACACGATCAAGCTAGACGGATGCATGAAAAACAAGCACGCAAGTTTTTTAAAGTGAGCTATATATACCTCTCACCCCCTTTGTTGGGGAGCTGCTGAATGAACTCGTGCACACATACTTCCAAAGCCATCCAATAGCCTTCCTAACTCTTCTAGAGCTCAAATTTGTGCAAGATTTGAATATTAGGGTTTGAGAAGTGAGATTGAGTGCTAGAAACAAAAAATTCCATTTTGAGCACTTGCGGTCATCAACAAGTTTTTGATTCACAATCTTTTCTCTTGGAGCTGTGAGCTCCTAGATGGCAAGGCGTCACCCGGAGAGCACCCAAATTTGTGAAGTGCCGCGGAAAGTTTGTGTTGCCCTCGTTGATTTGAGTAAAAACCCTCGCTTGATCTTTGTGGTCGTTTGGGAGAGGAAATGGTTGGAAAAGACCTAGTTCATGCAATTTTTATTGTGGTAGATATTTAGACTATGTTTTAGATTTGATCCAATGTGTTTAAGATTAAGCAATTAGTTGAGATGTGTAGCCCTCTGAATAAGCTTTCCGTAGAGACTAAGATCACCTACATCGGATATCGGATTAGAAAGTTATCGTCATTTCTCTAAGTGTCACATGTGCTGATAAGGGTGTGATGGTGTGACCACCCAAGAACTCCGGTCTGACGGTCAAGATGGCCAGTCCGACCATTGTAGCTTGCAAAGAACTTGCATCTCTCTGGAATAGGAGGCGGTCTAACCGCCAGGTGTTGCCAGTCTGACTGTCAAGGAAAAGAGAGTTTTGGTAGTCTGTTCGAGGCTCGCGGTTTGAACTCTAGAGGCTTGAAAAAGCTATAGCGGCTAGTTTTAAAGCTATTGGTCTAGTGGCGATCTGACCGCCAGTTGTACTGCAGTCAGACTTTGGACAACGGTGATGTTTTTTGTTATGGCCTATATATATCCCTTGCCCGGCAATTTGGAGGTACACTCATGCCCCCATTGAGCAGCATGTGTTGCACATAGAGAGATGTGTGATGTAAGAATCAAGTGTATTTGCATTAGAGAAGGCACTTGGTGAGGGTCAAGTTCATCTTGGCTTATTACTCTTGTTGTTTTCCAACACCTAGACGGTGCGGTGGCATTGCGATCCAGTGATCTTCTCAAAGAAGCTTGTGAGAAGGCCATGTGTGATTGTGAGAGGCTTTGTGCATGCCTTGACAGAGTGGTAAAGTGCAACTATAGTGGAATCTAGGTAGTGAGTGGTTCATTGGATTAATCCAGATCAAAATCAAGTTGCTTGTGATGAGCTTCTTCTCATGATGAGAATTGCATACTTAATAGAGGAGCGATTAAATGCTTGAGCCCACCTCAATGTGGATTAGGGGGGGACCAACAAGTCTCCGAGACCACGGTAAAAAATCCAGTGTCTCCTTTGTGGTTTGTCTACTTAAGCTTATTTATATTGTGCAATTTACATTCTTAGAATTATAATTTCTTACATGTCACCATAAATTGCAAACCTTGACATAGACATAGAATTGATGACTTTGTTGAGACATAGATTTTCGAGAGGTTTTATATGTCTTGTAACGGATATTTTAATTCCGTATTAGAATCAGTTATATCTTGCTCGAAATTTTAACACCGTCTATTCACCCCTCTCTAGTCGGTCTCCTTGATCCTACAATCTCCGACCACTTTAGTTGCGAACTCGGACCCGGTATGGTCACGCATACCTCGCGGACCATCAACTTGTACTCCCTATTCGAGGAGTACGTCGCGACTTCCCCTAAGATATGGTGAACCATATGCTTGGCCTGCTGGAATCTTAGAGCTGATTGGTCGGGGTTGACCCCGTCCTCACCATCATTGTTATGTTTGGGCTTGCGCTCTCGGACCTCCTGGTCAATAATGCCTCGGACGACCTTGTATTCAGTCAAGTTGTAGGCATCGGTGCGGTGGATCGGGCAGTAGCCTCTACCCTTCTTCCAGTCCTTCTTCTTGAAGTGTCGACGTGGTTTGTTGGTTTGCTCGACAGCCATGATGCCAGGTGGTCCAGTCTTACATTTGTTTTTCTTTTTCTCCTTCCGACCGAGTTCTCTAAAAGAGGCGGGCTGGTCAGAGGGTGGCTAAGGCTTCCTGCTGATTTTGGCGCTCTCAAGCCTCAGCGGCTTGCGCGCATTTGTCCGTGAGCTCAAAGAGCTTTGTGGTGCTCTGAACGCCCTTAGTGGTCAGCTTTTCGACCATCTTCTGGTCTCTGACCCCTCCCCCATCTAGAACGCTATGACCACGAACTCACATGTGATCTTTGGAATAGTATTCTGGCATTCGGTGAAACGCCAAATGTAGTCTCGCATAGGCTCTCCATATCACTGCCTAAACTGATACAGGTCATCCTTGACCCCTGGCCAGGCGTAGATCCCCTAGAAGTTGGTGATGAACTGGTCGCACAAGTCTTCCTAGGATCAGACCGACCCATGGAGGAAATTTATCAGCCAGGATCGTACTGAACCGGTCAGGGCAGTTAGAAGTAGTTTGTCATGACCTTCCCATTGCCTCCCGTGGCCTGCACTATAGTGGTGTAGATCTATAGGAACTCCTCTGGGTTATTCAAGCCATCGTATTTTTCTACTAGGACAGGCCGAAACTTGTGCGGCCAGTGCGCCTCTCGCAGGAACCGCTTGCTGATGGGTGGCCGCACATGATTAGGGAGAGAACCAATGGTCTCACGACCCAAGCAATGGGATGGAGGAGACCGATGCTTCCCTGTGTAGGGAAGGAGAGCTGCAAGGCCGCTGCCCTTCTCCCGTTATCAGTAGGCAGGCTCCTCCTATTCTCGGGTGGCCTCCTAGCCCCAGATTACATCACAGAGGTCGCCATGGTGGAGCAAGTTGCATAGGTTAGTAGGTGGACTACCCCACAATGGTGGGGTCACTTTGTACTCCCTATCATCGAGGGAGCGTGAGTTTCCTCCTGCAGTGGAGCCCATCGTGACCCTGGTCGACCACGATCCCTATCGTTCCTTACAGAGGACAGGGTGTCCGCAACCATGGTCTGGCGTCGGGCACTCTCTACTAGCGAACCTTTCCAGTAGCCATGATTCCACTAGCGAACCTTTCCAGTACTGCCACCGGTGGATGACTGAGAAGCACCTGCATAGCCTGCATGTTCTGCGCAGGGGCCATGGCCTCGTTGTCGAGCTGTTTACCATGGAGCGGCGAAACATCACGAGGGGAGGAGCCCCCGATGTTCGCATTCCTTGTGCGGTGTGATGGACTTGACGAGGATGCCGCCACAATCTCCTCTTCATGTGGGTGCTCCTTCGGACGCGGTTGATGTTGCTAGGGCAAGGTGGGACCTCCCCTGTACCTGGCAACGGTTGGGTTTCCCTTTTGGTATACGGCATGGGGCTCGCCTCCAGTTCCCACGTCACGAGCGTTGCTGTTGCCCCCTACTACATGGGCCGCCATGCAAACCTCCAGGTCGGGCTCAGAGTCCTCGGACTCCGATTCGATATCCCATGCTTAGAGCACACCGGACTCTTTTGGGTCGTATCCCATGACGAAGACCTCGCGACAGCCAGGGTCCACGAAACATGACTCTGGAGCAGTCGAGGATCCAATCACATGTAGCCCACCATAGTATCAATGCCTGTAGAAACGTGAAAAAATATGCCCCTACCTGGCGCGCTAACTATTGGGGTAATCCCTGACAATAATCTGGGGTATATCAGATGACGTGTGCGTTGATCTACGTTTCCTATACGCACGTATATATCTGGACTCAAGAACACCGAGGTTTATCTAGGTTTAGGCATCATGTGAGATAATAGTCATAGGTCATGTGTATTACCTTATGAAATAGGTGAACTTGTTAGAAAATATCTTACTTTTCAACTAACACGATCTCAACACCTTTATATACCATGGGAAAAGATGCACAAACATCCGAACAATGTCAAACCATGCAGCAGACTTGTCTACGACGGAGCCAATTACCCCTAGCACATCAAGGTATTGGATAGGCATGCCCATCGTGCTCTAGTCGTCTTGCGTGTCCCGTACCATCACCAAACGCCGTTACGTTCACCCGTCAGACCATCTTACGATATTAAATACTACAGGATGGGTCACTGCAATTTCATACCACCCCACGACCATGCCACGCCAAAAGCAGGTGCCTGGGGAAGAAACAAACACTCGAGTAGACAACATTAAATAAAACTTGACCGGATAGATGGGTACATACTCTGCGACCAGCGAAGGCTGGTCGCATGACCTTGCTGCATGACTAGGGCTGATCGCGCGGTGTGACCGTGGTCTTAACAATACCTGCTGCACACTGAAATTTCGCGGCACGAGACCCGCCACGTGAGACATCCCCTTTTCTATTACACCGATTTAGCTATTCTCAGTATAATCAAATATGTCGTTCAACACTTTCTCGGTACTTTTTTCATGCTTCTTATTTATTTTGCTCTTCTTAATTGCACTAGCTCTTCATTCTCTATGACTCCCATCTACTCTAATCAATTGCTCGAGAGTCATTGATGGAAGAATATACATGGTCTAAAATGAATTATTATTTTAAATTGGAGGGAGTAGCATGACTATTTTGTTGTCAAATGCATTGCTCCAATAACAATGAAGAAAACGAAAGGAGCAAAGAGAGAAAACGCGAGAAGGTTGGAAATGTCATGAGTGATGACATGTGGATTAGGATTTTACCCAACACAAGGTGACCAAGGTGCTGCCGTGCTGTGATGCCATCGAGTACCGAGAAATTTGGCCTCTACTGTGCAAATTAGGCCACCTGTGAACGTTCCTCCACACGAGTGCTCAGAACAGAATACAACGGGGTCGTCTGTACACACTAGAATTGACATGAACCTACTGTGTTTTTAGTTACATCGAGCTACTGAATATTGCATCTAGTAAAACTATCTTAGACTTGATAATTACTGCTGTCTTTGTGGGTGGATGAATCGATGCTTCGTCGGCACGTCGGTAATGCATGTCACCCTCGATAACAGAGATCGTGGCAGACGTGGCGATCGTGGCTGTCAAAAACATAGATCGTGGTGGTCGAATTGGAGCCAGCTTGAGCAGGTTACCCACGACTCGCCCCTCCTTTTCATCTGCTACAGTAAGCAAAGGCGAATCAGAGGTGATTTTCTTTCCGGTGCCGATCTCGTCGGGTCCTCTCGTCTGGGAGTTGCGGGATTGATGTGCGGTGTATATATCTCTCTTATCTAAGTGTAGGTTGGGTTGTTTTGCTCTTCCTCAGCTTCTTCGGCAATAGCGATGGTGGTGGCGTCTTCCTCAGCGGTGGGTGACAGAGGTTTGTTCTGTTCTACCATTTTGCGGAGTTGATGGAGATTTTGTTTTCCCCATTTGCGGGTTGCGCTTCTGGGCTGACAATTGCACTGGTGGCAGCGGAACCGATTTCTAGACGGCTTTGGCTCGTGATACGGCGAGTCGTTGCTGATCTATTTCTAGGCCACTCCTCCTACTTGAAGGTGGTGGTGCCGGTTCTCTTTCCCTGCGACATCCAGCGAGGTGACGATCAATGGTCTTTCAACGGTTTAGATGCGTTCTAGTGGAGCTGGTGTATTGATGCTACGGTAACTTTCAAGGTTTAGAGTCTATTATTGATGTGGTAGTGAAGCTATCTGCGATGTCGGTGGTCTTCTACGGCGGCGGCAATCGGAGAAGCAAAGGGCGTGCTTGGAAATGACCTTATGGATATCAATGTAATTTTCTTTTTTCTAAGAATCTTTGGTGCAAACTGAGGATGTACTGTGCTGCTTTGTTAATATAATTCCATTCCTTCAAAAAAGAATTGGAGCCAGCTTACTGCACGCGAGTCCCTGTCTATACCACCACCACGTTGCACTATCCTTCGTCATGCCCTGTCAGAAACGTTGGCCAGCCAACTCCCGTTGAGATCATTATCCTGCCTGGAGCGTGATTATTTAAATCCATTGAGGTCAAGATTGCGTTAGACATAATGCACAATGAGGAGAAAAAAAAAAGCTAGGAGAAAAGGTAGACCCACTCTTTGTGCCGCACAAATTGTGCGTTACCTCACGTCATTTCGGATCAGTGGAAGCACGCCCTGTCATGTTCCATTTTCTCCTTACAAAAGTAGTTATTTTTAGGGGATTAATGAAACATATCTCAACATTATCTTCCCTACCAAAATGATTGTTTTAAAGAAACCAATATGATTTTTGCATAGTGCATCGGTTCCACAAAGCTCTGCACCATGGAGAGACTGCTCATGAAGTCGTCCTTCGTGGTTTTTGCTAGAATGCTAGTACTGCACACCCCACTTGCTGCAACAGTCGGAAACTCTGAACAACCCAGGTTCCATCAACCGGACGATTGGACTGGTTCAACGCTCCTCTGAAAAATTCAAACCTTTCTTCAGGTTTACCAGAACTTGCATATCTTGTTCTGTCTTAATTTAATTATGATAAATTATTGATAATGTTCGAGTTGAATTGAACTTAATATATGTTTGTTAATGTTTATTCTTCTTTATGAATAACTTGAGTTAAAAGAAGAATGAAATCGATAATTTTTTCCGAGTTTAGGAATTTTAGCCTTATTGAATTATCTTATGCTTGGACTTCTGACCGCACCCGATGGTCCGGTGTGTGAAAGCGAAGGAAGCAACAGAGCATTTTTGTGTGGCGGTAAAATTTGAAAGGGTCACCGGATGATACAGTGTATGGTAATAGTGAGCAACAGAGTATTTTCTGCAGTACAGAAAGATTGGCACCAAAATTTAAGCAAAGTATGGATGAAAAAGGATAAAGATGATTTATTGACAAAGTTAAGAGAAGGGGATGCCGGTGCAAGTGATAAGATAGTCTGAGGGATCGGGAGCGGGAGAGACTTTCTAGCACTTAAGATCGTAAGATGTAGTACATGTGTCGACATCAGAGCGCTTGCTTGAGGCAAAGCAAGTGGCGGCTATTCACGCTTTGAGAAGTTTGGGTTAAATAAGGGTGTACGGAAGGTCCGCACTTTTGTGGAGTGTCCATATTTTTACGGAGAGTTCATATTTTCACAGATGTAATGGTTAGTTTTTTAATATAGAGTATTTATACCCCCACACCCTCTTTTTAGCAGCACTTAGCTCATTTATTTTGACCTAACTTGAGACAAGCAGCTCAAGAGCATTCAAAACTCCCTTCTCCACCTCCCTTTGTTATTCTAGGTGACATTTTGTGTAGGATTGAGTTAGAGCAAGGAGTAGTGCTAATAAGATTCAAATCCATCCTTTGAGCACTCATTTTCTTCGTCAAGCAGGTGATTTCGCATTTGTTACTCTTGGTGTTTTATCCACCTAGACGGCTAGACGTTGTCCGTTGAGCACCCAATCTTGTGGTGAGTCCCGAGACGTTTGTATCACCCCTACAAGTTTGAGTAAGTAACCCTAACTCGATCTTTGTGATCGCTTGGGTGAAGAAAGGGTTGAAAAAAATCCAACTCTTTGTGAGCACCTCAACGGAGACATATGCACTTTTGTTGGAGTGGCCGAATTTTGGTGAACAAATCATTATGTCTCATTTGTCAATCTCTTGTGATTTGTTGTATATTATTGTTCCCGTTGATTTTTAGGGTTTCTACCCAATCTATCTCCTTGTGAGGTTTGAGTTGTAGGTACATGGAGAAATATGTTAGAACATATCCTCTGGTGCTTGGTAATTCGTGGATTTGATCCACGTTGTTGCTGCATACGCATCAATTTGAGTTCTCCCAGAAATATCCGAAGTATCCACAGATTTCTACGGAACCTCCGTATATTGGTGGAGGTTCTGAAAAAATCTGGGAGAGTCCGAATTTTGCTAATCTGCTACGCTTTGTTTGTAAAATTTTCAGGTTCCGTCTATTCACCCCCCTCTAAGCGAAATCAGATCCTTTTCAATTAGTATCAGAACTAAATCTCTTACAAGGCTCTACTGCTTGGAGAATTTGAAGATGTCGACATCCGAGAAGAAAAGACCGAAGAGCCCAAGGAGTCCGAAGGATGAGACATCGAGCAACATTAAGGGCAAGGGAGTTACAATTGAATTCAATTATAATAAATTAAATGTATATAATTCTTACATCTCTGTGTCATCCGGACATGCGTTATACTTTGATGGCACACACTGTACCGCTTGGAGGCAAAAAAATGAAATTGCATTTAATCTCTCTTCATCTAAGTATTTGGAAGATTGTGTGTACAGATTTTGAGCTACCAGATAAAGACAAAGAGCTTACTTCCGAACAAGAGCAAAACATTCACCACAATGCACAAGTCGCAGGTGTATTGCTTGGCGCCTTAAGTCTCAAAGAGTTCAACAAGGTGGACGAGCTTGATGAGGCCAAAGTAATATGGGACACACTCCAAGTTGCTCATGAAGACACCACAAGTATGAGGAAATCAAAGATAGAATTGTTTGAAGGGAAATTGAAAAGATTTGTGATGGAGGGAAATGAAACCTTTCAAGAAATGTATGACAGTATGATGGTGCTAGTGAACAAGATTAGAAAGTTTGAAAGTGAAGAGCTAAATGACCACAAGGTGGTGAGAAGATTGCTAAGAGCCTTCACTCCAAGGAATCCCACCTAGGTGATACTCATATGTGAGAGAAGGGACTACAAGAGGCTCACACCTAGTGATATAGTTGGAAGAATTCTTACTCATGAGCTTATAAAGGATGAAGCAAATGAAGTCAAGAACCTTGTGAAGCAAAACTCAACCTCCAAGAACAAAGAAGTAGCATTGAAGGCAAGCAAGAGCAAGCAAGATGAAGAATTGAGCTCAAGTGAAGAAGAGAGCTCCGATGATGAAGAAATTATGTTCTTTATAAGAAAATTCAGGAAATTCATGAAGAATGACAGCTATAGCAAGTACAAGAGAGGAAAGTCAAAAGAAAAATCATCCAACAGAGCTTGCTATGAGTGTGACGAAGTTGGCCACTTCATCGCCGAATGTCTGAACAAGAAGAAGAATAAAGACAAGGAAGAAAAGAAGAATAAACCTTACGAAGGAAAAGTACAAGACCCACAAGAAGATCTATTTGGGTCAATCTCACATCGCCGAGTAGTGGAACTCCAACTCCGACTCCGATGATGAAGGGATCGCCACTATCGTCATTCGCTCCTTTACACTAACAAAGTCACTCATTAGTGACATGAGCGATGACAACGACACTTCCAAGTGTCTCATAGTAAAAAAGCGCAAGATAAAAACACAACACAAGCTTTTAGATAGTGATAGCGATATTGACAGTGGTTATGAATCTTTGCTTAAAGGTCTAAGTAAAAATATCATGTCTAAAATAAAAGAGTTAATAGAAATAATAGAGAGTCCAGCATACCCCAAAATCATTATCAGGGACTACCCTCGATAATGATTTCGGGGTATGCTGGATAGCGGGTGTGTGAACGGTGTTTTAGGAATTGATGTGTGCACGTACGATGGACTTAGGGATACAGTGAGTTATACAGGTTCAGGCCTCCCGGCAGATAATAGTCATACGTCTTGTGTGTTGTGTTATGGAGAATCTCGATTGGTTACAGAGATAGTTCTAACTGGTTGCCAGACTTGATCTGCCTTCCACTATAAACGGGGTCCTCATCTCTTTATATAGTAGGGAGGAGGAGAACTTACATGTGGATCCAAACAGAAGATCTTGTTCATCCTAATATCTAACTCAAGCCATCACTACGGAGGAATAGACGTGCCCACTTGCTCGGAGGGCTCAGTATATCCCATCATCGTGCACCGCTGTGCTGGTCTACAAAGTCCCACTCCATAGCATTAAATGCTACGAGATGAGACAATGCCCCTCTGTGCCGTCCCCGACCACTTGCTTGATCGGCCTACTGACAATGTCTCATCCATCGCGCGGCGCCACATCGATCTGCAAAAGTTGGTTTGGGTGATAATGACAAAACAATTAAAGAACTAATGAGTTTTATGAAGTATGAACAGGTGTAATTAGATCAAGTGAGAAGTTGACGCATGGTGATCCCCCAAAAAGGAAAAAGGAAAAAGAAAAGGACAGGGTGTTTGCATAGCTCGTCGGATTGAACTTGGTTGCCTAGGTTAAACTTGACATAACACTAGTTTCCCTAATCTTTGCACTAATTATGAACATGTGGATGCTTTTGTGGTGACATATTTTTTATAATTGAATAACATGCTCAAAACTTGCTATACTCCCGATGCTTGTGACATGGAATCACCTTGAGACTTTGTGCGCCTTTGAGTTATATTGTTTCCTCCTTATAGTGCTTTGACATCTCTAGTCCTTGCAAGTTCTTTGTGATCTATATGTGAAGCTTGGTAGGTTTACATCGCATTTGCACATCTTTTGCATTACCCAAGGGGAAGTAAAATGGGCGAAATTGCATAAAAAATGGGAGCTTTTGCATTCATGTGTACCCTTATTGCGCTCCTGATGATTCCATTACCAACAACGGGGAGAGAAAAATGATACAAGAGGGAGAAAATCCAATATCGTGAGCTTTGATTACTTCTTTTTAGCTTTAGGCTTTTCCAATTCCATCTTATGCTAAGTGATCTTGTTTTTGTTTTTCTTTGGCTTTTGGATCACTTAGATATGCTCATTGGTTTGCGTTTCAACTCTTTTTTTGATCTTCATATGTGTTGTCAATAGACTTATCAAGGGGGAGATTGAGAAACCAAGTTAAGATGTGCCTTAGTTTGATTGTGATGAGTCATTGACAACGTTTGAGTTGAGTTGAACTTGGTTAGCATGTATTTGATGATGCTTGTTCTTGTTCATGACTAACTCGAGTCGAAGGAAGAATGGAATTGGCAATTTTCTCTGAGTCCAGGAATTTTAGCCTTACCGGATTATCCTATACTTGGAATTATGGCTACACCGGATAGTCCGGTGTATGAAAGCAAAGGAAGCACCAGAGCATTTTTGTGTGGTGGCAAAATTTGAAAGGGTCATCGAATGATCTGGTGTATGGTAATGGTGAGCAACGGAGTATTTTCTGTAGGACAGAAGATTAGCGCTAAAATTTGAAGTAAACACCGGATGTTTTGGTGTTGGCGAGGAGTGCTCACCAGACTAATTTTTCCAGAGAGCATATCATTCAATGGACAGAGGAGTAACACTCACCGAATGATCCAGTGGTGTGTACATTGAACACTGGAGGTTTCACGGACAAATATTTGCAAAGTGGTTGCAAGCTTGTGATATGGAGAAGTTGAACACATCAGATGCTCCGTTGATTGGAGTGTGTACACCGGAGTTTTGCACCAAACAAATATTTGCAGAGAGCAAAACTTTCAGCACGCAGAATGATCTATACTGACCGGATGGTCCTGTATTTAGTCATAGAACACACCGGAACATCCTGTGTTCTCGAGTTCTGCGGAATCTGCTTTGAACTAAGGATTTTTGTTTTGAGCTAACCCGGTGATGATTTGAAGTGGGAGAAACATATTTGCTTGTTTCATGGTGTGCAGGTGATGGATGCGACTTAGCGGTCGAGGGTGAGATGATCAAAGCCAAACGGGAAGCTTGGTGCCAGACGATCAAGGAGCTCGGGTGGGATCAAGGGTGATCCTAGCGGTACACATGGAGATTAAGTAAAGCATAGATGGAGAAGAATGAAGATGACGTGTTGATAAAGTCAAACGAAGGGGACGTCAGTGCAAGTAATAAGACGGTATAAGGGATCAGGAGCGGGAGAGATTTGCTAGCACTCAAGATTGCAAGATGGAGTGCACGCGTTAACATCGGAGCGCTTGCTTGAGGCAAAGCAAGTGACGGCTAGTCATGCTTTGAGAAGTATGCTAGGGTGTCGTGGTTTGACCACAAAACCATAGGAGGACTGGAGGGTCACGTGGCATCATCGTGAAACTTGTGTCGAGGCGAAGCTAAGTTGTGCAAAAGTCGTGGCTATTCGATGGAAGGAGCGAAATCTGAACCAAAATACCCCGGTGGTAGATAGGAGTGCACTACCGGTGAAGAGTATTTTGGGAATAAGAAAATTTAAGGGTCAAGGAAGCTCTGATGGGCTATAAATAGAGGGATAGAGTTGTTAGATAACTTTGAGCTAGCCATTTGAGAGCCTAATGACAGGTTTTGGAGAAGATGAGAGGATAGGATTATCTTTCTAATAGGTTAGAGCTTTTATGAGAAAAATAATTTTATAATCTGTTAAAAATAAAGCTAATCTCTGTGCTTAATGAAGTTTATTTTCTCATATGAGCTTGTGTTCATCTCCTTCTTTTGGTTCTCTTGCCTTCGGTGCAAGGTTTTTGATTTTCTTGTTGATTTTTGTTTTTGCCTTTGAGCTGCAATTTTTCAACTGTGGAAAATTATACTTCTTGTTGCTATATATATAAAGATTCATATTCTCATGTATTAAGAAGATCTTGAATCTCCTTCCTTCTTGATTATTAATTTGGAGAGTTGTTTTTTTTATGACTGTTATTTGTTTTATTTTTCATTCAAATTTTAAACTTTTATATATAAATACACATACAATGATCTTGAATAGAGTCTATGACTCATATTCTATACATGCAGTCATATTATTTTAAAATTTTCTCTCTCGTTTTATCCCTCTAAAACTTAGGTGTATAAAAAATAAACCATCTATTTTTTAAAAAAAATATAAAGCACCTATATACTCTTCAATTCCTACGTTCCACTCCGGTTTTACCCAAGAATCACATTTGCTACCGTCATGCGGATCACAAGGACCAAGGAGACGGTGGGCCTGGAGACAGATCGATCATCGATTTACTGCAGCACTGGGGGTCAAGCCAATGCGCGAGCTCCGGTTCCGAGTCGTCCTCCACGGACATCCCATCTCCCTATAGACTATAGCGTGAAGAAAAGCTGTGCTTGTGTTACTTCAATTGTCCAAAGGACTAACCAGTCAGTAACGTCCATACTGTGTTTTCTTGTGCGACACATGAAAACACCCTCGCATCACGCTATTTTGCTGCGTATGCACATATCAGTTTCAGCCTTTCAGGACTGATTGCAAGCGCAATTGGTAATGAAGTGCAAATTAAAAGCAAGTACTAGCACCATGACAAGAAGGACGAACGTTTGCTAACAACATTTTGCAAGGGTCCAACATGCAAAACAAGAGCCTCCCCTTCTTGTCCTGGTCCGGCACCTCCCACTACGCCGAGCGCCGAAGTCAAAGCCGTAACGTTCGGCCACGAGCACCGTGCCCCGAGCGTTATCTAATTCCAACACTAACCGCTCTGCCCCGCTCCGACCCAAATGGGGAATAAAGTCCCGCACAAACCTTCACAACTTCTATAGAATTTAGAACCTATCCTACTCCTAGAAGCGAGCAATCGAGGATCCACACACCACTCAATCACGCGTGCCAAGAACCGAACCCTAAGAAATCAGCGCAAAAGCCAGATTTTTTAAGCACCCAAAGCCACTTCTTGGCCGCTGCTGTGGTCTTCTACACTACCAGCTGCATATTTTAGTCCTCCTTTCACATGGTCCGCACCTAGCACTCCGTCTCCCCCACGGTAATCCCGGGCGAATCTGCCCTTCAAATCGCAGTTCTTTAGCAGATTTCCAGACTCCTGCAGTTCTGTTCTGCCTTGCTGACTTTTTGCTTCCCTTGGTCATAACTCCTTGCCGTTCTCGACCAGCCTTCAATGGCGAGGAGTTACGCGACGCGACGCGCTTAAGGCTTGCTCTGAAACCCTGTCTGATCCGGTAGGCGTTTCGATCCTTTTCCGCGGCCGGTTGTTTCTTAGCTTGCATGTGTAGGCGCAGGCAGGCATGGAAGGAAGCTGTAGCCCCACGCGTTGCCGAGAGAGTCCAAAGCCATATACGCCGTCGTGTGTTGATGGAAAGAGAGGAGTGTGAGCCGGAGGAGTAAAGGCGGCAGCTTTTCCCTTGACGCCTCGCCTTGTGGCCCCCTCCGTTCTGGAAGGTTTCGTCTCCGTCCTCGTCTTCCCTGGAGAGCTTCTGAGTTCCGTTTGCCTCCTCCCTCTCCATGTTTGTTTCGGGGTCTTGTTAGTGCACAAAAGCTGAGCGCTTTGTCTCATCCGTTCTGTTCTAGCAAGCGGCGGTCTTGTGCGTCGGCTTGATGCTCTCTTGGTCCCTTTGAATTGATAGCAATTTGGTTTAGGTCCTGAGTCCTCTTCACCTAATCTTGTTTTTAGTTTCGGTTGGTGAGTCGTCGGTTATCTGCTTGTTTGTTGGCCCAGTTCTTGTTTATAATCTCCCGGCCGTCTTGTTCTGTTCTTGTGCTCCTCACATTGGCCACACCTCCATACACCATCCAAGGCTTCTCTTTTTATTGGTCACAACTCACAACTGTAACGTTTGGATCGAGAAGAGGAGCGCTCGTTTGTGCTGGGAGGTTGGGAGGCAGCGATTGCTTCAGGCGAGCCTTGGATGCTGCGTGTTGATCTCTGAGCCTGAGGTGAGGAATCTGATGCCTCATCCACTTCTCTTCTCCTCCTTTGTGACTAAAAAAATCATGGCTCTTTAGCTTGTTTGTTTCAGCTTCCGTTACTGTTGTTAATGTTGTTTAATTCGTGTTTGTTTCTTTCTTTGAGAAAAGATGGCTGCAACTTTCTTGTGTTGTTGCGCATAAGCTTTCCTTTGCTGCCGTGTTAAAGGCAAGGTGCAACAAAGTGATTTTCCGGTGAACCCGTTCTTTAAGCCGGTGATGAATGCATTCAAGGTCATCTTTTTCGGTTGGGCTTTAGCAGCCAACTTTCCTTCTTCTGAGCAAATAAATGTGCCCTCCTTTGCACCGTGTGCAAGGCTGCAACTTTTGTTTTGATTGCGGCTTTTCTTTTCTGTGGTTGACTTGAGACACATCAAGAACTACATGAAGAATCTCGCTGATCTCTTTCTTCCTAGTAATTTGTTGTTCTATCAAGCATAATTCCTGTCCTTCGTTGGTTCGGTATCTTTCCTCTGTTCATCACCTCATGCTACACTGCTACAGGGCAGAGAATGAGCTCCTGTCTGATCACACAGTCCTTCCTTGTTCAGAATGTTTGCAAGTACTAGTGTCTACGTTCCTGGTATCCATTATCCAATGCTTTTACAGAAGAAGGCTGTAAATTAGCTATCAGCCTCGCATTTTAAGCAACCAAGTACAGATATCAGTACTGGCCTGTTCTCTTTTGTTGTTACGGACAAGGAAAGCCTTAGATGTGTTATTGGTGGGTGGAGCGTACGCGATGATCATACGGAGCAAGTGTTAATGTGTGGTGTAATTGCCATTTGCATTGTACCTAGTACTGGGGAGGAATTTATGTGCTGAGGACACTGGCTAGTTGGTTCCATTAGGAAGAAGAGAGTTCTCTCTTGTGGTTACTATTTACTGCTGATGGCAAGTTTTTTTTTTCATTTTGTGAGCATTTCAGCACCACTCCATGGCAAAACCTTTCATTATTAGCCTTATTTCTAGCACAGAAATGGCAAATCAAAGACATTACATGGGTACCTCTCTGGCAGCTGTTAATTATTTGCCTTTTTTCCAATTTAATTGGTCAACCATGAAATCATGTTACATGTTCCTTACTTGCTTACATGATCATAGTACGTGTTCTTTACTTCCTCATATGATCGACGTGGCAAATTTTGATCCTTGGTGCAATGGTTCAATTTTTACCGCGTTAAATATTCGATTGTAATTTAGGGAAAGCTCTTGCCCCTATTTTCAGTTCTTCTGATGTAACGCTAAAATTCAGAAACGGCTGTCCCTGTCATCAGAGACAACCAACCAGGATTTCTGTAATTTTAAAGCATATGTTTGTCCATCACATTTCGTTTTTCTGTGGGCTGAACATTTTTTTTATGTTATTGCTGTGCAGCTGATCAAAGACTTTTTACTGCATTCTCCATAAATTTTAGTTCTTCAACAAAGATGGAACTTGTATACTTGGAAAGGAGAAATGGATTACACGACGAGAGTGCAATTCCAGAGTTCAGTGGAAGGGCAGAAGATCAAGACCCGTCCATTGCTGCATCTGAGAGTCAATCTGATTTGGGTCAGATAAACTTTAAGAAGCCATTGCCGTCAGATAAGAAAAGCAAGAGCTGCCAGTCATGCCATAAGTCACAGTGTTCGTGCAGCGGCGATGCACCCCATTCAGATTTGTATCCTGCACTTCCTGCCAAGATGATGATCTTGGAGTTTCTCATCAGAAGCCTGAGGAACCCGACAAGAACCCACGATGTGAGCGATCTTGACGACTTGATCACCGATGGGGTCAGCCAAGGGAGTGTAAATCTTGGTCCTTCTGAGAAAATGGTGTTGGATTCTTTGCATGCTCTTGTAAATGCGAAGACAAGACCGAAAAGCCCGTCGCTTTTCCTGCCTGGATCTAAGCTGAGAACAACTCGGTCGAAATCCCAAATCATAACACAGTCAGAGATATTGAAGCTCATATCTCCAGAGACATGGGAAACCTCCTCCCCAGGGGCATCTCCATTGAAGAAAAGCACAGCTGAGCTCAGCATGCATGAGAAGATGTCGCCCTATTGCTCGCATACGGCATCTATTAGCTCAAATCAGCCTGCTCTATCCCACTGTCCATCATCTCTTAGTGCTGGTCTTCTTCAATGCATATGGAAGGATGGGCTCCCTCGCTTTGAACTGTCACTGGACAATCCTATCGCGGTATACACTGCAAAACCAATCAAGGTGCAGGACAATGACAAGGCCCTTGACTACGTCTACATGATTCACTCAGGGGAACAAGGAAGAAAAGATTGGATGGGTCACTCAAGCAATGTGTCAAGACTTGTCGGCAAGATGAAGGTGTCAAGTTCCTTAGTGCTAAATTCAGACAAGTCAAGTCTTATGGAAACTGAGTTTGTTCTGTATGGTTCTCTTGATGACTATCTGAGGCAGATGCATAGTTCTTATAATGTTACAAAAGGAAAGGGACTTGTCAAGAGAGTGACAGAAATTATGAGAACAGGGAATGTTTCCCCTAGTCCGAAACATTCCTGGAAGTTTGGCAAATCCTGCTCTCATCAGTTCGATGACTTGACTGACATACCTGAAGGTGAAATGATCACTGCTAGGGAATCGGCCTTGACAAACCTCGATGCTGATGATTTGCCGACAAACCAAGAGTTAGCAGCAATTGTGGTGAGGGATCAACGGCACGAACGCCGGAAGGAGCCTGTTGTTGGCGGCTGGGGCCTGAAGTTCCTTCAGAAAGCAGGATCAAGTCATTCAGAGGGCTCTGAAGATACTGATGTTCCGAACAGAAAGGGTGCTGCAAAATGTATAACTGCTGTTGTTCCCAGAGGTTACCACGGTGGCGCGGTTTCAAAAAATAGCGGCCCGTCAGGTCTCGTCGAGAGATGGAGATCCGGAGGACGCTGTGACTGCGACGGATGGGATCTTGGCTGCCCCATTAGAGTGCTGGACAACGATGGTTGTGCTTCGTTGCCTTCAGCGGAGTCACAGGACAGCATATCAGTAGAGTTGTCAATCAAGGTAAACATGAGCTTCTTTGCAGCAGAATTTTATGATTCGTATCAGACATCATATTGCTGCTAGTTCATTTTATTTTTTTTCCTATGGGAGATTCAGGTTGTAATGCCCTAGAATGGGTTCCAATTGTTATCTTTTCTTCTAACAATTTTCAGGGCGCGAAGAAGGACGAGACAATGTTAAGGCTCGTGAATATCACGGAGGACCTGTATATCCTCTACTTCGACTCCAGTCTTTCACCATTGCAGAGCTTCTCAACAGGGATAGCGATTGTGCACAGCCAGGCACCACAGCTGTGCCCGAAGTTGTGAATTGCAAGCTTGCTATAGCGCTATGTAGATAGTAGAATGGAAACATTTCTTCTTGTAAATTTACTTAATTTTGTGATAGAGAAAGGGCAGGCAACATGTTCTGCTTTAATTTATCAATCAGTTGATTTTATTACAGTGGAAAAAGTGTCGAGAGACAGAGAGATTAGAAAGTGAAAAGTTATCTTTATTCATGAGTAGCATTTATAAATATATACACAATGAAGAGGTGCCAAAGCACCCGTTGGAGAGGTCGGTTGACACCCAATGGGTGTCCATTAGTAACTGCAAATGGCAGTTAACTTGCTAATTGATCACATGTCTTTATCTTTTAAAGAATATCTATTCACAACACTCTCTTAATCAATTATTCATAATGTAAATTTCTCACTGAAAACTCATCTACAATCCTATAAAAAAAAATATGAGGAGAAAATAATATGTTGATATGTCATTAATTTTTTTTTAAAATCTAATGGTAAAATATAATAAGAAAATGATATGACATATATTGGTTATTGTTTTATTGAAACTCATATGATAAATCTAGATAGAAAAAACTCATTGATGAGCTTAAAGAATAATTACTATGATCTATAGATCATATTAAAACCTCTAAAACTACTTGGAGGAATAAGATAGATATTATCTCATTAAAAATCTTATATGAGAAACTATATAGAAAAAACTCATAAAGGAAAAGAGTACAATATAATATGATCATATTTATTATTTAGGGAGTTGTAAATTTTGAAGTCGTCGCATATCAATTTCATAAATACATTTTTAGAATGTAAAAGTTAGTAACAACTTAGTGAATAAATCAGCGAGATTATCATATGATTTAGTTTGTAAGATTTCTATCTCCATATTATTTTGTAATTCATGAGGATAGAATATTTTATGGGAAATATGTTTGGTTATATTGCTCTTTATGTAACATGTTTGTATTTAAGCAATGTATGTAAAATTATCTTCATAGATAATAGTTGGTGATTCAATAGAACCAATATTACATGATTGTTGTTTGTAGTTTATCATTCTGCGAAGTTATACGTATTCACGTGGTGTTTCATATAATGCAATTATTTCAGAATGATTTGTGGATGTAGCTACAAGAGTCTGTTTTGAAGACTTTCATGAAATGTTTGTTCCACCGTGTAAGAACACGAAACTTGTTTGCGACCTGGTATTATGGGGATCTGATAAGTAGCTAGCGTTAGTGTATCCAATCATGTACATATCTTGTTTTCTTTGAAAAGAATGACCAAGACTTATGGTGCCTTGGAGATATCGAAAAATATTCCTGACTCTCGCCCAATGATATTTAGTTGTAGCAGTGTTATGCCTAGCTAATAAGTTTACTGCAAATGTAATATCAGGCTTGGTGCAATTTGCAAGATACATAAGCGCTCTAATGATATTGAGATAAGGAACCTCAGGTCACAGTATCTCTTCTCGTTCCTCCTATGGTCTAAGTGGATCGTTCTCCATATCAGGAGATCGAACAATCATAGGAGTCTTGGATGGATATGATTTGTCCATATTGAATTTCTCTAATATTTTTTAGGTATATGCGGCTTGGTGTACTAGAATACCTTAAGGAAGATGCTCGAGTTGTATACCCAAGTAAAATATGGTTTTACCCAAATCCTTCATTTCAAATTCCGTCTTTAAATGATTGCGTGCTTCATCTATATCTTCTGTATTTCCAATGATATTCAGATCATCGACATAGACAGAGATAATACAAAATCCTGTTGAGGACTTCTTTATAAGGGCACATGGACAAGCATCATTATTGGAGTACATTTTATGTAGAAGGAACTCTTTTACTCTGTTGTACCATATTCTTCTCGACTGCTTTAAGCCATATAATGATTTTTTAAGCTTTACATAATACATGTTGCGGTTTACGTTTGAATTCGGAATATCTAGTCATTAGGGGATTTTTATATATATGTCCAAATCAAGTGACCTATATAGATATGCGGTCACTACATCCATCAATTGCATAAATAGATGATTTTGAACTGCTAATAAAATTAGGTATCGAAACATAACTCTATTCATTACTGAAGAATAAGTCTCATTCAAATCAATATCAGGTCTCTGCGTGAACCCTTATCCTACAAACCTCACTTTATATCTCACCATCTTGTTATCTTTGTTCCATTTACGAATGAAAACCCACTTGTATCCCACAGGGAAGAGTTACGAGAAGTATGTAGTACTAATGTGAATACCTCTTTTTAGAGAGCGAACGCAATTCTACCTGGATTGTATCCTTCCATTGTGTCCAGTCCGAGCGTTTGTGGCACTCTGCCATGGTCTTGGGATCTGGATCATTGTGAAGGTCGTTTGCAATTTTTGAGGAGAAGTAAGTGTCCACAATTATAGTCTTTCTATTAAATGATTCTCCAGAATCAATATAATTGATGAAAAGTTCATCTACCCTTTCTGACCCATCATGATTTCTCATTACGATAGAGTTAAGGTATTCTGATGTCCCAGCATCAATATTTATATGCACAGTTGAGCTAGACTATGGATGTTGATCATCCACTGAATGTATAGTATTCATAGGCCTTAGGTGTAATTTAACTTGACGTTGATTTGCATTTATTATTTTGGAGGAGCGATTCATCTGTTTCCACGGTAGCTTGCAGGAAGCTTTATCCTTTGTGACCGTACTTCTCCCTCTCTTATTTTGATTTAGGAGTTGAGTGCTTTTATTTGGTACCTTCACTCTTTCCATCATATTCTTAGCAGGAATGTAGGATTTGGTGATGTCTTTGTTATCAGTAAATGCATCTGGCAGATTATTTACAATATATTACAAATTTATGATTCTTTAAACTTAGAGTTCAGATTCTTGAGTAAGTGGATCAGAGGAAAAAAATGTCTTTAGCATTCCAATTAATTTCCTAGTATTCTTTATGTTACTTGAAATCTCCTCCTAATGTCGGAAAATGATACTCATCAAGTATGCAGTCAACGTATCGAGCTGTAAATAGATCCCCTATGAAGGGTTCGATGTATTTTATGATCGACAGAAAGTTATATCCCACGTAGATCCCTAATTTTTTGTGAGAGCCTATTGATATACGTTGTGGTAGTGAGATCAGTACGTATACAGTGCAATCGAATTTTCATAGATGGGGAATGCTAGGAGGATTTCCACGTACTAACTGCGACGGGGAAGCTGTGTGATACGCAGTTAGTCGCAATTGAATTAAGTCAACAGCGTGTAAGACTTCATGACCTCAACATGAAGTTGGTAATTTGCAATTATGTAATAATGGTCATGCGATAAGTTTCACTCTCTTGATGAGAGATTCGGCCAAACCATTTTAAGTATGGACATATGGTATTGAATGCTAGACTTGAATTCCTAGAGTCATACAATAATCATTAAAGGCACGCGAGGTGAATTCAACCGCATTATCCACTCAAATGGATTGTATCCTATGTTCAGGATAATATGCTCGTAATTTAATAATTTGAGCGATTAATTTAGTAAAAGTATGGTTTCGTGTGGATAAAAGACATATCTGACCATCGTGTAGATACATCAATGAGAACCATGAAGTAACTGAACGGTCCAGTTAATTGTTGAATTGTACCACATATATCGTCTTGAATGCGTTCAAAGAATTTCAGTGGTTCAGCTCGGATTTTAATATAAGTGGATCTTAAAAGAAATTTTCCTGTGGCGCATGCAGTGCACACAAAATTCGAAGATTGTGAGAATTTGACAGTATTTATGCCATGACCAATTAAATTACTAATAATTTTTTGCATCATCTCGATACCAGAATGACCAAGACGATCGTGCCATATTTGGAATGTGTCTACATTCTAAAATTTTACCTTATACGCAGCATGTGATACGAATTTGATATATGTATAGTACAATCTTGAAGATAAAAAGAGAATTTTCTCTAGTATTTGTTTGTCGTATTCGTTATTTTTGGTAATAAGGAGATATTCCTCTTTATTGTCATTGTAGATTTTCATATGTAAATTATTTTAACGGATATCTCTATAACTTAGTATGAGTACAAGTTGAATCGGGATATAATAGTGCATCATCGATTATGATTTGAGTACCTATATGGAGAATGATTATGACACGACCAGAGTCAAAAGTCATAGTATCGCGTTCAATAATTGTCATAATAGTTCCTTTACTCTTTTTAAGAGATTAAAAATGTTTAGTTTTTCAAAGTATAAAGTTAGTGATATAGGTATCCAGTAAGCATATTTTCTCTTCTATCGGATTGTCCTCTGTAGACGTCGTCGGGGATAAGCCTTCGTGCCTCTTCATTCTTGATTGTTGTGACAGATTAGTTGTAGAACTAGTAATTGATAATGTATTACAGTGAAAAAGTGTCGAGAGACGGAGAGATTAGAAAGTGAAAACTTGTCTTTATTCATAAGTAGTGTTTATAAATATATAAATAAGGAAGGAGTACCAAAACACCCGTTGGGAGGTTGGTTGACCCCAACGAGTATCCCTCCATTAGTAACTTCTAATAGCAGTTAATTTGCTAATTAATCCTATATATTTATCTTCTAAAGGATGTCCGTTGGCAACAGATTTGACCAACTGAGCGCAAGCTCTAACTAGATGCAGAATTGCACATCATGTACAGTACCTATTATAGTATAATTTACAAATTTTACTGAATATGTAACTACTCTATTGAGTTTGCAAAGCAAAACATGCAGACAGCGGAATACGGGCATTTCGTCATTTGAAAATCACTTATTTTTGGGAGATTAAAATAAGCAGGTTTCTTCTGCTGTTAATTTGGCCAAAAATAAGTGGATATCACAAAACTATATTTTTTAACTATCACAAAACTATATTTCCCTCTCCTATTTCATAAAATCACACTTTTTTACGTCATTTTATCATCAACCTATATTTTCCTCTCTTATTTCTTTAAATCACACTTACTTTGTATCACTTTATCATAAAATTACACTTTTATTACTGTGAACAGATCTGATAAGATACGCCAACATGTTATACTAAAAGCTTTAGTCCTCACCGTTTGCTGATGTGACCGACTACGTCATGTTATAATTGCTTGCCAAGTTAGCATATCTTATATGCATTTGGGCTCCTTCTCTTGTAAGCTACCAATCTAACGTGAGTTGAATTTCTAGACGTAAAAAATTGACGCTGGTAGAGGTTTGCGTGACACCATTTAGCCGCCCAAATGGTACTGGTGGGGGTTGACATGGCACCATTTGGACGGCTAAATAGTGTCACACCGACCCGCACCAACGCCAATATTCCGCGTCTAAAAATTCAACTCGTGTAATATCAGTAGCTTTCAAGAGAAAAAAACTCAAATGATACGTAATTGTGATATAAAGTAGTCAGTCATGTCAGCAAACGGTGTGTGCCGAAACCTGTAAGTATAACGTGTAGGCTCATCTTATCATATCCGTTTACAGTAATAGAAATATGGTTTTGTAATAAAGTGATGCAAAATAAGTATAGTTTTGTAAAATAGGAGAGAGAAAGTGTAATTTTGTGATAGTTAAATTAAAAGAAGTATAATTTTATGATAAAATGATGCAAAGTAAGTGTGATTTTGTTAAATAAAAAAAAAATATAATTTTGTGATAATTAAATTAAAAGAAGTGTAATTTTATGATAAAGTGATGTAAAGTAAATGTAGTTTTGTTAAATAAGAGAAAAAAAATAGTTTTGTGATAGTTAAATCAAAATAAGTGTAATTTTGTAATATTCGCTCAAAAAAGTTGACAAGCGATGCAAAATGCACATCATGTACCTAGCATATGTTTGTGCTACGTTTTCACGTCTGACTCAAAAATTGTGGCCTAGATCGATATCCCGTGCAAACCGCTTCGAAATATAATATTTGCAGTTTGCCACATGAACTAAAATCAGTTGATATAGCGCTCTTTCTAAAGAGAAAAAAGATTAGCCGCGTAGACGTACGAAGCAATACAAATTCAGAAACAAGAGATTACTATAAATTGAGTAGACACATTCTACAACAGTACAGCACCGATTCTGATAGTACATCTAAATCTGTATATGTACTATTTAAAAAATGCGTTGTGTGTCCTGTTCCACCGATTTCCGTTTCGCTCCCGAATTTTCTGCCCGATTCCCGTTCCGCTCCCCCCCACTGCGCCGCCGATTCCCGCCCACGCGCCGCCGCAACAACCATCCACCCCTCCCCCTCCCCCTCTCCCCTCATCCTCCCGCTCCCCCGCCATCTCGCGCCGCAGCGGCAGCAGCCATAGCGTGCGGCAGTCCCCCTTCTTCTGCGACATCGCTTTCCCAATCCCGTCCCACCGTTGCATCTCCCGCTTCGCCTCGGGCGCGTCCCCCGCCGTCGCACCCTCCGCCACGTCGCCGTGCCCCCGCCCATCTTCACAATCGACGACCGTGTTTCCACAGCTGACTTCTCCCTTGACCCTACCACCTCTGACCTCCTCCCCTTGCCCCCGCACCACCGCCAACCACTCGTCGTCATGGAACCGGTCACGCGGCAAGGCGAAGTTGTCTGCGTCGGGATCCCCCATGGATGATGTCGTGGTGCCGACGGGGAGAAGTGCGGCGGCCAGGTGGAAATGAGACGAGGATGGTGAGGGGATTCGGCAGCCGAGGGTAGCTCGCCATGCGGGGAGCTCTCGCTGCAGCTAGAGCACGTCTCCTTCCTCTCCAACCGCCGCGGGACCGGCCCCATGCCCTTCGAGGCACACCTGGAGGAGAGCTCCCGGGACGACCCGACCCTGCCGCCTCAGTCGCAGCCGCCGCTGCCACCGCAACCGCATGCCTCGCTCATGGGCCTCCCTAGGCTTGGCCAGCGTGCGGTCGACGACCTGCTCCACGACACAGCGCGTGCCATCCGGTGGAGTAGAGGCAGCGCACCGTCAGAATTGATGGAGACGAGGAACGGGAAGCTACGCCGTCTATGTAGATTCAGCATCACACGAATCATCTTCCACTACATCAAGGTGAGTACACTGCACATCTCTGCCTTCAATCTCTAATGCTCAGTAACATACACGCACACAGCCTGTTCGACTGATTGTCTGAATAAATAATGCTTGGTGGTCTCTGAGTACAGTTGTCTAGCAGCTCCATTTTTTTGGTGCCTCACATTCCACACAATCAATTTGTACATTTGGAAAGGCATCCAATTCAATTGGCGTATGCATTTAAATATATTCAGTAATAAATGTGTTAATTATTCTACAGAAAAGAACTTCAACATGCAAAAATCCATTTGAAAAAAGGATGATTTATTTGCTTGCCAACATCTTCAAATGGGATGCATTGACCACTGAGTGGCAAGCATTCAAAATCCATAGGTGAGTTCCATATTGGTGACTTGATTGCAACAGCTTTGATCCAAGAATACAGAGTAAAGTTTTCTTAATTAAGCAGTTCCTTGAAAGCTAATAAGATGCAATGATATTGTCGATGTTGGATGGTAATGACTTGCAAATGTAAGTGTTCATAATACTTCTCGGTTTTTCGTTCAGTGAATATTGTGGTACAAATATAGGATGTTTATCTATTGATATGTTTCTATAACATTCCTAACAGTAATATAGTACTCTCAATCAAGACCATCCTTTTCAAACTTAGTTAGGTGTACCAACAAAACAATCAGTTATCGGTGACTTGAGCCACATGCAACTGGTGGTTCAACAAAACTAAATAATCTAGTTCTGCAAAATTTAGACAATAACTCAAAAGCTTCTATAAAAAAGAATAGTTTTTCAATATTGAATTTCTGCACTCAAAAGAGACAAAATATACAGCTTGTATATTTCTGCTCTTCATCTGCGTATTTTATATTTGATAAAGAAACCACTTCAACTAACAAGCTCATATCTCCTTCAGTTCTTTGACCTCAGCAATTGGTGTGTATAGTTGTGCTACTCCACTGGGCATCATAATATGTAATTCAAATGATATAGCATGTCTTTGTGGTTTGTTAGAAGCCAGCTTTTTTTAGTGAACTGTAGGAAGTGAAGATAGCAGACATAAATTGTGGCTTAAAATACAATCTTAGCTTTCCTGAAAGTTTTTCCCTTTTTCATCGTTCACCTGCCCAACATATCAGGTGGAGCAGAAATTGTAGAACATTGAATGAATATTGTCACACTAAAACTTGAACTTAATTTGCATGTGTATACAGTTTTGTAGTTTTCCTACAACATTAAATGATTTCCGGCATATTTTCTATCCCTATTGGTTCCATTGTTTTAATCTATTAGAAAATGCGTCCTTACTCATCTTTTGTTTATTATTTATTGCCTCTTTCACTATTTTAAAAAATACATATTGGTTCACGAACTCTCTCGTATCCTGCCTTAAACATTCTGCCATTTAAAGTGGGCCAAGCACGGACATTCAACTAGAACAAATTGTACTACGACCAACGCAGTAGACACTTAACTAGTACAAACAAATTGTACAACGACCAACGTAGTAGGCATGTTTAGCGCGAAAAATCCCAGTGCCAGCTCCAGCAAGCCAAAGATAATCCTCACGAAAATGGTAGGCCCAAAATTGATAGCTGTTATATAGAACGACAGGTTTCTGTTCACAACACAACTGCAATGACAACAAAAAAGAGCAATACATAGTTCCATAATACTCCTAGAAACACAGCAGCAACTGGTACTGAGATCATACGGTAGCCTTACACATTCAAACAAGCTCTCAAACAATGGCATTTGCTGCACTAGCGATCCTAGGCCAAAGGTCAGCACACTCCTTACCGATTGGTCCAGTGATAGCAGAACCTGCAAATGGTGCCAACGATGTTATATTGTCTTATGTTATCAAGTATCAACCGAATTGGAAGACTAGGAAGGCTATGGCTCAAATCATACCTTTCATCTCACCCTTCGGATTCACAATCACTCCAGCATTATCTGTGAACGAAATTTAACACCACCGATCACTTAAGCAGATGCAATGATGTTCCTAATGACTAGCAGATAACTAAATATATCTACAAATATACTAAAATGGGCTACATATTAAACTGTAGAAGGATACAGTACAATGCACTAACACATTCCACAAAATAAACACAATAACACAACAAGGGGCAGAAAATAAAAAAACGAAGGAAATATATGTCTCATGGCCAGTCCCAAAGTTTCACTGCAGCGATGCCACTACCCAAGGCAATGGAATATGAGACCGTTTTCAAATGGAATTAATCCGTCAAAGATAAAAATCCTCGAAGGTTAACCTCAACACCCAAAAACTTTTTTTCTGACGTTTGCTTTGGAATATGCAAACATGTAATGTTTGCTCCAGAAAAAGCTGAAGGACCTCGGAGTCCTTCCGTCATTAAACTTACAATTCAAAAGGTTCACATACTCACTGGACTAAGAACTAACGCAAGCTACAAAAATCAAATACAAATGTAATGACAGGATGTGTAGAAATATTTGTCTCATGGCCAGTCCCAAAGTTTCATTGCAGCAACGCCGCTACCAAGGGCAATGGAATATGAGACCACATTCAGATGGAGAAATTCCTAGGGAAAATCTCAACATCCAAAGGCTTAATTTATGACGTTTGTTTTGGAATATGCAAACATGTGAGGTTTGCTCCGTAAGAAAGCTGAAGGACTTGGAGATCCAACCGTCAAATAGGAAGAAATTACAGTTGTCTCACACCATGATGGAGTGCCACTGTTAAAATTGCGGACGAACTATACATGATACTAAATTTTCAAGACAAAAGTATCTGCATTGAGAAGCATTTTTTCAAATTGAAATCAGAAAATGGAACCAAGCCAGCACCAAAAAACAGTGAACCATGAAACTGTCTCTACTACCAAATAATGACGAGCTGGTATATGAGCAATAAAATTGGATACATCAAACAAAATACGAAACAAAGCACTAAGAAGGGAATATAGCTTTGTTCGATTAATAAACTAGTTAGATGTTGGAAATATGAGCCTCATGGCCAGTCCCAAATTTTCAAGGCAGCAACGCCGCTACACAAGGCGATGGAATATGAGGCCACCGTCGGACGGAAGATCTCCATGAAAGAAAAGACTTTCAATGGAAATCCTCAACGTCAGAAGGATTAATCAGTGACGTTTGCTTTGGAATATGCAGACACTATGACTTCTGCTCCAGCAAAAGCTAGAGAGTCTCACGACCCTCCCGTCAAACCAAAGCTAATTACACATAAAACTACAGTTGAGCAAGTACTTCCACTTCCAGTAAAAGTAAGGAACGCCAGGCTACGGCCATCTCCGGCCACTGGAATTTGCAAGACGATCTCACTATGCAGAAATGAGATGTGATCTGGATGTTACCTTCGAAGTACATGTAGACCCCGTCCTTACGGCGCCAGGGTTTGCGCTGGCGGACGATGACGGCGGGCATGACCTTCTTACGGAGGTCGGGCTTCCCCTTCTTGACGGTGGCCATGACCATGTCCCCGACGCAGGCGGACGGGAGGCGATTGAGACGCCCCTTGATGCCCTTGACGGAGATGATGTAGAGGTTCTTAGCGCCCGTGTTGTCGGCGCAGTTCACCGTCGCCGCCACCGGCAGACCCAGCGACATGCGGAACTTGTTACCCGCCGAGCCTCCCCTCCCTGCATCACATCACAAAACATGTCACCACCCGGAGCACACAAGATCAGAACGCGAGAGGCTAACCAATCGACGAAGAAATGGACGGATCGACTAGGTGGATCAGATTGAGAGGGGAGGCTCACCTCGCTTCGACATGGCGGCGGCTGGTGTTGGACCGATCGCTAGGGTTTCGCCTGGCTCGCTACTTATATAGATCTGCGGGGCTAGGGTTTTCCATGCCATTAAAGACGAAACTACCCTCGGCACCGCTAGGGCACCGGCTTCACAATGTGGGGGGTCACGAGGTCATTAAGGATTTTTTGACGGCGGCGGCCGTGGGCTTATAATGGGCCAACCAGGGGTGTTCGGGCCCATTGAATTCATGTTGCGGACTCCGGAGAAGTGCCTTCACCAAGGTGAGCAACGTATGCGGCACCAACTCGAGTGCTGTTTTGCAGTTGATTGCCACACGTTGAGAATCGCTCTGATCCGCGGCAATGGCAGATACTGGAGAACGAACTCGGGCAAGGAAACAGCATGATCATCGAGCGCGACGACGAGTGCAGCGAGATCCAGGCACGGCTCGCCAAGGACACCGAACAGCTCACGTTGTCGGAGCGCGACAACTTTAGCCCGGTTCTAAAGCAGTGGCACCCGTTGCCGGCCGCGGCCGCCGTGGTCACCCTCCACAGCTGCCTCGGTGTCGTGCTGAAGCAGTACCTGGCCAAGGCCACCTGCCTGACCAACGAGCTCGTGCACGTGCTGCACGCGGCGGGCAGGCTCGAGAAGGCCCTGGTGCAGATGGTGGTCGAGGACGTTGCGGACAGTGACGACGGCGGCAAGTCAGTGGTGAGGGAGGTGGTCCCTTACGACGTGGAGTCCATTGTGGTGTGCTTCCTCAAAACCTGGATCTAGGAGAGGCTCAGGATTGCCAAGGAATGCCTCCTACGAGCCAAATATACGGAGGTCTGCCTAATTTCTCCTTGCCACCAAACATGCCTCTGTTCACTGCATTGATCGTCCAATGGAATAGGTCTGATACCAAAGCTATCATGGACTCATGGTACGTTGCATTTTGTGTAGAGCTGGATACCGAAGTCCAAAGGCGAGCCATATGCGCGATCTGCGGTGGACCTGATGAAGCTGGTCAAGGTGACCATCGATGAGTTCTTCGGGCATCCCGGTGAGCACGAGCCACGAGGGATGACATGGTTCAGGACCTCGCCGACGGCCAGGGGACGATCTTTCAGGATTACATCTCTTTCCTCGCGTCGTGTGGTATGTTGATGATCATGACCTGCCTGGATCTCAACACGAGTACTGCTGCTTATGCACTCGCTTTTTCCACCGCAAGAATGCAAGATTGACATGCCGTTCCTTAACTTGGTTCAACAAACAGGCACCAAGCAGAGCTACCTTCCGTCGCTGCCGCCGCTGACGAGGTGCAACCAGGACTTCAGGATCATCAGGCTCTGGAGGAGGGCGGCCACGCCGTGCCAAGTCCCCGTGGCGAATGCGCGCGGCAGGGTGCACCACGGCCCGAGCTTGTCGTCCTCCGGCGGCCACAACCCGCGCCCGTCCACCAGCCGCGGCACGCAGCGCCTCTACGTCCGGCTCAATACCCTTCACTACATGCTCAGCCACATCCACGCGCTCGACAAGTCGCTCTCCTTCTTCTCACACGGCACATGCACCTCACCGACGTCCTCCGCCGCCAACCGCCGTCTCGCACCGTCCTCCCATTTCGACCATGCCCGCGCCGCGGCTCAGTCCACCATCGGCCGAGTCGCCGAGGTCGCCGCGTACCGCCTCATCTTCTTGGACTCCCACCACTCGTTCTACGGCGGTCTCTACGTCGACAGCGTCACCGACGCGCGCATCCGCCCCGCACTCCGCACGCTGAAGCAGAACCTGTCGTTGCTCCTCTCAGTCCTTGTCGACCGCGCACAGCCGGTGGCCATGCGAGAGGTGATGAAGGCCTCGTTCCGAGCGTTCTTGATCGTCCTGCTCGCCGGCGGCAGTGACAGGAGCTTCACAACGAAGGTATAGCAGCATCTATATAGGCTCTAGGTAAATGATAAGTGTTTAGTTGATTAATAGCAATTGTATTATTGTGACTAATAATTTATTTTGAAGGAATCATAAATTTAGTATATACTGATATTTTGGTATTCTTGGTCTCTAAAATGATAATCTAGTCGATCAAAGTACATGTGCATCAAGATTAAGGCCTTATTTGGGGGAGCTTCTGGTAGCTTTTGCTTCTCAGAAAAGCTGAGAAGCTCCCCCAAACAGGCTGATTGCTGAGGAGCTTTTCTGAGAAGTAAAAGCTGGTTTCTGGTGAAATAAACTAAAAGCTGAAAAGCTGGCTGATGGTAGTTTTTCTGAAAAGCTGGTATGCTGAGAAGCTAAAAATTAAGCCCATAAGGCAAACCGCTTATCTCAGAAGCTATAAGCAGCTTTTCAGAAAAGCAGCTTTTCAGAAAAAGTCCATAAGCTCCAGCTCCCCCAAACAGGGCCTAAGAATCTTCTAGTTCTAAATGTCACAAAGGAGATGAAGAACACTTAGAGTAGTATATGTTTCCTTTCTTAGTCTTTTAACCATACTATAAATAGAGACTAAAAGTAGTAGTTTAAACTAGTTGAGTCTAGACTTGGTTTGATGAACACTTGTGAAATTCTAGCACCAGGTAGCTTATAGAAGTCTGTGGTTGAGATGTTGGGAAGTTAGAGCTCAAGAAAAATTTGAATTGAAGGAGCTCAGAAAAACTTGTCTCACCTGATGATTTGATGGTTGTGTTGTTGATCTCACCGAAGCATTATTTGCACAAGTCAGAAAAACACTTATATGCTCACCGGATGCTCCGATGATCAAGGCCAGGGTATCACCGAATAATTTTTTAGTTGACACGTGTACAAAATTTTCAGAAGTGTTACACCGGATGGTTCGGTGTCTATGTGTTTAAAGCACCGGATAAGAGAATTTTTCGGAAAAAAAATGAACTTGAACTCACCGGATTATCTGGTGATGGGAAGATGTACTCACCGGACTAATTCTTGCAGAGAAGCTTTTCTGGTGACTAAAGAAATTTGTACTCAGCGGATTATCCGGTGATTGAAAGTTGATATCACAGGACTAATTTCTGCAGAGAGCTTTCTTCGGATGATATGAAGTGGAATTCTTACCGAATTGTCCGGTGATTGATATGTATGAGTACCGGAGTATTTTCAACAGAGAGGCTTGCAAAGTGAATTTTGGCTTGGCTCAACTAAGCGGATAGTCCGGTGTCAATGTATTTAACATAAGATCTTATCACCGGACTAATTCTGAGCAGTAACGGTTAGTGACAGCTGGCACTTGGATATGAAAATTGTACTCACCGGATTGTCCGGTGTGAATAAGGATATACCCCTCCGGTGATAACAGAAAACATGGGAGATCATGAGAGAGCACGCCATGATCGAAGAGAACTTCCGAAGCCTGAAGCGCGCCTTCTGCACAAGCGGCAAGGGCCTGATGGCAGAGGAGGTAGTCGAGGCCGAGGCCCAAGCGGCGGAAGGCGTCGTCGCGATCATGGGGCAGACGGTGGAGCAGCTTGTAGAGGAGCTCGGCATTGCGGCACGCGAGACGATCGGGGCAGGCTCCGACAGACAGAGGCTGTCGATGCCGCCGACATCCAGGTGGTGGAGCCGCACAGACCCAAACACTATCCTCCGCGTTCTCTGCCACCGCGACGACGAGGTCGCTAGCCACTTCTTGAAGCGCGCAATTTAATCTTCCCAAGAGGCGGTAACTTTTTTAAAAAAAAGAGAGAGATTGCCTCAGCTTATATTGAAAGCCAATAACCAGAACAACAACGTCTAACGAAAGAAAGAGCAAATAAAGAAAACACAAGGCTGGGGAAACCAGCGAAGTAACCAAAAAACAACAAACCCGAGAGAACAGGGCGGCCAACTACAAAGTCCGGAAAGAAATGTAGCTCAGATCTCACAACCATCCGGCAAAGGACCATCCGCCGGGGTAAAGCTCCGTAGCCAATCCCGGACCTGGGTTGATGCCTTGTCCGCCATGGCCCTGTCATCGTCGGTGAGGAGGATAATCCATTTCTGCACGAAGTATACGGCTAGAGTCAGCACTTCAGCAGGCTTGTGGGGGAACTTCTTCTCGATCACCATCGTGTTACTCGTCCTCCAAATGGCCCAAGCTATCCCTGCAAACAAAAATAAACCCAGCTTTTGAGAGACTTTAAACTGTTTCAGAAGCCAACTCGCCCATAAGTCGGCTACCGAGATCAGGAACCCATTCCAGCCGAAAATGCCTCTCAGAGCACTCCAAACAAATCGTGCCAACACACAACCGAAGAAAATGTGATTGACATTGTCGGTGAATCAGGAACCGGAGGTCCCCGAATCCCGAGGCCAGGCCAGCAATCCGCCACGTGGCGCCATCCCGCGGAGTCTCTTCCGCAAGGTAAAAAAGATTAAGTCCCGGGAGAGGGCGCTCGGGGCCACAGTCAGTGGTCCCCGAGTACCCAAATTCCCCGATGATATGCGAAGTCTAAGTACCGAGAAGAAAGTGCTCGGGGAGGTATACAGTGACCCCCGAGCACCCGAGTCCCCCGACGACCAGAAAAGCTAAGTACCGGGAGAAGTGTGCCTGGAGCCGCGAGCGGTGGCCCCCTGGGCACCTAAGTATCCCAAGGACCCACTGAAGGAAGTTCCGAGAGAGAGTGCTCGGGGCTGCGTGCAGCGGCCCCGAGTGCTCGGTCCCCTGAGGGTCCGTACAAGCGTGCCTGGGAGAGAGTGCTCGGGGAGGTGAATAGTAACCCCCGAGCACTCGGTTCTCCGAGGACCAAGAAAGGGCATTCTCGGGAGAGAGTGCTCGGGGAGGTGAACAGTGATCCCCGAGCACTCGGTTCCCCGACGACCCAGGAAGCCCCTCCGTCCGTGACCCCCATCGGGTCCCACTGATGAGGTGTCAGCCAGTCAAAGGCATGAGGCCGCATTTAAGAGCGCACGTGGCCTATCACCTCCAACTGCTCCCGCCACGCTCGGTGTCAGTTCCTGCCACATTCTGGCAGAAGGACATGGGGACATTAAATGCACGGGTCCCATCCCGTGCCATCCGGTACGTCTTGGGATAACGTCGTGAGGGCCGAGGCGTTCCGTCTGTCGCGCTGCTGTGGCAGGAGAACAAGACAGGATAGGCACGCCGGGCCGCTCTGCGGCTGCCCGGTAGGCCCCCTCCACTGCGCCCTTTGCCAGTGTATTTATGGTGATGGATGACAGGGCGCGGGGCGCATTTTTCATCCCCGGTCACTTTGCACAGAGGCTATGATGACGCCCTTTCCATTTATGGTGCCTTGGAACTCGTGCCCTCCCGTTCAGGGCATGCTACTGCCGGCGGGTATTTAAAGCAGCCGGCAGCACGGACAAAGACAAGTGAGAAAGACGCTCGACAAGTTAGACAATCTCTCAGAAGTGGAAAAATCCCAGAGGAAGTGGGTAGAGAAGAGAAGAGAAGCCCAAGAGCACCCAAAGCCAACAGATACACACAGATCGAAGAACAAGGACCCCCAGGCTCTAGGATAGACAAACATTCTTGTAACCAGCAACATCCTTGAGGGACATTCTCAAGGTATTTATAGTATCTATACAGGAGTAGGGTGTTACGCCTCCGTGCGGCCCGAACCTGTCTAAACCCCAGTGCATTTACTTCGTTCCGCCCTAGATCATTCCACACCGCCAGCCATCGTATTTATACCCATTTATTTCTCCGGCAAACATATTCAGGATCATCCCCTGGCCGAATCTCTAAAAAGGGGTCCCTCAGGATCCCTGCGACAGGAGTTAACCCTCTGACAGACATCTTCCTGATTATTGCACAGGCAGCATTTTGAACTTCCTTTCCACCCCCTTTTCTTGAGGGAGGTGGACACCAGAAGCATGTTTTGTAGCATTTGCCACAAGAAAAACTTAATTCTCAGAGGAAGTTTACATGCCCAGAGGGTCATTGCCCCCTTGCAAGACACCCCCTCAAAGGTTAGGAATTTGTATAGAGATTTAGTTGTAAACTTCTTTGACTTGTCCAGAGCCCAGGTAACCACATCTTCCCTATCATTTAACTGAACCAGCTGAAGCATCTATAAACCTCCCATTGGAGTAGATTACTAGTTGTTAAACTCCTATTGAATTGCACCTCCCACTCATCATGAGTCCAGTAGTCAGCAACCACAGCATCCAGTTCAGCACACATCTTGAACAAGTTAGGAATCTGAATTTTTAGAGGAGTTTCACCAAGCCACACGTCTTTCCAGAAGAAAACCTTATTGCCATTGTTCACTGAAAATACAACACCCCATTGGAAAAGATGTTTGACCTTATGCAGGCCCTTCCAAAACTGTGAGGTGCCTTTTCTGTCTGGATGAGAAGAAGTTCCCATCTGGTATGTATTTGGCCTTCAACAGTTTATATCAGATGTCCTCAGAGCCAGTTGAGATTTTCCATATCCACTTGACCAGCAAACATTCATTCATAATCAAAGTGTTTAGGATACCAAGACCCCTATAATCTTTGGGTCTGGATATGGCTACTCATTTAGCCATATGGTATATGTTCCCATCTTCAGTCCCTCTCAAAAAAATCTTGATTGGACAGTGTCCATCTTCCTGTGGATCCCCTTGGGGAGAAGGTAGAACCCTATGATGTACATAGGTAAACTGGTAAGACAGGAATTTGTTAGAGTCAATCTAGCTCCATAGGTCAGATTTTTGCCCTTCCATGGGTCTAGCCTTTTAACCATCTTTGAGAGGATTCCAGATGAGACAGCCATGCCTAACTAATAGTCAGAAACATGAATGTCTAAGTGTTTCAATGGGAGCTGACCCATACTGCAATTAAGCATATTTGCCACCCTTTTCTGTTCTACATGCTCCATGCCAAAGCAGAAAACCTCACTTTTGTGAAAAATTATCTTTAGCCTAGAAAGACACTCAAAGCAATATAGAATAATTTTAAGGTTAAGGATAGACTTTTGACTAGGTGTGCAGGATCTTTTCATTCTTGCGACCAGGGGTTTGTGTTGCACACTTCAATTTTGCATATATTATATGTTTTTGGAAAACAAATGATCTCTTAAATCATTTGCAAAAATGTATTTTTTTTTCTTTGCAGGAACTAGCAACTACAAATGTGTTATGTGAAATCAATCTAGAATATATCAATTTGAAAAGGTAAAATAAATATAACAAAAAAGGAATTGCATATACAGTGTTTGGTTCGAGGATAAGGTTAGATGATAGTGACATCTCTATTTTTTAGGATAAAATGATCTAATTTTCTATTTGGTTGGATGAATAGGAGAACTAATTTTCTGTTTGGTTGGTGGAATTAGAGCGGATAAGATAAGCTATTTTTTGTTTGGTTAAATATATTGGATTAGCTAAGTTGATTATGATGATCTTTTAGTAAACTTACATTTGGATTGTGTAGCATTTAGATAAATTTATGCATGTTTGAATTTGTTTGAATTTAAGTTAAATTAAAAAGAGAATGTCACATTAAATGATAAATTGAGCATTACAAAGGAATTCATTTTTTCATCAAATAACATAGGGTTGGAAATATTTTTATAAATTAGTACATCACATGAGAAAAATATTAGTGAATTTTTCCTAATTTTTAGGAATTTATTTGAGATATTAAAAATTTCTAGAAGTTATAAAAATAACATTCTTTGAAGAATTTTAATTAAATATTGGTTTAGATTTTTGGATCAAACTAATTAAAATGGGTTGCTACTGAGCTCTAGTTTGCTCATGAAAATGTTTAGAATTTTTGAACTACTCTTATATTCCAGATAAAATTGAGAATTAAATAAAAAACATGAACACACTTACACACAACAACCGATCCGGTGTTTAGTTGCATGGGGAGTGCCGAGGCAGAAACGCGTGTGGTCGTCTTCGTCTGGGTATTTTTTTTTGATAAACTTATTCGGCATTTTAGGGAATATTCCCTTTAGTTGGATGACCTCATCCGCTGCCGTAAGCTGAACCCAACACCGGGCAGGGGTCAAAAACCTAGACAAGACGATCTCATCCACCCTGTTATGCTGAACCAAACACATCCTAGGTGGCCGTGTATCATGGAGATGGATGGTGTTGAGGAGATGGTCATCATCGATCAACGGAGTTGGCCGGCGTTGATGAGGTAGGTGAGAGGCGGAGGTAGTCGACACCCATCCGCAGAGGTGATTGGCGCGTTGGAGTTGAGATTGTTGGCTATCAATCCGTGTAGAAAGTAATAGGGATAAGAGACTATGATCGGATTTTGGAAATAGATTAAGAGAAGGAAAGAGAGCACAATCTTTGAAGATCTTATCGTAGTTTTAAAAAAGAGGAAGAAAATGACACACTGTTGATTGATCTCGACCTTTCATTATGTAAGAGAATACGCTTTAATGAAGGAAGACGATTAAGGATGTTGATTGTTAATTAGCTAATTGATTATGACTTTCTATATTATAGGAGAGGGGAGGAGACGATGGAACAATTTTGATTATGAATCGTTTGATCTGATAAGATATATGGTGAAGATTATTTGAATTTATCATAACTGGTTTATTTTATAAGAGTATAAAAGTATAGATGCATTAGAAGATAATTTACCTGAATTATGGTATGTCTTGCATGTGCATGACCATGTAGCAACAATGTTGTTAGTTTATCCAAACAAAGGCAATTCAGAAAGGGAAAGCCCAGTCCTGCCATCCGGCAAAAAAAGAAAGGGAAAAACAGGCACATGCATAATTCAGAGCTGAGAACACAGGGACAAAACAATTCATCATATTGACAAACGAATTATGTTGAAATAATACATCATATTGACAATGCCAAAAAAAGAGACCATACTAGAATATGGATGACAATTGCACAGTTTACAACATATGAAAGAATGTCTAGGCAGATCACATCTTTGAAGAATGGAATGTCACTGGTTTCACAATCTCACATATTCTATATCTCCACATTAATGCATGCCATTTGCATCTCCCCAACACAAACCACCAGTATCAGCGCTTTCTAGCCTCCAGCAGGGAGTTTCAGCAATTCGCCATTTCATCCTGCAAAATTCTGCAGATGTTTACCATCAGAAGATTTAAACTTGGAGCAAGCATGAAGTACATCAGTCAGATTGCTCAAACTTAGCTCACCTGGCCAAATCTGGTTCTTGTCCTCATAAACCCCCCTCTTGTCACCGGATCACCCCCCTTGGCACTGCAGTTCCAGTAAGCCCCCACAGTCCCAAGGATTGGCATGTCATCGGGGCTCGGGCTCGGGGACCTCGACCTCCCCGGCGACGAGTTGGCAGACGATATCTTGATGTCCTCCACGGTCAGGGCCCCAAGGATCGGCCGGTCCTCTCGGCTGATCGGCGAGTAGGACCGGACCGAGTTGCTCTCACGTGTCCCCGAAGAACCGAGCCACGTCGAGAGGCTGGCGTCCACGGAGGCTTCCTGCTTGCTAGGCGTGCTGGGGCTATAGCTGTAGTCAGAGACCGCCAGCCTCTCCTCCTTCTTGGCCGCGACCGCCGGCTCGGCGAGGAGGTGCATCCTGTTGTCCTGCCCCAGCATGACATTCTCCTTGTCCGAGGACTTTGGTGTGGCGGCGGCGCGGGACTTGGCTTCCTTCCACCGGGTGAGGTTTTCCACCGAGTTCAGAACGGGGTTGACGTGCTCGCTCCGGTCGCGCGTCGCGCAAGCCGCGGGGGCCTCCGGCGTGGTTACGCTGGCCGCCGCATCCAGGCCGCCGCTCTCCTTGGACATCTTGCTGATCGGAAGCAGGAAGAGCGACTCACACGCTTCCTCCTCGCCGCGTGCAAGGCCTAGAAGACCGTGCTCCTCTTCTTCGTTGTCGATCGCACACACATCGAATCCGTCTTCCTGTTCGGAGCAGTCTTCGTATTCGTCGTCGTCCTCATCCTCCTCCTCCTCCTCGCTGTCGTTGTCACAGTCGACGCAGTTGCTGTACCTGTGGTTCAACGGGAAAGCCTCGGAATTGGCGCACTCCGGCGCCAGCATCCACTCCTTCTCCCTGTTCGCCTCATCCTCCTCCGGATCTGCTCCCTCGCCGTCGTCCTCCGGGATCGCAGCCGCCTCGTAGGTGGTGACGTTCGGATCAAACGTTACCTTCTTCTTGACGACGGCCAAACACACGTCATCGGTGGAGTCCCTGAAGAAACACGCACCACAAGCACAACACAAAAATAAGAACACCAGATGAAATGAATTTCCCAATGACAGAAACTCATCTCGCCGATTGAAACTTTCGTCCACGAACCTCAACTCCAGGAGCGTCGCCAGGAGTGGCGCGGCGGCGGAGACGACCTCCCCATCCAAATCAACATTCTTAGGCGAAACTCGCGGCGCGGCCTGATCCGGTGGTCCGCATCACACACACACGTTGAATCATCCGATCCCATCCAACCCTAAGATTGGAACGAACTACTCGACGATAAAATAGGAAATTGATCTAGTCACTCACCCGGGTGCGGCCATTGGGCGACTGTGCCGGCGACCGCTTGCGGCGGCGGCGGCGCTCCTTGGCCCCCCCGAAGCAGCCAAGGAAGCAGCCCATGGTGTCGCGGCGACGGCGAGACGCAAGAGACAGCAGAGGAGGAGTGGGGGAGGAGCTGAGCACTGAAAGCTAGTGATGAGGAGGCGGCATTTGGGGGGAGCGGGAAGAGGAAACAGAGGAAGCCGTTGGGGGAAAAGAGAAGCGCCGCGAGTGGTAACGGTCAAGTTGACCCAGCTGGCAAGTGACCGTTGGATGGACGGGACTTGTGGGGGAGAGCCTTGTGGGCCCCACAGTCCGACCTTTAATTTTTGTATTTCGAAAATAAAAAATACCAAAATAGAACACTATCTAAATATTTATAAAACAATTCTGAAAAAATTGGTGCTGTAAAGGATATTAGGATCTAACTCATAGTCATGAAAAATTCTAAAAAAATTGATAATATAGAGGATATTATGATTTAGCTCTTAAAAATTTGAAAGGGAGACATATTTATAAAATAAAAAGTGAATTGCATAAAACTACAAATATTATGCTATTTATAATATAAACTTTTTTTTAAAAAAAAAGTGAGTTCCTTCATAACTCGCTCCATTTATGTACTTACAAAGAAACTTATTTTTTCACCATATAACCTAAGTCTAGAAATAATTTTAGAAATTAATCTATCATATAAGAAAAATATTAGTGATTTTTTTTTCATATTTTTGAGATTTTATTTGAGATCTTAACAATTGTTAGGAGTTATAAAAGTAGTCTTTAGAGAATTTTAGTTTAAATTTTACATAAGATTTTTTGGTGAATTTAATTAAAATATGTTGCTAATGAATTATGAAGCACATACAAAAAGTTCTAGGATTTTTGGAGAAATATAAGACCATTTTTAGATGAATCTAATTAAAATAAGATTTTATGTGAAATTAATACATAATATTTATAGTTTTTATATTACTCAGCACAATAATTATAGTTTTTATATTACTCAGCACAATAATTATAGTATTATGTAATTCACTTTAAATAAACATGCCGCCCCTCCCGGTAAGGGTAGCTTAGTTGGGCCACTAAGAAAAACAGGTCAAATCTAAATAGGCCAGCATTTAGGGCCCATGGTCCGGATCAACAACCCATTCCCTTTGAGCTGGGTCAACGATTCGTGTAGAAACTCTTCCAGGGGTGCAGACTGCAGAGCGCAGACACAAGGAAAATAGAGGAACAGTTTTGCTTTCTTTACAACTCGAACCACATCAAGATTTGTGAAGGCGTACTGGCATACATTAGATGCAAAAATCAAACTGCATAGATAGATCTGTTAAGAGTACACTGTTTAGCAGCAATTAGGACATTGGTTCCTGTAAATAGAATGTATAATATATTACGGCATCAAGTATCAAAAGGGCACATCACCTGTTAACACATCAAATACTATTTGACAAAACCATTCAGAATTGTGGCCGTGCAACAAGAATTACTAGAGCCCTATTCTAATAGCATTTTCCTTATCATGGATGATTACGCGGCAAAAAAAGCAAGGATGCTGTGCGATCCAAAAATAAACCAAAGAAATAGGTTCTTCCTTGGCTTCTTTATCCTTTCTAAATACTGTGTCCAGTGGTAATTTCGTAGGATTCTGATGTAGTTCCCAGTGAAGGCCAATTGCAGATCCAACAGATCCAGTGCTTCCCAGTTCTCACCAGTTTGTCCATTGCAGTTTGCGCTTCCTCGCGTACAAGAGGCAGAAGGGGTCTGTTGAAGTGAACTTATGTATACGTGACTGTTAGGGTCAAGCTGAACATCAAAACTGAGATACAGCTCTTTGTACACATGATATACTCCAAATGTGCAAGATGCGCCAGAGATTTAGTTTCGTGGTATTTACATGATTGAGCACATGCATGTATCCAAATATTCGTCATCCGAGTCGCTTGAGTCACTGCAAATTATCAAAAAGATGGAAGCATAGTTAGATGAACAAATCGACTCAATGTATTACAGTAGTAAACTTCAGTAGCGCTTTTTTGAGTTGCCAACATGAACAAGATCAACACAACAGTTTAATTATAGCATGGAACATTTTAAGCCCGGGAACTATTTCCAAATATATCTGATTTGTTCTGAAGAAAATTAACTTCAAGGCCTTAACTACATCATGCCCCCATCCCCCTACCTAAAAAGGCAAACATTTTTCTCGATAAAAACATATTCATCGTACCTGATGTGGATTTATAGAATAAATTGGATAACTTATGCTGGCAAGTTGAAAGACATCTACATGTAATTAAGAGTTTTTGCAAAGGTAACTATACTATCCTTCAGTTGAAAAATACAGTGATGGACAAATGTTAATGCAGATAGCCCCAACAGAGACTATTGTTCATTGCATAACAGCATGGCTAATAACAACAAAGAACTAATTAAATCTCAAATTTAAAAAGCTAATAAAAGGCTCAAGTAACATAACACAATTTAGAGTTGTCAACTGGTTTGCAAAAACTGAAAAGCTCAACAAATGGGATGTTGTAAACATGTGAAGCAAATATCTTGAGACAAAAGTCACATCCCCGAAAAAGTTAACCAGGTCAAAACTTAATAATGTTGTCACAATAGGACCTGCTCCCAACTTCCCCTCATTATTGCCCTAAAAAACTTTAACTGCATAGATGATTACCTAGTGTTTGGTTAATCCCACGAAGATGAGGCTCAGTTACTCATGCATAAGATGAATATGAAAATGTTCGCTTGGTTACGGTCAGCAGAAGTACGAATGTTCATAGCACCAAAGCTTTGGAATTGAGCCAGCCAACATAGACCTCTAATCCGCAGATACCAATTATATGTTAGTTGGAAATTGACATGTTCCTACGTGGATCAAATAGGAATATCAAAATGGAGGGTCATATTGACTGTAAATCTGTAATGTGAAGTGCAGTTTTACGTCGACTATCCTCACATGAGAAGCTGCTGGTCTAGGTCCAAACAGTTGGATGGCTCAGATAAATAAACATGATTGGACATATAGGGATAAGATTCTGTGAGGATGGTCTCCACAAAAGTTCTTTCTGGTTAGTGGAAATGAAATTCTGATTCTAGTATACTACTGTTTAAAATGGGCTTTTGATTATAGTATGGCCAAACTCATTAAAAGTTTGCCCATGTAATCAGATTCCTTATTCAACTAGGCCACCAAACAGACTGGGGATTGGAATTTGGAAGTCCATGTGATCATATGCTAGTTCCACATGGCTGCTAGGCATAATAGGATAAAATTCTGCCCATCGATTCTTCAGCGCAAACTAAAGCTTCCAGTTCCACAAAGCTTCTTAGACATGGATATAAAAAGCATTAATCATTTCCAATTGCAATGCACGAGCAGCAACAATCTTCCTCGGGCATAGCACACGTTATGTAATGGACATGCATGTGATCAATTTTAACTTAGTCCAGTTGCCCAGTTGACTGTATAGTTATTATGAAAATAATGAAAATCAGAAATTGAGCCTTAGCTGTCTTAGGGTTTTTTAGTCTCCGTTGCCTTAACTCTCAAGTACTTCTGGAACTTCATTTATTAGTTGACACGAAAAGGGAATCTAATTTTCAACAATGTACCGTTAATTTACATGTGCAGCTCCACATGGATAATTAATTAATGTTTGGGAAAACCACAAGGTTACATTCATCTAGACTTGCCTAAGAAAATGAAGTGATTAGAATAATTGAAATTCCAGTGCGCCTGGCCTGACTAGGAATCCATAAATAGCACAGTGTTCAGATCATAACACTTGCAGTAATTTTATTACTGACGCTAATTTTACAAAATGATTACCAACGTACAAAGATGTGTAAACTGAACTTTGCAGTAACACCAGCACATACCTTTTAAGGATTGTAATGCAGCAGAAATATCTAAAGTAACATCACACAGTTTTTCTTAGCAGGAAAATGAGAATTACTGCCACAGAGGCATTAGAATATGCAGCAGACTACGACTTTAAATCAATGGCAATTTCTCTCTTTACCTCCATTTGGAAGGTTGTTTCATTTGCATTTATTAATACATCAATAAAAAGATAATTCTTAATGAGGATGCTTATATGCATGTGTGACCAGTTATGGATTAGTTTTCCAAGGCTCTATGCAATCGTTTTATATCTGCTTGCATCCATTAAAACAGAGACCATGCCTTTAGTTAACCTGATTTTTACTTAAACCTTATTGCACAACAGATCCACGATTAAACCCTGATCACGACAAACTTTAGCTTATTCAGGGCTTCACGTTACTTAAGCAAAGGTAACCACAGGCATCGAACCAACTTACTTGAATTAGATGACTGAAGCCCAATAATCAGTTAGCCTTGCTGAGAATGGCAGACTGTGACACTCCTAACAGATCACATGTTATAATGGCATAACCTGCCAGAATACATATCATTCGATAACTGAAACCTCTTCTTGCTAAAGTTGCAGCTACAGACAAATAACCGAATCATCATTCCACCTTTCCTGCTATAGACAAGACTCCTAAAATATGTTCCCGCAGGACACTTATACCTATCTGAATAACTCCATACGTGCAAATTTGTCTAGCCTGTAGCCTCCCAAACAAGAAAAAGAATACACAGAACTCATCTACTTCATAGTATGCTACAGGATCAAATGAATTGTTCTACCTGATACATCAATCTAACACAACTGCACCAACACGGATCATCAAAGGATGCATGAAATGTAAGTGGATGTTGCTTCTTAACGTACCTAGGCTGGAATTCCAAGACCTCTGTAAGCTTCTTGCCATGTCTATCCTTCCACTGCACGCACCGCTTGGGCCCCTTATGGCCCTTCCGCGCCATGCCGCCGGACAGCTGCCGCGGTAGCAGCGCCTTACGCTCGCCGGCAGCGGCGTCGTCCTTCGACCCCGCGGCCTCCTGGGACCCCGCCACCGGCGAGGAAGGGGGCGGATTCTTACCACAGCCGTTGAAAGACGCACTCCTGAGGATGCGACGATCCATCGCCGGGTAGCATCAACTCCGCGTTGCGCAAGCCTGATGCATTTGATTCGATTTCTGTGGCTCGGTTTGGAGGCTTGATGAATTGGTAAAAACTAAACCGGATCTTGAGGCGGAGACTGCTCATGAATTTCAAAAGGCCCATGTCGGAAAGGGAGAAACAACGGGAAATAAAGCAATCAAAATAGGAGAAATCCGGAATTTTAAAGCGCAAGCTAAACAGAATCTATCCACACAATTGGTGATAAGCTCTGGGAGTAAACTAACCGAATTTGGCGCAAAACCGACGAGGGGCAGGGGACTTGGGGATCGAAGGAGGTGGATTGAGGGCCAAAACGATGTGAGATTGCGGGAATTTTGAGGTGATAGATTGGGTTGGGTTGGATGGGTCGGAGAATTGGTGGGGAAGAATCGCGAGCGGGTATAGGTAGGGAGGCAGGGTGGTAAGGACGCGGTTTTTTTCCCGCAGAAGCTGAGGAGGACATCCCTTAACGCTAAAATTTACTTTGCCCAGAGTGGTAAACAAACTCGCGCGCGTCTAACTTGTCACGTTCCTCGATAAGCTAACGCGTATCAACATCCCATCAATAATCATGTGATCTTATTTATGAGGTTTTTATTATCTTTAATAATCTTTATAATAAATAATATGGATAAACCATTTAATACTAACGTAATAGAAAGAAATATTTATATAAAGTGATACTAAAACTTACTTATATCAAATAAAAGGTTCATCCAATTTAACTATCAACTCTTTTTCCTCCTTGTATCATTACTACCCTTAACTCTTTTTCCTACTTATGACATGGCGAAGTGGCGAACTCAAACCACCGTATAATACCCCCGCCCACCCTTCTTTTTCCGTCTCCGATGACTCTCCGCTACCATGTTAACTCAGCTTCATCGAATTGACGCCATAATGTCCCTACCCTAGCACGTGACTAACCAACAATCCTCCACCTCGCTACCTTGCCACCAACGTCGACTGCTCTTCTACTCTGGATATCCTTCTAAGCTACAGAAGCACTTAGCAAACTTCACCTCAAACCAACCCTAAACCTAACTCTAATCTCACCCAAGAACCTTCTTGTCACCGAAGAAGGACCAGCCATGATTGGAGCATGCATCAACATGCAAGATCACACGGTCCAAAAATCGGGTGAGATCGACCTCAAAACACTCAAGCAAGATATAACTCTTCCGTAAATGACTAATTCACCCTAATCGTCTTTTATTCCACATCGCTGCCACAAACTTATTACGTCTCATCATCAACGACAGTGAGTTCACCACCAACGACGAAACACGATAAGCCTCTCCTTCTATTGAAGCCTTGCTTATATGAAGTGGAGACCCATCCAAACTAGGATTGATTTCTTCTTTGATTGGTAAGTAATCCAAGCTTGCTTTGATGTATTTTTTTCAAGAGTTGCTTTTGTTCTCTATCAAATCCTCTATCAAATCCGAGTAATTTCTCTCAATTTTATTAGTTGTGGATTTTCGTGTTATGGATTGTCCTATAAATTCAATCTATATCTATAGTTTGACTAAGTTCTTCAGTGCGCAAGATCAATCTTGTAAGATGTAGGTCCAATTTATTTTAGGTTCAAATGAATTTCTCATGCCCCAGTTAAGCCCGCCTCTAATATATGTGGGTTTTGATTTTTGAAATAAGTACGTGTTTAATTAGAGAAAAATATTGGATGTAAGTGCTAACGTGTTTGATTCTGGTTAGATCTACTAAAATATAACTTGTCTTATCATTAGTATTTTCAGTCTAATACTAACAAGAATTAGGTGGGTGACAGTGAGATGTGTTCCTCTACGTGACATCTTGGCTCTGGAAGCAAACAATTAACTAGATCATGCTTGATTAAGATCTTTTTGGATGGGTGAAACGATTCGGTTTATGGGGACAATCAGTCAGAACCGAACCAAACGCGAAAAACCGGATCGATCCACCCCACAAACGATCCGCCGAAGCGGGCGAGCTGTTCCGCAACCCCCCTCAAGTTTGTGTGTAATTACCGCATCTGCCATTCAGAAAAATATCTCACCCGCCCGGTTCCGCCTGTTGCGCCGCGTGGGTCTGCTCCCCTCCGCCGGCCGCCTCTCCTGCGTCTGCTCTCACCTGACGCCCGTTCCGCCGCTGCCTCGAATCCGCCGGCCGCCCGAAAACCGCCGGCCACCTCTCCTCGCCGCGTCTGCCCGTCCGTTCTGCCCGCTGCCTCTGGCCGCCGCCTCAACTCCGCCGGGCCTCCAAATCCGGCCGCCGTCGCCTGTATCGCCGGATACGGTCTCCATCTATGCCGAGCGAAAGTACCTCCTCTCCTCCTTCTTTGTCCTGTTTGTCCTGTTTGTACATCCTTCGACGCCGGTCTCCATTGATGTGTGCGTCAGAACTAGTATGATAGAGGCAAAGATTAGAATGGAGTCTGAACTAGTATTGTAGAAGCATCCCAATGTGGCGAACATGCTTTAAGGAATTGGTGGATCAGATAGAACAGAATGCATTGTTTAGAGATGTCAAGAACTTTCTGTGCGAAATACTGGAGTCTGATTGGAACTGTAGAGCTAGTGAAAATAAGGTGGGTATTCTTTGGTACCCTTATCACTGTCCTTAAATTCTTCTCTAATCTGTTGCCTATCAATGGATTATGTGTATTCAAATTCTTTGCTAACACGTTGCCTGTCGGCGTACTCTGTGTATTCGATTCTTTAGTCAGCTGTATCGATGGTGTAAGCCCCGGCTCTCTTCCACTGTTCAATTGAAAACCAGGTGGCATAAATCTGTCACTTGGAGTTAAGTACCATAGTTTCTTGGTCGAGTCCTGTCTATTGTCTGAGGGAATCATTGCAAACAGTTGTGGCACGCACATTGTTCTGCACTTGGTTACAGTTGTGGCATAAATTAAATGTATACCAGTATACCACATTGTTTGGAACAAGCTGCTAATGGCTTCTATCAGGATTTTAGGCTTCCTGAAAGGTGCATAGCTTTTTCCTTATTTTTATTGACTCTGATGAAATTACATTTGCATCAGCGAGTCAGAATTGACTCTGTGATGGTATTACATTGGTCATTTGATGTGATCCTTCCATTATGGTGAAGAACAGTATATTGCAACATTTGCCATACCTCTGCTTGTGTTCTTTGCAGGAAGCCATATGGCGTCGAATGCTGTTATTGGTTTGCTTCTGTGAGTATGCTAGCTTAGATAACTTAAGATCTCATTTCTCTTGACGAAATTCCTGACTCAAGGAGCAAGATGAGTAGAAAAATACATGGTGAAAGTGACTCTGAGAGAATCACAAGTGACGGGACAGCTGCTCGCACAAGACCTCTCAGCATTCAGGACATCATATTGCTTCGTGAAAAGAAGGCAGCATCAGAAGCTAAGAAAACCAAGGAAGGGCCCCAAGAAAATGACAAGGTTACATCTAATCACTTGGAACAAGGAAGAAGATACAAAAGCAGAAAGGATCCGAAAGATATGCCTATAGAGGGTTCCAAAAAGGAGAAGAGTAGAGAAACAACAAAGGAGGGCTCCAAGAAAGAAAATCTGAGACATATACCAAGGGAAGGCCCCAAAAAGGATGACATGAGATATACACCAAAGGACAGCTCAAAAGATGGTTCCAAGATGGATGACCTGAAAGATACACCAAAGGTCTCAGAGAAGGAAGACCTAAGAGATGCACCAAAGAAGAGCTCCAAGAAAGAGAGGTCCTCCATAAGAGATGATGGTAATTTAGTTGGCGGAGACAAAGGCATTCGTACTTCGCATAAACTAAGCACAAGCATGAGTGGCCGGACTGATGAAAGCAAAGATGCAAACCTTGGTGATATCAGAGCAAGAAATGGCGATGCAGCGAGGTCTCAAAAGGGACCTGGGAAAAGATGGAATGATGAAACTGATAATGATAGAATCAAGGATAGGAGTGAGAAGCTTCGAAACGAGACAAAGAGAAAAGGCCGTACCTTTGATGATGAGAAGAGTTCAGAGGTTGATCGACGAATATTGAAGAGACATGACTCTGCGAGGTTCCAAGATTCCAAACATTATGATAAAAATGATGGGAGGAAAGAGTATGCAAAACCATACCACGGAGAGCCAAGGTTGAAAAGAAGAAGGTCAAAAAGCAGAGATCTTGGTCGAGGAAGACAAGGCGGGTCTATCTCACCACCACCAAGGGAACAAGGGCATAGCCACTGTGGACATGATTGTGGTAATTATCCTTCATACTACCCAGTGGAGAAATCAAGGAGGAAGTACGCTGAAACTGACAAACAAAGAACATCTGGGAATGGTGGATACAGTGGTGGGTCTCACAGGAGATACGAAAGTCGGCTGGGTGGATACTCACCAAGGAAAAAAAAAACAGCACCGCAAGGTGAGCAGGGAATTACCAAGATTCCTTCCCTGGTCATTCAATCCCCAGAAAATAAATCAGCCACATGGGATCAACCTCCTGTGAGAGCAGACCAATCTAATTTCCTTACCACTTTGCATCCAGCTGTTGGCCAAATGACTCCTTCTATTCCAGTCAAATTTTCTGCATTAAAGAAGGACCCTGCAAGTACAGTTGAGACAATATTGGCAGGGAATAATTTGGCTGCTGATTCTGTCCAGCTAACACAAGCAACCCGCCCACTCAGGAGGCTACACATTGAAAATGTACCAGGTTCAGCAACAGAGGATATGTTGATTGACCGCTTGAATGACTTCTTGTTGTCTTCTGGTATTAAACACAGCCAACGGTCTAAACCATGCCTCAGTTGTACAGTGAGTGAACTACTATGTCACCTCTTGTTCTTGCTGTGTCCCATTTTCTTACCAACATGTATTTATATCATATTTTGCTGCAATGCAGATAAACAAAGAAAAATGTCAGGCATTTGTTGAATTTCTTACACCAGAGGATGCTACAGCAGCTCTTTCTTTTGATGGAAAGCCTCTCAATGGATCTGCTTTGAAAATTCGACGGCCCAAAGAATATGTTGAAATGACAGTAAGAACTTCATTCCTTTCACATCAATTTATTGCAACTATATACTATTTCGCTTGTTGTTCTGATCTGGATGACCCTTGACAAAATTTTGCTATTTGATTCTTTCTGGAACAACCTCTCAGAATTTTTCTCGTTCTGTTTATCAAACCTGACAATTTCTCCAGTTTATTGCGACTCATTGAGACATATATCACTACTGTGGAGATTGGGCCTTATATTCACTAGCTTTTTCATTTTCTTTGAAAGAACACTTTCTAGTGGGCTGAAAAGACATCTTATGGTAACCATGTTTATTAGTATGTCAGCATGCTGCACATTGAATATATTGCTCTAATTGTGCTACCACCTATAAGTGGCAATGTACTGTCTGTCTATCATGTTTTCTGCAATTTCAGAATGCAAAAGAATCCTTGTTGTTCCTCTCAGCAGAACTTTATACTATATTAATATTTTAAAACTGAAGTGTCATTGCCACCTAATTTGGTTTGTGTGATTCTTTTCTGTGTATTGGATGGCCTAATCAGTGTGGAATTCAGTTTTTGATTTAGCTTTGAATTGAGTCTTCTTGTAACTGATTAGGTGTTACTTGACATTGTTGATATCGGTTCTCTGTCTCCTTCTATTTTTCATTGTTATGTGGAAGTCTAACTACTTGACTGAGGTTATCATCAAGTTGCTAAATATCTCAAATTACTGTTAATTACTTTCTAGATATCAAATTAACCTCTACCTATAGTACTTCTATATTTGTTTTTTATATACATATTGTTGTATGATGCTGAATATTCCAGTGGATGGACTTGTAATATTGTAATATTAGCTATGTGTGTCTGGTTTATACTTGTAAGAGAAGAGTACAGAAGATCCTTAAATATTTCAAAGGTTTCTTGCATAAATGGAACTTGTTTGGCAGCTCAAAAAAGGTTCCTTTTGTGAAGTGAATATCTCTTCAGCCATAACGAGTGGCAGTAGTATTGGTTATCAGACCTTTCCTTAACTTTACTTGTTCTTTCCATTTTAACTTCTGCGTGGTTAATGATCTTTAAAGGCCATGTACTAACATTTCAGTCTCCAATCTTGTAAAAAACGGCAAGATTTCTCAACCGATGTATTTTATCACCTGAGCTGTTTAGCCTCCAAATAACTCAGTTATGGACCATAGCTAAAATAACTCTTATCAACTTTATGTTTACAAATTTACATTCATTTATCGCTCATGTGTGCATTCTTAAGTTTGTATATCTGGATAGAATACTATGCTTGATGATGCCAAGTTCTACTTTGATCTAATGCTCTAATCAGTTATTGCAATTGAGTGGAAGTATTTCAGAGTAGCTATTTCATATTTATTCATGCTGCAAAAAAATATTCTAGAGTTGCTGTTTTGGATTTATTCATGGCATATATTTGTATCATTCGACAAGTTCTCGTCTGACGATCATATTGAAATCTCTCAAATAGGGTATTTTTATTGGGTGTGTCATAATTCATGTCCAGCACTGTGAAGCAAAGGAATTGTAAAGCAGGCTTCCAGGTGTAGTTCCAATTATGTGACTGCTGCTTCCAGAATTCATTGGTTGCTGATTACAGTGCTGCCAGCGTCCTTATGGTGCTCAGTTCATGGAAATATTAGGAAGACAGCTTGTACATCATGGTTCAAGTAAATTTTAATATTAGCAAAGATTTGACTATGATGACTGCTAACTTTAACCATCCAAGTGGTTCCAAATATGTACATCTGACTGATCTGAGTGCAATCTGTTAGCAAGAGCTGTCATTTAAAGTTTTAAACTCTAACAACTTCAAACTTATTCTGTTACTTTATCTGCCAACATTTCAAACTTTGGCTTTATTATCTCTTGTTTGTATTGTGTTTTCGTACAGTTTCATGTTCAGCATATTTCATGGATATCAGCATTACATTTTGGTACCACTATTTTATCTGTGGGCTCAATTTGGTCTCTTTTGCTTCCAAAAAAGACATGATTTGACTTGCGAGGTTCCTTTACATGTAAAATTAGATATGGTTAGCTGTTATTTCCATAGCTGATAATGGAAGATACATCACTTCCGGGATTCTACGCAAGCGTGATTTGACTCAGGCTAAAAAGACATGTTTGATATAAATGAGAATGATTAAGACGGAAGTGGTTATGTAAGCAAGAAGAGAAGGAAAATGAAAAAAAAAATCCCAAATCAAACTTGGACTCAAAATTTAATCCAGTCTGATTTTCGAGTGATAGGGACTGCAGGTTAAGCCACTATCCGATTCCTCTCCAGAATTTACTTCCTTAGCTGACCTATTTAGACTTCTTGCTTCCCATAATTTCAGATATTGGTTACTTTGGTCGCTGGTGCTCATTTCTAGGGTCCTCTGATCTGAGGAGGAATCAGTCTCATGCAGCTTGGGCTGTGTTGCTAGGTAGCCTTGTTTGTGATAGAGTTGGTAAATCGCAAATGTGCTGTATCATTATGCCAACATGACTACAAATCTACAAATGAACAGTTGGACCGTGCAAATATGCCACATCAGGTCTCTCTGTTAGGATTACAGGTCGAAGGTCAACGCCAACGGAAGAACCAAGCTTCCCTCTACATCTAAACAGCAGTTCACAATGATTATTATGAATCACCCTTAACTGTGCACAGTATCTAGGATATCATTGTTATTACACTTAAGTGTTAAAGACATTAATTTTTTTGGATATTAAATTTTAAATGTGAAGACTTTTACTTTTTTGGATATTATTTTGCAAGTGTTAAGACATACTTTTTGTTCCATGCAGAATGTAGCTCCAAAAAAGCCTGCTGAAGATATTACATTAATATCTGACATTGTATCAGATTCACCACACAAGGTAACATGCAGAATTGGTTTCAGCTTGCTAGAATCTGACCATTTATATTTTCAAAGAGAAAGGTGGCTGGAAAGTCTGAATGATCCTGCCTATTGCAGTTTCCTTTTTTTATTGCATATAATCAGCTTCATTATGTATGGTTGTTGTCTATGAGGTAATTCGATTTAGGTAGAGTTACTCTGTACTTGTGCTTGAATGTCATTCAAGCACTATTTTCATTTATGACAAGTCCTGTACATTCTGTCAAACTATCTCTCCTATTGTGAAAAAAGTGTTAATTGAGTTTTGGTTACGTCATTTGCATAAAATATCTAATTTAATCAAGTAACAAATATAAGGTTACATGTGTAGTCCTTGTGAGGAGAAACGCAGATTTGGAATTGGCATACAATATTTGAACAACCTATTTTCAGAATAGTTGAACACAAGAAGATTTGACTGTTGATTTCTTTTTTCATAGTGTTTTTGTTTTCTATTTCACCTTTGAATTTTGCAGATTTTCATTGCTGGGATTTCTGGAGTGATTTCATCTGAGATGGTAATATTGAGTATTGACTATTGTTGACCTTGCTCTGCACAAGGCCATTAAAGCTCATGTTCCTGACAAGTTACTGCACTTCCCTCTCTTTCAGCTCATGGAAATTGTTAGTGCATTTGGCCCATTGGCTGCATATCGCTTTATTTTTAGCGAGGAGCTTGGTGGTCCCTGTGCATTTCTTGAGGTATGAAAGTGCTGTTATGCCTAAGCTAGAGCATATGATCGTCATGTTCACTTCTGATCAATTTGATATGGACAGTATACAGATCACTCCATCACATCCAAGGCATGTGCTGGCCTCAGTGGGATGAAGCTTGGTGGATGCATATTAACTGCCGTCCATATGTTTCCTAATCCTCTTGCCAAGGTACAGCAGTTTGCACCCATTCATTTAACATCTTGCATCCATTCCATTATTTGAAGTCATGGTGTTCCAGTTGAATTTCCAGGTTGGCAATGAGGCTTCCCCATTTTATGGTGTTCCTGACAATGCGAAATCGCTTCTTGAAGAACCAACCAAAGTCCTGCAGCTAAAAGATGTGGTATGCTGTAATTTTATCTCTGTTTGCTTTAAGTTACTGGTTAAATGAACCAAGACTCCCCATATCAAAACAATTTATGGCAAAACTTTTCTCAGTATTGACTTTGTCATTGTTATAGCTTGCGGATTCCAACAATAAATAAATAAATTCAATGCTAGGGCTGTTGTATGATCATATGCCATTGACATCAACCCTGAACCCTGACAATAATGTATGACATTGTATTAGTCATTAAACAAAAATCTCAACCCATCACTTGATTTCCACATTTTCGAAGTTCGTAAAAAAAAACCTGTGCAACTTATGTAGTTTGACCAAGAAGAGTATATGCTACTTTCAAAATCTGAGCTGGAAGAAACATTGGAAGATGTACGCATGGAATGTGCAAGGTTCGTATGATTCTTTTTTATTCCTTCCGTATTATTGATTATGGCGGCTAGCAGCTTACAATATGAACAAGATTCACAGGTTTGGAGCAGTCAAATCGCTAAATGTAGTTGAGTATCCTGCTGGTACTGACAATACTGCAGAGGATAACATAGTTGAGCCTGAAGATAGGTCAGTCAAGATTGGGCCCACTGAATTTGGTGATAATGGAAACAGTACAGAGGCTGGATCAGAATGTTCTGTACCAAATCAGAGTCTAGATGTTCCCGATCATTCTGAGCCTACAGAAACAAAAGATGTAGATCCTATCTCCGAGGGCCAGGATCAGAAGGACAAACATCTTCCAACTAATGCGGCACTTTGTGAGGGTCATGCACCTGCAGCAGATCAGCACACAGACCCAGATGACATTCAAGCTAGAGGTGCTCTCCCCACATTGCAGCATGCAGAAGCTGATTATATGGTTTCTGAAGCAGCCACAGATGAGGATAAACATATGGAAGCAGCGGTGGCCACTGCCAGAATGGATGATGGTGCAGCAGAAAAAGGACATGCAGACCCAAGAACCTCAGAGATCTCTAGTCCTGCTACGCCTGGAGACAAGGTTGAGAAATCCGGAAGGGAGAGCGAGCAACAAGGTTCTGCTGAGTTGAGCAAAGGTGATGCGGAGGAAGCACCCACTGCTGGGACCAGAGGCGACGCTTTTGTGTTAGAACCTGGTTCAGTGCTTGTGGAATTCATGCGGAAGGAGGCTGCTTGCATGGCTGCACACTCATTACATGGGCGGCGTTTTGGCAACAGAACTGTCTGTGCTGGATATGCTCCACACGATCTCTACTTGCAGAAATACCCAAGATGATTCTGTGCCGAGACTCTGCTTTTCTGATGATAATAGTAAAGCATTGCCAATAGTTAGAGGACTTAGTTTTGAGCCTTTGGATGCATGGTTCAGTCAGGATAGTGTACTGTTAGCATAAGGAGATATAGGGAGATCCATTCCACAGTAGTTCCTTGGTGAAAGACAATAGGATACGAGTGATCATTAACCATTATTCTTGACTTGCTGGTCGTATGTTTGCAGTCAGGGGAAACAACCTGAACGTTCTGCTTGTAAACCTTATTCACCTGGATGTTTCTGAGCTAACGTTCGTCGATCTAAAGAGAATACTTTGCGCTGTGTATGCTCATGTGTCAGAACTGATTTGTCGTAGATGTAGGTTCTGACCAGTGGCGGCACCGCATTATGGTCTGTGGGTGTACATATACATTTTTCCGATTAAAAACGCTGCTAATAATAACTAATATAAACAGTAATTTACTGTTTATACGATGGACAGTAAAGGCTATGCACCCATAGTTTGGCTGCTGGCTTCGCGTATTCTGACTAATAGTGATGGAGCCACGTTATGAAGTATGGTTACACAGACATCTCCTTTAATCCAAAAACGCTATTAATAGTAGATAACATGAATAGTATTTTACTATTACGATAAACAGTAAGGGTCCATATACCCTGGTTTGGCTGTTAGCTTCGCCCCTTCTTCCAGCGTGCTTAGACCATTCTCAACCATATTCTCTTCATTTCGTTCATTTCTTGATTTCTTTTTTCCGTTCTTATTCTTTTTATTTCCTCTCATCTTCAACAGCTTCACTTCGAGGGGAATCGTGAAAGGAAAGGAGAAAGAATCTTGTCTGGAAGGGAATAATCATGAGAATCCTGTCGTGAAGGGAATTATGAAAAAAAATGAAAGGACAATGATGTCGCCTAGAGGGGGGGTGAATAGGCGTTTTTACAAAAATTCAACCCTTTCTACCGTTGGCCTAAACTTGCAGCGGAATATAAACTAACGAGTTTTTCACAAGAGAAAACCTAAATATGCTAGGCTCAACTAGTGCACAATCACCCTAAATAAAGTGTGGAAATTACAATCCTAAGGTGACAAAAATTACTCAATTCTAGTAAGAGATATGCAATAAAACTTAAATTGAAAAAGGCTGAAAATACTGTTCATATGCCTGAAATTACTGTTCACCGGAGACTCCGGTGTAGTCCGGATACTCCGGTGTGTACAGGTCCGGAAACTCCGGTAAAGGCCGGATTCTCCGGGTTCTGTACAGAACAGAGCCCGAAACTGAATGAAATGGATGTGTAGAGAGTTTTAGCTCAAACCAAGTGATGTCGTGTGTTCCCGGAGATGATTCCAAGTAGATCCACGAAGAACCTACACTCAAATACACACAAACAAGTAGATCGAGCAATATGCACAAAGATTTGAACAAGAACTCAAAAGTAAAGAAACAAGAGAGGAGACACAAGATTTGTTTCCCGAAGTTCGGATTCACCACCGTGAATCCTACGTCTCCGTTGAGGAAGCTCCAACGAGCCGGGTCTCTTTCAACCGCTTTCCTCGATCCACTAGCTTTATCTCTTTCCTTTCGGAGGCGAGATCGACCTTCACAAACTTTCCCGCGGCTCACCACACGCGCGGGAGCTCACCGGGCAACACCTAGCCGGCTAGGAGGCTTCACCTCCAAGAGTAACAAACGCAATCAAACTTCTTGCCGAGAACTCAAGTGCTCAAGATCGGATTTTGTTTCACTTGCACTCAATCTTCCAATCTCTCAACCCAACTCACTTTTCTTCTCAAATCACACACTAGAATGGAGTGGGAGGGAGTTCTTTTGGCTCTAGAGGATGTTCTTTTCGTGCCCTTGCAGCAGCCCCAAAGGATAGGGTGAGTGGGGTATAAATAGCCCACTCCAAAGAACTAGCCGTTACTGTTTTTGACAGAACTGACCGGAGTATCCGGTGAACACCGGAGTATCCGGCCCTAAATCCAAATACGACGTCAGAACGGTCACAGAATGTGTCAGAACTAGCCGTTACGCACTTTTCTGGACTTTTACCGGAGTATCCGGCCTACACCGGAGTCTCCGGTCGACACTTAACCCAGAAAACACCCCCGGAGACTTCCCGGAGTCTCCGGCCACTCCAGGTACCGGAGTATCCGGACTTCACCGGAGTCTCCGGCCTTTCCAGGTACCGGAGTATCCGGCCTACACCGGAGTCTCCGGCCACAGCACAGCTGACCTCCGAAAAACGGCGATAACTTTTGATCCCGGAGTCCGATTTCGACGATTTTGGACTCTATGGAAAGCTTATTCAGAGGGCTACACATCCCAACTGAATTCATAACCTAAAACACATAGGATCAAATTAGGAACACTCCAAAACCTATTTTGGACACTTCCCCACTTTCCGCTCCGGACTCTTAACAACAAACTCTCACTTTGGGTTTGGTTGGGAACTCTTGAGCACTGAGACGCGACAATTAGCTCACGTTGCATCCCTCTTAATAGTGCGGCATACCTATACTCAAATTCAAAGATAAAACTCGTTTGAACCACTTTGAGCATTTGAAAACTTTCAAGTACCGCTTCTTTTCTTTCAAACCTTGAGGGTTGTTAACTTCCATAAAATCTTCACTCCATCTCTTCTTGATTCTTCATATGATTTATGTGAATCATCCATAGCTCCCCATAGCCTCGCACGGTCCATCGGCGCAAAGCCTTCACTCGCTCTTCACCACCGCCTTGGTCCTTCGGCGCCAAGCCATTTGCTTGCCCTTCACCACGGATGGTCCATCGCAGCCGAGTCTTGCTTGCCCTTCACCGTTTTGCCATAGAAAACCACTTTGTATTCGACATCTTCAAGGAATTCACTTTTTCATATATGGAGTCCACTTTTGTTCTTCACTCTTGGCATATGTGATTTCAATTCAACTTATGCCTTCTTATAGATCCTAACCCCTACTCACTCTCAAGCACAAAGCACATGGGTTAGTCCATAAAACCTAAATGACAACATTTATACCTTAAGTTACTTGATCTCCACAGGTAACTTATTAGCCTTCATGCATATTGTCAATCTTCATATAGAACCTAACCCCACTCATTCTTAAACACATAGCACACGGGTTAGTCCATAAAACTCTATTGACAAGTCATACCTTTAGTTACTTGATCTCCACAAGTAACTTAGCCTTCAAGCTTATTGCTAATCTTATTGAGCTTCTTCTTCTTCTTATGAGCATCACTTAGAGCTCATTCATCTTGATGCATTCTCAATCTCCCCATTTACCTAGAGCTCATGCATATCTCTCATCCATGCATCATCTATGGAACAACCTACTAACAAACTCAACACCACTATTAGTCCATAGGTATTGTCATTAATTACCAAAACCACATATAGGGGCTAGATGCACTTTCAATCTCCCCCATTTTGGTAATTGATGACAATCTCACTAGATGATTATATTTGACGAAATTTAAAGTTCTAAGTATACATAGAGTCCGAAGATGAATGTATACAAAGAACAAGTTTTGGAAATTCCAAATATCACAAAGATATTTGAGATTGCCAAAACTAGTTTTACTAGCATCAAACACCACAAAGGTTTTGATGTTAGTTAAAAACCAACATATGTATATAGTAAACTCCCCCACAATCTATGCATGCGTGAATGAATTTTGAATATCATTGCATATATTGTCTATCTCAAATTTTGGACGGAGTTTTCTTTATACATATCAAGCAAGCATGATAAAGTATGTATGAAGATGAATATGCTCATGCAAGCCCAATCATTTAAATTCTCCCCTAATTGACATTTTCCCCGTATAAGCAAATTATCCTCCATAAGCAAAGCTCTCTTTCAAAATATAACATCTAGTCCAAATTCTCCCCCAATTGACATTAATGCCAAAATGGAATCATCGAAACGAATTCTCCCCCAATTTACATCAAATTGGTAAGAATTAAGGAGGACTTGCTAAAAGAGAATTTTTCCCAAAAATCATTCGAAGTACATTAGCTCTATCCCACAAATGGAATCATCGAAAGCTAGTGCAAGACCATGTATAGTGTAAACTCCTCATGATATGTGTATTTTTCATAATTTGAGTTAAACCAAATACACTTATCCAATTACGAGCTATGTGAGGAGAACAAGCTATACAATAGGTCAAAGGGGTTCAAACAGATGCCAAAAGATATTTCAAAAGGAAATACCAATTAAAACTTCAAAAGATATCAATTAGATACCTACAAGAGATACCAATTGAGAAAGATGCCAATTAAAGTTCCAAAGGATATCAATTGAATACCTACAAGAGATATCAATTGAAAATTCAAAGCATACCAATTGAAACAATTGAAAGAGATACCAATTCCAATTGAAACTAATTCAATTGAAGGCAAAACAAGCACGAGTCCGAAATAAATATCCAAAGCACAAGTGCAATGGATTATGCTATAAGTTGAACATAGCAAAATTGTTGACAATATAACGAATTTCTCGTTTAACACAAAGTGTCAACATCTCATAAGCATATATGTCCAAAAGAGCAATTTAAAGCGGACTACAAACCTCAAGCAAAGGATTTTGCAAATTTCAACAATATTGCATATAGGAGCAACTCAAGCATTTGATATAAAATCTTTTGCATATTTGGGATTGGATAAATCATAAACATGATTATAGAGTTCCCACAAAAATATGCTACTTCAAATTGCTCATATTTGCAATAAAGAGGTTTTAAGCACTTGCAAGAAAAACACATTTTTACAAGATATTTTCATGAGATGATGCAATCTACACAAGATTGAATCTTTGAAATTAAATGCATAAATCAAGAACAATTATTTGGAATGATATTGAATTGCTCACTTTGATATGGTCCTTCTCTTGATTCTAATTGAAATTGAAGGAGATGATCTTCTTTGTAGATACCAATTGAAAGATAAAGACCTTCATCATGAAAAATCCAATTGAAAGGACAAAACCATCTTCATGAATTTCAATTGAAATGAGCTTATACTTGAAAGGACCTTCATTATGATTAATTCAAGCATCCAATGCATCTTCATTGTACCTAAAACTCTTTTAAGTACAATTTGGTCCCCAAACTCATTGGGTCCGAAGAGGTTAGCAAAAACACCATATAGAGCAAACTCTCCCATAAACTTGTGCATATTGATATGACATAGAAGTGATAACAATTTAAATTCATACCAATAGATAGAAACCAATTGAAAATATATACCACATGAAGATATATACCAATTGAAGTCAAATGAAAGCTTTATGCACATTTTAGACAATAAAAGCATTTGAGAGAGGCTTACTCTAAATGTAGGATCAAAGAAAGCAAACATGTTATAGATTTTAACATTTAAGTCAAACAAGCATGCTCGTCACTTTCAAGATCCAATGAAGATATAATTTGGACAAAAATTGCATATGAGACTTGAAGATACCAAATGAAAGACAAATATCAAAAAATTGTCCAAATTACATCTAAGATAAAAAGATCAACAAATGATCGCTCTCAAAGTTCAACAAGTGAATTAAGCAAGATTTGAGCATATATTTATCTCAAATATTTATCTCAAGCAAGTATATTGAAAATAATTCAAGCATTGAGATAACAAGCTTCTATGAACTCCAAGACGAAAGTTTCCTTGAAGAAACCAATATTCCTAACATAGGAGTTAAATGAAATCTTTCATAAAGAAGGAAGTCACTTGAAAGCAAGAATTGAAACAAAGATGATCAACAAGGATTACCACTTGTATTATTACCAATTGTAAGAAGACAATGGTATATGGAGATATCACAAGTCGGTAATTGCAACAAGGCATGGATCAACTTTTTTTTTTAAGAAGCATGAAGGAAAGATTTTAGAAATTAAACACATGCTTCAAACACATTCCTCACAAAGTCAACTATTACAAGAAAACACAAATAAAAACAATAGTTGATACAGTTCTGTTGAACTGACCCGGAGTATCCGGTGAACACCGGAGACTCCGGGTGGCACTCAGTCGCCACACAGAAAAGACTCGGAAAGTTGCCGGACTCTCCGAGTTTTCCAGATACCGGAGTATCCGGTGAACACCGGAGACTCCGGTCCTTTTTATCAAAAGAATAAATATTAACCGAGACTCTCTGGCGGAGTCTCCCTCGGAGACTCCGGTAAAAATATTTTCTCCTACCGGAGTATCCGGTGAACACCGGAGACTCCGGTCTTTTTCAACAAAAATAAATGCTTAGCCGAGGCTCTCTGCCGGAGTCTACCTCGGAGACTCCGGACTGAAAACACCAACTACCGGAGTGTCCGGTGAACACCGGAGACTCCGGACAATGAAAACAATTATTGATATGATCCGAATGAGAAATGATTCAAATTAAAAATCTTGAGATTGAAAAGGTCACTATATAAGCACCACGACTCTCAAGTTTCAATTTAAACCAAAAGTGGATTAATTAATGGATTCTTGCAAAAATGAGAGCTTTACATGAGCTTGACATACCACATAGATGCTAGATAAACAATAATATCAATTCTAAATGGTATTGCTCAAATGTTCACAAATTATGGGTATTTAAGATGCATAAAGCATAATACTCCCCCATAATGTGATAATCCATTAATATCTCCAAAAGAGAGCCAAATAGAATTCAATAAGACAAATAAGATCAAATAAGGCTCCAAAACCACTATCAACACATGAGAGTGCAATGCATCCTACACATACTAGATATATGACCTACACATACTAGTTGGTAAGAAAAGGCTAGATGCACTTAGAAACAAATTCATAGCACACTTAGCAAGCAATCAAGACATGTATGGATATATAAAAATAGTCATGACAAGATTTCAATAAAGTCTACACATGCTAGCATAAGCATAAACTCTAAACAAGCATAGATACATAATCTACACATGCAAAGAGTTAGAAACTTATAGAAAAGGTGTAGAACAATAAATCTAGCACAATGAGCAAGAATATGAATTTAAGGCATTGTGATAAAGAGTTACCTTCATAGAGTGACATTGGGTAATAATAAACATAATTCCATAAAACTTGACTCTTTAATCAATTAGATAAATCTTCAAATAATTAGCCAAGTCTCCAATGCCCTCCATTTTACCAAGAGACTAAACACAAGTTTTACTTGAAGAAATATTAGTCTCAAAGCACAAAACATAGGATGAGCTCCCCGTATATATGTGCATCCAAGTATTTGAATTGCTTGTGATATGCACTTGGTTCATTCAAGAATCTAGAGGAGTGTACCCTATATTTTGAGTTAAGGTACAAAATAAATTTACAATGGAAATACTTGTGCTAAGAATGAACTTACAACCATGAAATCATATAAATTAAGTTCATCTTCCATAGCCATCACAAAGTATCCATCACCTACATTATTAACAAGATCTTGCTCTACTAGAGAGCCGTTAAAAGCTTCATATTACACAAAGTATAAATTTTGCTCAAATTTTACCTAGCCACTTTCAAGTGTTCCCAATAATGAAAAATTGTGAACATTTGCACCTATGCTAAGATAAGTGGCTAGATAGCTTAAGTTAGATACTTGTTACCGAGATGTCATTGAAGATTGAAATAAACCAACAAACCACACTCTTGGCACTTCTTTCCAAACATCATGAGAAAACCCAATTTGAAAGAATCTTGAGATGAGATATTCAATATAGTTCTTCTCAAGTAAGCCAAGTCTTCAATTGCATCTCCAAGTACCTATTTAGCAAATTAAGCACTTTGTGGTACCCAAACCATGTTGGGTCCTTTAAGATTAGTCATGAAAGATTTAGGCACCCAAATGGCCTTTGTGCTAGCAAATGATGAACTAATCACATTAGTAGCACAAGTTCCATTTTTAGCCTTCCTAAGCGATAAATCATTATCAATTGAAGAGTTAGGCTTAGGAATGTTACCAATAGGACAATTTTTACCAATATGTCCCTTAGCCCGACAAGTGTAGCAAATGCGGTGCTTATCCTTGCAAGATGCCTTCTCCTCTTGCTTCTTGCTTGCTTCCTTGCCGGTGAGCCTCTTCCTTGATGACATAAGACCTTCATTCTTCATGTAGGGGCATGATGCAATTTCATGTCTTTTCTCATTGCATCCATAACACTTCCTCTTGCTTCTTCTTGTTTTCTTCTTTGGAAGTGTGGTCTTGTCATCAACCTTGTTGGAACACATAGAGGCATAGTGTCCCATGCTTGAGCACTTGAAGCACTTGATATGAGCTATCTTCTTATTGGGTTTTGCTTCAAGTCCATAATATTTGTGCTTCTCACTTTTCCCTTTGCTATCAATATTACAAGTAACACTAGGGAAAATATTAGCTTTAGAGCAACAAAAATTAATAGGCAATTCATCATTGGACATAGAATTGACATTAAATGAATTGCTAGAATTAGCACATGTTAAATCTACATTAGAAAAAGAATGTGTGCTAATGTCCACATGAGGTTTATAGGATTTTACCGTTGTGATGATTACCTCATGAGCTATTTCTAGCATGGCATGTGAGTCCACAAGATTTTCATGAGAGCACACAAGCGCATCATGATTTTCTTGCAAGGCCGCATGCTTGCTAGTAAGCTTTTCAACTTGAGCCCTTAACTCAATATTTTCTTTCTTCAAAGATGCTACATAAGAATTAGAGTTAGTAGCACAAGCATCATCAACGGGAGAAATAGTGGATTTGTCCATAGATAAAGAATTGCAATTAGGACAAGATTTTTCTAAATCCACTAGAGGCATAGCATCTAATTTATCAATCAAAGAAATATGCTTAACTTTAAGATCCCCATAAAGATTAGATAAAGAACTATGAGATTCTTCAAGTTCTTCATATTTCACATTTAAAGCATTAAATTCCTCAATTTTCTCAATGAGGAATTCCTCTTGCCTCTCTAGGCTTTCCTCATGATCTTGTATTATACGCAAGAGCTTGATCATTTTAGACATATTCTTTTTGCTCAAAATATCAAACCCGAGCTCATCACTATCACTAGCACTAGAACTAGCATTAGCATTATTTATCTCACTTACCGATTTCCTTTTACCTTTTGCCATAAGGCATAATGGAGATTCGGTGTAAAGAGATGAGCATCTTGGAGAGGTGGATGCTTCTCCACCTAGACTTTGTCTCTCATAGACTTCTATTTCCTTCAAAAGGTTAGTCTCACAAGTACTAGTGGAAATAGATGTATCGCTATGAGGACCAAGAATTATATCATCATGATAAATAGGAATTTTAGCAATAGATGATATACAAGGTTTAACAACATTACTAGATATGAAAATTTCATTGCAAGTGTTGTTAAAGTCCAAATGAGAGATTGGGCACTCACTTATCACACTCACCATTTCATTACCTTGCTCATTATTAAATGTTGGTGAAGTGGATGACGGAGTGACATCCTCTTGGACAAAAGAGAAAGTCATTTGGTGCTCTTCATGGTGTGATGATGAAGTAGAGCATTCCACAAATGACGTCTTTGGAAGAAGTTGTTCTTCATCACATTTGGGCTTGTCATATCTTTCTTTGAGAGTAGTCCAAATGAGATGAGCGTCCTCAAGCGGCAAGATCGATTCAATAACATCTATGCTCAAATCATCAAATAAGACATTAGTAGCTTGAGCATTAAGATGTATGCATTTCTCTTCCTCTTGGGGTGATATGAGTTTATCATTAGGAGGAGAAATGCTCACATCTACAACTCGCTCTATTTGAGGACCCATGGCCCTAAAAATATTAAGCATGCGAGTACTCCAATCACAATAATTTGAACCATCTAAAAGGAGTGTCTCTAAGTGCACTAATCCACTAGTCGACATCTTTTACTCTCTAGGCGGTAAAGCCCGAAAAGAGAGACTTGGCTCTGATACCAATTGAAAGGACAATGATGTCGCCTAGAGGGGGGGTGAATAGGCGTTTTTACAAAAATTCAACCCTTTCTACCGTTGGCCTAAACTTGCAGCGGAATATAAACTAACGAGTTTTTCACAAGAGAAAACCTAAATATGCTAGGCTCAACTAGTGCACAATCACCCTAAATAAAGTGTGGAAATTACAATCCTAAGGTGACAAAAATTACTCAATTCTAGTAAGAGATATGCAATAAAACTTAAATTGAAAAAGGCTGAAAATACTGTTCATATGCCTGAAATTACTGTTCACCGGAGACTCCGGTGTAGTCCGGATACTCCGGTGTGTACAGGTCCGGAAACTCCGGTAAAGGCCGGATTCTCCGGGTTCTGTACAGAACAGAGCCCGAAACTGAATGAAATGGATGTGTAGAGAGTTTTAGCTCAAACCAAGTGATGTCGTGTGTTCCCGGAGATGATTCCAAGTAGATCCACGAAGAACCTACACTCAAATACACACAAACAAGTAGATCGAGCAATATGCACAAAGATTTGAACAAGAACTCAAAAGTAAAGAAACAAGAGAGGAGACACAAGATTTGTTTCCCGAAGTTCGGATTCACCACCGTGAATCCTACGTCTCCGTTGAGGAAGCTCCAACGAGCCGGGTCTCTTTCAACCGCTTTCCTCGATCCACTAGCTTTATCTCTTTCCTTTCGGAGGCGAGATCGACCTTCACAAACTTTCCCGCGGCTCACCACACGCGCGGGAGCTCACCGGGCAACACCTAGCCGGCTAGGAGGCTTCACCTCCAAGAGTAACAAACGCAATCAAACTTCTTGCCGAGAACTCAAGTGCTCAAGATCGGATTTTGTTTCACTTGCACTCAATCTTCCAATCTCTCAACCCAACTCACTTTTCTTCTCAAATCACACACTAGAATGGAGTGGGAGGGAGTTCTTTTGGCTCTAGAGGATGTTCTTTTCGTGCCCTTGCAGCAGCCCCAAAGGATAGGGTGAGTGGGGTATAAATAGCCCACTCCAAAGAACTAGCCGTTACTGTTTTTGACAGAACTGACCGGAGTATCCGGTGAACACCGGAGTATCCGGCCCTAAATCCAAATACGACGTCAGAACGGTCACAGAATGTGTCAGAACTAGCCGTTACGCACTTTTCTGGACTTTTACCGGAGTATCCGGCCTACACCGGAGTCTCCGGTCGACACTTAACCCAGAAAACACCCCCGGAGACTTCCCGGAGTCTCCGGCCACTCCAGGTACCGGAGTATCCGGACTTCACCGGAGTCTCCGGCCTTTCCAGGTACCGGAGTATCCGGCCTACACCGGAGTCTCCGGCCACAGCACAGCTGACCTCCGAAAAACGGCGATAACTTTTGATCCCGGAGTCCGATTTCGACGATTTTGGACTCTATGGAAAGCTTATTCAGAGGGCTACACATCCCAACTGAATTCATAACCTAAAACACATAGGATCAAATTAGGAACACTCCAAAACCTATTTTGGACACTTCCCCACTTTCCGCTCCGGACTCTTAACAACAAACTCTCACTTTGGGTTTGGTTGGGAACTCTTGAGCACTGAGACGCGACAATTAGCTCACGTTGCATCCCTCTTAATAGTGCGGCATACCTATACTCAAATTCAAAGATAAAACTCGTTTGAACCACTTTGAGCATTTGAAAACTTTCAAGTACCGCTTCTTTTCTTTCAAACCTTGAGGGTTGTTAACTTCCATAAAATCTTCACTCCATCTCTTCTTGATTCTTCATATGATTTATGTGAATCATCCATAGCTCCCCATAGCCTCGCACGGTCCATCGGCGCAAAGCCTTCACTCGCTCTTCACCACCGCCTTGGTCCTTCGGCGCCAAGCCATTTGCTTGCCCTTCACCACGGATGGTCCATCGCAGCCGAGTCTTGCTTGCCCTTCACCGTTTTGCCATAGAAAACCACTTTGTATTCGACATCTTCAAGGAATTCACTTTTTCATATATGGAGTCCACTTTTGTTCTTCACTCTTGGCATATGTGATTTCAATTCAACTTATGCCTTCTTATAGATCCTAACCCCTACTCACTCTCAAGCACAAAGCACATGGGTTAGTCCATAAAACCTAAATGACAACATTTATACCTTAAGTTACTTGATCTCCACAGGTAACTTATTAGCCTTCATGCATATTGTCAATCTTCATATAGAACCTAACCCCACTCATTCTTAAACACATAGCACACGGGTTAGTCCATAAAACTCTATTGACAAGTCATACCTTTAGTTACTTGATCTCCACAAGTAACTTAGCCTTCAAGCTTATTGCTAATCTTATTGAGCTTCTTCTTCTTCTTATGAGCATCACTTAGAGCTCATTCATCTTGATGCATTCTCAATCTCCCCATTTACCTAGAGCTCATGCATATCTCTCATCCATGCATCATCTATGGAACAACCTACTAACAAACTCAACACCACTATTAGTCCATAGGTATTGTCATTAATTACCAAAACCACATATAGGGGCTAGATGCACTTTCAAAAAATCGTTAAGCGTTGAAGGGAACGAGAATACCTTCACGATAAAAATCTCCCCCGCGAAGAAAAGCCCTTGAAAATGGCCTTACTCTGCCAAAATCAGCCGTGACGTGTGCCGTTGCGATGGCGCCCGAGCGGCACCCGCGCCGATCCCACAGCGCCTATGACGGCAACGTGAACGGCTGGTCCGGCGCCCGTGCGCCAGCGCCTGCGCCCTGCGAAACCGCTCCGTGCGGAGTGGGAGCAGGAGCACAGCCTAGCCCAGCGCTCCGCCGCTAGCCGGCTACACCGAGGCGAGCTGGCCCATGAATACCGGGCGCGGCTGCATTGCCGGTGCTTCACGGAAGGGAGGGCGTAGCACACCAGAACCCAACGGATCACATGCCTGAGTGAAAACCGTGCTTTACTCGCACTGGGCAGTAGCGTACTAGCGTCCTCCTGCAATCCGGCCGGTCGCCGTCGTTACATGCTCACAATTCACAACATTGAGCAAATGAAGAACATAAAAGTCTGAAACACCATTCTTTTCTTTCATTCACTGGTAGGGCTCCATACTCTCCATGCAGGTTCACAATTATCTTCCCAACTAAAATGCAACACCAAACATGATAAGTGGGAAGAAACTGAAGAGATATTTGTCCTCAAAATGTATTGACATTACGTTGTATTTACAACATTGCTTTGCGCTCTTTCGAAATCATAATTAACAAGGTTAATCACTCAATGGGTAAAATCACAAAAGCATAAAAAAATTCCGAAGATATAAAGAACAGATGTTGATAATATCTAGAAAAGTGTGGTCTGGTATTTTATCAGGTCTAGTTATATAAATAAAACTGAGGAGCTGTTGTACATGTGTTTCTATTATATGCACTTTACATACACTACTTTCCACCATCCACTACTCATCCAACAAGTCGGAGTTGAGGAAGTGGGGAAAAAACTTCTTTTTTTCCAAGAAAGTTGAAAAAAATGTGTCAAAGTTGCCTATACCATAGACATTCCCTCAAAAGTATTGGTGTCATCTGAAAGGTTCTGCTGGGGCAGTTTCTTCAAGAAGAGCAGCGACCCTAAAACATTCAGCAGCTTCAAGTGCTGAACTGTCGCCTTCATCTTCATAGAGTAAGCCAAGGTTGAACCATGCAACATGATTCATTCTGTCTAGTCGCAGCGCATCAGTAAGGAAGCATCTTACAGAAGGCACGAGCCTCTCACCAAGCTGTCGAAGAACAGTAGCAGTTGATATCAAACTGGGTACATGTTCAGGTTCGAGGTCTAATGCTGTTGAGTATGCTTGAAGAGCTTCCTTTAGAAAACCTTTCGCTTCATGTAGCTTTCCTGCATGGTAAACTTCTACATAAATACTACGAATGCAAGCTTTTGGGTAAAGAATATTCATGAATTATGAAAGGAGAATTTCTAATAATACAAATATATGATGCTGATAACTGACAAAGATACTTAGAATTTACTCTATAATTAATAGAGAAAGCACCTGTAGCATGAGAAGCCATGGGGGAATATGGACTGATAGCTCTTATCTTGGATATGCAAAGTTCTGCATCCTTCCACTGCAGCATTCTTTGGTACAAAAGGGCAAGATCATACCATGTCTTTACTTCCAGCCTTCTATCAGCCTTAGTGCCCTGCAAAAATGTTGCACAAGACTATCAGAGGGTTTCCTTTCTCAAATGGAAATCCCACAACTATATGTAACTAACGACATTATGTTCTTCATTGCTTCCTAAAAAATATACTATCAGCCTGAATATTGCAATTCAATATGTAGACTGAATGCCCGTGTTTTAATCCTTATAGGATGCGCATTATCCCAGCTGCCATGATTCAGGAGATGATAAGAGATGTTTTCTTTCTCTAGCAGATAAAAATTCCAATCTGAGTTGATAACATTCAAGTAGATTCGGTATATACGAGATAAAAATATAAGCACATCGAGTATTCACTGTCCTTCAAAAAATAAATCCCTCCAAAATTGATTTAAAACAAAAGGTAGCCACCTGCAACATAGAAATCCCAGCACCAAAACTTGTCGTCCTAAGTTGGATCACAGCAAGAAGCTGGGTATACGTATCAATTGCTTTCTTAAATTGCCCCTGGGCAATCTGAATTTGGGCTTTGGTTTGCAACAGATCTCCTTGACACCACTTCCCAGCTTGATCTAGCGCAGCATCCACAATGCATTCAGCATCTTCATAGCGTTTTTGGGCACTCATTATTCGAGCTATAAGGAGCCAAGTCTTCAATTCTGACCCAGCCTCTAATTTCAACAGCTTCTTGGCAAAATGAGCTGCAGCACCTAATTTCCTCTGGACAGCATTTTCAAGGCTGAGATTGTACATTATCCCAAAATCTCTGCCATGCATCTTCTTTCCAGCATTACCAAGCACCTCCAATACTTCATGCTGCTGAGAAGCTCTCTCTGTATCAGTTGTAGCATATCTAGCTTGATTGGAAAGGGAAATGCCAAGCAAAAGGTCCGCTACAGCCTCCATTTGGTCACAACCTCCATATAGATTGGCAAGGGCTCTGCGAGCATATAAAACACCTTCAGCATGCTCATTGTTCTCACCACAAATTTTTGAAGCCAGGAGAAGTTCTTTGAGACTATTTGAATCCTCTCCAGACTTCAATTCTCTTCTAAGCAGATTCAGTGCGGTTAAATCATCTTCTGATGCTAGGTAGCACAAAGCAACACTGTACAACCACTCTCTATTGTCTAGAACACCAGGTAATAGTTCTTCAAACTGACAAACTAGAGGTTTCAACTGACCTGACACGGACAGTGCAAAAGTTAGGTGATGCATCACAGTTGGGTCTCTCTCAACCCTCTTAAGATTGAACTTCATCAACAGAATCAAAAAAAGAAGAATAGCTTCTTCCAAATTGTTCCGAGTTACAAATAAACCATCCAATTGAGATTGAAGATTCGGAGGGCAGGCTTCACAGCCACTGTATAGGAGAAAAATAGCAAATTCCTTCTGTACTCTAGCAATGATCTTTACATCAAGGTTCCAATTCCGAACAAGAGCCCTCCTATATGAAGAGATAGCTTCAACAGGAAAACCACCTAATTTCCAAAGCTCCGGAAGCAACTCAACTGCTCCGCATATTGTTTCATTCAAGTTGCAGTCATTTCCAAAGTTGGATGGTAAACCCTCAGGTAGTGCAGATTCAACAATGTCCAATATTGTACTGCACTCACGTGCAGCATCTGCAAAACCAAATTGAGTTGAAGTTTGTTTGAAGTAGTATCGCACAAATGAGCAAAAGATTGCATAATTGGCATCCATACAAAGTACATAGCAGTGGGGGCTAGTCTATACCTTCGAACTTTCCAAGATCACGAAGTGCTATAGCTTTGAGATACATAGTCTCCATTAGTATAGTAACAACATGGAAGGGCATTACCGGAGAGCTGGAATGTGAATGGGGCTTCTGCTGCCCCACTTTTCTAGAGATTGATCTTTTCATCCCAGGAATTAGTGTAGATATCTTTATCCCATCAAACACTCGAAGTGCTTCTTCAATATGCCCTCTTTGGTATTCTACCCTTCCAAGCAATGCCCTTGCTTCCTGAATTTTTTTAAATCATTACACTCAACCAATTTGAGAAAATCAGGTATGGAACATTCAAATTTTGATGGCTATCGAGCTTACAGTCATAACTTCAAGACATATGAAGACGCTTATGAAGTTGAACACCAACCCTAAATGTAATAATGAACATACAAAAAGTACAACAGTTGTGGTGCTTATCTACTTACTGCACTTTTTCGTGAAACAACACTTGGAACAAACATGTTCAAACTTCAAAATATCTACTGTAAAGTATCTGTGTTGCAACTAATCTGACGAGAACTAATAAATATATGCCTAATGATGAACTAAGAAGAAATGGAAGACCAAGGCAGATAGTTTCTAAACAGCATATAGCAATTGAGATTGAGACAGTTCCATAAGAGAAATGCCTATATGAAACAATATGGTGAAGGCAGTTTCAACACACAGTATAAGCGACAAGTATACACAGACTAGCCCAAGTATAGCAGTTCAATGACTTCAGTTGTGGACAGTTCGCGTTCAGTATGCTTTGTCATGAGAAGATGTAGGCCATAGAATGTAGCACCAACCTCATAGTTAAGGGAACCACCCCCCTGGAGGGACAACTCAGCTTCCTCAATGCGAGCATTGTTGACATGCTGCTCACCCACAAAATTTGGAGATGAATACCTGCTGGCCATGCCATCCTTAATGATTATTTTCTCTGATGTCTGGACCACTTCATCCATCCCGTTCATCTGATCCCCAGAGCACAAGCATTGCATTGACATCCGATGAAACAATTTACTAAATCTCCCCCTCTCTTTTCTATCCACCATCCTGCTGTGTCATGTTCATTCGCCTTCCCTGTTGCAATTACCTTACATTGAGTAATGTATTCAAATATTGGGACCCGCGATTTTAACCACCGTATAGCTTTGTCCTATTTGAGCAGTTGTCCTGGAGGTTTAGACCCTACGGCCTACGCAATGAAATAGTCACAATTCGGTAGTATGCCTTGGAGAATTAATATTACAGTTGCTAGCAACAGCGACCATATTGAAAGGAATGGCATTGCAAGGATTTGGGATTTGGGGGGTTTCACGATTGCGTAAAGTCATATACATCAGTACCAGAAATGAAAATCTTGATAAAACAAATGAGTTTGCCACCACCACATAGGCTGAAGAAATCTGAATGGTATTTTGTCCAACTCGTGCGGATTAGGCAAAAGCATATGAAAATTATCCATTGAAAATCCCCTCCTAATTTCCACTATCAACGCATTGCAAAACTCATATTCTTTGTTTTCCAAGGAAAAAATAGAAAAAGAATTTCTACACGTAAATGCTAATTCTACTGGCCTAAATTCACAATAGAATGGGCTATCATCAACTGAGTAACGAACCCGCTCACCTTCGCCGTACAAGGGAAAACTCGATCTCCGACTTTCTTCCTTCCTTCCTTCCTTCCCGCAAATAACAGAAATGGCTAATCAAAGTCCAATCTTGCTCCCGCTTTGACCGCTCCGAGCACCAATCCGGCAAAAATTGGATCTTGGCCGAATCGGGGGCCAAAAGGATCGCCGGGATCGTGGGGGTTTCCGAGCAAGCAACGGAAGGGGCGATGGGATTGAGATGGGAGTCCAAAGGGGATAAGCGATCCTCGATCACTTCAAATTCCGGAGCCAAATCCAAGAAACGCGATGGAATAATTCCATCCGCACCAGCCACCCGCCAGGAATTGTTTATCTGCTGGTTGACGAGTCTGGTTCATTGGCCTTCGAAAGGCCAATCTTTGAAAAATCGGAGGGCTCGTTGGAAACATGCATGCTACTTTCTGCATCTCCAAGCGTTCCGTACGTGGGTCCCATGTGACCACGCCTTGATTTTTTAGAAACTCCTACACCCAAACAATACCACATCACAGACGTAAGAGACGTGGAGCTTAAAAATTAAAATATATATATTATAAATATTTTACTATCGTTGTATATGTTTTCTACTTTTAAAAGAAAATTCTAAGTTAATAAGACACACCAAAAACAAATCTGAAGTTTGATCTCATGTACTTAGGGTATAACCTTCTCTACTAACCACACCAGCCTTTTCCGCTTTGATTCTTTTTACTTAATTAACAGAGGATAAATGGAAAAAAAACAGCTTACTTTACCGGAACACACATGCTGTTCCAGCACGGGCCCACGTGTCATTGAGTGTATCTCACTCCACAGCCCACTAATGCTCGTTGGAGACCGGGCCCACTCCAATTCTCGCAGCCGCCTGACTTTGACCGCGTGCCCACACGATTGGGCCTATAGAACTCAGCAAGTTGGGCCGTGCAGTCCCAAGTTTCCGTAGGCCGAGCCGTAGAATCAGGTTGATTTCTGGGCCGCAAGCCTGGTCCGTACAGATGCAAGTGGGTATTTAATAGGTTATTCTGAGTCATTACTTAATTTATTTTTATTAAATTATTAGATAGAAATAAATTTTTAGTTCAATTAAATGAGTTTTGGGTAGATCCACGAGCTGGGCCACAAGGCCTGCTTAGTTCCGAACCAGGGATTTTTTATTTGTATATTTCAAATAAAAATTGTAAATATATATGTTTGTTTTGAAAAATTATAGAATTAGATTCTAAACCAGAGATCTAGATTGTAATTTTTCAAAACAAACATATCTATTCACAATTTTTTGATTTAAAGTATATATAAATAAAAAAGATCCCGAACCAGGTACCACCAAACCACATGGCCCTCTTCCGCTCAAAGAAAGAAAACACACAGAGAGCACTTACAAACTCACACTTACCGTCGAGAGGCAGGTGATACATACGGCCATTTTTACCGCAGACGATGCACGGCACTGCACTGCACTGCAACTGCGAGCATGAATGCACTAGGAGTTGATGCCTGACGGGGTGGCAGTACTGCGCTTTCTACCACGCTGTCCTTTTTTTCTTTCCATAGAGCTCAGCTGCCTCGGGCACATGGTTCTTGCAGTATCTCACGATTCGTCCCAGTGATTTCACGCATTGATAGCTTGATGCTGCATGGCAACGCAGGCTGAAGAGACGACTCCATGCACATGTAGTGTCGCTCTTGTCACCTTCTCTCTATCTTTCAGAAACTAACCTCGAGGGTCGATATTTTAATACTAAACATGCATGGACTTATCTCTAAGCAACAGTTCCTGTCGATTCTTCAGTAGAATTTTTTTTTCAGGAAGGGTTGAGATTTTATTAGATCAAAGCAGGATTACTGTTAGGAAGATGGACCGGAGGCATGAGATTTAACGTGGTAAAATCCTTTAATACGGAGATAAAAAAAATTATGAGAGATATATCTTTATTGATGATAGTATGAGATTACATGTACAAGTATCCAGTATGACATGTGTTTTTAGTCACATTCGACTATAACTATTTATAGTACTCCTCTATGACTTTACTCCTGTGATGTTTGAGTTATTATCCAACAGTTTCCGGCAGCTGCCACAACATGTGTAGCAAAGTCTGGAGCTTACCTAAAAAAAAAAAAACTGGAGCTGACGACGTCTCCTTACCAGCATTATTGGCTAATCAGCAACCTTAGTTTGATCTCTAGGATAATGGACAATCTCAACCTCCCGTAGCTCATCGACGAGCACATTGACCTCCTTTAGCAACAGCGCTGGACGAGAACGGTTCTCCTCCATTGAATTGAGCGCTGAGCACATCGTGAGGCAATCATTCTCTAGAGTGATCGGAGAGGGTCTGGTCTAACCATTGGAGAGCCAGGTGTCGACCTTCCCTGCAAGCAGGAAGCTCGGCCTCAGCGTCAGAGCAGTAGAAACGCACCTGTCCAGAGGAGAGGACAGACCCGTTTTCATCCCTTGCAATCACGCCCAGCCCCGCAAGGCACTTCTCCCGGAAAAAAGCGGCATCCGCATTGATTTTGATCCTTCCCAGCATTTTTTTAATATGAGTTTTAATGTGATTTGAATTGATTTGAGATTTTATTTGAGAATATTGATTATAGATTAACTGAAACTAGAGTTGGAGATATGTATTTGCTTGTCTTATGATGTGTAGGTAATAGATATAACTTGATGATCGATGGTGGGATAATCGGGGCCAAGCGAAATACTTAGTGTTGAACAATCAAGGAGGCTGGACGGAGTCAAGAGTAATACTAGCTGAACACGTAGAGGTAAAGCAAAATATAGAAGGTGGATGGAGACGACGTATTGATAAAGTCAAATGAAGGGGATGTCGGTGCAAGTGACAAGGTGGTCTGAGGGATCTGCAGCGGGAGAGACTTGTCGGCGGTCAGGATCGTAAGATGGAGTATATGTGTCGATATCGGAGCGCTTGCATAAGATGTAATCAAGTGGTGAGTTACGTTTTGAGAAGTGTACTAGGGTTTCACGATTTAGTCATAAAACCATGGGAGGACTGTAGGCGTATGTTGCACCATTGTGAAGCTTGCGTTAATGCGAAGCTAAGTCGTGAATGCGTCGCGGCCGTCCGATGAATCGATAAGAAAATGAACTAAAATATTCTTGATAGTAGGTAGGAGTGTACAACAAGATATGAGTATTTTGGAAAAATAGAAAACTTATGGGTAAAAGTTTTCTAGACTTATAAATAGAGGAGTAAGACTATGGGAGGAGATGAACCAGCAATATTGAGCCTCTTGTGCCATCTAGATGAGAGTTTTGTGCTATGGTTTTAAAAGAGGAAGAAGAGTGTTTAGCATATGTATTAGGCGAGAGTTTTGTAAGAAAAAATCTTTGTAATTAGTCTAAAATTGGACTGATATATGCTACAATAAAGTTTATTTTTCTTCATATTATTGTGCTCACCTCTTCTCGTTTCTCTCTATTGATTCACTAGCAAGTTTTCAAGTTTTTCGGTTTTCAGATTTGATTTTCGTTTTGAATTTTGGGTTGAAATTCCAGCACCTTATGAGGTCATTCTTCTTATTGCTAGAGGCATAAAATTCATATACACACTCTTATGTGATGAGGTCTTAAATTTTCTTGTCTCTAGACAATTAACTTGAAGAATTTCGTTACTCGTTATTTATCTTTTCTTATTTTTTTGCAATTTATGATCTTTCGAGTACTAAGACACATGGATTGATCTTAAAGAACATACGGTTTATATAACATCCGTGGAGTTGTGTTGTCTTGATTTTCTTTTGTTAAAATTTATCTCTATTTTTGCTTCTGCTTGAGTTTTGAGATGCGTTGGGTGATCCAAATAGGTGAAGACTATCGATTTTGCAAGAAATTTGTTGAGATAACTATTCACTCCCCCTCTAGTTCTCAGTCTTGTTCCTATAATTAGTATCAGAGCTGGTTTGATCACTTGTTGATCTTTACTGGCTTTGTAATCCGTAGGCGATGATGGAGAGAAGTGGGAAGATTCCTCTGTTCGATGGTCGATATTTTTCGTACTGGAAGGTGCGTATGAAGGGGCAATTCAAGAAATAGTTGATTCCAACTATGAGATTCCTGCTACTCGCACTACTCAGATTCAAATCGAACAGTATGAGACCAATAATAAGACCAGAAATATTTTGTTCGCAAGTCTAAGTCGAAATGAGTTTGACAGGATCCAGCACCTCCGTACTACATGGGACATCTTATCTACTCTTAGTGTTTTTCATGAAGGTAGTAATCATATTAAGGCTAGACGCTAAAGCACATATAACCAAGAATATCAAATGTTTGTGTAAGACTCCGAAGAGTCTTTGGATGCGATGTTTGCTCGCTTTGATGGGATTGTTAGCAATCTTCTATCCCCTGGTGTTCTGCCCTATTCTGACCACAAGAGAGCGATCAAACTTCTCTATACCCTTAACCATAGCATATGAAAAGTGAAGATCTCGAGCATTGAAGAGTCATCAAGTTATGACATATTTACTTATGATGAACTCTTCAACAAGCTCAAGTCCACCGAGATAGCCAATGCAGTTCTGATAGATCTTGGAAACCGCCTATCTCAGAACATATCGTTGGTTTCTGTATCGAATGGTGGTAATCAGGTTGGAGCTAGTTTCTCTTGTGCTAACACTTTATCAAGTGGTTTTGCTTTGTCTTCTTTGGTTTCTATCATAGAGGAGTAAGTAGATACTTTGGATGATGAGGACATTGCTCTCATTGTAAATAAGTTCACCCGCTTCTAAAACAATCACCGAGACCAGAGGAGGGGCAGTTCCTATGCTTGCTTTGAGTGTGGTGATACCACCCACTTCAAGGCGGACTGCTCCAAACTCAAGAAGAGAGAAGACCGCGACCATGACCACAACAAGCACAAGATGAGGAACAAAATGCTCTTTTTCAAGAATAACCGCCACAAGATGGCTAAGAAAGCGGCCAAGGCGGCTTCTAGGGCGTTCGTGACTGCTCTCAACGATATTGACACCTCTTCTAGCGAGGAGGAGAGCTCGGATGAGGAGGAGCTGTCGGTGAAGGACAAGAAGAAGAAGAAGAAAGACTTCACTGGCCTCTGCTTCATGGCGGATGATAACAATGATATCAACTCTGAGCTTGATCCCTCCGATGTATTACCTTCCTACATTCAGCTTTTTGTCCAAGTGATACCTTGAATGATGTTCTCATTAGCCAGGATGGATTACTTAAGAAAGTTGTGCATGAGTTGAAGAAGCTTAGACCTAAGTGTGAGCCTGTTTCTTCTGAGTGTGCATTGTTCAGGTCTAGGTCTGATGATGAAGAGTGTGAGAATTATTTGTTGGTTATGATTGAACTTGCCGAGCTTTAGAATATGCATGCTCAAGTCTCCAGTCGGCTTAAAAATGTCGAGAAGAAGCTCCTTGAGGAGGAGTCTAGGTCTACTCTCTTAGGTGCTTGCAAGAATTGTCTTTCGCTTGTAAAGGATGTTGAACTGAAACACAAACGCCTTAAAGAGCTAGAATCTAGATTGATGAGTCAAACTGTTCTACTTGCATAGTATTTTAGGACAAGCTTATTTAGGTTAGAGGGCAAGTTCAGAAACTCTTATATGAGAATGATTGTCTCCTTTCTCTAGTGGAGAAGTACTCAAAGGGAAAGGGAAAGATGAATTTGATCTTGGTCAAGACCAAGATGTGTGCTGACAAGACGGGTTTAGCTCTTGGGTTAGGATTTAAGAGAGTTGCTTACAATAGGCATAGTGAGATTCTTTTCACCATACCTACTACCTAGAAGCTGAAAAGTTCAAAATCAATATCACACCACAACCCATAAAGAAGAAACCCACACCACAGCTTACCAAGAAGAATCCAGCACCACAAAACAACAAAGCTCCACAACCTAAGGTGAGAGCCCCAATGAGAGAGCCTAGAGTGACTGGCAGCCGAGTTTTAAAGAGATGCTACCACTGCACCTGTTGCCAGAGAGAGAGGGTCACTTTGTTGGGTTTTGCTTTCATCGTAAAAGAGATGAGCGGCATGAGTAGCAGTGGAGTATCCGGGATTTGTATTATCCCTCTGTTGGTGTACATGAGGCTTTTCCTCGCTCTCGCCCACGAGTTTTAGACGCTCTTCAGTTTTTTTCCAGAGACTTTATCCGACGTAGATTTTACCATGACTCATATGGTTTTGGTCCATGTGTAAGAGGTTTTGAGTCACAGCGCTTTGGCGGACCATGTTTTCCTTATCGTGGTTCTCACCTCCAACGTGCCAGTGTTGATTTGCATTCACATGCCTTCACTGCTTCAGGGCGGATGACCAAGTACTGGATTCCTAAGGGATTTCTGTCTAAGCCCAGGACTGAGTCATCCACCTATTATTTTTCCCATATGTAGGTGGCAGGTCGAAACCTAGAAAACAAGTGGCTCATCGACTCTGGTTGTTTGCGCCATATGATCAGAGATACATCATGGTTCTCCAGCCTCACCACGATGAAGCAGAACAAGTACATCACTTTCGGGGATGATCAGAAAGGAAGAGTGAAGGCTAAAGGTATGGTAAGAGTAAATGAGAGTTTTACTCTTAAAGATGTGGTTTTGGTGGAGTATCTGGGATATAATCTTTTCTTTGTATCTCAGTTGCTAAATGAGGACTTGGAAGTATGTTTCAAACACGATACTTCTCGAGTTCGTGATTCTTCTAGCGCTTTGATTTGCCGAATTTTCAGAGTTGGGCGAGTTTTTGGAGCTGATTTTTCTGAGTCTCTTGGCTCTTCTTGTTGTTTGATTGCATAGTCTTCTTCTGAGCTTTGGATATGGTATTAGAGACTAAGGTATATGAGCTTTGATTTGTTTACTCGTTTGAGTGCCCTAGGTTTAATCCGATGATTACCTAAGCTCAAGTTTGAGAAGAATCTTGTTTGTACTCATTGTTGATATAGCAAGATGAAAAGAGGGTGTTCATTCTTAATGCAAAGATTGTTGGCGGCTAACATACTGGAAAGAGTGTGTTCATTCTTAGGACCCCTTTGTCCCCCTCAAGGACATTTCACTTACTTTCAGGTTCAAGAGGAAACAATTTTCAATCCGCCTTAGCTTTGCAATGATTATAAACAAAGCTCAAGGACAAACCATTCCTAATGTTGGTATTTATCTACCTGAGCATGTGTTTTCTCATGGACAACTGTATGTTGCATTATCGAGGGGTGTATCATAGCAGTCAACACGGATTTTGGCTAAGCCAAATAAAGATTTAGATGCCATGGGAAGAAGCTCCAAGAACATTATGTACATGGATGTATTGGAATGGTGTTCCTCGATTTCATGATTAGTATCTTGCTTCTAACCTCACATAATTGATTCATTTCTAAAGTGCAAATGAGATAATTAATTATTTTGTAGGAGCGCACATAGAATGGAGAAATGTTAGAACCAATAATTCATAGAGCAAATCTTTTACAACGCACACCAATGCACATTTCGCACCGATCCTTGTTATTGACATGCAATGCACATACAGGATGGTAACGAACAGTCAACTAAGGAAGAATTTTTTGATAAACCTACTGAAGTATAAAAGGAACAAATGTGAAGACGACATCTCATCCTGTATACGGGAAATTGTTAAGAGCATTAGGCATTTGATGTATGCGTAACTAATAGATGTTTGAAAATATAATTTTGTGATGTTAAGCGCATCGTTGTTACAAATGCAGTGGTTGATAATTGCACATGTGTGTCGCACGTGCACGTTTACTATGATCCCTCACTTGCACGTGCACGTTCCTGCTAGGAGCTCAATTCTTTTGATTGCTCACAGCTACGGCACGGATGCAGGTCCCTCCTTGGGTTTGGATTGCAAATATTGTAAGACGAACTCTCTATCTCTTAGAAAACCATGCAATTTGTTATGCTTAAGACTCCATATCTTGTATCATAAGTATATTCTTGCATACAGTCCAGCTATAAAGAAAAGCATTGTCAATGCAGATTCGTTTGGTTCAAACATTCAAGAGAATTCAGTGACCCATTGGCCCGAAGAGTTTATTCTTTTTCTACAATATGTGTCCTTATTCTTCAAGTCATGGTAGCTGTGATTAGGTTTTTAACCCCGGTTATCACACTATTTTTAAGTGATGACAAAGATACATCATTTTTTATTTACAAATGCGGTGGTTGAATAAATACATGTGCGTGCCGCACATACACATTTACTTAGTAAATGAGAGACTGGATTAATTCTCATTACTTACTTTATAATACACGGCTATTGTCAACAATATATAACTAGCTAACTAATAGAGTCTCAATCTGAATCCAACTCTATCTATCTCCTTCCTAATTCTGAACTGAATCTAACTCTTTCCAACCATAACTAATTTGGACTCCTTAACTTATCTCAATTTGAACTTAGACTTCTAATTCTAATTTATTTCTAACCTAATTTATCTAAACCGATTTGCCTCCTACTTAACTCTCACTCGTAACATTACATCACTCCTTTCGAGTAAGCTCGTTCTCAAACTACCGGGTGAGTGGGTGATGGCCATGATTATAGCCATTGAAATCTCCACGTTGATATGACACCGGGACCTTTGCATCAGTGTTCTAAATGATGATCGGTCTGCTGTATCAGAAGGCATGCAGCAGCAGCAGTCCGTGATCGTAGCTCTAATTGCAGCCCGAATTTCAGACCGTAATATTGCTTACAGCAGGAAGAGAGAACGTGATCCTCATGTATATCTTGAGCAGGAAGAGAGAACGTGATCTAAATAGGAACAAAGAAGAGGGAAAATGTAGTACTCAGCCACGGTGGTCTGCAGCGAGCAACATTGCCTTCGGGATTCAGCTCCATTAGACTAAGCCCAAGGAATTCTCTTCACAACGTAGATTCCTATTATGAAATATTTTTTTTCTTCAGCGCTCTAACGATTCTCGTCAAGAAAGGATTTCTAGTATCATTCTCTTTAGATAGAATTATCTCTCTTTTTCTTTTGCGATTCCTTTCAAAAAAAATCTGTTGAAGATGAAAAAAAAATAAATGAATAAAAACAAGAAAAAATCGAAAAAAAAACGAAATAAAAAAAATTGTAGTTGGAGATGGTCTTACCAACGCTGGCCACTCCACTAAAGCTGCTGCGCACACACGACACGAGAGGTCCGTACAAAGTTCATGAGAGCACCTGAGCTCAGCGGCTGCTGGTTGTCATCACGTTAATGATTAGCTCCACAGGCTGCACTCGCTTGGCGCCCAAAGAGGGGGGCAGCTCCAGCTGTGAACTGTCTCATCATCTGCCTGCATGTACAACTTGCATCAGGATTCGATTCAGCACGGACTGCAAAACGTTTTCAAACAACGACCGTTTTGGATGATAATTATAGCACAGGATCGTGCCTGATGCATCCAAACTCCCAGCCCAGCTGGTGTGCGTTATAGACAGCAGCTCGTTTCAGAGCACAGTAGCACAGCACAGGGTTGCATCTTTCAGAATCAAATGTCTTCAGGTGCTGCACTCCACATGTTCCGCTGGAGAGCCCTGCAGTCTGATAAGAACATGTTTTATTATCAGCATTGCTGCAGGAGTGCCTAGTTTGTTAAAGGGAAAAAATGCAGCTGGCTCCATATTTTGAAGGGTGAGCTATAATGTCAAATCACATCAGAGTGGTACTACTAACCTTTTCTCACTGAAAAAATAGAAAACATTTTGTGCAGATCAGCTATACTTTGGCTCCTGTAACTTACACCAGAATAAACAAGACAAAATGAGGTACATACAAACATTTGGTTGCACCTTGGATTCTTAACATTATTGATGTTCTTGGAAACTTGCCGCAGGTTTTGACGCAGGAGACATCAATTTGTAAGTCCATTGCAGAAAAGATCTCAGTGCCAATACAGGCAAGCAAGTGGTATCTAGTCTCTAGTGTGTGAGACAAGTCGATGGCACGCCTTTTACAGCCACTAAGAATAAATTACCAATAACCAGCAGCAATGCTGGATGCAAACTTCGATTAAACAAGAAAGCAGCAAAACATGAAGTGAAAAGGACATTTGTCTGAAAGGTAAGGAGCCCCCCAAAAAAACAGGTAAAAGGAGCAGCCTGCAAAACTTCCTCACTCACATGAGTTGACTGAAAAGATGGGCTTTACCAGTTACCTGAGCGCTTTTATTTATTTTTACAGCAGCTGCCTGCAACATGCCAAAAATGATTCATCACGGTTGAAGCATCGGTCGCTCGCAGTCAGACCATCATGGCATCATCCAGTGACCACACGACGGAAAGGACACGCAATGCATGACTTATGACCACGAGATCGAACTCCGAATGTAACCCAAACTAGTTTGCTGTTGAAAAGGGGAGCACGAATACACAAGTGCAACCGATACAAGAGGTCGAAAGGGTCCTGTGAAGCCCTACAGATGCCATGGCCTTTCAAGGCCAACACCAATTTTTTAGTTGATAGGATTAGAATGGATAAGATGATATATTCGTATTTATATGCATTTTATAAATATTTGGATGAATTTGTATATGTTTGAGTTTGTTTGAATTCAAATTAAATAAATATATATATATATCACATGAAATGATAAAAATACATATAAATAAATATTACAAAGGAACTCACTTTTTTACCAAATAATTTAAAGTTGAAATACTTTTTATAAATTAGTACATCATATGAGAAAAATATTATTGATTTTTTCAGATTTTTTTTAAAATTACTCGAAGTTATAAGAGTGAACTTATTTAAAGAATTTTAATTAAATATTAGCTCACACTTTATGGATCAAACCAATTAAAATAAGTTGCTAATAAGCTCTAATTTACTTATAAAAACATTTAAAAAATTTAAACTCACTTAAAAATAAACGCACTTACAAACAACAAGCTAGCAAGAGCGCGGACGTGACCTCCAGTTCTTTTTGAAGGACCAACGAAGGAACCTTACGGGATATCCCATCCGCCTCCCGTCCCCCGTCCCGTGAATCAAACAGATCCTAAGTTTCCCATGAACAAATCACAGTTGAAAACACAAGGCAATTGCCATGCAAAACTAACTCTAATTCATTAATTCAAGAACTACGAACAGATGATTACATGAGGTGGTTCGGTTACAGCATGAGCAGTTACGGTTACGGTGAGGTTGGGGATCAAGGTGTAACTCAGCGTCGCGCCTGTTCGTTACACGAGATCATTGAGCTACAGGCTAACTACTCTAAATTTTTTACAACAGAGAAGAAAGCTAATGCAATCCCATTGCGCCTCTGCCACGGGGCTAGCCATTGGTGTAGACATCAGATATTGAGATCAACGGAGCTCTAGCAATGAAAATCTAGCAGTCAAGCCTCGCCCATTCATACCGTCCAGGAAGCGGGCACTCGTTCACAGGACAAAAGTTATACCTGATCAGAACAATGCAGTTCAGTGTTAGCCAATTCATATATTTACATAAGCACATTTCTTCATGTTCTCTCTAAGGGGAACCAAATTTAACAGAATGTTTAAGTGGTAAAGAGAAGGAAGTGAGTCATACTTCTCCCTGAAAGTATGCTGCTCCTGTTGCTCAGCTGCTGCGAAGAACTCTTCCATCTCAAGAGAACTCGGTATAAAACGATAAATTGAGGCTTCCATTCTGTGACGGGAAGTCATCGAGTTGCTGGTTTTACTTTTAGTTGTGGATCCTGGGGTGCTTATCGTCTCTGAGTTCCTAATCAAACTGCAAGGCGTTGTCTCTCTGGAACTCCTGCAATCCAAAGAAGGATATGAAAAAAAAAAATACTCAAAAGAGAAAACACCTGAAATGCATAAGAAACATTGCAATGCATATTTCCCCTCCTGATAATTTAGTTTGCATGCCACGAAAGGACCAACATAAATCAAAACAGGCCCAACAAGAATAAGGGAATGGTGAACACTAGAGGATGCCAACATAGTCAGATGAGTGGAAGAGGCCCCTCCTAACTTAAACACTTGAAATACCATGGGGCCGCCCAGAAGCAGACATCAAGGAAAGCCAAGGATGACGGACACACCATCTAAAACCCAGAGTCCTTCCCACTACTGTTCAACCATGGAGGTCACTACATGCAAAACGTACTCACAGGCAAACAAAATTCGTTCCTAGATTATGTCACCATCCCTAATCTCTAAATCGAGCGCTTCAAAACTCGAGACGTGGCACTTGCAAGCTGGAAGCTGGATTGGTGAACCGATATAAAAATTAATCGAGCACATTATCTTCTTCCTCATATAATACTAGCATGCTCTTGTCTCTTCCCGGCATATGCCCCCACAATGAGGTACTTGATTTATAATGCAGCAAGCACACTTAGTACCAGACAGACAACAACTGGGCCTAACAGAGACAACTGAACTAAATAGGGTTTCCAACAAGTATATGCCAAAGAAGGGCCCACGTAGACCAGATGATGCGACTAGAATAGTGTTACTGTGTCAAGACATCTCATGACACTGAGACATTTTTCAAAGAACTATAGAAGCCAGGTCACCACATTAAGCTGCAAAGACCAGAAGAGTCCTGTATTTCATCCCTCCCTTAAAGGGGTTGCACTAAACATTACAAATTATAGTGGCTGATGCATCAGAATAGGAATAGAGGGAAGTCCATTTCGCCTTTGCATTTCAAGAAAGGTGGTCCATTCAAGGCCCAGTGATCTCAGGCAGCCAACAAGCAGGAGGCATTCAATGGTGGTGACACTCTGGTGCGTGGCTAATGATGAGTTGCTTGCTAACGCCATGCCGTTTAGTTGCCTTCCAGACACAGCGCAGTGGCAAGTGACTAAGCACGCAAGAAATGCAAGAAATGGAATCTTGAGTGCGACGTTGAAATTTCTTGCAAAAGGGAAGAAAGGCCCTTTGATTGGCAAAAGATTGGGAGGGTCACTGCCCAACCCCACCACCAACCGGGCAATGCAAGAAAACTAAGGCGGCTCGTGTAGGGTACGGGGGAAAACAAGGGGAAAGGAGGCAACTTTTTCCCTCCCGCTACGGAAAAGGACGAGACCAAGGCCAACAGAGGAGACTCCACTAAGAGTCATCAAGCGCAACGGTGCTTCAATTTGGCTTGGGTGCAACCATGCAAGCATTTTGCATGCAACATACAGCAGATTGCTGGTTTCTTTGAGCAAAAACTTTGGCATGTTTTGAGATCTATGTTTCTAAAGAGGGATCCTTGGAAACATTTTTTTGGCGACTTACTCTTGGAAACATTTGGGCACGCTGCTAGCTTCAACCAAGTCCAGTTCCGGCCATTAAACTATGTGGTAAAGTGAAATAGCATGGCTGTAATGACAGAACCTCGGATTATTTAAGCTAACCTTTCAGGGGGGAAACTAAGCTAAATAGGTCTTTTTTTTTGTCAAGGTTTCTAGGTAGTATTCTTGGAGCTATTCTTAGGGCTCCTTGAACGCAGGAATTTCACAGGAATCAGTTCAATTTCGTAGGAAAAAAGCAGGATTCGGAAAAAAAAATCCAGCGTTCCAAAGAGGCCTTAGACGCATGAAAATCTGGTATGAACCCAGGAACTGGGCAAGGAGTGGTCTTTGCAACACCTCAATCCTTAGAACAACCATGAAGAAGCACTCAAACAAACGAGTGAATGCATTGCTCAATTCAGTCAAAGGGTGGACCTCTCATCACACATAGCAGCAAGGAAAACGGGGAAAAGAAATTTCGGTGCCAAACGCTCGCGTCATTCAACTGCGAATTCGAAGCCCTAAATAACCCGCGGCGGCGATATTGGAGCAGAATCGAAAAGATATCGCTAACCAGGGAGGTGTGGCAAGATAAAACCCTAGACCAATCCCCCGCAACGCACCAAACAAATTGAAGAACAACGAAGAAGGAACAGGGGAGGTGAAAAAATCGCACCTTTCCATGGCGTCCAAGTCGAGCACGTTCTCCCCGAAGGAGACCTCAACCTCGTCCGCCGTCACCAGCGCCGCCGCCGCCTTCCTCCCGGCGCCCCTCCTAGAGGCGGGCGCCGCCGCCTCCTTGTGCGGCGCCTGCGGGTGCGGCTTCTCGAGCCTCCGGCTCCTGAGCTCGAGGTACTGCCCCGTCTCCTCCACCTCCCCCGTCTCCAACGGCCTCTGCGCCCGCTGCAGCGCGAGCGTGCGGGAGCGCGTGCGGACTCCGAGCAGCGCGCCGCAGGGGACCTCCATGACGGCCACCTCCCCGGACACCTTGCCCTTGCGCATGTACTTCCCCATGGCCTGGCCCCGCCCCTGCGCCTCGCGGCTTGCTCGAAGCGAGGAAGCGGCGGCGGTAGGTGGGTGGGGCGGGCCGCAGTCGCAGCACAGGGGAATCCCGGGAATAATGGGGAAGACGAGGGCTTGCTAGCGCTGCAGAGAGAGAAGCAGAGGGCGCCTTGTGGTGCGGTGCCGTGCGTTGGCTAGCGGGAAAAGGCACGAGGGGACGGGTGGTGTCCCGCGCGGGCGGGCGATGCTATTTAGAGAGAGAGAGGCGGCTGGGCTTGGCTTAGGTAAGAGAGAGAAAGGGATTTTCGGGACAGGGGACGGGTGGACGGCGGCTGGCGTTGCGAGAGATACAACTTTATAACGTGCGGTACTGTCTATGTTGATCATCTATTTTTCTATTTACGGATTATTCATACATTAATTTTCTTATATATTTTATAATTATGTACCTATGTTTTTAGTACTAATATTAGCATAAATAAACTGTTGTGATGAGCATTGGATCCACTACACTTTAGAAATTTTCCTTTCATGGTGTTGCGGTTGTTGCCGCATGGGAAGGGAAGGATGGGTTATGGTGATCAAAACATTGGCAGCGGCGGGGAGGGAAACTAGGGAAAGACGAATAGGTGAGGATTCTTTCTGATTTTCTTTATAATTTTTGTTCATTCTTGCTTCTCCACGGTCGTCATTGATTCAGTCTCCATATCAAAGATAGGGTTTGTTTTTTAGACGTGTTTGGTTGCTCCGCTCCGCTTGTGTAAGCATCCATCGGTGCAGTCGCGTCCGATCAGCCGCGTGTTTGGTTGCCCGGACCAGCCCTCTCGCCTACACCCTCCTGTGTAAATGCATCGAGCGAGCCTACTCCGCGCGTATGCCGGAATCGGGCGTACGTGCCGAGCTGGGTTCGCTCAGTGCAAAAATATTGTGCGTGATATTTTTTTATTTAACTTTAGATTTTATTTACAGGTACAACAGTGATCCAAAAATTTTAAACGTTTTCGTGAGCAAACTAGAGCTCACTAGCAACCTATTTTAATTAGTTTGATCAAAAATCCTAAGTTAATATTTAATTAAAATTCTCCAAAAATTATAAAAAATTTATTAATATTCTTATCCTGTGATGTACTAATTTATAAAAAATATTTTCAACCCTACGTTATTTGGAAAAAAGTGGGTTCCTTTGTAATGCAACATATACTCATACGGGTAACCAAACAAAATCTCTTCTCAGCCAAGCTGAGTACATGCAGCCAACGAAACATACCCTACTGCATCTCTACAACCTGTCTTAACTCAGCCTGTATGACTCATACGAGTCAAGCTGAGGGCATGAAGTCAACCAAACAGACCCTTAAGATTCTGTTTGGTGAAGAGCGAGATGGGATGGAATGATTTCATTCATATAATTTAGAATGTTATAATTTCATTCATATATAGATGCTTGTTTGGTACGTGGGATGAAACAAATTCATATTTTTACCTCAGATATATCGTCAGTGTCATGTTTAAAGTAAGGCGGCTACGTTCTAATATTTTTTGAACGACTCTGTTCTAAATTTTTGAAGAATATTTTCTGATTTCGAACCATTCTATCTCGCTGCTTTTAATCCAAATAGCTCAAAAAGATGATAGGTCCGCTCTGCCTCATTCTATCTCACGAACCAAGCACTGTCTAAAGAAGAAAAGAAAATGATCATGAGGCTGTTTGCATTTGCAGTTGTGACATTTTGAACTTGAGAAGACGATGATCCGACTCTTGCTGGGTTGTAGCGGTAAAGTGGGAATGTCACTCGAAATAGAAAATTGGGATATGTTATATAACAAGCGCATGTTTTTAATATTTACATTTGTTGAATAGTGGCCGTCGGATCATGATACCAAGACTCTGAGTTGTTTCTTCAACCTCTAACCTGAGCAAGTTTAGTGAGCTGTTTCGTTCCTAGTTGCCCTACCTTGAGGTCTCGCCTTCGTCTCTGTGGATTTCTGACTGTTGAATCTGTCGTCATTGGTCGCTCTCATGCTAACCACTCTATTTCTCGATGTCCCCACTACCGCCGCCGCCACCCACTAGCCGTTCTCCCCACCACCCACAATCGACACACCCCCGCTGCCCCAACTGTAGTCCATCACCTCCCCAAGCATAATAGTGAAGATCCCCTTCCCGGGGAAGCAAACCTCTATCGCTAAAGAGGAAAACCTCGGCTGCTAACCAGTCAACTAAAATCTTTCAAGAATCCATCACCTAAAGTCTGGTTGGTTGCTCGCATGGGAGCAATCTGGTCCGGTAGATACGTATAATATCAGAGAGAAACGTGTTCAGTTATCCACATCCATTGTTCCAGCCTGACTCACCGAATACATATATACACCTGCAGCTTGACTCGAGAGTCTAGCCTCACGGATGGAGGCTCATGCATCCGTTTATGCAGGTTGATTCACTTAGTATCATAAAATTATCTTCATAAATAATCAATCATAGTCTTAACTCTTGTGTCTACTCATACGGCTTTAAATTTAATCAATAAAATAAAACTCAACTCAACCTGCTTAGACATATATAATTAATTAAATATTTTTTTAAATAAATATAACTCCGTTTAATATGTATATATAGTCTATACGAATCAAGACTAATACAGTATAAGAAGTCTGTAAAAAAAATCAGTACTGCGAGTGGACCATAGTGGAGCCTTTCTCGTCAGTCCGGCAATCCCCGGCCGATTTCAATTCCCTGACATGACGCCCAGGCCGCTGCAGCTGCGAGCTACTACAAGCTACCCTACTATATGTGACCCTCAACTACGCCATGCATTTCCCTCGAGATCATAACTCGTGCCGCTGAGTAGTAGCTGGCCTAGGAACAGCACTGAGCCGCCGTCCGTGCACCTTGCACCGCCGCGCATGACTACGTGGCGCGGCATCGCATGGGATGGGAGACGGGTACGTCTCGATCCGACTCGTCGCCCTCCCCCGCGCGAGAGAGCTAGCGCTAGCAGCGCCCAGGGGAAGCGTTCGGCGATCGGGCGGGCGGGCTCGCGGCCTTTCTCACGGCGAGACGCGCGCGCGCGCGGCCCCGTCGTCGGGTTTCCTCTGTCCCGAGCCCTGTCCCGCGCTCTGGGCCTGTTTGGATTGAGACCTGGCCGGAGCTGCATAGCCAGGCAGTGCCCCATGCGTTCGATTTCGATCGCTTAGGGCTGGGGTCGCTGCCTGGCGGGCGTGCTGTGTGTCAGGGTCCGAACCAAATACACCCTCTGTGCGAAGGCCAGAGGATCGTGTGCTCGTGCGCTCGCGCCTGGGTGACTTCGGGAATTGTAACATCCTAAATTCTTAAAAATATCTTTAAATATTTATGAGCATCATTAGTATCGTAATTGAAGCTTTGAGTAAGTAAGTAACTCAATTGAAATTGAAGAATAAATTGATAATTTTAATGAGAAATAATGTATTGTGAAGGAACTCGGAAAATTTCTATGCAGCATAGGGTTTGAAATAATTTTAGAAATTGGTCTATAGCATATAAATAATATTAGTGATTTTTTAAAAAAAATTGGGATTTAAATTGAGACCTTAAAAATTAAAGCAAGTTTGAAAAGTTGTAACTTTGGTGAACTTTTATTTAATTTTGGCTCAGGATTTTTAGTCAAACAAATGAAAATTGGTTGCACCTCATTTATGGGTTAAAAAAAATAATTCTCCTACATTTTTTTGGCCTGAAAAGGTCTTCCTTTGAATCGGATAAGAGAAACAGATATTTTCTTTCAGTTGGTCACTATTCATCATGGCCCACTCGTCATCCCTTCACCCCTCGTCCTCTCTACCTTGGGTAGCCGGCTCTGTAGTTGGCCCCATCTTTGTTGGCTGGTGAGGTTGGCCAATGCGCCACGCTACTAAGCCACGTCGTCAGACACTAAGCCTCTTCCAGAGACATTGGCTATCACCTATATCCCTCTTCTTTTTATGCTCACTTTTATCTCTCACTCTTTTGCTTCCATGACGGAGCACAGCACAGAGCCGCACGGACCACTGCCGCCAAGCTCAAAATCCACTGCGTGCCCGACAAGACCCCTCGAGCCTGCACCTTGGGAAGCAAGGAGAAAGGTTGCCACCGTCTCACCAAGCTTTCCCCCACCGAATCCCCATCTCCCTCGGCCGGATTCACCACACCGACATGTTATTCCTCATCTCCAGTGCCCTGTTTCACCACCCCACCGTCGACCAGCCACCATGCCGCCTCTTCGGCCCAACCGATCCTTTGGCGAGTTTTCTCGTGACCCTTTGAAGCCTTTATGGGTGTCTTTTTCCGTTCGACCTGAAGCCGGCACAGGCGCCCTCGTGCATTGTGCAACCTGTGCTGCCTCGTATGCCGTCGGTCATGCTCCGGCCGAGCCCATCAGCCGATAAGCACACCGTTGAGTCTGCACGTCTACATAGAAGCTTTAGGTGTCCTCGGCTAGCTCGATGGCACCGTCGTATGATGCTGGTGTGCCATGATCGAGCCATGTTGTATGTTTGCTGTCGTGCGCCATCGCTGGTAGCTTTCTGGTCATTGCCGACCACCACATGTGACACAAACGTGATCATATACACATACTGGTACAATTCGTATAAGTTTTGTTCAATTGTCAAAACCGTGCATCAGATGTAGTCAGCTCAACCAAAATCAGAATAGCTTTGCTTTGCCTGTTTGCTGTGCCTTGCCTGCCACATGCTTGATGTGACGATCTTGAACTACATGATGTTTCTTAATTTATTATCGTAGTGATTTTTTTCATTATTTTTGATTGTGAGTTGTAACTATTGATTAATTATATTTTATATTGGCTCTTTATTTATTTATTTGGTTTTTAAAATAATTTGATTTTTTATAAGACTATATTTGATATGGATCCTTATTTTCCTATTCCAACCCCACTTTTAATTGTTATTATTATTTTAGTTGGATTTGATATTTAAATATTTTGCGTCTCAAACAGTATAAAAATCGAATTGCTATTTTTTTATAATTTTTAATTCTAAATTTAGGTATTTATTAATCATATTTGATATGAACTTTTGGTTTCCGAATTTAACTATTTATTAATTATATTTGATATGGGCTCTTTGATTTAATCTAGATTGTTAGATGTTCATAATAAAAAGTGGTCTAGATTTTTTTTTAATGTGGTAATTTCGTGATCGTAAGAGCGAATATGGTAACCTTTTCCCCTAAAAAAATAATAATATGATAGATTACGTTTTTTTAGAAATACCAGTATAACTCGTAGATACGCGTACACACTCATACATCGTTTACTGAAAACCGAAGATGTGAAGTTTGAAGATTGACGAAATCATCACAGGCACACTTACTACTATTAAAAGAAATTTCCAGTTTAATAAGATACACCAGAAAAAAATGTAGGATGATGTAGGTAGGAGATACAAATAACTTCACTAACCATTTTAGTCAAAGCTTGATTCTCTTTGAAGAATTAATTCTAAGCAACTCGGTGGTTCATTGGGTCATCTACTATCAAATAGGGCCTGCAATTTTGGCAACAACCGAAAAGAACGTCAAATCTGTTTCAAATATATGACCTTTCTGTCACATATGACCATTTTGACGGAACATAATTTGTCGATCAAATGTTCAGTTAGCCCTCACATTCAGTGGTTCGACCTCAGCCACTGAACAAGTTTCAGGGGTACTTGTTGTATTTCTTCAGCATCCGAGGAGGGGGCAGCGTCGCGCTCGCGCGCTACTGTATTTCATATGTACTTCACGCGCCCTGTGGCTGTTCCTCCTTGGAAAAGGACGTGCTCCGTGCTGCTCGTTCTCTTGCTGCCAGGAGATCTCTCCGGCGATACCAACGATATGAGCCAGCAGCGGTTCCGAAGGTGAAAGACGAGACGATGAGAAGAACTGGAGCGCGTTTGCCTTCTCTACCAGATGGACCGATAAATTGGCGGGTAAGATCAGGAGTGCACGCGAGGCACGTGGATCGATCGCCTCGGAGTGCGCGAGGTTTAGGGGCGCCGCCGTACGTGCGTGCGGCGTAAAAACACTTGGAAAATGCCGTGCGCCACCGAGCCCATCGCGCCGCGCCGCGCGCCGGGCAGTGACCCTACGCCCCACGGGACGCCGTACGCCCGGCCAATCAGCCGCCTTCGCCTTTAGCTCCGATGGGTGGTTTCGCTTCACGGCTGCAAAGCTGCTGAAAGGGCTAACTGCCAAGGAAATGTCGTCTGGGAGGCCATAATTCTGCAGAATTTTTGCGTTCGCAAGAGCTGCACGCACAGAGGAATGGGCAAGGTCTGCACGAGGTTCCGTCTAGCCAAGCCCGTACACGCAGCACAGAGATACGTGTTCAATTACTTTCGCCTAGCACGAGCCATTAATCTTGGACGGCCAATGAGGTTGCCGTCGTCGTCTCGTGCAGTTCGACGACTGCAAACACCAAGAAACTCTTAACTAACATCGTTGTTCCTTGCCGGTGGAACCGAATCGCTCTGTGGAAACACTGCCATGGCAGTGGCGAGCAGCAACGGTTGATTGGGTCTTCGCCTCGCCGACCGGCCCTGCAGGATGCATGCAGCCAGGCCCCTACCGACGGCGTGTGCAGCCGCACACTGCACAGGCCCCCCATTTGGCCATTTTATTTACATTGATAGCAATGAGTTGTACATTGAGTTAAAGTTGCATCAAGATTTTATTCCCCCAAAAAAATGGATTCCATTTATATTTTGATTTTTTTAAACAACTAAATTGTTTCCCTAATACTATTATTGCATATAGAATTTTGTTGACTATTTCAGTGACCGTGGCATCAACAGAGAGATTGTTAAAAGTCTACATAGATTCTACAATAATAAGAAGGCCTCAATGGACTCGCTACAATAGCATTAGAAAGTAATATTTTAGAGAGGATTGCATATAAATATCTAATCGGAGATTATTTATCAAGTAACACTAGAAATATGGTAGTTTCATCTAGAAGAAAGATTATTTAGTTAAGAATATTAAGATGTGCAGATTAATAGTTAGAATGTTAAGATGTGTCTTTTGGCAAGTTGTAATTCTTAGAAAATAATTGTATTACTGATATGATAAATAAGAAAATTGTTTTTGGAAATATCTTTTTTTTATAAGCCTAATTTTGAATTTCCCAGGGGCCTCCAATTTCCATGTATCGCCTTGCATGCAGCTCTGCTAGCCTGCAGCGACGGACAAAGCGCATCATGACGTTTTGTTGGCGTTCTGAGGTTTCTGCATCGCTATCGTCTCAAGGGGAATTGATTCATGGATTCGACCTGCAGTCTAAATGACTGAAACGTTCAGAGTTTTCAGTACGGAGGAGCATAATATCATTGTTTAAAGGAATCAAGGTACAGACAACTGGAACTGGGACGCACTCGGACAGGAGAATCTTGGAAACAATGTTACTACATAAATTGATTCTTGGCCATTGAAAATTGTGATAATGCATGTGCTAGTGAAAAATACCATCTTGAACGATAAATAGCGTGTCCCGGTGTTCGATGGCACGAACATATGTATCATCTATATGCCATTACTGGAGCTGAAGAGGAAGAAGATGTAGAACTTGCCAAGTTCATCTGTACAATTTATTCTTTTTTTAAGATCCTACATATAAAAGGATGCACTGTTCTGCAAAAAGAAGGGGCGATCCATATCATCTTGACTTAGTTCTGCTTCCCGTTTCACAATTTTAATATAATTCCTACCCTTTCGAAGAAAAGGGATAGCCGGTGCCATTACTGCATGAAGGTTAGATCATCTCCAACTATATTCTTTCCATTTCGTTCCCTTCTCGATTCTCTTTTCCGTTCTCATTCTCTATTTTCTTTCATCTTCAACAGCTTTCCTTTGAGAGAATCACAAAGGGAAATAAGAGAGAATCCTATCCTGAAATGAATGATCCTGAAAATTCCTTCGTGATAAGAACCCTAAAAAAAAATCGTTGAAACACTAAAGACAATAAAAATTTCTTCACAACGAAATTTTCACCTCCGACGGAAATCCCTTGGTACAGTCTTACAGCCACACAACGCATTCGTTCAGTGCCACTTTCAAAATTGGGCGAAAAGACCTAAAAAAGAAAAAGTGAGCGAACGCAGATGGGCTTCATTGCAAATGTTACGGTTTGGTACGAAGGAATGAGTACGCGAGCCTTTTATCTTGGGCTAAGATACTCAGGAAGCTTGGGCCTCCGATCAGATTCAAATATAAAATCCAGGATATATTCATTTTTTTAAAATTTTTTCTCAACTTATATTAAAATCTAAATTTAGCGCCATAAAGATTTAAACACTTACTTAGGGCTACTAGTTTATCAAGACAAGACTATACTATTAAAAACTATTATTAAAAAAGGACTCTAGCTACATTTCTACGAGTTCAGAAACATGAAGCTAGACTGTTTTCACATATGGAATAACTAAGAGTTAACTTATATATTAAGATCATATCACCGTGATATTATATCAGAAGATCTATCCGTGAGTAGCAAGACACTCAGGCTACAACTCAGACAAAGACAAAAAAAAAAAAACCTAGGATTAAGAGGGCAGTTGGTTTCTTGTGCTGGCTCTTAGACAGTCGATTCGGGTTTGATCTCCGACGGTTATTTTCGGAGGCGTTAGCTTCGATGGGTGTGAGCCTCCGTATTGAAAAAAATAAAAAAAATAAAAAATGTTTATTCATTTTCTTTTTCAAATACAGTCGAGCATCGACCTCTTCGCCTCCGCCGGACGCCAGGCACCGCGCGACGCTCGCGATCAAACCTCTCACTCTCGGCTGCTTCCGCCGCTCCGCTCATCACCCTGCACCGTCCAAAACCCCACCGCTACCTCTTCGCCCTCTCCGCACTATGGTCTCCGCCTTGCCGCCGCCGCAGACATCGCCGCATGGGTAGGCGATCAGGCAGCGGCGGCAGAAAGCCGCCGCCCTTCCTCTCCCCGTCCTCCTCCAAGCGCTCCCGCCCCGTCCGCCGCCTCCCGTCCATTCCCAAGCCGCCTCTCGCGCTGGTGGCGCCCTTCACCGGGAGGAGAAGGAAGAAGGCGCCTGCCCGGCTGTGGATGAGGATGGATCGATGGGGTGGCTGCGAGGTATTCATGTGCGACAAGGCCTTCGTCGCTGAACGCTCCGGGGTGCACATCCGCGACCTCTGCGTCGTCGGACCCCTTCTCTCCCGCTCCCCCAGCATCCTCGGTGAGCTGATGCTCTGAAATTTTGGTCCTTTGCTTCCCCATTTAAGTGCACGGATTATGAATTACTAAAGCGTGACTAGATCACTCGGGCAGTTGATAACAATATAAGTATTACCTTGCGAGATGCGAGCTGTGCTTTGTGAGTTGATAGTGCCACAAAAAACTAAATCTTTGTAAAGCCGTGAAGTACTAAATGAGTTTGGTACAGGTTACGAGTTTCTTAATTTGTGATAACATCCTGGTTCTAGCATGTCGTGAAGTTGACGATCTTCTTCATAGAAATTTACTCTTCACTATATCATGTATCATATTTGTTACTGGTGAGATTAGCACTGGATTTTGCTCGTTTTGCAGCTAGAGAGAAGGCTATGGTAATCAATCTAGAACTCATAAGAGCAATTGTTACCGCTGATGAAGTCCTGCTACTGGAACCTCTTGCTCAGGAGGTTCTCCCTTTCGTAGATAAATTGAGGCAGCATTTCCCATTGAAAAGTCTGGAGGTTGACGTTGGGGCCAGACATGTGGATGATCAGGATGGCAAGTATGCCAAAACTGGTGCTGAGTCTGAGCTTCCTTTTGAGTTTCAGGTGTTGGAGCTCGCCCTGGAAGCTGTATGCTTGTCATTCAATTCCAGCGTATCTGATCTTAATAGGCATGCCATTTTTGTGCTGGATGAATTGACAAAGAATTTGAGCACTAGGAATCTTGAACGTGTTCGGAGCCTGAAAAGCAATCTCACGAGTCTACTTGCTAGTGTGCACAAGGTATCGATAGAGATACATATTTGGTCATTTCGTGTTTCTTAAATCTTAACTTATTACTCACATTGGCTGTATATTGTTTACTTGACTACTACTTTGCATGTAGCCGTGGAACTATCTTGTGAACTTTCGAAGAATAACTTCGGCAGTATCTGTGTCTGCTGTTGATTAGCAAGACACATAACAAGTACTCTATCCAGTAAAAAAAGACCTTTTGGTATGCATGTAGTAATTTGTTAAACTCAACTTTTGCTATCAATAGCTTTATGAATATTTAATTTAGACATGAAATCAATATGTGTAGAATTGCCTGAAAAAATGCTTTAATAGTGTTATAATTTTACGAGGCTCCATAAATGAGAAGTACAATAGAATTTAGTGATCAAAGTCACGTTTTAAAAATCGTGTTGATGTTCAAAACATCGCTTATTTACAGATAAAGGGAGCATATAAGTTATCATTGAATCTTTGAAAAGGCAAGGAAAAACATAAACCAATGGATCATTTATCATGATGCGTCGTATTAGGCTTTCTCATACTCCACAAAGTCTTCCAAATTTCTTATAACACTATAAACTTTGGTGATAACTCTTATGATATTTGTGTTTTAAATTTCCAGGTCAGAGATGAAGTAGAGCATGTTTTGGATGATAATGAAAACATGACACGACTACACATATCGAGGAAGCAAACAAAAAGTCAGCAGGATGAAGCTCTACTGTCTTCTGCTTTTTCAAATAGCAATTTTCCTCCCGAAACAAGCCTGGCTAGACCAAATTCTATTATTAAGCAAAGCATGGGCATTGCTACGAGTGTGCCATTAGACAGCGATGCGGATAACCTAGAGATGTTACTTGAAGCCTATTTCATGCAGCTGGATGGAATTCGCAACAGACTTGTGTCGGTCTGTTCTTTCATTTCTCCCAACCTTGTACTGCATGAATCATACCATCCCCAGGCATCCATTGATATTACAATTTACAAATATACTTTGCAGTTGTCTTATTTTTTTAAACTTGTGCTTATTCAACATTATATTATTATCATCCAGAGGGTTTTCATCTTGTTTATTATGGACCAAACTAGTGAAAATGGAAAGTCTCATGCATTCCTTTGTATTTTTGTAGTAAATGGTTGCAGTTTCATTGGACTGATGGAAGCTAACATGATGTTTGGCCAGAGACTTAGATTTCTTATGGTAATTCCTATCCGTATCATGCAAATAACTCTTCTTTGGTAAATTTAACAGGTCCGAGAATATATCGTTGACACAGAAGTTTGCATCAACATCCAGCTTGACAACCAACGGAATGAACTTATTCGGTTCCATCTGACACTGATCATCGCATCCTTTGGCATAGCCATCAACACATGGATAGTTGCATCTTTTGGCATGAACATTCCTCACAATGGGGAGAGGAACACTGCTGTAGGCCCTTTTTGGCCATTTGTTGGGGTCACCTCATCGTTCTGCTTGTTGGTCATCATTGTGTTGTTCGGATATGCTTGGAGGAACAGGCTACTCGGCAGATGAATGCAGCCTCAGAGAAATCCATGCAAGCACTGCCATTATGTTGGTGACAGCCTGACAGGTATTGGAGGGACTGGCATACCTTGCTATAGGTATATGATAGTTAAGGACGAAGGAGAAACTCTCTTCTGGTGCATTTTGTATATTGACGCTTTACAATCGCAAATGAGAAGCACTCTTTTTTTCTTCTGGAGTTTGAATTGGCATACATCATGCAATGCATGCCATACCTGTATACTGACATTATCCGCCACTGTTAAACTATGAGTGATGCACGCGCTCGCTCCTAGTGGTCGCACAGAAAATAAACCGAGGCAAGAGCGAGGCCGCACCTCGGCAGCAGCGCGGCGAGGATAAGGAGAGCCGCGTGACCCGCGTCTCGGCCGATTGCCTTTGGTCGCCCTCGTTACTCGCCGAAAGGCCGCGGGGCTGGCAATGCCCGGTTCCTAGGAGGAGGCTGGAGCGCGGATCGAAGCGACGCGCGTGGCCGGAGGAGAAGCGAGCTCGCCATTGTCGCGTAAGATAGGGCGCCCATCCCTCCCGCTCACTGGCTACCCACCAGGCGCGAGATCTTTTGACTAGGCGACTGCGAAGAGGAAGCAGAGGGATATACTTGTAGAGTCCAGGAGGTGGCGGCGAGACGATGAGAGGAAAGGGGATGTGGGGAGCGTGGCGTGGAGACAGCAGGGCCAAGTGAAGTGAGGCGGCACACGCGCGAGCGCGGGGTAGAGCGAGTGACCAGTGTGCATGGTCCTAGCATACAAGGACAATGGACTGGATGCTGTCACGAGGGACTTTGCATCGTGGCGGGAGGGCACGCATCACAGGCCTTCGCCACAACTGCCAAAAAAATAGATCAAACCTATTAGAAACTAGATGGCTTTTCATTAAAAAGAAAGACACCTAATTTCACATAGAAAAGGACTCAAAACTAAAAGCTCTGGAACTACATTCACACTCTCAACCAACTGACTTAAAGTAAGTTCCTTCCGCCCTAACTCCAACTGAGTTAGGGTTGGTTCCTTCTGCCCCAATTGCCTATAAGCTTCCATCGGCAGATCTCGAGTCAGTCGCATTCACAGATCACAAGAATCCAACGTACTTTCTGGAGGACGTGGGGCAATTAAAACTAGGCCCCGCTCGGGATACATGAATTTTGCAAGAATCAACCCAACACAAGAATTTCACCAAAGAATCAATTCGACGAATCAGGTAAAGTTTAATCATTCACTCTTTAGTAGTAGGGAGCAAGTGGTCCATTATCATCAGATTTGTCAACTATCCTCATGATCTTCGAGCCTTTAGGCGTGTAGTGGCCTCCAAAATCATGTTTTGTTGAGTAGCGAAACAGGAAAAAAATTGCAAAGAGTAGGCAGTAAGCTTCTGTGCTAACACAAACCTCTGTATTTTCAATTCTCGGTGTGGAGTTGGCTCTGATGGAAGCATTCCACAAAACAAGTCCAACTCCCAGACAATACTCCTTCGGCCAGGATTGTTACCAAAAAGGCTAAAAATGGGAGAGCTTTTCTAGGTATCGCTCCAAATTGAATCTTGGAGGCAGTATGTAACGCTTATACTGTTGTACAGGATGTGATGTGACTCAAGGGTTGAGCGATATAGCCACACCGAATCTTGAAGGTGAACGTACCACCTTCGGATCATACTCAGCTGAAAGAGTCATAAGGGACTTTGGCCTCCACTCATGCTGACAGAAAAGTCCGACTTTCCCGGAGTTGCTGAATCTCGTCTTCAGCAATGTTGAGGAATCAAGGGCATGGGAGCTCCCAATGGTGAAATAGTTCTCCTTTGTTTTCAACTTGTGTATTACCTCAGCTGCTACTGTAGCTCCATTGGTTGGATTGAATAAGTGAATATAAGAAGCCTTTAATGTCTCCCCTTTATCAGCCCTATGTAGCAAAAATGTGGAAACATTTGTCAGTGCACAGGTAAAAGAGAGGTTGCTAAGGAAAATATCATTTGTTCTAAACTTGCAAAAGATTTCAGAGAAGGAACAAGCATACATAAATAACTACGTATAAACATATGGATTTACTTTTGTATGCAGAGATGAAAGATGTAACTGATTACAACATCAGGAGCAATGCATAAATTTACATGTATGCCTAAACAAAAAGTAAAAAATTGCAGAACTTACAATAGTAAGACGGCAGAGAAATCCGATTTGTTGTATTGGATCCCTGAGTTGTACTTAGTAACAGAAGCTGAGGTACTGTCAAACCCAACCTCAGCACCAATGCTAAGTTCACTTGCGCCAATAGTTGCAGCCAGCTCAACCAAAGGTGTTGATGCCAAACCAATGGTCGAATTCAGTGCAAAACGATTGTGGATGTATTGCAGATCAAGCTGCCAACAAAAAATAGTAGATCATAAACCACAGATGTAATCAATGAACACACTATGAAGAGTCAAATACGTTCAGTTAAGACTTCCTGCCGATATGGCGCTGCTTATTTTTCATGCTTCCGTAAAGCTGATGTTTCCTCCTTGACATCAAAACATACTAACCTTCCCAGACTTGTGATCAGGAACCCTGAAGCTGAATGAAGTTTTCAAACCAGTGAGTGCTTCATCAACGGTGACAGTGGTTGACACCTGCAAAAGAGATTACTCCAGTAAGAAACACAGCTGAAGGGTTGTCCAATGCTGGCATGATGAAGGAAGAACATGACTATTGCAAAAGTGGATATGCAGCACAAAAATATTAAGAATGCACAAGTGCAGTCGAAACTTGCATATGTCTAAAACTCACATTCATAAATTCACGTTTTCTTTATGTCGGCAAATCTTAGCCTAAAATGAAACGATACTCCATTTAATAATTAATATATGTGCATCATTTTCAGATGTTTATCACTAGCTAAATTGTGAAAACTATATCCTACCCGCAGAATTTATTAGCAATGCATGTTTGCTGCTTACTATCACCAAACACATGTATCCCTAACAATATTAGGTAAGTAACATTTCTGATGCCAATATATGTTAATGAATCATGCAAGATATTTAGTGATAGCAGCGCTAAAGTTAACATCCCTGATCCAGAAAACAAAGAACTTATGCTATAGTGTCAGGCTTCGCAAAGAAAACTAAAATGAAGAAAACCTAAACGAAATTTACAAGGACCTTACTTTAGAATCACTATCAATTATGACATCAACAGTTGTTCTACCACTTTTATGTTGTGTCCGTATGTCACCAATGAAGTCTTCATTGATCTTCACACCAGTGGCCGTGAGACCCTATGACAAAAATACAAGTTATGAGAAAAATGCACCCATATAATTTCCAGAAGGAGCTAAAGGACACATAAAAGCATGGATGCATTACCAGACCAGAGCTGCTGGATGTCGACAAAGAAAACTTTTGGTCAAAATTGTAGTCCTTGTACAAAAGATCTATGAAGAGTACAACACAGATGTTTGTTATTGGGATTATTAACACATTAGGTGTGATAGAACAGGAAACTGAACATAAAATTTATATGTACTTGCCAGACCACAAAAGATAAAAGCACAACATCGTAGTTGTTCCAAATTAATACTCAATAGACAGGCCTTGAGGTACATAAGTTGAGCCTCCCATCCTATAGAATGTTCAGTTATAGATAGGACTCCCACAGAATCAAGCTATTGTTTCTCTGTCCATAACCCATCCATGCAAATCACAGCGATAGCATTTATGGAGCTACACAAACACAACAAATTAACATGATAACTGGAAAAAATGAGTATCAGGCATCCATTCACCAATGGCAGCCATATATAGCCAGTCAAGTGTACTTGATGCCAAAGTCACCCCATGATTCTCATACAGACACACTGCATTCTTGTAAGTTGTAACCAGCCACAACAAAACAGAATCACCAAGGCACGCAGCACACCAGAATTCGATTGGCAAACTGAATAGAATGGCATAACAACAGTAGAAAACTATGGTCTGCAAAGACTTTTAAGAAGGTGTATGCCTTTTGCCCTCTTCCCAATGTTGAGGAACGGAACTGGGCCTTTGCTCATCCTTCCCAAACTCCCAAACGTAGCAATCCTCCGCTGGCGTATCTGTCAGGAAAATAAGTGCACATTAATACCATGATCAATCAACAGGGTAAGAGGTGAACTGGCTGCACTGCTAGAGCCTCTAAGCACGCAGCAAGCAGTCTTCCAACACAAGACTCTTCAAAACTAGCATCATCGATCACTACCAATTGTTTTCGCTTGGAACAACCAATTGTTTCCAGTTAGAACAATCACTACATCATCACCAGGGGCGGACTTGACGTGGGGCATGGGGGTTCAGTTGAACTTGAACCCCCAAATTTCTGGAAACATGAACTCACCCGCACCTAAATTTGATTCCAAGAAGTCGTACGGTGTCACTGATGTCGATCTCGGGGCGCTAAAGAAGAAGAACCTAGTCGAACCACCGATGGATGGATGGATTGGACTGGATTAGCAGCGCACCACGCAGTTGTTCTCGAAAAGGTAGGGCACCATGCAGCACGCAATCCCACAACTAAACGAATGGAGAGAAACGAAGATTTGGATTCGACTAAGAACAAGACTCCTAGAACAAGGAAATACATCCATCCCAGCAAGCTAGGATTTCTACTCACCGACAGGAGAAGAAGCCAAGCCGCGTCCGTATGGATCTCTCCACGCCGCTAGACCTAGAGACGAGCTGCGGCCGCGACGGCGAAGTGAGGAGCGGGCAGCGGGTGGAGGATCCGGCGGGGAAGTGGGAGGGAGCGGGGACAAGCGGCGCTGTGCTTGGTTGGATGGAGCCTCAGAGGAGGGGAGGAGTGAGTCCTAGGTTTGGAATCCCGCACCGCGCCGGCACCGGCACCGCGCGCGAGTTGCGGGGGCGTCGGCTTGGCTTGGCCCACGATGGACGGCCCACATGCGACACGCTCCCGTGGATTCCTTCCCTCTTTCGGGTCACACTCGCCGAGTTTTTTATTTTTAAATTTTCAAACATTAATATTTAAATAAACATACCTCTAATGAAAAAGTTTGCATAAATAGATGACTACGACTCTCTAAAAGAGATGCAGCTCTTTCAAAGGATGGTTAGCATGCCACGATGGCATAGATACCTCTTATCGTCCTCTCAAGTTAAACCCCACACTCCCCCTTAACATCCTCTAAGATAGCGGTTAGCGTCCATACGAAGCTTACTCCGTATGCTCACCTCTCGCCGCCTCTAACAGGGTGGTTAGTGTCCCTACAGCATAGTTTTATTATAAAATAATAAAAATCCTAAAAACTATCTAAGATAAAAATAACAAGAAAATATTAAAGTGAAGATAGAATAAATACATGTAAGTGAAATGAAAAAAAATCATATTGAATGCTAGATAGAATGTGTACATAAGATAAGTACATGGAATTTAAACATTACTAATAACATATAGGCTACATCTAAGATATATACACAACTTAGGTAATATATTAAAAATAATATAACCACCTTAAATTCAACAAGTACAATATTTAGTAGCATAAACATTACAGACCAAATGTCCCTTAAAGATGTATGTGCTTTATCTCCCGTTCCATTCAATGGTAATCGTATTCTAGGGATATTGGTCTATGTGGTGCCGATATACACGGAAAATAATCAAAATTAGGATACCAGTCATCTGCCCTGTCGTCAGAGAATTCACAACGACGTGGAGTTCTCTGAGGAGTAAGAACGAAGTCATTATCGTCGAAACTAACCCCCTCGGTTGGGGCGAAAGTGGTATAAGCACGTCCTCTTGTGGTTGTTGTTGAACGACCACCTCTTTCACGGCAGCTCGAATCACCGCCTCTTCACAACGGCGTGAAGGTCTCAAATGGCCACCTATGCATCTCTAGTTATGTCCGGGTAGACAGCCGTCATCGAAGAGTAGATGTGGCCAAAAAAGTTCTCAATGGGTTTGTTCAGCAACTCTTCATCACGAGGGAATACCTAGTATACAAAAGGAGCATATAGAAATATAAATGTGTCTTAGAAGTGCAACATAATAATTAGCTGGGATATGTAATAACGATGAACGTACCTTAATGTGCTCCTCGTACTATTAAGGGTGCATAAATATTGTGTGTGCTCGCTTGCTAAAACACTTTGCTATGTCGACTAGTTCGCACACCCTGATATATCTCCAACGACACTTTAACAAGTACGTCTTTAGGTCCACAGAGGTCATAGAGCTTATCGTTCGCCGCCATTCCTCTATGGTGAAACAGAGATAGCGGGTCATGGTCTGCCATTTTGACAGCACTTTGTTCAGGTTCTCCGCCTTAAACACATCGTCACCTTTTGCATGTGTCTCCCTCATAGTCTGTAGGGCTATCATTGGGAATTTGAATGCCCACGAGAAATATCTGTTTAAGGAGGCAGCCATGGTTTGGTATTAAGTATCAGATGGTAGTGGTGTTTTGGAAAACTGCGATGTCCATGACCTTCTCGTTGCCTCAGCCTCGCATTTTATAAGTAGGGATTGATGGTATATGCACCAAGTGTAGGTATGTAATTTAGCGACAGTGCATGCATTGGATACATTCTCGCAGCGAGCGATCACTGGACAATGAGTAGTCAGCAGCGTGCGGTCACATTGGTCTAAAAAGGTGGTTGCGAGTGGTTTCGTTAGTCTAAAAAGTTGACAGCGAGGGGTCGCATCTCCCTGTAAAGGTGGCAGCGAGAGGTGACTTCACTCTGAGAAGCTGGTAGAGTGATGTCACATAGGATTAATAAATGCATTAATGATATGGTAAGTAGTAATGTCTGAACTTGTAATATATAGAAAGCAGATGCACGGTCACATCACCCATAAAATGCAGTAGTGTGTGGTTACATCGTTTATAAAAGGCGGTTTCATTAATATGAAAAGTCACTAATGTGCAGTCACATATAGTACATAGAAAGTAGACACACCCAAATATATAAGACTAGTTTGCGAATCGAATATGCATTATTAAACAAACATCTAAGTTACGAAAGCAAAGATAAAATCCTACTACTGCCTCCCCCACTGTCATCAGCTGTTCCCACCATCATGGTCTAGTCACCGGTGCCGTTGGTTCACCCTCACATGGCCCCTAGAGTAGGTCAGGTTGTCCGGTGGAACAAACTGCCTGTTAGGCCTCGTAGCAATCAAGGGAGTCGAGGCCTCCTCCTAGGTCTGTTGCGTCGATAGTGGAGCAGTGGGCAACTAGGACCGTGTGACGACGTCGTAGTTTGGTGTGCCCCCGAAGATGTCCCTCACGAGGTCAAACGGGGGGTCCGACCTAGGCTCATCCTCCTGACTTAGGTAAGACGATTGCGATGGTGCCGCTATCATCCATGCATAATCAATAGGGGTATGCGAACAGATGAATGTATTAGATACGGTAAATGTGAAAATGAATGTATTAGTAAAAATGCAATGTTGTACTTGTTGGTATGCAAGGGTAGCTGTAGACGGCCAGGCCTGAGTGCCAAAGTAGGGTGCGAATGGTGGAGATGCAAACAATGGAGGTGCAGATGAATACGTCTCGGCTTCATCACCGTAGTAATCTGTGGAAGTATGATTATATTAGATATACTATTGAATATATTGAATGCGACAGTATATTGGCACCCATTACCTAGTTGTTAGCGCTGACCATGGTCTAGGTGTCAGCTCTAATAAGTTTGTAGGTGCACCTAATATATTTTTTAAAATTAATGCATCAGTAACAAAAGGATATCGCTAAATATAGTGCGTATGAAAAAAGGTACTCAGCCCTGGAGGCCGTGGTCGAGGTGGCAGTGTGGATGCCGGTACCGGTGGAGATTGTTGCACATCAGACCTTCTGAACAACTCTACGTGGACCCCACTAGACTTGGAAGGAGGACTGGTAACATCTGCGGTAGATCGGCATGAGGTAAGCTTCAGGACCCAAGCGGTCTTGTCAAAAACCCGCTTCAGAAATCCCGCTACATCCGTCAGACTAAGCTGAATCCCTTGCCTGAGGCGTCACATGGCTCTAGCTGCGTCCCTATGGATATCGTATATGATATCGGCCTATTGAAACAAACATGGGATGGTAATTTCAGATCATAGCGGTTCATATAGGATTATATAAGGAAAAAAAGATGCGTTAATTAAACATATCGCTAATGCAGTGCCCTCGTCCCAATGGCCCGGGTAGGCCTCCGTAATCGAAGTGACGTGCGACCGGACATTACCTGGGGTATAGGTGGCCCGTGTACGTATACACGGGATGTACCACCATGGGTACTCCTCGAAGCCCGGGTCGACGAAAGGACGAGGCTTCTCGACGATAATCTCAAGGACATGGGCCCACACCGAGACGTATGGAGCCAAACGATCTGCCCTTAGATTGCCACCCGGTTGACTCTTACGTGTATACCTGCAAGTCAAGCACGTTAGATAAACTAAAAATAAGATTAAATATGCTATTGTCGGAGGATGAACTCCACAAGCGGGGATCCAAGGGACCCCCTTTGAGATTCGGCCGGGGGGATGATTCTGAATCTATCTCGTACGCGAAATAAATGGGAGTAAATGAGATGCATGTGGGTTGGATGATCGCATGCAGGAGAAAATAAATGCTCAGGGGATTTTAGACAGGTTCGGGCCACATGAAGCGTAATATCCTACTCCTGTGTGTATGCTATAAATGCTCAGGGAATGCCTCTCTGAGGATCTCTCGTGTTACAAGGATGTTTGTCTAAGTCTAAACTTCGTTAGCTTGTTTTGGTCTGAAGAACTTGATCTGCCGTGAGCCCGATCGTACCATTCTCCAGCTTCGTATATCTTTGTTTCACGTCCCTTTTCTCCGGGGAGCCCGCCCCTCTTTTATACCCCGTCGGGACGGGTAGCGTGCCCAGAAAGGATGGCGCGAGTTCCAATGCGCCATAAATAGAAAGCAACCATCATGGGCTACAGCTTAATGTTACGGGGAGGGTTGAAAACGCACCCTCGTTCGGTCTTATCGTCATCATCCTGCTTGCCCGTTCGGTCAGAGCGAGTAGCCCCGCGTGCACGCCCGGTCAGAGCGAGCCTCACACAGCAGGGCGGCAGGCGATGTGCCTCGAGCCCTGCGACGTTATCCCAAGGCGCACCGGATGACGCGCGATGGGACCCGTGCATTAAATGTCCCCACGCCTCCCTACCAGACCGTGGCAGGGACTGACAGCAGGTGTGAGGGGAGTGGTTAGAAGTGACATACCACGCACCCTTTTAAATGCAGCATCAGGTCTCTCACCAATTGACACCTCACCGCTGAGCCCCTGTGGGGACCACCAGTTAGGGACTTCTCAGGTCCTCGGGGAACTGTGAGTGCTCGGGGACTACTGTTCATAGTCCCGAGCACTCTCTCCCGGATATACCCTTTCTTGGTCATCGGGGAACTCGGGTGCTCGGGGACCACTGTTCATGGCTCCGAGCGCCCTCTCTCGAAACTTGGTTTTCTCGGGTTCTCGAGGAACTCGGGTGCTCGGGGACCTTTGTTCATGGCCCCGAGCATCCTCTTCCGGAACTTGTACTTCTCGGGTTCTCGGGGAACTTGGGTGCTCAGAGACCACTGTTCATGGCCCCGAGCGCCCTCTCCCGGAACTTGGTTCTCTCGGGTGCTCGGGGACCTTTGTTCATGGTCCGAGCACCCTCTCCCGGAATTGGTACTTCTCGGGTCCTCGGGGAACTCGGGTGCTCGGGGACCACTGTTCATGACCCCGAGCGTCCTCTCTCGGAACTTGGTCTTCTCGGACCTCGGGGAGATAATCCCCGAGGGAGGGGGCCACGTGGCACTCTGCTGTTCTGGCCTCGGGACTCGGAGACCCCCGGTTCCTATGTCACCGACAGCTATGGATTATGTATTTGATTTTAGTTACATGTGAACGTGGGGCGGAACCGTATGAACGTTGATGAGGGGGAACGCCTGGAAGCGTCCAAACGGCCTCATCACGTGATGGGGTGAGTACTCCTCGACGTAGATGTTGAAGACGAGTGGCTTCTTCACACGCTAGTAGTCACCTCATGTGAAAATAGCGCATCAACCACTTGCACACGCCCACTATAGTTCTCTTATTGACTCTACTAAGTCCCTTGATGACATGCTAAAATCCAAAGAGATCTATACCATTAGGACCATGACCAATATGACATTCACCATAATATATCTGAAAATATAGCTTATCAGACATCCCTGAAAACATCCAAAATTATGTCCAATGTTCATACCGAAAAACTATACTACTGATTATTAAACTCTGACAAAATTACCAGAACCGATGATCACCTAACAATATGTTTAGTTTGCTATAATCAAAATTTCTCCTAAGCAAACTAACCAATTTAAACTAATTAAAACCATGTCTAGTTAATATAGCTTCTAATTATCTATAATTATTATCTACACCACTAATTTGTAAAATCTAGATAATCAAAACTACCGTACTCTAAATACAACTATAAATCTGATGGCTATCATACTATGTTAAAATAGATCTTTATAATATACTATAAAACACAGGAAAACCTTATTTTCTGATTATCTTGCTAAACCCTAGGTCTCATACAATGTAACTAATATTATGTCGCTAAATCCTGGATCTAGTGGTATTTTAATTACTAATAAAAATATAAGTCTAGAAAAATTATCGGAAACCGAGATCCTAAATCCATAGATAAAAAATAGTAGGGCTTCGTCGCGTTGCATCCCTCTCCTCTCGTCCCTCTCTCTCTCTTTCTTTTTCTAGATAAATTTAAATGCCTATTTTAGTTGATTTTCAACCAATTTGTAGTGTGTTTGGTGGGGGAAGGGTGCGCAGTGGGGGGCTAACCGCCCCTGAGAGAACGCTAATGGCCCTAATCATCCTCTCAGAGAGCAGTAAGAGGGGGTACTCGAGGGAGCGCTCGAGGGGGCTTACCCACCCTCTAAGTGGGTGAGTAAGGACGATACAAGCCCTGTGCTCAGAGGTGGGGCCAAACCGGCTCTTGAAAGGATAGTAAGAGGTATCCCCAGTGGCGAAGCTAGGTTAGGAGGTGTGGGTGCATATGCACCCCCTCCTATTCAAAAATAGTACTAAAATTAGCTTTGATGAACAGTAAATTACTGTAGCTTCTGTGCCGCCCCGGGTAATTAGATTACCCGAAACTCCGTGTTTCTACTGTACTTGTCCCATGATCAGTAGCAAGTACACACGGTTACAACAGTGATGTCACATCCATACATTTTACAAGGTGAAAATGTTTAATTGGATTAAATTTGCAACATTATGACCAACTGGTCTACAATATAAAAGGATATGCAGCGAAAAAAAATACAACAAAATAGATTCAAATATCCAGCGAGTGTGCCTCAAACCCGCCCACAGGCAAACAACTGGGAGTTGAATCCTAGAAAGACCCGATATCATCGCTTCCATGATCTCCTCTCATTATTTCTGAATAAACAACTTCAGGAGGCAAGCTATATATTGCAATGATACAATAATGCAGGTTGAATTGAAGGATGGCCAACATATCTAGTTTTGCATAAATACCTTGACAATTTGGAAAGTACACAATATAATAGATTCGCAACGTAATTTAAAGAGAGAGAAAAAGTAAATGATAGTGCAAATAAATAAATAAATAACAACAGCTTCATATCTACCACAGACCATGAAGATCGATTCTCCACCTAGACATACACAATACTTACACTAGTGCCTACAAGTGAAACCCGATATCCCAAAACAAATAATCTAAACCATGCAGCCTTTCCTAAGGGGCTCTTGACCGCGAGCTCGACTATTCGAATAGATTTATTACTCTGCAGAGTTTGTACACTTTACCCACACGACATGAACTTCCCTTTAGTGGTACCCGTCGATACCGTACACTCTGCACGTTGGGTGTACATAGGGCATCATGACAAAGCCGTTACACCGATTAATCCTAACCATTGCTCCTCCCGATTAATATTATTCCCTCCAACTAAGTACCCCAGAGGCGGTCCCACTAGTCCAGAGGGTATTAATCGTTATGTCGGCAAACTTTGATCCCACGCGTATAGCAATGGGAGTCCCTTCGGATACACCCACCTCGTGGATTACCCGCACATACACACCAAACTCCAAGAAGCAAGGGTAGAATTATCCGGGTTAATAAGCTAGGGCCGTCATCCATACCGGCACATGTGGTTGTACTGTTTCCCTTAGTTCCGGATACAAGGTACCGGTCCTCATACAACATGAGCAGGTCTCCACCTATACACTCTTCTGTGAGACGACGCTCACCTTCCGACACACATTGACATAAACCTGCCCGAATCTGAACAACAACTCAAGTTTCTCAAAACAAAGACTTAACTATTTTAACATCTTTTCATGTCCCAAGTGATAGTATGACAACCAAATAAATTACCATAGACAACAAAGCTAAGCATTTCTATCACATCTTAGTCCGGTTCTACCCAAGTGATATTATCATGTCAACCTAAAGCCTAGGTTAACAATGGTAAGGTTAACAAGTTCAAGGAGAGTTGACATATTGATTCAATTAGGTCATAACTACCATCCCAAATAGCAGTTTTATAAAACATCTATGCATGCGTAATAAATTTTCATAATCAATGCATAAAGTAAATTTAAACACTGGATCCAAAATGATCAAGGGATTGCTTGCCTCTCACCTTTGTGATATTTCTGATCTCTATCACCCAATTCGTTGATCGCACTTACGTACACGCCAAATACTCGATCGATAAACACCGAAAGATGCAAATAAATCCATCCAAGAAAATCCACAGCAATGAACACAAAATATTTCTGCATGAAAATAAAGAACATGATTTTAGATGAATTTTGCAATAAGAATCGTGTTAATCGGAGTATGGGTGAAATGTATTTTTCTTGTGTAAAGTTGCACCAACAAAGATTTTATAAGTTAACAATGTGAGATCAAAACATGTGCTAAAATAATGGACAAACTCATCTAACATGCTGGACAACATTTTTCTTAAAAAGTACACTATTTATACATATCATTAGAAATGGATTCACAGACTTTAGAAATTCCATGATTAAATGGTGAATTAAACAAGATTGATCACATTTAAATCATTAAAAAACTTAATCTAAAATTTTCATGAAAACTTGCATTTTTATACTTTAGTCCTTGACAGGATAAAGCTAATAAAAGTGGTTTCACATTTTTAGGATATTGTATTAATTAACTGTAATTTAAATAAGTTGAAACACATTCAATTAATTAATTAATTTTCAGAAAGTATTGCATGAGTTCTATCATTTTTAACATGTAGATTACAACAAAACGAAACTAACAAACTTGGTTTCATATTTTTCGGAGTTGTATTTATTTTACTACGAATTATACAAGTGTTAGTCATTTTGAGCAAAGAATGAACAGTACTTGAGGCTAGACGGGAGCAGTGGCTAGACCGTGGGCTTGCCGGAGGCAACGCCGGCGGCGGTTCCTGCGACGGCTCGGCCAGCGGAGGGTACCAAGATGTTCAGTGTACCATGGGGATCCTCGTGAAGTGACACGCACAGCTCGGAGGTGGCCGGAGCAAGCTCGACCGCGGCAATGGCGACGACAGCACGCGGCGTGAAGTCTGCATGAAGCATGCAGGTCAGTGCACTTAGTGTGTGGTTGTTTGGGTTCTCAAATGGATACATGAGCATGCATAGATGCTTCTGGGGTGCACTAGACTTGAGAGCCACTGGGAAACTCACCAGCGACAGTCGAACTGGTGGGTGGAAATGGTGGTGACCGGAGCTGCGGAGATCGACGCGACCAAGCAATCCACGGTTGATTCCCTGGACGCTGGCGACTGCGCGAAGCGATGGGCACCGCTGGCGCTGAGGAGAACGGCTGCGCTCTCGCCCAACTAGGCATGCTCGCGAACTGGTGTGGCCGAGGGAGTTGAGGGAGAGGGAAGGAATGGGATGGCCTGCTCTGCTTGGCTTTAAAGCCAGAGGAGGGAGGCGGGGCACGGTGGCATCACCATGCCGCACGCTCGGCGCGAGGCCAGCAGGTAGAGCGACGAGTGTGCGGAGGTGCGCGGGCACAGAGAGGTGAGCAGACCAGAGCGATCGGATAAGGAGGAACGGCAGGCGTACAGGGAGTGCCGCTGTGCGGGATGGCCGGCGTCCTCGGCTGTCGCCGAGCACAGGGAGCGGCATGGCGAGTAGGATGATTGTGGCCGAAGCTTCTCGTGCCGTGGCGGTCGATTTGAGTTGGGCCAAAGGAAAGGAAATACGCCAAGAAAGAGAGAACGTGGCCCTCAAGGTACGCATCTATTTTTAGCTAAGAGAACTTTTATTTTTGAAATCTATCCATATGCGCTCTAAAAAAAATCTACCAAAATCTACCAAAATACTGCAGACCATAAGGTGTATCTGGTTAAATTTTTATAACTTCTGGCTAAGCCGATTTTTCTCAAAATTCAAAATAAGATGCTATGCATATAAAACATGATTTGTGATGCACAGAAAAACTCATGGAAAATAAAAGAAAGAAAATCTCATAAATACATTAACACCAAACAAATCAACCATCACAGATTGAACACGCCAGACAAATTCTAAAAGAATCAAATTTATACTCTAAAATTTTAAAGAAACTCGATCTCTTGGAAATTAAACCCGTAGTCTCGCATTAACAATGATTAATTATCTCAAAAACTACAGCTTAGGACTTTGAGATGTTACAGCTTCGATGAACAGTAAAGAGCTACGCACCCCCTCTCTCCGACGCTAGCTTCGCCGCTAGGTATCCCTGTCCATTATGGCATGCTAACTGCTCTCTCTTTAAAAAAAAATATATAGATGTCTATTTATACAATTTTTTCTATCAAAATGTATTTATTTAAATATTAATGTTAGAAAATATAAATAAAACTCGACACTCGCCCTTTCGTCTCCAAGATTCTGCTAGGTACGCCTCAAAGAAAGAAAAAAATATTCTCGCTGCATCGCTGACTGCTGGGTCCCACTGCTGCAAAACTGAAAACGAGGGAGAGCTGGGGCATTCAGCTCTGTATCATACTTTCATCTCTAACATGGTCACAAGTCATAGTGACAAACCCATGCAAAAAAAGAGTCATAGTAACAAACAGAAGCTATTTAGAGAAGCGCTTTATAGTGCATGCCTATATACTGCATCGTCTGCAATCTGCATGCGCACTTGAACATCGGGATTCAGAAGTGATTTTTGCTGCTCCACAAAAAATTGCCTTTGTGGAAAGGTTAATCATCTTATATTTGACAGCTGAAATTAGGTACATGACGCTATCAAATATTATAGGAAAACACATATAAGGTGGGAAGCATGAATCTGACATATATCTTCTGGTTATAGAAGCTTGGGTTATAAAAAGTTTCAAGACGACTGCATTGTGTTTGTGTAGGATAATTGAAAGTATTTTCTTCTCATGGAATTTTAGATAGACCAGGTTCATGATCACAACTGTGTGTGCTTGTCATTTCCGACAAAACAAATACATCTATAAGACAAAGAAGAGTTAATCTACATAACTGTACATGCAGAATTGAGTGCTTGAGTGGTACACCAGGGGCCTCAAGTGATAAAAGACGTCATTGTAATGAAACAAAAGTGTGTATTGACTTCGAGTTTTTCTTCAGGATTGGTACAGATTCCAATCAAGGTCAGGTTGTGAAAAAACTTCATAATCCGTAGGACCATCTACAAAGCTATTCACTGTCTGCATCCCTTCTAACAAAGATGGCTGGAAGCTATCACTTCTAGAGGGCAGCAGCTTATAGAACACTAACATCCCAAGAGTGCATATAGCCTGTAGCTTCATGGAATCACCCTGAACAGCGAAGAAGATGAGCATTGCAGCAAGAAAGAAGATAACGCAGAATTGCATGATGCACAGCACTCTGTCCATCAGCTTCCCATCATTGCCAGCAGGAAATCCTCGAACTCTGTACACAAACAAGAAATTGTACTTGTCCACAAGGTAACGGTAGCCAAAGTATGCTGCACCCACAGGAACCACGAGTGGAGCAAACAGAGAGTAGATCATTGTGAGTGCAAATATTGTAAGGTCAAAAGCGTAGTATTGTGCAAAGTCAAATTTCTGCTTTGGCATGTGGAAACTCCGGTTTATTGGGTACAAGGAAAGATCATGCCCCTCAATACCATTCAGAAGGCCACTGTCTTCTCTCTCAGGCATTAGAGGTGCTGTCAAATTATTAGTTTCTTCACCGTTCCTCATCATTTGGTAGTCCTCATTTTCTTCAGGCACCAATTGGACCATATCATTCTTTCTAAATTTCTTCATTATATGCTTTATCCAAGGGATAGGTGCCAACAGATCAAAAGATATTCCAAGAAAAGTACATGTGATTAAGAACGCCAGGGAAGAAAGTGATGATCTTGACAAAAATGATGGGCTTAAGTAATGCTCAATCTGCTTGCAATCTGCACTATCCAAGTAGCATCGCCCCACGCTAAGTATCCAACTTTCAAGGGACGATTCCACCAGGGCACGCAACAGAATCAGATTGACAAGGAAGAAGCAAACCATCTTCAGCAATGCAGCCCTCTGCTCCCCTGACACTGTCAGATGACACTCAAACTTGGAAAAGTACGACAACACTGACGGGATGATAATATACATGCTCACAAAAATGAGGACATTGGGAAGAAACTGAAAGATTATGGTCCAGAACCAGCTTGAGCCTTCAAGCCAGACAAGCCATGATTTTGCATGATCCATAGCCTCCACATTGATGATCCGCGCCGCATTTTGCATCCCACTGATGATTGCCAAGGGTGAACTGAAGAACAAGAGCATTAAAATAAGGCAGGTGTTAACTGCAATCCGCCTCAACCCCAGAGATGTCTTGCTAAGACCTAGATGATTCCAGTAGATATCTGATGCGGGTGGTGCCCTCTCCACATTCCATCGGCTTCTCTCAAGCTGGAGTTCCATCACTGGGAAGAACCTGCCTGTAGGTCTCTTCTTCCTCTCCATCCGGAAATCCCTCACAGCCTTGTTTGCTGTGTACACATCCTTAAACACCACAAAAGCTATGCGAGCACCAGGCGCGCACCCTTCCTTATAATCCGACAACCTGCTACCAAGCACAAGTTTCTTAGTCTGCAACTTCCTTAACCTCTCCTCATCAGTAAACCCAAACCTCTCCGCTGTCATCACCCACAGCTCCTTGCATCTCTTCACAAACCAGTGATCATCTGTCTGAGCTGCTTCATCATGCACAAAGTCATCAAACAGGTCACGGGTGCCTAACCTTGCCTCCAGCCAAGAAATCTTATTCCGGACCTTCCCCAACTCCTCAACGAGATACTCCAACGTGCAGAGATCGAAGGGGACGATGACACGGTAGACCTTGCCAGGGTACTTGTGCTCAAAGTAGTCCTTGAGCGGGGTCTTGTCTGCGGCTAGCGTCTTGGGGATGCCCTGGATCATTATTGTGAAGACGGCGACGGAGCTGGAGTTGGGGTCGCTGGGGTTGCCGTTGCCGTCGCGGAAGCGGGTGATGCGGAGCGCGTCCTCCATGCGGGAGATTCCGAGGTGGGAGATGGCGACGACGGCCGCGGTGAGCAGGAGGTGGAGCCATAGGAGCGGGGAGGACTTGGGGATGTGCGAGATGGTCGTGGCGGCGAACTGGTCGACGATGGCGGCGTTCCCGGCGAGTAGGTTGAGAGGGAGGGCCGCCGCGACGGCCGCGGCAGCGACGGCGGCGAGGACGAGGAAGGAGGCGCGCTCGAAGAGGAGGAACTGCGCGGCGTCGGCGCCGCAGTGGAGCGCGATCTGCGGGGCGGTTGCGTGGTAGACGGCGAGGAGCTTGGCGGCGAGCGCGGAGGGCCCCGGGATGCGGCGGTGGTCGAAGCGGAGCTTGACGAGGAGAAACAGCAGCACGCAGAAGCCGGACCCCACGGCGGAGATGTTGATGAGGTACTGGATGCTGCCGTACCACGCCTCCGGTTCCCCGCCGCCGCCGGCGTCCGGTGGCTGCGCGGCCGGGCCCATCAGGGGCGAGCGCGCGCGCACGACGCAGGGGGGCGAAACCCTAGGTTCCGGTGGAGACCGACCGCGAAATATTCCTTCCGTTCGCCGATGAGATGCCCCGCCGCGGCTCGTGGTCGTGGGGATGCGTGCGGGACGGGTGACGGATCGAGTCGGAGTCGGGCTCGGGCTAGCCGTGTCGCCATGCGCGGCCCGCGTCCAGGTGTGTGTCGCTGAGATGTGGGGATGGCGGAAGGGGGTTTATCTTTTTCCAAGAACTTTTCCGGCATACGCCGTGGGGACTGGGGAGTAAAGTGCTTTCTTACTTCTTTTTTTTTACTCGGCCGAGTAAAGTATACCACCGGTAGTAGTAGTAACCTCGCGGTTAAGGAGTTGCAAAACTTCGTGGAAGGTGATTAGGACTTGACTTTCATTTAGATGCTAATACTATCAACCGAGTTTAATTTAATTTAATGTTGGTAAAGTTAGCAAATTTTGGTAAGTCAGGGGCAGCCACAGTGTGCCAGCAACGCTGTCGATGCTTGAAATCTCGATTTTGGCTGCAATGTGCAACCATCTCCTGTAGGCAACCATTCTCTCGTTCACATCGTCGCCTTCTAGTCAGGGGTCCTCCATGGCGCGCCTCTTCTCTCATGTCTGCTCTCCCCAATCCACTCGATCAAGAACCAAATCCACTCAATTAGAGCCCAAATTGATCCAATCCAGCCCCAAATCAACACAAGTGTAGCCTCAGGTCAACTAATTCATCGCCATAGAGGTGAAGCTCGACACTTGGCTGCAGCAGGTCACCCGTCGATGCCGTCGGAAGTTGGACGAGCGCGCGGCGGAGAGGGGGGGGGGGGGAGGGGGTCTGGACAGGCGCCGGCAAGGGGCTGTTCCGGCGGCGGGTCCTCCATCTCGCCCCATTCATGGCGGTGCCATCGTTAGGGGCTCGACCACCTCCACCTTCACGCTGAGTCTGGTTGCTGCAGAAGACAATTGACAGTAAGCTCACGCCAATGTCTAATCGCCAGGCATCGGAGCCTCTACTTGCGTCGAAGCGATAAAATTTTCTCCAGGCATCGACGGCTGCAGTGGCAGGCTTCGGTGCTTGAAGGAATCTTTGGGCACCGGTTCGAAGCACACACCGTGGCTACTCATCGCAGAATGCTTGAGCAGAAAGTGTGGATATGTGCTAGCCACAACGTAGTTGGTGCTTCAAAATTCATCTCACCGCCACCTCCTACCGATGCTTGATTTTGATTTTGGCTGCAATGTGCAAGCAAAAGTGGGGGCCTGGGGGCCCACTTCACAAATTGAAAAAGAATACCCGTCTCTCGTCCTCGTCGTGCCCTTCTTCTCCATCCGCCTGCCTCCAAAACCTTACGGTCAAGCACCACCAGATCCTTCGAACAACCGAGTAGATCAGGCGGAGTGCGTTGTGCTGTAGCCCCAGCAAGAAGCGCATGCCGATCTCAAAGAATACCCGACGGAGCAGCCGAGCGAATCAGAAGGAGCCGAGCAGATTAGGAGTCCCCGATGGAGCCGATCTCGACCCTTGGAGGCGAAGGGACTGCTCCAGCACCATTTCCTCCATCTCGCCCCTTTTTGAGCCGCGCCTCCCTCGCCGTTTCCTTCTCGCCACTTTCCTGGCGACGCCAGCGATAGGGCCACCTCCATCACGCCTCACGTAAGTCTGGTTGTTCCAAGAGTCCCACAATTTTTTTTTAATAGACAGGCATTTAATTTTTTTTTCATCCTATCATATGTTAGAGTAGTAAATTTGTCACTAAATTTATTGTCATAAATTTAGTAAGGGCTATCTATCCTCTGCAGTGAGAAATTACTGCTCCGTCAAAGTGACAAAAAGTTAAATACTTTACTAAAAATTTTCTTCAGGCTCCCAAGTTGTAGTGGCAGGCTTCAGTCACCGGTTTGAAGCAGACAGTGTGGCTGATCTTATACTTGGATTGAATAATTAATTATTTGGTTGTTGATACGCCACAAGTGCTCTAGCATTTGATCTGCATGAGATTTTATCATAACATTTTCTTTCACTAATATACAATTTATAGTTTTCAAACTAATGTACAATTGAAGCCAGGGGCGGACCCAGAAAAAAAAAACTGAGTGGGACACTTGGGCTGTTTTTTGACTGCTACAAGTTGGAACAGAAGGGGTATTAATGGTGAAAACTTGATATATACAATTACCGGCAAGAATGAGGGGTTCTAGGCCCCATTGGGCTCAACATGGATCCGCCCCTGATTTAAGCATATGATATAGCCAATTTTCTTGGAAAAAAGTGATTACCCAATTCTTCCAGAGGTGGGGGGAGTAAGAGGAAATTACGCTCTAAGATCATCGAACTAGTCACATTGATCCAAGTTGGCCAACAAACTTCTAAATCACGTGTTTTTAAGTAAACAAAAGGTAGTTTCTAAAGGAGATTGGCGTTCCCATTTCATTCATAATTTTCCAGCTTATCGTTTTGCTTTCATACGTGATTATGACATGTAAGTTTCTATTGTGTACAAGCAAAGCAAAGCATGCATTCATACTTCTTACTCTTTCACTCTTAAAACAAAATCTATGGAAACATAAATAAAAAAATAGTGCAACACTTGAACCATACAACCCCTGACTGTTGCACCTCTGTTTTCTATTTTACACATTAGCTGATTAGCACATAGTACAACCTAATAAAGACCATAAAATGACCACGTATCCCTATTGATGCCGTATCTTTTGTTGCTTCACTATATTAGATGTGTCAGAAACCATCTATCGACATTACGTTCTTGTCAAATGATCTAAGAAGTTCAGTCGTTTTCTTTTGATCTTGTTCAGTCTTGTGCATTTGTGAGACCTAAAAAAGGGAGCAATCTAATGTGGCATATGAAAGCCGAGTAAAACCGTTTCCTAAAGGCATGAACAAATGCTATGTTTTTTATGGCTAGGTGTTTAAAGAAAGAGAGTGTTAAATACTTATATTAAAATTAAGATTTTTAATATAAATAAAAACTATAGATACTTAAATATAATTAACTATCTTGTTAGCACTAATATAAGTAACAATACTTCGATAAGCATCGTACCCTCCGTCTAAGCACGGGTACCAGTGCAATTAAGAAAAAAATATGATTTTTTTATAAACACCTTCTGTAAACATCCGTACATCCTCTTAAGGCGTTTTAGATGCTTATCCAAAGGAAAACATACTCCTAAGGAAAAGTGCCCAAAGGACACTGCTAATCAGTGCGCACGCGAGCAGCCATCCGCGCGAACCACCCCGACAGCCCCCATCTTTCTTTTTGAATTTTTTTTAAAAGTTTTCTAAAAACACTTATCTGTTAAAACTTTTCAGAGAAAATTTTTCGCTCAAACTTTTAAGGAAAACGTTTGAGAAAAAGTTTAGCTCACAACTTTTGAGAAAAAAAGATTGCGAGAAAAAAAATTTAGAAAAAAATTAATAAGAAAAGTTTGTATCATACCAGTAGTGAACTTCGTGAGTGGTCTCGATCGGTTCCATGTAGAATAGGATTTCGGGGCCAAAATTGTCCGAAAACCACCGACCCTGAATCCACCCTTGAAAATGTTAGAAAAATGGAAGTTTGCAACTAAATATGGGCCCGTCTTGATCTCTTGAGAATTTTGATTATATCTTTTAGTGATTTTTGACACTATATATACGAGACAAAACTCCTCATTGTAAATGTAACACCCCGGGTTCCTACAAACCCGGAGGCTACCATCTCTCATCATAACTTACACTAAGATTGGAAATTATTAGAAATTTCGGCAGAGTTTCCCTGGTATTTATCGGTTTCTGAACAAAAAGATTCCACACAGTTTACAGGCATTATATTTACGAGCAGAAAGTAATCATCACAACCTGGTTAAAGATCCCGACTCAACCCAACGACTCAATACGACTCTAAGACCCTTGACACATAACCAACTTGTCCAATTAACCATCCAACTAGCAATTACTGTTTCAATATTTTTTTTAAAAAATAACTAAATTATAGAGGTGTGTGGGCTCCATCGTGATGCTACTCCCATCCAATGCATGTCACGGTCATTTGATACCTAAAAACCAAATAAAACACAAGTATGAGAAAAAACACTCAACAAGTACCATTTGGAACTAAAAGAACAAAATGACGATTCAGAATCCAATAGATAACATAATGGAATGAATTGTTTCTGAACTTTTGAAAACATCAAGAAATAGTAGTTTCCGTCTGAAACGGACAACACTTGAATACATCCTTAGCATTTACCGGTAAAGCCGAGCAAGTGGGGCCAGCACTTACTCACAGGAACATGAATATAAGAATCAAACTGCACATCTAGTTCTACCGGAACATGAATGATATGAAAAAAATAATTTGAAACTTTTGTCAGGAATACGGTCATGAAACTTGAATCACTTCAACACAAAGAATAGGAATATTGAAATAACATAATCAAACAATTTGAGAAAACAACCAACAATCAAACCATATCAGCACACACAAGTTCGTCATGCACTTGTCTTAACCGTGACGAGCTACTGGAATCTCGCACCCCTGTAGATTAAAGCTACTATCAACAACTATTTGGTAATATCTACCGGTCTTTAATCATGGTACAACAACAATACTAATATGAACACCGAACTGAACTGCTGCTCTAGTACCCTGGACTAAGCCTCCAAAATTTCTAACACCAATCGGCAACACTTATCTTATCCCTAAGGTTCATTTCTTTGGATATATTATGGTACATGCTCTTGTCTGTTGATGATGGGCCTATATTCTGCATACGTGTGTGAATTGATTGCTTGGCCTGAATGTTCTAATTTTCTTTACTAGCTCACAACAAGAACTGATGCTCTCTGATCAGCACTAAAGGAAACAGCAGGCTAAGGAAATAGTAGGCTTCCAGCAGCTACTCACAGCAACAAGTAAAAAAAAACTCAGAAAGACCAAACTCACGGCAAGCTTCCAGCAGTTACCAACCGTTGGGATTTAACTATCGCTCTCCTTCTCCTTGCAGGCAGCAGACCGAACCACCTGGAGCAAGTCGCACCACAACTCAGGTTTGGGAAGATTGGGATTGCTCTGTCCTGATTTGAAGAAGAAGAGATGGCATGGGAAGGAGAGATGACAAGAACAGCGATGGCAGGATCACGCCTGTAACATCCTGAATCAGGTATGTGGTTGATTACAAAGTTAGCCCCAAATTAAAACTTTTTAGGATTAGATAAGTTGGCTAAGATGAGTACGTGGATGTGTGTGTGTCAGTATATGCACACTCATATCTGTTGGACTTGTTGAGTTGAGTAGGTGTTCTAAAAATAATAGAAGGAGTTCCAATTTAGTCGCTGCATCAAGTTAGTTTATGTGTTGCTAGAGATTTCTATGGAACCTTGTAAGGAGGATCGAAATTGAATGTTTCTCAATTTCAATCTTACTCTTAGCCTCTGCTCAGCTCAAATCTATTTTGAATTCAAATTTATGAATTCAAACCATCTTCAAGGTCTCTAGATCAAGTCCAAATATTTCAAAGGAACTTGATCTTAATCCCAATTCAATATTCCAAATTGAATTATCCTAAAGATTCCAACTAATTCTCTCTTTCTTTTCTCCTTTAAATTCCAAGTGGGCCGACTTCTCTTTCTTTTCCCTTGCGCAGCCCAACTTCTCGGCCCTTTTAACCTTTACCTCCTCCCCTGCGCTGGGCCGCAAGCACGTCGCCACGGCCCACTCACCATCCTCTCGGTCTCGGCCCGTTGCTGCACGCTCGCGCTGAGAAACGTTGCCTGAGCCGTCCCCTCGTGCCACGCGTTAGCCATCGCCGCCGCCTGCGCGTCTCCTTCCTCCCCCTTCTCTTTTCGCCAGCACGGCGCGCCAGCTCGCCGGCCGCCGCTAGCTCTCCTCTCTCATTCCCCCCCCCCCCTCTCTCTCGGCCCCTTCAGCGCCCATGCCCGGCGATTGCGCTACCGTACGCTCGCGCTGGCAGCCCTTTGCCGCGCGTCGCCCGGCCGTGGACCAGAGCCGCCACCGCCACCGCCACGCTACCGTCCTCACGCCGCACCCTGCCGCTCGCCGAGGACAGTACGATGCGCCACGTTCCCGTGTCCCTCTCGCCGCACCGACCTCTCTCTCTCGCTAATAAATAGCATGGCCGCACCCCTGTTTGCCCCCTTTCACCAGACTTACCACCGCCGCCTCCAATTCACGCCACCGCCACTCACCGCCGACGACGTGCCACCGACGTGTTGTCAAGGAGGACTGGGCGATCAGACGCTGTCCCCGTGCCACCGCCTGATCGCTGGAGGCCGTACGTGAGCCGTCCGCGCAGAGAAGCCGAGCCGCTCCGCCATCGTCCTTCGACCAAGCTTCAGCCATCACGACCACCGCCATCCGCCCTTCTAGTGAGTCCCCTCGCCCTCCTAGAGTTGCAGAATTAGCATATAGGTGGCCCCCGTAGTGATTCTGTGCGCATAGTCGTGCTCCGTCGTGTGGTTGAGTCCGCCGCCGGCAACTTCTCGCCACCGGCTTGCATTGGTACTCCATGTGACTGCCGGCCATCGAGCCATGCTGCCCGGGGCCTTAGGCCCCATTTTCTTGCAGGTAGATCACCTCCCCGTACAGGGGAAGTGCTGCCCGAGTCGCGCCACGCCGTTTTTGCCCTCCGGCCGCTGCCCGACGCTGTATCCGTGGCCAGCTATCGTCGACGAACCGCCAGACGAGTCCGCCGCATTGTGTAGAGGCCTGGCGTGCTATCGTCGCTGCAAAAATCCGGCTAGGGCGCGCCGCCGTCGAGGTTCCCGGCGCTGCGCTGCCGCAGCCACTCGCCGCCGATGCCAAATCCCCTTCCTCCCGCCGCGCGCCAGCGCGCGTGCGCCGTCGGGCCACACCCACGCGCACCCGTGCCAAAACGGCCTTGGGCCGTAAGCTTGGCCTGGCCAGCAGGCCTGAATTGGCCCAATAGCCGGCCTGGCCGGCTTAACTACTACTGGGCTATGCCCCGTAGATCGGCCCAGTTCCCTGAGCCCGTTAGCCCCCAGCCCAGAGACTGTGCGAGCGCGGTACTGTGCGACCCAGCCCGTTCAAAGCCCAAATCCGGCCCATCCAGGCCCGGGTTGAAACTAATTGGGTCCTGTTGGTACTGTTCACGTGGGCCCCACCTATGAATAGTGTAATTTAGGATTTTATTTCTGAATTAAATTCGATTTAATCTTCCGAGAGCCGTAACTTTTCCGTTCTGGCTCCGATTTCGGTGATTCTTTCGCCGAGATTCATCAAAAATCGAGATCTACTCATTGGTCATGTTGAGATGTCCTTTACGGCTTATTTGGCTTTCCAAATGGTATTAAATGAATTATCCCTAGTATAGCTCGTAGTTAATCGTAGTTATAATTGCAGGAGAGCAAGAGCACATATTCTGCGAATTCTGCGCCAGGAGTGTCAGGACTAAGGAGGATCCTGACTTCAACCAAGACCTCGAAGAAACCTCTGGAGAAGGCAAGTCCTATCTCATTGATCATATTGAACCTATGGTTTTCAAATAATGTACATGATCAACTAAAATCAGACTTATTATCGCATGTGCTATATATTGCGTTTTCCTTTCAAACTACTTGTAATAGTTAATCCTATCAACACTGCTATACCTTATATGTCATCATTCAGAATACATATCACCCTAGGAATACCTGTTGTTACATATATTAACAATAGACGACGTCTTAATATCTAGCATGCTTAGGATGGAATACATCTCCTCGGAGATATCGCTTTTAAAATACTTCTCTTCAAAGGCAAGATTTACTATTATCAATGATAACTCATATACCATGCTTCCTTGATGGTTGTGAATTTCGTGATGGTCGGGAAATCCTTGATATCATGTGGGACATGGAAGGTGATGTGTAAAAATGGGTGAAAACTGTTTTGGCGAGGGCAGGTAGAGTAGTCCTCCGAGGAGGGTGCTCTTGGGGGCGTGAGGTATCGTGGGGGTACTCATTGCTGGAAGATACCTGCCCTGGTCTCTTAAGGACCGAGTCAATGCGCCGTCATGCTTAGCCACCCCGTGCAACCATGCGTCCTGTATGGGTATGACTTGACTTTTCTTTCACCAGACTGAGTTGGGCATAATACCAGGAGGCTGAGAGCAACGCTTGAGCCAAGTTACCAGTTGTCCTGATGTTTGGAGGTTGCTAGCCGGCTTAGGCTTAAAAATGGGACTGGCCTTCGGAACATGACCTCTGGTACTTGATGGATCACGTGGAAAAGCCCGGCAGGAAAGGTGTTTGGAGAATCTCGGTATGATTCGCTCCTCCGCTTGCAACGGTTGGAGGCTGAGCATATCGTATGGGTAAAGCTGTACAACCTCTGCAGAGTGTAAACCTATTCGAATAGCCGTGTCCACGGTTATGGACATGCGACAGCAGTAACCATTTTGACTAGACTCTGGGTGCGTGGGTTTTGATGAGTGAGTGTGTAGATTAGATGTCCATATGATGAGGTTTCTGGCTCGATCCGCCAGAAGCTGTGTGGTACTAGAGGTACACTAGATGTGATAAAAAGGACTGCGGAGTGAGGTGTAGCCCCTCCCAGGACCGAAAACCTCCAGATATAGCTGGTTACTGGTTTTTGAACTTTTGAAATTCTTTTAAAATCAATAGCTGATGATAAAATGAAATACCTGCATAAAATAGCTTTATACTAAAACTATAACTGTAAAGCCTTATCCTTGAACTACACCATTATGCATCTATCAACCCTTAAAAGTAGTATAGGGCTTGCTGAGTACCTTCCGTACTCACTCTTGCTGTCATTCAAAAGAAGAAGCTGATGTCGACTTCGCCACAGGTGAAGCCGGGGATGAAGAATAGTCATGCTTGTGGCTTGGGCGTGGTTTCCGCTGTGTACTTTGATGGCCGTAGGCTAGGTTTGTAATACATAGTACGGTTTGTAAACCTTTATTACTCAGTACCTTAAGTTTATGTACTAAGTTAGACTATGATACTACAACTGTTATACTGTGCGTATCAGCTACGTAATCCAGGGACTGATACAGGAGGCACAGGAGATCCCGGCAACGCGGGTCTTACAACGCCAGAGCACAAAAACGCAGCAGCAATACCGGCAATACCTGGCAATACCATATCACAGGACGCTCTGGCGATGGTGCGTGGTGCGGTAGGCGGCCGGAGTTGCAGCCAAGCAGTGATGGGCGAAACGAGCGGCAACGGTGGCGGCTCCGGATGGCGACGCAATCGATCGGAACGGCGACAGCGCGATGCGGAATGGCGACAGCGAGATGCAGAACAGCGAAGGCAAGGCGTGGGAGGATGATGGCGACGGCACTAGGGATTGGATGGCTCGGACCCTGACTTGGGCTCCAGACTCGGATATATTGTGGTGGCAATGAGGCCGGGTCGGTCTCGTGATCGGCTCGATCTCAATCTGTTTTTTTTTAATATTACAGTAAATACAGATAAATAAAGAATAAGCAATTTTCCCTACATTATGTCTCATTTGCAATTGTTCTCTCGAGTGATTGCTGGACTACACCCGGTAGCAGTGATTCCTCAACACGAAGCTCTACCGAAGACCAAGAAAGCGAAAAATCTGCCTGCGACCGATTTGCACTGCATCGACATCATCGCCAAGCGGATTGGTCATGTCCTAGCCTATATTCCCTACACGGCACGAATCGTTCGCAAGAATTGAAAGATATGATCGATTTGGTACGTATCCTAGCCATTACTATTTTGCGTCAAAATAGATCTGAAATTGCAGTGCACGTACAATAGTGAATCGCATGAACAGTAGCATATGCATGAATAGTATCATACAACTTCATTCGGTTTGAACTAGAACTCCTTAGGTGTCCTCTAATTTCCGTTTCAAGTTCATTCTCTACTGAACCCAGCGGTTTCGGATTTAACCTGAAAACTCCTGATACTGTACAATCAGATCTGAACCTGGAGTATCCAAGTCAATCCGGAGTATCCGGTGAACAGTGTTTTTAGAATTTTTAACTAGAGTTTTCTTTCATATCTTTTGCTAGTTTTGAATAATCTGTCATCATCGGATTGTAACTTTTACACTTAGTTAGGATGATTGTGCACTAGGATTATAACCATCTAGTGAGATTGTCATCAATTACCAAAATAGGAGAGATTTAAAGTGCACTTAGCCCTTATGTGTGATTTTGATAATTAATGATAATAACTATGGACTAATAATGTTGTTGAGTTTGTTGATAAGTTGTTCATTAGGTGATGCATGGAGTAGATATATGCATCAAGATCAATTAACTCTTAGCGATACTCATAAGAAGAAAGTAAAGCTCATGTAAGATTGGCGATAAGCGTGAATGCTAAGTTACTTATGGAAATCAAGTAACTAAAGGTATGCTATTGTCAATAGAGTTTTATGGACTAACACATGTGCTTTATGCTTAAAAGTGAATTAGGGTTAGAATACATAAGAAGGCATAAGTTGAATTGAAATCTAATATGCCAAGAGTGAAGAATAAGATTGGACTATATATATGATAAAGTGAATTTATTGAAGATATCAGATACAAAATGGTTTTCTATGGCAAGATGGTGAAGGGCAAGCAAGACTCGGCTACGATATACCATATAGTGGTGAAGGGCAAGCAAATAGCTTGGCGCCGAAAGACTAAGAAAGTGGTGAAGAATGAGTGAAGGGTTTACGCCAATACCGTGCGAGGCCATGGGAAGCTATGGGTGATACACATCAATCTCATGAAGAATCAAGAAGAGATAGAGTGAATACGATATAGAAGTTGACAACCCTTAAGGTTTGAAAGAAAGAGGGGGTTCTTGAAGGTATTCAAAGGTTCAAATTGGTTCAAGCGAGTTTTACTTTTAAATTTGAGTATATGTGTGCCGAACTATTAAGAGAGATGCAACTTGAGCTATTTGTCGTGTCTCAATGCTCAAGAGTTTCTAATCAACCAAAAGTGAGAGTTCACTGTAGGAATCCGATACGAAAAGTGTGAAAGTATCTAAATTGAGTTTCAGAGTGTTTCTAGTTTGATCAAATGTGTTTGGGATCATTAATTCAGTTAGGATGTGTATCTCTCTGAATAAGCTTTTCGTAGAGTTCAAAATAGTCGAAATCAAATTTTGGGATCAAAATTTATCATTGTTTTTAGCGGATTAGCTGTGCTAAACTCGGACACTCTAGGCTGATCCAGATACTCTGGGTTAGCCGGAGTCTCCAGGTTTAGCTCCGAGCTGGGTGGTCTGTTAGGGCCTAACTGTTTCACTCGGATACTCCAGGTTGATCCGGAGACTCCAGGTTCTAGTAGTTGTACTCCGGTCAGGGCTCTCGGTTATGCATTATAATGCCAACTCGAAGACTCCGGATTGTGTATCGGCTAGTTTTTGGGGAATAGTATAAATAACCCCTCACCACTACCCTTGTTTGCTGTTGCTTGGACGCGAAAGAAAAAACCTTTTAGAGCCAAAAGAACTCCCTCACACTCCAATCTAGTGCGTGATTTGAGAACACAAGTGAGTTGCGTTGTGAGATTGAAAGATTGAGTGTAAGTGAGCAAAATCTCATCTTGAGGACTTGAGTTCATCGACAAGCAGTTCGCAAAGCGTTTGTTACTCTTGTGGATTCAATCCCCTAGGTATCTAGTCATCGCCGACGAGCACCTAAGGTTGTGATGTGCCGCGGGAAGTTTGTGAATGCTTTGATTTCGCCTCCGGAAAGGAAGAAATTAAGAGTGTAAACTCAAGCTCAAGTGTGACCAAACTTGGAGAGGAAAAGAATTGAGAGAGACCCGACTCAAGTATGATCGAGCCTCTCAACAAAGACGTAGGAACCTCTAGTGGAGGTATTCAAACTTCGCGAAACAAATCGCATGTCTTCTCTCTTATTTTTTTTTTCTTAAGTTCTTGCTCAATATTTATGTATATTGCTTGATCTACTTGCTCGTGTAAAATTGATTGTAGGTTCTTCGTGGATCTATTTGGAATTATCATTTGTAACACACGACTTCATTCGGTTTGAGCTAGAACCCTTATGCGTCCTTTAATTTCAGTTTCGAGTTCATTCTCTGTTGAAGCTGAAGGTTTCGGATTTAACCTGAAAACTTATATACTGTACAATCAGATCTGAATCCGGAGTATCCGAGTTAACCCAGATTATCCGGTGAACAGTGATTTTAGGATTTTCAACTAGAGTTTTCTGGCATATCTTTTACTAGTTTTGAATAATATTTATCATTCTAGGATTGTAATTTTACACTTATTTATGGTGATTGTGCACTAATTGAACCTAACATATTTAGTATTTTCAGTTGTGAAAAATCTGTTAATTTATTTTCCGTTGTAAGTTTAGGCCAACGATAAAAGAGAACGAATTTTTGTAAAATCGTCTATTCACCTCCACTCTAGGCGATTTCATTGTCCTTTCAAAATGGTAACATCTCACGTGAAAGTTGATGATGCTCCCACAGTGACAGTAAAAGGCCTCCCAATAAAGGATGCATAGGTCTATACTTTGCCCTCCTCCACTGCCATATAAGATACCATGACGGATTAGAAAAGAAAGCCATTGAAGAAGAAGTGATCGGATATTTGGCACAAGGTATAGAGAAATAGAAGGAATAAAATTGTGATGTACATAGCATGAGTAGTGGCACAAGGTTTCACTCAACGACCAGACGTTGAAGAAATCTATCTCTGGTGATGGGTGGTATTACCTTTAGATATTTAATCTCAATGGCAGCCAACTCAGAGTTGAGAATAAAATTGATGGATGTTGTGATCGCATGGGAGCTTTGATTCGTACATTTATATGAAGACATGAAGTAATACCATTGTCGAATCAGGATAGAAGAAATATGCATCTTTATAACGTATAATTGAAGAAATCGCTATATGGGTTTAAACAGTTAGGTTTTCAGTATGATTTTTGTATATAAAGATGATCTAAATATCATCGGTACAGAAAGAAAAATTGAAGAAGCAAGCTTGTACTGAAAGTCTAAATTTGAAATGAAAGATTTGGGTAAAACCAAGTTTTTCTTAGACCTGTAGCTAGAGCATATGGTAGATGGAATTTTTATATATCAGTCAAACTATATTCAGAAGATGTTAGAACGGTTTTGTTTTGAAAAATTATTTCCCACCAAAACCTCTATAGTCGAAATGTCATTGCAAGTAGATCAAGATCTCTATAGATCTAGTGAAGAGAGAGAAAGTATTGGGATCAAAATTCTCATACTTAAGTGTAATAGGTGGGGTGATATATCTGGCTAATTGCATTAGGCCATACATAGCATTTACAGTAAACGTACTTACATGATACAATGTAGATACCACTAAAAGGCACTGGAAGGGTTTGAAGAATATTCTGCATTACTTGCAAGGTATCAAATATATGGGTCTGTTTTACAGGAAGAATTAGGACCTAAGTCTGTTAGGATACGTAGATGTTGGGTATCTGTCAGACTCACGTACAGCAAAATCATAGACTAACTATATTTTCTTATACGGTGGAACTACAATTTTCTGTAAATCATCAAAGCAAAGTCTTATATCTACTTCGACGAACCACTCGAAAATAATAGTTTTATATAAAACCGCACAGGAATACGCATGATTTAGAAGAGTGATCAATCATATCCAGGAATCTTGTGGTTTAAACACTACTAATACACCTACCATTATCTATAAAGATAATGCTGTATATGTTACACAAGTGCAATCGAGATATATGAAAACAACTTAACGAAGCATATCAACCTCAAGTTCTTTTATGCTCACGAATTATATAAGATGAATAAAGTAAAGGTAATGCATATCAAATCATGTGAAAATTTTACAGATTTATTCACTATGTCTCTTTCTGTATCTAGTTTTGAAAGATGTGTTCGTGGTATTAGGATGATGAGGCTTAGAGAGTTACACATTTTAGGAAGAGAATTTTTACATAATACTAATATGAAGAATTAAATCTTAGTCAAGCAAATTAAATACCTAAAAGTTAATCGTGAATATTATATGAAGCATTTTGAGTGAATTGTACTCTTTTTTAGATGAGTTTTTTTTAAGTTTCCCATATTAAGTTTTTTAACGAGCTAATTTTTTATCATATCATGAGCTATGTTTTTTTTCTTCTAATTTTTTTACTGGATTTTTTCAAAAGATTTTAATGAGATATATACATTTCACGAGAAGTGTTAAGGAGAGTGTTAGGAAATATAAAATCTGCAATCGAATATGGATCCGCGAGAAGTGTTAAGGAGAGTGTTAGGAAATATAAAATCTGCAATCGAATATAGATCTGTCTTGATTTTTTAATAATTCGATTCTATCTCTTAGTGATTTTTAATACTTTATATACAAAACAGAAACTTTATTATAAACATTAATATAAAAGAAGAAACAGTTTTTTTCCCTTACATTATATCTTCTTTATAATGATACTTTCGAGAGATGGCTGGACTACAAACCGTAGGCGTATTCCTCAACAGAAAGAAAAAAAGATCTTAACGCCAATCATCCGCGACGCCAGAAGCCGACGCACACAGCAACAGCGCAAGCGAGCGCAGCCAAAGAAAACAGTAATGGCCACGGCGACGGCCCTCTCCCTGAGCGGCGGAGGCCGCGGCGGCTGCGGCAGCTCGCTCCTCCGCAGGTACACGGCCGGGGCAGGGCGGTGCCGTGCCTTCCCCCGCTCGCGATGGAGGCCGCCGCGCCTGGCGGCCTCCCGTGCTGACGACTCCTCGCCGGCGCCGTTCGAGATGACCGTGGAGGGCGCGCTGAAGCTGCTCGGCGTAGCCGAGGGCGCGTCCTTCGAAGAAATCCTGCGCGCCAAGAACGCCGTCCTCGCCACCTGCAAGGACGACCAGGACGCCGTCGCCCAGGTCCCGGAGAGTTCTCCTCCACTCCTTATAATTATTCCATTCGTGTCCGCCTTTTGTTGTGCTCAGCCGCTCAGGGGAAAAGGCGATTCTTTATTCGGTCCTGGTACCTCCGATTGAAGTAGCTAATTTAGTATTAGAAGCTGCCTTGATCAATCGGTAATGCGTGAAACGATGTGGATTGTTGTGATATATCCTACTTTACAAATGCAGACGTAAAATTTGTTTATGAATACAATTCCCTATATACTTGTTCTTTGTATACCCATGGTGGAGATGATCATATTTGTATTTGCTGTTTTTGAGGTAGTAACCTGCTTCGTAGGAAGGGAAGGAGTTTAAAAACTTTGTACTTTTGTTTTACCAAGTTTCTACTGGTCGGTTTTTATGTAACTTACTACGATTTTTTTTACAGTTATAACCTTTCTTGTTCCAATGAACTATCTGCAATTGTTTCTTGTTTCCTTCTGCAAGTCGTCCTCTTGATAAGTACACTTGCTTGTTGCAGTTTCTCATGTCCTTGCCAAATTTCTGAACTGACTATTTCAATATGGCTTTACGAGCAGGATTGTAACTTCTATGAAACGGAGGCAGCTAAGATTTTTGGCAGCATCTGTTGTAGTCTTATAGATGTTCTAACACATGATCCTCACATGATACAAGACATCCAATCTCATACGTGTTTATGATGCCTTGTTTGACTCCCATTCTTGTTACGTTTCACAGGTTGAAGCTGCCTATGACATGCTGCTTATGCAGAGCTTATCGCAGCGGAGGGCAGGAAAGGTTGCTGATAGCAGCATCCGCTATGCTGATGTCAAAACTGTAAAAAGTGCAGGAGCAGGAACAGTCCCACAGTGGATGCAGGCAACCATGAAGAATGTGCCTGTTACATTTGAGGCTCCATCTTCGAGCAGCTTGGGCATCCAGTCATGTGTTTATGGTGCACTGATGGTTTTCACCTATGCTAGCGGAAGCTCAACATCTTTACCATCAGCTTACACTAGCCCTGGTGTGCCCGGATTTATCCTAGCAACAGGATTTGGTGCATCACTGTATTTCCTGGCAAAGAAAAATATGAACTTAGGTAAATTGATCCACCAATTTTATTCCATAATTTATATTATCTGATGCTTCATGTTGGTACATTTTGGACATTTGTTCCTAGAGTCTTTACAACACTATTTTTGAGCCTGCGCTGTTTGTATTGCATAAACATAGGAATGCTCCTCTAAATATTGAAGTCACAACGATTCCTATATCATCTGTGACATTATAGGTTACATTATTCACCTTTGTGGCAAAACCAGTTATGCTCACCCTAGTTCAATACTTGTGTAACATAAAGTAATGCATATTGTTCATTATATATGAATTCTTTATTATCCTCTTGCTTTTGAAGAAATGTTGGCATGGTAGTTTTCTTACAAACTAATACTTGCTCATGAATTGTTTAATTTATAGGAGACATTTTTTTTCAGAATAGAGTAACAAAATCCAGAGATACCACTACTCATATAATACTAAGAAAAATCTTAGATCCAGTGCCATTTAATCTTGTTGGCTGTAGTGTAAGGGTAATTAACCAGAGATTACTTGCATCAGTTTATGTTGGACAAAAAGGTGATAGTTCTGTCATAATTCAGTGCTAGCATGTCTCGTGCCATGTCAGCATTGTGGATAAGGTGCATGGGTTTCCCAAGATATTCATGTGAAGCCAAGTGAAACATGCTGCATCATCCTATTGCGCGGTGACTGTTCTGTAGTGTGTACCTGTAATTATACTGCCCACGGACCATTTCATGAGCTTCAGGTGACAGTGAAGGCAGTGGCGGAGCGTGGGGTCAAATCGAGGGGGGGGGGGGGGGGGGGGCAGCTGCTACAGTAGCAACTACTTGTTGGAGAGAGCTGACGCAGTCAGCCTCTCCCACCATCTCGTCAGCGACCTTGCGAGGCTGCCCCTGCCAGAGGCCGTGATGCAGCAGTGGCACTCATCGACAGCCTACCACCCCTTGATGCCACCCAGCCTGCTGCCCCTTGATGCCACCCTCGCTCAGCGTCGACGTGGCGCGCTGTTGCGGTGCTGCTAGCCTACCGCCAGAACTGGGGTTCGTGAGCGGAGCGAGCAGTCAAGCACAGCACGCGAGTCGTCGTTTCCTACCAGGATTCTCTTCTTAATTTCGTGGGCTGGGCCCTCCTGACCCTACTTATTCACAAACAAATCAAGCTAGCCAACCATACAACTAAAGAACAAAGCTACAAGGCCCATACCCCTTCGCGAGCCTTTCCTTCTAAACCAAATCGACCCAGGCAGGCATGCAATGCATCGTCTCCAGGTTGGGTAGGGAGTAGGGGCAGGGGCAGGACCAGCCGGCGAGAGTGCAAGTCAGCCAGGCGAGCACGGAGGAAGGGGGGGGGGGGGCAGAGCTCAGTTTCATCGCCACTACGCTCCGCCCGTGAGTAAAGGTTGGTTCAATGAGATATGGGCTCCTGATGACAAGAAAAGTTGGTTCTACTGCAAGGGTGATACATAGTATTTGCCCCTCAGAAACAGATATAATTATTCAGTTACAGTAGTAAGAAAGAGATTAGATTTCGACACTAGTTGATCAGGGGTGGAGCTACATGTGTTATCACAGTCTTATAACCCCGATAAAATTTAGCAAATCCTATACAAATATACTGTTTATGAGTATATTTAACTGATGATTCAATGGAGGTGACCCCAATGCTCTTCGCGCCTGGATCCGCCCCTGTAGTTGGTGGTGTGCACACTTAGGAGGGAAAAGATAATTAATCAAAGCAATCTTTTTTTTTCCTCTGGGGTAGCTCTAAAGATGACCATGCTTAAGAGGTCCACAATCCTTTACCAATGTTGGGGTATAATCTATCATGTGTTGATTGGATATACACAATCTTTTACCACTGTGGTGTTATAGCGCTGTGGTTAAATTATTTGATCTTGCAGCCATTTAATTTACTGTACTACCATGGTTTTGAATTGCATGTGTAGATTGCTTATAGTGAGCATGTGAGGTTCGCTGGCATAGAAGTCCAGAAACCTCCTACCTGCTTTTGTGCTTATTATGACATTGCTTACTTATGGGAGGAAACCTGGTTCTGCATTTAGATTAATGCTGCTCTTCTGCCAACCTTCATGTTTAGATTAAGAACGACATTAACACTTTTTGTGGTCCTTTGTTCAGGCAAGGCTGCATTGATCACCGTCGGGGGACTTGCAGCAGGTGCGACTGTCGGATCTGCTGTGGAGAATTTCCTGCAGGTTGATATCGTACCCTTTCTAGGCATCCACTCCCCCGCTGTCATTGTCAGTGAATTTATTCTGTTCTCCCAATTGTTGGTATCGCTGTTTGTTAGGTAGGATCTGAAATCAAGCTGTCAACCTGGCATGTAATTAACTGAAATGGATTAATTTCAAAGAGTCAGGAAAATGCTTATTTTCCATACAAGATGGAAGCAGCTGTGTATAGCAAACAATACATCGACATCTCTGTCCCTTATAAAAGATCACCCGTATCTAGTTCTCTCAAGCTCAATCTCAATGTTTCTTAAAGAAACTTGTATGGATTACGGAATGTGGAATGTAAATTTGCATTTTCTGACATCAAACTAGATCATTAATCCCTTGTTATGTTGTCTCTGATGGGGCAAAAGCTGCCGGTTTCATTGCTCGAGATCTTAGTCATTTGAGCAACTCCTTTACATTGAACTTCGTATACAGCTGCAGTTCTTTCCATAGGTTTGTATCTGTAAATTTTCATTTCCATTTAGCTTATTTGACCAGGATTGCAGTGCTCCAAGAATAACTCCAAGGTTTGCCATGAAGTCGGATCGGATCATGTTTATCGCACCAACCTCTGTTTGGGTTGCTTTATATGATTCATTGTATCTTTTGTGATCTTGACAAGCTGTGAAAGTGTTGAGTCTGGACCATTGACATGGTTGATGGGAGCATTTGTTGGTGATAGTTTTGGACTACATCTAGTCTCATGCCTTGTTGTTATGTTCTCGCTTTGCTATTACTCCAACGGACAGATATGTCACATAACTGAGTTTATTTTTTCGAAACGTAACTGAGTTCCTCGAAAATCAATCATGTGGGCTCATGTGAGTAAAACTGTAACCTGCAGCGAA